>NC_139459.1:106280000-106880000 GCF_057233095.1 Heloderma suspectum
ATTACAGCAAAAAGACAAAACAAAAACAAAACCCATTCACTGTTCACATTATAGTGTTAGATTTTTGTGTGGGATGGATGAATACATTTTCCACATTGGAAAAATGTGCAAAGCAGCAGCCTTGTAGTAAAACTCAACCTCACAGTCCACTTCTCTCCAAACAAAAGGGGCTTCCCTTTCTCCCAATGTCCCATTCACAGCTTTGACTGCTTTTGCTGCAACAAAGGAAAAACACAATTTTTTATATCAGCGTTGTTGGTTAACTGTATTGCTTAGAAATTTCTACTTTTGTTCTTAAAGCAGCAGAAAAACAAGTCCTGATTGTACAGTTTTGTGATATGTGTTGATCTTTCAGTTCTGACTAGCTGCAGGTACTGTACAGAGCCTCATCTGGTAGCGAACATCTGTTTCCCTGGGTACATCAGCATCTATTTATATTTCCCTCAAAAGGAAAGCATAATATTGCAAGTACGACTGTTGTCTTCTAGGATTGTGATTTTTACATAATCCTGCACAGAATTTCACCACTTTTATATTTATATCTCTTATTAGTTTTTTGTTGGATTAGGAGGGCCAAAGGTCCGCTAGCTCCACTCATCACACTCAGGCATATTTAGGAATGTGAGGAAATCCTTAAGTAATTTCAATAGTTTTATTTGAACTCTTAGTCCTCAAAAGTCTCACACAAGCAAGAACTTTGAATTCTTCACCTTGAAATTTCACTTTAAGTGGCAAAAGATCTTCCAAACCGAAACATTTCTAGTGTATGAGTCCATTTAATGGAAGAATACAGTTTATGGTCAACTATGACACCGCATGCTAAAATCTGAGAGCAATTACATGATAGATAAAAGATATGTCCAAGATGTGTACAGGATAATAAATACAGTTTTAATAAAACACAGATAGCTGAAGCAGGTGACCCATGTCATATTGCTTCAGGAAGATGGAAAAACCACCAGTGAAACTAGCCAGTACTAATCTGCAGAAAAATTCTATTCCATTGCTACATTTTGTCATCAGTAAAAAAAAACCTTCTACCAAAACGTATTTTTTGTTCTGGTTTTGTTCTTTCTGATCATATAGTTCTTCCACATTAAATTATGTGTTAATACATTGCTTAAGACTGCAATCCTATACACACTTACCCAGGAGTAAGCCCCACTGAATTCAGTATGACTTACTTCTGAGTAGACATATCTAGGATTGCACCATAAAAGAAACTGCAGCCCATGCAGTGGACTAAATACTCAAAATGGTTGTAGTACAGTAGCTAGTATTTTAAAAACACATTCCCTTGTACTAAATTTATTTCTCACATAGATATTTTTGTTATTATTTATAATATGTATATTATTACATAATAATAATAATTACATTTATATCCTGTCTTTTTTCCTCTTGCAAGGAACCCAGGGCGGCTTACAGGGTTCTCTTCCTCTCCATTTT
Organism: Heloderma suspectum; assembly: GCF_057233095.1. NCBI lineage: Eukaryota > Metazoa > Chordata > Lepidosauria > Squamata > Helodermatidae > Heloderma > Heloderma suspectum. Next base: position 106,281,450 of record NC_139459.1, read on the forward strand.
ATTCTTACAACAACCCTGTGAGGTAGGTTAGGCTGAGAGTAGCCCAAAGTCACCCGAGTGGGGACTAGAACCTGGATCTCCCAAGCCCTAATCCAACACTCTAACCACTATGCCGTACCGATGTTCATATCTCAGTGAGATTTCTCCCAGCTCCTTTCTGCTCCCCTGATCACAGAGTGTGCACAGACTGTGAGATTACATGGTTATTTGAATGCAGGATTCCCCCTGAACCAGAAGATTAAACCCTCTTCAAATAATGTGTTGTCTTCTCCCCATAGGGTGAGAAAAATCAAGGGGAAATAAGGGAACTACTGTCTGAACAGTATCTATGTCTGGACTATTTTCCATGAAAACAGTTGATGCTCCATGAGTTGCTCAACACAAGCAGTTTATAAAGTTGTATTTCTTTGAGCCTAACATGTGAGTGATGTTTTGTGCTTTACTGGAGAATTCCTAAGCCACATTGCCCACATTGCTCATGCAACATTTACACCAGCAATGGCTCCACTTCAGCAGTTAAAACTAACAGCAGTGTCCCCTGCCATTACCCATATACTTCAAAAGCGCAGCGTTTTCCCACCCAGAGGCAGAGAGTATTCACTTACATAATTGACCATGGCCTTCTCTTGCCCAGAGCATAGGGACTATGGTCTATTCCTGTTTTAAATCTTTAAGACACATTGCAGTAAATTGTTGAGATGCCAGAAGGCCAGCCTCAAGGTAGATAAAACTTTGATACGAGTATTTGTATCACCACCAGAATTCTCTGTCTGAGTTTGACAAGATTCCTGTTTCTAAATATTTGAACATGCAAACTTTAAATGTGACTGACTGTCTCAGGACTGTTCCCATCTCTGGTAGTGGGAAGAGCTGTGTGTGTTTTTAATTTAAATTATCTCTTTGGGGGTTTGTAGGAGAAAAAGGAAATATTTATCTTTTAGCTTATTGATATCAGCAGGCAGGCTTCTGAGCTAGTCTCAGAAGGATGGAAGGTTTATTGGTTAAGAGACTCAGGCACCCAGTTTGTGATAAAGAATTCTTTGCATTTTTCCTCAGTAAAGTAAATTGCTTGTAGGATATTGCTCAGAACATAATCCTTTCAGAGCTGCATCTCAGTCAATCAGTTTTAAACTGCTGGCTGCTATGAAATAGTTAATATTCTCTCTTGCTCTGCATATTTTTGTGTGTGTACACACACACACACATTTTTTTGTAGTAATTGTAGTAATTTTTTTGTAGTAATTTTTGTAGTAAATACAGAGATGAAACTGAATATTATATAGAAATGTTGCTGGGAGAAATTCAGGGCTCCTGACAAGATTTCTGCCCTCACTTGTACCTTCCTGTCGCCCTGGATAAAGTTTATATATTTGAAGGAGGATACCAAAAAGGGGACAAAAATGAGAGGGAATCAGTTATCTTGCTACTTTTTGTGATGTTTTGCCATATTCACACCATTGGGATACCTAGCTATAGATCCAGGGCCCATAGTAGCACATAGGAGTAGACCTGCTTAGTGTCTCCTAATATTAGACTGTTATCTTATTGTCCCAGACCAATTGCTGGTTTTATGGAGTACAATTCCAGTTGGTAAAAGATCCAATTGGTAGTGGGGTGGGGGGTGGAGAGGAGGGAGTTTCAGATTAATAGTGTGTAGGTGTTGGGGTGTCCAGATACAAAAGAGGACAGTGCTCTTGTACCCTTAATAGTTGTGTGGAAGAGGGAATTTTAGTTGTCATTCAGAAAATCTCTCTTCTACACAGCTATTACAAAGTTCAGGAGCCCTGTTCTCTAGTAGGCATCTACTGTGAAAATTCATGTCCTCACATTAATAGTGCAACACTGTGGTGGTCCTTCCTCTCATAATCTTTTGGCATATGGAAGAAGCTGGTATGGTTTCCCATATCATACATGCTTTTGCATCATTGCAATCATATCATACATACATACATGCGTCATACATACTTTTGCATAATTGAAGACCTGGAACAACTTTGAAAGTAGGAGGGAGCTTTGGAGGAGGGTATGGTACTGCTGAAATTTCCTGAATAGATTTTCCATGTGAAGTATGGATTTATTTATTTTCTTAAATTATTATTTACAATTTTTTTTAAATTACATCTCTGTATTTACTACAAAGCAATATCAATTTGTTTATATAAAGTTCTGCAACAATTGATATATAAACTACAAATATTGCAAATTGTGGCATCTTTTTTCTACCCCTCTCAAAAGTCCCATTTCTATGGATTTAGGCTGTCTTCACCCGAAGCATTTATAGCATACTTGTGGTTGGTCACTCATGGAAGTTTGCAGGTCATTTACATGATGCCGTCAATCTCCTGGGCACATCCAGCTGTTTTTTATCTTTATCGCACAACCCCCTCACCTCACCTGAGGTAATCCTCTATTTAAATGTAAATCCACAATAATGGCTCTGTGTAAATGTGCGGTTCCGGTTCCGCCATAACCACAGCCTGGGAAGAAGAAGCCATTGAGAAGACCAGGAAAATAACAATTGCCCTCCCCCCGCCTCCCACCACCAGCATGTCTGCCTGTTGATTTGGGCTGGGAGGAGAGTTTTCTTGGCCAGGCTAGAGAGGTTCAAAGTGAGGGTGGAGCTGGCCCAGGGAGGAAGAAGAAGATGGCAACCCCCCCCCATGTAAACAGCTGACAGCAATGAAGTTCCCCCGCCACTGCTTTGCGCAGAGAGAGAGAGAGAGACCGTGAGCAAGCGAGAGATAATTGAATCCCTTGGGAGACCCACTGATCCACCCCGAGGCTGCAGAAAACTTGCCTGTGTAAAGAGGTGATCTTTATCCCGCTTAGAATGTGGAAACAGAAGCCCCGGGATATTGTGAAATAAAAAGCCTTGTGTGGTGAACCCCTTAGAATGAATATTGTCCAGAACGGCACTCTAGGCTGATACTTTGAATGAAAGCTCTTGTCCAAAAGTTCCCTCTCGTTGCCCTGGCAATCAGACCGAGTCCTGCTGGCATGTAGTGATGTAACCACTGGTGAATTTGTTATCTCAAGGCAGCCTGGGTAGCTCCAGCTCTCAAGGACACAGTCAGGCTTCATTAATTGGTCTGAATGGTTTCAGCTGGGTTTCTGGGAGAAAGTACCTCCCCCCCCCCCCGGGTCTGGGAGCAGGGTTGGGGCTAGCCTGGGATTGGCTGCAGGAGATCTCTCTTGAGTTGCTGGGGCTGGAAGACAAGAAGGGAGATGAAGAGCTGCCTAGTTGTCTCCACCTTCCTGTGCCAACTGGTGATGGCTTGTGCATTCTTGAACCCTGACTGGGGCCCTGTCCTGTGGGAGAACCATACTTCGGTTATGTCTAGCAGCGGTCTCCAAACTTTTTTGATCGTGCACCCCATCAGTAAAAAAATTCTTGAGCATGCACCCCAATATATGTATATTTATTTATTTATAAAGTATATATACATGTACTGCTGTGCTAATACATTACGTACATTATAAAACACACACACACAATAGACATTTAAAAAGGATGAGGTAAAGATGAAATATAAACAATATTTTTTAAATAATTATTTTATTAACAGTACAGCCCCCCTTTTTGCTCTCACTAAAAATATATATTATTCTCCATTTTGTGAGGGTTAGTTAAAACTAGATAATATAATCCATAAATCAATACGCAGATAGCAAACGATCAAGTGAGGGCGCCACTGCCAACTTGCAAGGACGGGAGAGGCACGCTTGGCCAGGCTTCTGCCTGCCCTTGTCATCAACCGCGTGCCCTGGGCAGAGCTGGACAAGCATGACAGCCCCCGCTCCTTGGCCCACCGGTGGCTTGGCCTGGGCTGTTAACCCTTCCCACTCTCCTTTGGCCAGATGGAAGCTGAGAGGAAAGCACGCTTCCTTCTCTACTTCCATCTGCAAAGGAGAGTGGGAAGGGTTCCTCTCCTTCCTGCTCTCCTTCGGCAGGATGGCAGCTGCTCTGGTGCCACCGTTGAGCAAGCAGCTGTGCCTTCCTCTCCCATGCCTGGCAGAGGGTGGCGCAGTTGCTCTCGGCCGCAGCGGAGGAGATAGGACTGGAGCTGAGAGCGAAATGCCATGGAGCTTCCCTCTCTGCTCCTGTCCCATCCTGCTGCCTCTGCCGCAGCCATCACTGCACACAATGGCAGCTCGCTGGGGCAGCAGGAGGCTGCTCAATGATCAGGCACCTTGTGCACCCCAATGGATCGTTTTGCACACCCCACTTTGGAGACCACTGATGTATAGGATAGAATTTGCTAGTGTTCTATATTTTGCCTCAAAGGTTCAAAAAGGGATATTACTTCAAAGGTTCTCTGTAATTCTTTGTATAACTTTTTATTCCTTTCCCCGTTCTCCATCTTAATAAACTACTTATCTACCTCTAGAGGTGTGTGTGCCTTCTTCCGGGTAAATCGTAGTACTAATTTCAGTGCCTTTTGATCTGGTGTTTTGCACATTTTATACATATATGTATTTGCACATATAACATTTTAGGCATAAGGCTTAAAACAGAGGGTGTCAGTTTGAACCCTTGTGTTAGTAGCCCCAAGTGTGTCCAGGAGGTCCGAGAATCTCCTGACTTGGGCTGATGTGGATGAAACAGGGGTAGTGGCAGCTTACTGGATCTTTATTGCCCCTGCTTACCTTTCAGGGAGTTTGGGCAACTCCCAATCTCCCTTCACAAATATGCTAAAGTACCTTTCAAGGAAAGAACTTCTTTATTTTAGAGACAAAAAGAGGGAGTTTCCATAACCTGTCTCTGAAGTAGTTTGACTGCAGTAAATGGAAATATACAGGGCAGTTGAGCCTAGTCTTAAACAGTGTTAGTTTATTTTCAGGAGTTCTGATTATTGATTGTTTGATAAACAAATTAGAAAACATTAAATAATACACTATCTTCAACACTATTTTATTTATCTGGTACAAACAAATTTGTGTGTTTTTTAAAGTAACAACAGGCAACAGAGGTAACAGAAGATATCACTTTCAAAGTGATATCGAGTTGGCAAGAATGCATTGTAGCAATAATGCATTGTAGCAAAAACATAGGAGTTTCATTAGGTCAGTTGCAAATCAAATTTTTATTTAGATTGTCTAAATTAATTTTAGTACATAATAAAAAATGCCATGTGACCTAAAAATGTTGTTGCATTTGATTGTCTGTGTCAGTATGGTAAAACCAAATATAATATCTGTATCCCGAGTTTAACAAAATCCCCCAAACTCTCCTGTACCATAAATTTGGGTAAGATCATTTAATAAAGCGGTAGATTTGCTTTTTGCTTGTCCTATGTTTATTCTTCTATTGGCTACCCAATAAATGAGGGCTAATAAGTTGAAATTCAGTCCAGTTAAGAAAGAGATGCTGTTGGTAGATGGTTCAATTGACCATGAAGTGTGTTCTGAATGGGGTTGTACTCCCTCTTAAGGAGAAGTGTAGATCAGTTGCCTGCATATAAAGCTGGAGAGATTATGGAGCAATTCTTTTGCTGGAAGTTAGGAGTGTGATTTGACTATGACACCACTGTTTTCTGTGTGTATTCAGATATTATTCGAGCAGCTGAGAAGTTGCATTGATCCTTCTCAAATTCATGTCACCAATGCTACATCAGCAGACTGCAACACCAGCTTTAAATCTCCACTGTCTCTTACTATGCAGAACTGATTTCTGTTTATGGGTTTGATCAAGAGAAATTTCCTACTGAATTCATACAGTGAATTATGCATTGATTTATTTAGTTCCTTCAGTATATACTTGCCGTTTTACAGCATATCTAAGCTTAGCTTCTCTGGATTACATCGGGAAACACATATGAGAGATGTGTGTGGTCTGAGAGATGTGTGTGGTCTAACAGATGTGTGTGTTAGGCTTAGCTGATAAAACAGAAAACAGATTATCTGCTGGGATATTCAAAACCAAATTGATTGGGAATTCCGTTTTTTGCCTACAGAAATGTATCTTCTGCCGACAAAGAATTAAGAAAATATCTGGTGCCTGCATTCAGTGTTCTTATGGACGGTGTCCAGCTTCTTTCCATGTCACATGTGCCCATGCTGCAGGCGTGCTGATGGAACCAGATGACTGGCCTTATGTGGTCTACATCACATGTTTCAGGCACAAGATCAGTCAAAATGTGGTAAGGATTTACATAGTTTACATTTTTAAAATGTTATGTCATTTAGATTTGTTTTAAACCAAGACTATTGTTACTAGACTGAACCCAGTTAACCCAGACTTGTTGTTGTTGTTCAGTCGTTCAGTCGTGTCCGACTCTTCGTGACCCCATGGACCATAGCACGCCAGGCCTTCCTGTCCTGCGCTCTCTCCCGGAGCGTGCTCAAGTTCATATTCATTGCATCCGTGATGCTATCTAGCCATCTCATCCTCTGCCGTCCCCTTCTCCTTTTGCCTTCAGTCTTTCCCAGCTTCAGGGTCTTTTCCAGGGAGTTTTCTCTTCGCATTAGGTGGCCAAAATATTGGAGCTTCAGCTTCATTATCTGTCCTTCCAATGAGCACTCAGGGTTGATTTCCTTTAGGATGGACTGATTTGACCTCCTTGCAGTCCAGGGGACTCGTAAGAGTCTTCTCCAGCACCACAGTTCGAAAGCATCAATTCTTCGGCGCTCAGCCTTCCTTATAGTCCAGCTCTCACAGCCATACATTACTACTGGGAAAACCATAGCTTTGATTAGACGGACCTTTGTCGGCAAGGTGATGTCTCTGCTTCTTACTATGCTGTCTAGGTTGGCCATAGCTTTCCTCCCAAGGAGCAAGCGTCTTTTAATTTCATGGCTACAGTCACCGTCTGCGGTGATCTTGGAGCCCAAGAAAGTAAAATCTGTCACTGCTTCCATTTCTTCCCCTTCTATATGCCAGGAAGTGATGGGGCCAGATGCCATGATCTTCGTTTTTTTAATGTTGAGTTTCAAACCAGCTTTTGCATTCTCCTCTTTCACCCTCAACAAGAGCTCTTTAGATCCTCTTCGCTTTCTGCCATTAGGGTGGTGTCGTCTGCATATCGGAGGTTGTTGATAATTCTCCCGGCAATCTTAATTCCGACCTCTGATTCATCCAACCCGGCATTTCTCATGATGTACTCTGCATATAAGTTAAATAAGCAGGGTGACAATATGCAGCCTTGTCGTACTCCTTTCCCAATTTGGAACCACTCGGTTGTTCCATGTCCGGTTCTTACTGTTGCTTCTTGACCCTCGTACAGGTTTCTCAGGAGACAGGTAAGGTGGTCTGGTACTCCCATCACTTTCAGAATTTGCCACAGTTTGTTGTGATCCACACAATCAAAGGCTTTAGCGTAGTCAATGAAGCAGAAATAGACGTTTTTCTGGAATTCTCTTGCTTTCTCCATGATGCAGCGAATGTTGGCGATTTGATCTCTAGTTCCTCTGCCTCTTCTAAACCCAGCTGGTACTTCCGGTAGTTCTCGGTTCGCATACTGCTGAAGCCTAGCTTGTAGGATTTTGAGCATCACCTTGCTGGCATGTGAAATGAGTGCAATTGTGCGGTAGTTTGAACACTCTTTGGCGTTGCCCTTCTTTGGAATTGGAATGTAAACTGACCTTTTCCAGTCTTGTGGCCACTGTTGAGTGTTCCAGATTTGTTGGCATATTGAATGCAGCACTTTAACAGCATCATCTTTTAGGATTTTAAATAGCTCGGCTGGAATACTGTCATCTCCGCTAGCTTTGTTGTTACTAATGCTTCCTAAGGCCCACTTGACTTCACTCTCGAGGATGTCCGGCTCAAGTTCAGTGACCGCACTATCATGGCTATCAGGGACATTCAGATCTTTCCTGTATAGTTCTTCTGTGTATTCTTGCCACCTCTTCTTAATCTCATCTGCTTCTGTTAGGTCCCTGCCTTCTTTGTCCTTTATCATGCCCGTCTTTGCACAAAACGTTACCTTGAGATCTCCAATTTTCTTGAAGAGATCTCTAGTCTTTCCCATTCTTTTGTTTTCCTCGATTTCTTTGCATTGTTCATTTAAGAAGGCCTTCTTGTCTCTCCTTGCTATTCTCTGGAACTCTGCATTCAGTTGGGTATATCTTCCCCTTTCTCCCTTGCTTTTCACTTCCCTTCTTTCGTGAGCTACTTGTAAAGCCTCATCAGACAGCCACTTTGCTTTCTTGCATTTCTTTTTCTTTGGGATGGATTTCGTTGCTGCCTCCTGAACAATGTTACGGACCTCCGTCCATAGTTCCTCAGGCACTCTGTCTATCAGGTCTAATCCCTGAAATCTATTCCTCACCTCCACTGTATATTCATCAGGGATATGATTTAGGTCATACCTGAACGGTTTAGTGGTTTTCCTGACGTTCTTCAATTTAAGCTGAAATTTTGCAAGAAGCAGCTCATGATCTGAACCACAGTCAGCTCCAGGTCTTGTTTTTACTGACTGTATGGAGCTTCTCCAGACTTACCGACCATTAATACTTCTGTCTGTAGCTAATTCCTGATAATCATGAGACAGTGAGAAAATGTCAAGACTACATGGGCTGGATTGAAAGGCAATGAATGATACTTACAGTCAGGGCCAGAAATATTGGAACAAGGATAACTGTACACCACCACATTGAAATTGAAAGGAAACACACCCAGATGGGAGCGAAGTCAGGACTTTCAGCTAAAATTCAAGGGGTTTGACAAAAGTGGGGCACTAACCATTCAGGAAGGACAGCCAGTGGCATACACCCCCCCCCCATCGTTGGTGGCTCATAAATAACGGAATGAATGGCTGACAAGCAGCTTCATGGCCAGGTGTGGCCTGTTTCCTGGGTACCCCATGACCAATCAAGGAGATAAAAGGCCTGGAGGTGGTTCTGAGTGTTACATTTGCATTTGGTAACTGTTCACTGGAACTCCCAACATGAGGTCCAAAGAGGTAGGTGTCCATGCAAATGAAGGAAGCCATCATTAGGCTGAGGAAACAAAATAAACCCATCAGAGAGATAGCAAAAACATTGGGAGTGGCCAACACAACAGTTTGGAACATCCTGAAAAAGAAGGAATTAACTGGCAAGCTCAACAACAGCAAAAGGCCTGGCAGACCATGGAAGACAGCTAAAGTGGATGACCGCAGAATTCTGCTCATGGTGAAGAGGAACCCTTTCACAACATCTAGCCAGGTCAAGAACGCTCTTGCAGAGGTAGGCATGTCATTGTCAACATCTACAGTCAAGAGACGGCTTTATGAATGTAAATACAGAGGCTTCACAGCAAGGTGCAAACCACTGGTAACACTCAAGAACAGAAAGGCCAGATTAGCCTTTGCCAGCAAACACCTAAAAAAGCCTGCCCAGTTCTGGAATAAGATTCTTTGGACTGATGAAACCAAGATTAACTTGTACCAGAATTATGGGAAGAGAAAAGTATGGAGAAAGAAAGGAACAGCTCATGATCCAAAGCATACCACATCATCTGTCAAACATGGTGGAGGCCGTGTTATGGCATGGGCATGTATGGCTGCCAATGAACCGGGTCACTGGTGTTTATTGATGACCTGACTGCTGATAAAAGCAGCAGGATGAATTCTGAAGTGTACAGGGCTATACTTTCTGCTCAGATTCAGCCGAATGCTGCCAAACTGATAGGATGCCAGTTCATATTGCAGATGAATACTGACCCAAAACATACAGCAAAAGCTACCCAAGAGTTTCTGAAGGCAAAGAAGTGGGATGTTCTTCAATGGCCAAGTCAGTCACCTGATGTCAACCCAATAGAGCATGCTTTTCACTTGCTGAAAACAAAACTGAAGGTAGAAAGACCCACAAACAAGCAGCAGCTGAAGGCAGCTGCAGTAAAGGCCTGGCAAAGCATCTTGAGGGAGGAAACTCAGCATTTGGTCATGTCCATGGGTTGCAGACTTCAGGCAGTCATGGACTGCAAAGGATTTTCATCCAGGTATTAAAGGCAATCCTTAAGTTTGAAATGATGTTGGTTTGTTCCATTACTTATGAGCCACCAATGATAGGGGTGTGTGTATACCACTGGCTGTCCTTCCTGAATGGTTAGTGCCCCACTTTTGTCCAGCCCCTTGAATTACAGCTGACAGTCCTGACTTCGCTCCCATCTGGGTGTGTTTCCTTTCAACTTCAATGTGGTGGAGTACAGAGGCCAACTGCCAAAACAGTTATCCTTGTTCCAATATTTCTGGCCCTGATTGTACAAGCAGTGGTTAATTTCTTAAAAGAAGAGGCGCTGATTTTTATCCCAGATATACTGGGACTGCTTACTCAGTGCTACGGCAGTTTGCATATAGTCAGAGGAACTCTCTTTGCTGTTTTCACAACTTATGGTCCAGAGCTGAGCTCTGGCATTCAAAACAAGGCTGAGCCCAAGAAAGGCCCTCCTTCAAATGAAGTCCATGCTATATACCACTTTAAACCATTTGGACATGATCTTACTGCGAAATGGGATAGAATGAAACTGTAAGGCCCTAGTCAGAATGCCAGTGGCAAGAAAGAGCAATGTACAGTCAGTGGTCTCTTCCTGCTAGGCGTGAGCAGAACTAAATAAATAGGTTGTAGGGACCATACCCAGAGTAGTCATTAAAAGATCATAATTCTCCCACTTCTGATAAACTTCTCCATTGAAAACATATAAAAGTCAGAACACCATAGAGTCACAATAGGAATGCTGCTGAAAATGACCTCCTTGAGGCAAGTGATCTCTGTTCAGCCAGTAAGATAGAAACATGATGTGGAACTCAACCATTTTGTTATGCCCCTTCTGAAACCCCCAACCTGCCTGGCATCATATGGCCCTTTTTCCCTTTCTCCATGCACAAAAGACATGGAATGATCACTCTTTGCCTGTCCCTGCACAGAGAAAGGAACTCAGTTGGGGAAGGTGAGGGACGAGTGAAGCAGGCTCATACAGCTCCCCAAAGCACTGGCTGAGTCCTGAGCTGCCTTTGCTCCCGCTTCCCTTTCCCTAACTAGGAAAGACAAGGGAGGAACAAAGCTTGAGGAATGCTCCTCCAGATTGTGGCACAGTCACTCTCTGGCCCCTTCATCACTTCTTGGAGGGATGGGGCTTTGGAGAGGGGCCTTGCCTAAGGCCTCCACAGATTGGATGGGGTGGCATGGCAGGCCAAGTTTGGCCTGCAGGATGGAGGTTCTCCAACCTTGTTCTAGGATCTATATCACTATAAAAATGACTGAAAATTTAGCTTTCTGTTCTCGTACACAGAAGGCAAGACAAAACTTTATAATACTTATTCATAGTATTTCATTTCTACAAAGAAAGCCAAGATTACTTTTTTTCCTCATTGTGATTTTCGGTGTCTCACATTTTTTTATGACTGTTATAGTTCATTCATAGCTTGTGTTACACAAAGAAAATCATGCTGCCCAAACCACAGCTTGCACAGTAATCTGTAAAATGCCACAGATGTTTATCTAATCTGATAGAGCTAGTTGCATACCAACTGTCCTTTCTGATCAAAAATTACATTCTTGGCATCAATAAATTCTTAGGCCTTTCTGTTAAGAAAAATATTCTGGAACATGCTGTCAATGATAGGGTACTGTTATCAATAACACACTTTCTATAAGATTTCCCCCCCGCCAAAAAATAGCAAATTGCAAACCCAAACTCCAAATTGGGTTGAATTACTGTTTTCTATACCTTCAGTGGTTTTTTACCACAGTCCAGCAGCAGGGGACTGCACAGGATTGGATGACTAAAACCGTTACCAATCCCCACCTTGGTAGTGTGCCTGACTTCAGTTCAGGCAACCACCCTCGGGAGTCTGGGAAAGGACAAGAAGGTGAAGACCAAGCATTCTTCCATCTCTGTAGATAAGGGTGAGCCCAAGAGAAAGAAAAGGAAGGCCATAGAACCACCAAGGGTACAGCCTGGCCACTGCGTCACTTCCACCATCATAGTCTTGGCCATGTCAGTACCGTCTCCTCCAGTACCACATGCTTATTTTCTGGAGGCAGTAAGTATACCCCCCTCTGACATCTCCAGTCTCCAGTAGGCCCCTTCCAACTCTATGATTCTATGATCCTTGATATGATGGAGAGCCTTACTGAGGCTCCTCTAGCAAGGTGCAAATGATTGGCTTTACCACGGAAGGTGAGATTCAGAACCCATATCTTCTGCAGCAAGATTAATGACAGACCACACTGCCTCATCAGAGATCCCCACCAAGGTGCTCTCCTTCTTTGTGGGGGTTTTCTCCTGAATCATGTTATAGGGGCTCACAGCAGCCTGTGCTACCAACTGCGATACTGGAACTGGCGCAAGATGCTTCTATGGCATTGGTGAAGGCCACAATGATGCCAATGGGTGCAAAGTCAGATCCAGAGGATTATCTCTCTGACTTGACATCACCATCCCCAGCCACAGTCTCCATATTTTTGCCTGACATTGACCTAGGCAGGGTGGACAACTTGTGGCCCTCCAGATGTTTTGGCCTACAACTCTGCCTTGAGTGCCATTTTTTGGTAGAAAGGCAGGGTACAAATAAATAAACTCCCATGATCTTTCACCATTGGCTATCTTGGCTAGGGCTGATGGAAGTTGTAGGCCAAACATCTGGAGGGGCACAAGCTGCCCACCCTTCCATAGGGGATCAAATCCCTCCTGTGACAGAGGGTGAGCATCTATTTGCAAAGCAATTACTCTGGATGGCAGGGGCATTATGGAAAATTTCAGTGGTGGCTAGATCCAGGTCTGCTCAGAGCACCGGCGTGTTTTTGTTGCTGTTGAATAAAAGGCTCAGAGCAAATGTCAGTGATGGGCTCTGATGGGGAGCTGGGACCCTGCCAGCTACCAAAGGATGCCAGATGCTGATGGTGGCTCTGGCTATAACTGTGAATGACCACTGTTGAAGCCTGTGCCATTCCTGCACTTCAATTCTGTGGTATAGTTTAATATCATTTTTCCATTTGATGCCCTGCTGCACAGGTGCTTTGAATTGCAGGGCTGAGAAGAGAGGAGGACACGCTTAACTGATTGTGAACAATGGAGGCCCTTGAGTCTTCTTGGGCTGCTTGCTCAATTTTTTTACCCAGAGAGCTGGAGCCTCCTTGTTACTGTGTCTTCAAAGGTTAGGAGAGACCTGCGGTTAGCATTAATTCGCATTATGTTTATGCCAGTGCAGACATAATGCGAATCCATCATAGTAAAAGTTGACAGGGAGAAGGCATGGGGAATTGCATTCAAGAAGCATGGTGCTAAGTGGAAGAGGCATGATCCCATCAGGGATGCAACTATGATTCCATAGTCAATAACAGAACAATATTGAAAGTGGCCTGTATCATCCATATCAAATCCAGCATGTATGACAGTGTTAAAGTGATGAGATAAACTAAATTTCCCAATTCCTGAGGGCCGAATTGACTCTAGACAAGCATGGAGGGGGGGCTACATGCCAGCAGTAAGTGGGACCATAGCCCAAAGTGGGCAGGGCCAGTTCCACTTCAGCCACTCACTCACCCCACTCAGTCTCGCTCCCTCCCTCTCATTCTCACTTGTGCACTGACATGCACACTTGTACTGAAATGCTTGCACTCGCACTCTCTCACCAGTCAGTGAAGGCGACTGGCAGGAGAAGCCTTTTCAGCCAGCACTTTAAGGATGAGGTCCCGCTGGCTGTGTCCGAGCCAGCTTTGCCCTCTGCTCGAAGGCAAACGGTGGTGAAGCCCTCTGAGCTGGCACATCAAGTAGCAGCTCCTCAAGGTGCCAGCTCAGATCAAAGGTAAGGGAGTGTGGCTTGGGAAAGGGCATGTTCCCATAGGGAATGGTCTCATGGGCCAGATGGAGAACCTTGGCCAGCAGACCAGAGGTTCCCCATGGCTGCACTAATGTTTCGAATTATGCTATATTCTTTTTACCAGTACGTTGGCTTTAGCTCCTGGAGCAGGCAGGAGGACTAAGGAGGAAACAAGCCACAGCATGCCGGAGAGCGCCTGATTGTCTGTCAGGAGTAACGTGGGTTAGCGATTGAATAACCAACCCACAGTAGCTTATTTTCAACGTGGCTTATTGTGATATGCAAACCGGACCACTCTGGTGTGCTGATTAAAGCTGCTGCAACATCCGTCATCCAGCCTGGGACACTGCTAATCAGCACACTGGAACATTTGAGAACGGAGGGAGGAACTGGGGGAAGCCTTCTCTCTGCATTACTTCTTATGCCAATAGACCATCTCTCCTATTAGTTGTTCAAAGGGAAGGAGAGGGGGAGTGTCTTTTAGGGGGGCAGTGGGGAGGAGAGTGTTTGGTGAGTGGAGAGCCAGGACGGGCTCTCTTCCTGTTCAGATTTTGATCTGAGTTGGAAAAGAGTGTGGGGGCTTGAAAAGCTGTCCTCTCCTTTGAGTGTAGTTTCTGCAAAACATGCCCCCCCCCCCAGAAATACCTGACTTGTGTGGTGGATAACATCCTCCTACAGAAAGTAGAGGTAGGAACTAGAGGATCGGCTATCCTTGACTTGATCCTAACCAACAGAGATGACTTAGTGGGTAAAGTAGCAGTTACAGGAACTCTGGGGGAAAGCGACCATGTTGTACTTGAGTTCATGGTTCTAAAGGAAGCAAAAGCCAAGTGTAGCCAAACCTGTACCCTGGATTTTAGGAAAGCTGATTTTAATAAACTCAGAACAATGGTAAGTAAGGTCCCATGGCAAGCGATGCTAATGGGAAAAGGAGTCCAAGATGGGTGGCAGTTTTTGAAAAAGGACATTCTCAAGGCACAATTACAAACAATTCCAACAAGAAGAAAAAGGTGGAAGACAACAGAAGAAGCCAATGTGGCTTCACAGAAAGCTAAGAGATGACCTGAAAACAAAAAAGGACACATATAGGAAGTGGAAGGAAGGCCAAGCAACAAAGGAAGAGTACAGGCAGGTAGCACAGAATTGCAGGGATGACGTCAGGAAGGCTAAAGCTGAGAACAAGCTGAGGTTAGTGAGGGATGCTAAAAGCAGCAAAAAGGCTTTCTTCAGCTATGTGCATAGTAGAAGACAGGAAAGAAATGGTTGTTCAGCTATTAAATAAGAATGGCAAAATGATAACAGATGACAAAGAAAAGGCAGAAGTGCTCAATTTCTACTTGGGCTCAGTCTTCTCCCAAAAGAGGGTCTATGACCCCCCAGGCAAAGGCGAAGTACAGGCTGAAGGGGCAGGATTGCAGCTTGAGATCGATAGGCATATGGTCAAGGAACACCAAATTACTTTGAATGAGTTCAAATCTCCAGGGCCAGATGAACTGCACCCTAGAATAATAAAGGACCTGGCAGAAGAACTCTCAGAACCACTGTCTATTATCTTTGAGCAATCATTCAGGATGGGTGAAGTGCCAGATGACTGAAGGAGGGCTAATGTTGTCCCTTTCTTCAAAAAGGGTAAAAAGGAGGAACCTGGGAACTACAGACCAGTCAGTCTGACATCAATCTCTGGGAAAATTCTGGAGCAGATTATGAAGCAATCCATCTGTAAGCACCTTGAGTAATCAATGCAGTGATTACTCAAAGCCAACATGGATTTGTCAAGAACAAATCCTGCCAGACAAATCTGATCTCATTTTTTGATCAGGTAACCTGCCTTGTGGACTGTGGGAATGCTGTGGACATAATATACCTTGACTTCAGCAAAGCTTTCAACAAAGTGCCCCATGATATCCTTTTTATTTATATATATATGTATATATATATATAATATTTTTTTTAAAAAAGAAAAACAAAACACAACAACAACATAAACAGACAATACACGTACACTAAAATATCTCTTAAGATTGTAAGATATCTACCTTTAGCTCCCCTTACACAACAAATGCTCATTATTATGCTCTGGTTCTTATCTTAGTTGTATATCATACATTGAGTTCACAGATATTATCTCATTTCTCTCCTAATTTTAATAACAACAACAACAACAAGAGAATTAACCATTTCAAAGTTCAAAATCCACACACACAGATATCATTTTTCTCTATTTCTTGTACAAATTCTATAAAAGGTTTCCAATCTAACATAAATTTAGTTGTTGATCCTTCTTTAATTATAATAAGTTTTGCCATCTCTGCCAGCTCCATCATTTTCATGATCCACTTGCTCACAGTTGGTATTGTTTCATTCTTCCACTTTTGTGCATACAATAACCTTGCAGCCATTGTCATGTAGAGAAAGAGGGTTCCACCCTTATCTGTTAGTCCCAATAAAAAAGTTTCTGGCTTTAATTCTATAGCAGTCTTTAATATTATTTGAGCTGAAGACTGTATTCATTTCCAAAATGTTTTAGCTTTTTTACAAGTCCACCATAAATGATAAAACGTTCCCTCTTGATCTTAGTGCCCCATGATATCCTGATGAGCAAACTAGCTCCAAGTGGGCTAGATGAAGCAACGATCAGGTGGATCCACAGTTGGCTACAGAATCGGACTCAAAGAGTGCTTATCAATGGGATCTTCTCAAACTGGGGAGAGGTAACGAGCGAGGTACCGCAGGGCTCAGTCCTGCGCCCAGTGCTCTTCAACATTTGTATTAATGACTTGGAAGAGGAGGAGCTGCAGGGAATGCTGATCAGATTTGCAGATGACACAAAATTGGGCGGGATAGCTAATACTTTGGAAGACAGAAACAAAATTCAAAGTGATCTGGATAGACTGGAGCACTGGGCAGAAAACAACAGAACGACATTTAATAGGGATAAATGCCAAATTCTGCACTAGGAAAAAGAAACCAAATGCACAGTTACAAGATGGGGAATATGTGGCTCAACAACACTACAAGCGAGAAGGATCTTGGAAGTGTTGTAGATCACAAGCTGAATATGAGCCAACAATGTGATGTGGCTGAAAAAAAGGCAAATGCTATTTTGGGCTGCATCAATAGAAGCATAGCTTCCAAATCCCGGGAAGTACTAGTCCCCCTCTACTCAGCACTGGTTAGGCCTCATCTGGAGTACTGTGTCCAGTTCTTGGTACCGCACTTTAAGAAGGATGCAGACAAGCTGGAGAGGGTTCAGAGGAGGGCAACAAAGATGATCAGGGGACTGGAAACAAAGCCCTATGAGGAGGGACTGAAAGAACTGGGCATGTTTAGCCTTGAGAAGACTGAGGGGGGACGGGATAGCGTTCTTCAAGTACTTGAAAGGTTGTCACAGAGAGGAGGGCCAGGATCTCCCTTTCAAATCAATCATCCCAGAGTGCAGGACCCAGAACAATGGGCTCAAGTTACAGGAAGCCAGATTCCTGCTGACCATCAGGAAAAACTTCCTGACTGTTAGAGCAATACGACAATGGAACCAGTGACCTAGGGAGGTAGTGGGCTGTCCTGCGCTGGAGGCATTCAAGACGAGGCTGGGCAGCCATCTGTCACGGATGCTCTGACTTGGATTCCTGCACTGAGCAGGGGGTTGGACTCGATGGTCTTGTAGGCCCCTTCCAACCCCACTATTCTATGATTCTGTGATTCTAGTTGTGTTAACCACAGGGCTAAAGGGGGTACAGCCCCCAGCCCAACATCTTAGGGGTCCCACTAGCTAGCCCAGATCCCCACCTTTCAAGTAAAAAAGAGCAAATCTCTAGCCTTGTAGAATCAGAGATATGAGGCAAAACGTGCAGGAACATTCCAATCATTTTGTACATAGGAACATAGGAGCTGCCTTATACTGTGTCATGCCATTGGCCCATCTAGCCCAGTATTGTCGACACTGACTGGCAGTGGCTCTCCAGGGTTTCAGGCAAGATTCTTTCCTCGCCGTACCTGGAGAAGCCGGGGATCAAACTTGGGACCTTCTGCATGCAAAACATGTGCTCTATCACACTGAGCTATGGCCCCTCCATTATAAGGCATGGATAATGGTTTTGTGAGAAATGATCTTGTTCCACTTTTCACTGTGTTTAGCCAATGATCAACATTTGACCATAGAGATAAGGATAGAATGAAGGCTTATCTGCAGGGACTTCCTGGTTGACCCCCCCTCCTTTTGTGGGAGGGGGTCCTAGCCTCTTGGAAGAGTGATTCCCGCCCTTGGGAAACAATTGGGAAATCCAGAATTTCACTGTAGCTGTGGTTGGGCAATAGCATATCCAGTCCCAAACAATGGGTAGTAGGAATAACAAGATTTCATGTTCTTTCTCACTCAGGTCTTACTTCATGAAAAACAATTGCTTTTTTAAAGCTGCATTTGTAACCATTAAAAACACACACCTGCCAATGTAAATAACGTCTGCTGTTATAGCCACGTAGTGTGTGTGTGTACACAACACATGTAACCCATGTGGCTAAGTATGGGTTACAGCAGCCCTGCAAAGTAGTCTATGGTTGCTATACCCATATTGCCAGGGGGGAGAATTCATGCAACAACAACAAAAAGCTATTTTTTAATTGCATTTGTAACCATTAAAACACAGACACCTACCAATGTAAACAAAGTCTGCCATTATACCTATATTGGGGCGGGGGGACGGGACTGTGGTTGCGTATGGGTTACAGCAGCCCTGCAAAGTAGTCCATGGCTGTTATACCCATATAGCCGGGAGGGAGAATAGCGTATAACAGCACTGCAGTATAGTCCAGCGTTGTTATCTAGTCTGCTAGTGGGTTGGGTATTTTTAGGGAAATGCAGTTGGGGGGCAAGTGGCTGTGAAGTACTGAATGAAAAGAAGGATACTTCTTTTCTATCCTTTCTGCATTTAATTTCCTTCTGACTTCACTGTTTACAATCCCCTGATAGGTACTGTGTATAAACCTGAAAATCCCCATAATACTCCATGAATCTCATGAAGTGGGTTATAGTCCACGAAAGCTTGTCAGTCATTTTTTATAAGAGAGATGGGTAGCAATCTACAGCTATATCTACTGAAAGTTGGTATCCATTTCCATTGCAGGTAGTGATTACAGAAGCATGCATGATGTATGCTAAAGATTTCATTCCTCTGAAAATGCATGCAGAGCAGGGACATGCATGCATCTTCAGAAGCATTGTGAGTTAAGATTTATGCCTTCAATCCTGCAAGCTGTTGCATATGTCTGTGCAGGATTTCAGCCTAAATTAACACGATCTTCGTAGTTCTGTATGGATATATATTTTAAGCGAAATGCTTATAGCATTGTGACAGTCTGACATGTCTGTGCTGCTTCTGCTATGATCACCTCTTCTGTTTCATGGTGGTGGTAGCGGCATCAGCAGCACTGTCAGGAACCCTTTAGGGAATGAAAGAGGCTTTGCTTAACCTATTTTTGGAGACCTTGACACTGGTGAGAAGGGCTCTCTAGGCATATCCCCTTGCATTGCCTAGGCTGTCTCCTTTTAGCAATGAAAGAGGTGCCTACCAGATAGATGAAGGACAGAGAAAGAAGGAACAAGATTATTGGGAAGTGGGGAAGAAGGAGAAAGAAAGACAGGACAGCAAGGCCAGAAGATTCTAGAGAAGTGTGGAGAGTCAAGCCATCAGCTCAGGAGCTCCCACCCATAACACAAAAAGACTTGACTTTTTGCACATCTCTCTCCAAGCTAAGCACTTGGCTGCGACTCTCCCCTTCTTAGAAATTTGGCAGCCAGAACACCCCCTGCACAGCCCTTGTGAGCCTTCACCATTGCCACCACAGTGGTGAAATGCTGTGGAGGGGGTTTGGAGAGAACAGACAGCTACGCAAAGGAGGAGTGGGCAGAGTGGCATGAGTTAAATGGAAACTGCTGCTGAGGACAACAGAAAGCTGCTTGGAAGTCCTCTTTTTGAGCAATAGAGAGAGAGGCAGAGCAGTGCATTTCATGCTGGTTGTAGAGTGAAGCTGTGTGGAGAGCAAAGCAACCTAGAGGAGGAGGGACACATCGCTGAACAAGCTGTAGGTGGAGGAGCAGGAGCAGGGATAGGGACAGATCTGGCAGCTTGCTCTGCTTCTGTCAGGGAGGAAGGGGCTTCACTTCCTCCCCAGGAAGCAGAGCAAGCTGCCAACTCTGTGCCTCCCCCCCTCCACCTACAGCTTCCTCAGCAACTGGTACAGAACATACTGGCAATGAAGACTTCCTCCTCGAATAATGCATTGTAGCAGATATAGGAGAGGTGGGGCTGAGGAGGCCATGGTCTAGATCCAAGTGCACCGCAGGCCAGAGCTTACAGCTTCCCACCCTTGTTCTAGAGCCATATTCCCCCCCCGCCGCCGCCCACAATCCCTCCATACATCCATCCACCACTGTACCTCCCAAACCAATGGCCTGTTACTAGTAATCAATTAAAAAAAATACTATACAAATCAAATTATCTGAATCACAATTAAAAGCTCACCTAAATATTAAAAAATAATCTTGTATTAAGGAGGATCTCTATAAGCAGCTAATTTCTGGTAACTGTGGCTGCAGCAGAGAAGACCTATCCACAAGTCCCCATAAACCTTGCTTCTTCCTTATGAGGCAATCTAAGCAAGCCTCGCAGCCTTAAAGGCAGATATGCTTAGACACATTTCTTAGGTATGCAGGACCCAGTGGGGTAAACCTAACGAGACAGGCATGGCGTTTCAAATAACTATGTTTGTTTAATCCTTGCTTTTAAGAAAACCAAAGCCTTAGAAAAAGCTATCTCAACCGGGCAAACCGTCATAGCAAAACACAGGAACACACGATACTATAGCTGCAGAGTAACAGAAGTTACATCTCAAGTTTTCTATGAAGTCATGTTTGATGATGGTTCCTTCAGCCGAGATACTTTCCCTGAAGACATTGTGGTAAGTATTTATCTTAAACTGGTTTTTAAATTTTTGGAAAGTTAAATAAGTAAAATTGAACTATTTCTTCTGACCTTTCAACAGGGATAATTAACTTAACATTCTGTTCGTGTTTGTTATTTCTTGCTGCAGAGAATTATTACTTTCTCAGGGGCTTTCCAACCTTGTTTGTTCTAATTAGTATCCACCATTTCGCCAAATGAATCAAAACTAATCTTCCAATGTCTTTTAATTAAATAAGAAATATGTTTTTAATAAAATATATTAGAGTGGGAATTCCACATATTGTAATGTGTCTCTGAGAGATAATATTACAACATTCCTTGATGAATTGAAAATATGTCTGTGTTCAAATATGTAACAGGCAGAATGGCTCACATGAATCTAGTATGATGATGTGTTTACATCTTTTGATGTTGTGTTCATAAGGTTTCATTGTTTAATGATACTAAATCAGAAGGGGAAAGTTGGCATCATCTGCAGCATTCCATAATATGCATTTCAGTGCCTGTTTCTCCCATTCACTTAAACCAACCTTATTAGGAAAGTGAATCAGCAGTTCATGTTCTTATGTGGGGCAGTATACTTATTTGTTTCTAAATTCCGGCCATGACTTTGCCTTGCCTTGCATGTTACAGGACCTATATGCTTTCTAATTTTGTGGCTGGTCCCTTTGCACTTTTCTAATCCTGAGAGTGCTGAATCCTGGGCCGATGTTGGGCCTCCTGTCAAAATTCTTCAGGCTCCATTACATCAGTCAGACATTGCCAGGATATGGCAGCAGTACATTTATTCTTCAGGCTTTCTGTTTTTTGCCCCTCGTGCCTTGGAAAAGAAAAAGGTTGCAAAGCTGTCTCAGTATCCTCTTCCAGATATTTAAGAATACAAAAAGGGCAGTGAAAGAGTGGACCTCAAACTGCAAAGGTATACAGCAGCCTGAGAGCCAGCTGTTGAACTTTTGAGCCAGCACAGAGTATATCATTTTGGGCAGCTATTTTTCTGAAGGAATTTACTCAGGAAAATGTTGATGCGATGAATGGTTGAACTGTTCTATTGACATTATAGGGATGGCAGAGAATTTCTCCACGAATCTCCAGGAGGCCAAATGCCAACGCATTCGGCCCCCCGAAATTGGTGGTGAAATTCTCCGCCGGCCCCCCGCCCCCCCCGGGATGGGACTTACCTCGTGCGAATGTCCCTCTCGGCGGCAGGTCCCGGTGGCGTTTTGGTGGCGTTTCGGCCGCTGCCATTGCAAAATAAAAAAGGAAAGTAAAAAAAACAACAAAACACACCCGTGATAGGCTACGTAACGATTTACGTAGCCTATCATGGCTGACTTTGGAAATCTAGCCGTGATAGGCTACGTAAATCGTTACGTAGCCTATCACGGGTGTGTGTGTGTGTGTGTTTTTTAACTTTCCTCTTTTTTTTTTCGCGGCTGGGTAGACGGGGCGCTCCTCCCCGGCCTGAATTTCGGCGGCGAGGGATGGGGCGCCTCCCCCCCGGCCTGAATTTCGGCCGGGCGAGGCGGGGCGCCTCCCCCCCTCGCCTGAACTTCGGGGGGAGAACCGAAGCGCCTCCCCCCCACCGCGAAGCAAACTGAGGGACCAGGTAAGTCCCTTTCGTCCATCCCTAGAATTGTTGTACTATGTATGATATAAATTGTCACGTAGCCTATCACGGGTGACTTTGAAAAAAAAAAAAAAAGCGCGTACGCAAATGTATAATTGCCAAGTCATCATTTTGGATCTTATACATCATTTGACAGTTTATGCCATTTGTTTATGGTGGATTTGTATAAGCCAAACTCTTTCAAATATTTTCTGTAATGTTTTTCATCTGGTTTTCCTATGAAGTCCTCACCAGCTAGTAAATTAGCCAGTGAAGACCTCTACTTATCTTACAGACCAATCATTTTAACTAATGTCTCCCCATATACCATATTTTCCTGGGATTACTTCTAATGCATTTAAATAGGTATCGTTCTGAGAAACCTGAACTTTTGTTAGAGGTTTGTACATGTTTTTGTATAAGATGCTCCATGACCTACAATTGCAAGGAGGAATAAGATGTCATTGGTACAGGTTTTAAAATGGTCAGATCAATGTCTGAGTTGTGATTGTAGTGCCAAATACCTGGAGAATGTTGTTCACATGGTTGGATGGGCAGCACAGAATTCCCTGCATTGTCACTAGAGAAGGGCATGTTGAAGGGGGAAGAGTGGGATCAGCCAAGGTTATGGTTTCCAGCCTGGACTGGTATGCTGCAAGACTGCAATAGCATGAAAGGACCTATGTGGAGAGTAGGGCATGCTGGGACATATGCAGCCACAAATGTGCATCTTCTCTCTTATAGTTGTGCATGCTGCTCTCTGCTGTTGTTTTACAGTTTTTTCAGGAAGCAAGGTTGCCCTTCAAACGTTATTAGCAGAGATTATCCTGTTTTTCCTGCTAAGTCCTTACTTACAAAAGTCTAATGCCTTTCTGGAAGTATAACACTCAAAATGGGACATTTTCAAAGCAGTGTGTGAGAGATTTAGCCGTTCACCTCCCCCTAGTGATAAATGAAGCCATGCAGCTAAATCCCTGCTATGACCCTTTGAAAAGCTACCTCTTTGTTTGGGATATTATAAAAAGTGTTATTAATGATTGAGGATGCCTTGATTAAGGAACATCAAGATATTGCACTTATGGGACTGTATTCCTTACTAGAAACTGCTCTTTTGTTTGCACCTGCATTAAAGCTTGAGCTGTGGGAGAGAGGAGAAACTGCTTACCCCCCAAGTGGGGTAGTTTGATTTGGAGCTAAGAAGAAATGTAATCAGGCCTGGTTATGCCTCAGTGCTTCTCAGATAGTAGAGGAACAACATATAATTGTTTGAAGGAAACACCAAAGAACTTTCAGATCCCTTAGAGAAATCTTTGTGTGTTTTCATTAGATAATATACCTGTAGCATCAGTAACTGGGAGGATTTTTTTTTAAACTGCCTTCCTAATCCGTGCAATGTGCATATCAGGTGTTAGTGCCACTGGGAGGACTTATTCATCAAATTTTGTGTGAAGGCAAGGTTGCTGCCTATTGAAGAAGCTATTTCTCTAATCTGTTTCCCCTGTTCGGCTAGCTCACAAAGATAGCAAAAGCTTTCTGCTTTTGCTTTATGTATTCAAGCCACTGTACAATTTCAGTTGAGCTCACAATTGCATTTATGCGAGACAAACCACCATTTCATGTTTGTACATATTTTGATGTGATTGCAAGGAGGAAGAAGAGTTTTAGGGAAATTGCAGCCTTCTCTCCAAAACGTTGATGTACCTTGCTTGTAAGCACACAAGCCACAAAAGACTTTGCCTCTGTTCCCAGTATGTATTTTGATGTTTGTATTTACATTTGCTAAATGCAGTGGTCCAATTTAGTTAAGAAGACCTATTTAAATCAATAGGACAGACTCAATCCCATGCAGGGGTAGGGAACTTCTTTCAGTCTGAGGCATTCTTTTTAGGATTCTAGTTATTATCTTTGAGTCTTTAAGCAGTGAAATCACAGATTTTACCTTACTAGACATTCATAAGATAAACCCATTTAGAATTACAGTCCTCTTTCCCCCAGGATTAATATTCTGAGATAATATCAGTTGAAAGGTAACAATCCTATATCAACATTATGTTTAACACATACTGGTCCCTAATATAATGAGAGTAATTTGAGTTGTAAAAGCATTTTGATTATTTTCTGTCTCGTGTATCATTAGCTAGACCAACAGTTTAATTGCCCTAATTTTCTAGGCATTAGTAGATTGTAGGCCAGACATTAGCCAAATAGTTAATAGGTCAGACAATGAAGCAGACAGATGCTACAGACTACAGTGGAGGGTACCAGTCAGTTTTCTTTAAGTAATTGCAAATACAGTCTCTTACCACAGTGGGTACAACCACTACTGGCTGCAGGTTTTGGAGGGCCCTTGGGCAAGACACTCACTGTGGGTGGCCTCCTTTACTGTGGGCCCACCTTCTTGCTGCCATTGTCACCAGCTCCTCATCTCCACCTCAGCACTGTTTCCTGCTTGCTTGTCATGGAGAGAGCTGATGAGTGAGGAGGAGGCACATGCTGCTTCTCTTCCTTGTCACTGTTATTCACTGACTCTGGCCCAGAGGAAAAGGGCAGTGAGCAAGTAGGAATCATAAGGAAGAGCAACATCATCACAAGCCGGGAGGCTCTTGGCAAAGAGCCCTTTGCAGAGTTGTTGGCCTTGGCAGGCGCCCAACCATACCAACTTCCGACAGCAGCCCTGGAACAGCAGTCATGCACCTCACAAGGGGAAAAATGGATCGCCTCTCTCTCCTACTTCCCTCTTTCAAGTGCCTTAAAGGACCCACCTGTTTTCTTTGGCTTTTCCTTTTTAGTTTTATAGGACTGTTGAGGGGTTAGTTTTATAGGACTGTTGAGGGGTTAGTTGCAATTATATTGGATTTTAGTATTTGGGAGGCTGGATGTTTGTTTTATTATTATCACTAGCTTTTATTAATATTTGATGTTTATTGTTTTTGTATTTTATCCTGGAAGACTCCTTGGGAGAGTTTTTACCCTTCAAGGTGGTCTAAAATATTTTAAATAAATAAACCATACCAAACTCCCTTTGGATTGAAGCCCGCCTTAGTGCCTTCGTAGTCGATTTGAGTCATACTTTTTCAAGTCCATATGCAGCACTGCTCACTGAGATACATTATTAGTAATATAAGCGTGCTTTGAACTGGAGTCTTAAACCATTGTATGGAGTGAGAAACTCTGGCTGGGACCTGGCCATAGCTACTCCATTGTATTCATAGTAAAGATAGCATTTGAATCCAGGTTTCTCAAGCCCACTGAGACACACTGTTAGGCATCTACACATGTTTAGAACTGGAGTCTAAAGCCATCAGAGACAGTTGCTGTAAAAAATAAAGAAGGCAATTTCAGTTTATAAAACACCAATGCTGACACGTATCCCTCAGTCTTTGGATGGTGCTGCATTTTCAGGACTCCCACAGGACCTATTCCAGTGCCCATGTGTAGTTCCAGAATATCCAACATATCCAACAGTGCTATTATTTTACTCCCGCAGAATAATAGCACTGTTCAGTTAAACTCAGTCTGCAAGCTGCAGCAGTCAAGAACAGTAATAAAAGATGTATTACTACATGACTCAAGTTTGCCAGTCCAAGTAAATGTGACACAGCTACTGATTATATTTTATTTAGTTATTTATTTTGGTCTATCAGTCTTTTCCAAAATGGATGTTTCCTCATCCGAAAGAGCACAAACATAAATAGAAATGTAAGGATTTTTTAATCTTTTTTTTTTTAAAGCCAGCATTGATACATAAAGCCCCTAACAGAATTATGCTGACACTAATGTAACTCCATCCTCTCAATAGAGGACCCGGGAGAGCCTTTAGTAAGATGAGACTGGTGACGATTATGCCCCATCATTCAGTGCTTTAAATTCAT
Organism: Heloderma suspectum; assembly: GCF_057233095.1. NCBI lineage: Eukaryota > Metazoa > Chordata > Lepidosauria > Squamata > Helodermatidae > Heloderma > Heloderma suspectum. The sequence goes on from NC_139459.1 coordinate 106,307,632, forward strand.
CACCACCCATGAGAAAAGGAAGAGAGCCATTTAGAAATGTGACAGTAAAAGTACATCACACAGAGATTTTCTAAAGACCACTTCTGCTTTTCCAAACACACCTAAATTTCACAAAACATCAAAATTACCATCTTTGGCTTACTTTGTAATGGGACTGGGCACATTTTTGTGATCGTGCATTTGAACAAAAATGTCAGTATAATAACATGACAATTTGAGATGGTATTTAAAAATATAAACATTTCCCCACCTTCATGGATGTCTTTCCCTTAGATTTCCAGAACTGAACGTGTGAGTTAGCATCCTGTGCTTTTTTCTCTGAAACATTTGTGAATATATGCTTTAGAACAGTTATTCACAAACTGTATGCCAGGACTAATTAGTATACCATGTGAGAGCTGTTATGAGAAATAAATAATTAAACAAGGCTCCTGCGAGCCCAGTTGACTCTCTCTGGCTTTCGTAAAAAGAAAACTTTGTCAGGTGTAAAAATGAAATATGCCTCAAATTTTAATTCAGAAAGAAAGTGTGCCTCAAAAGACAGAAAAACACATATTATAACCACATTGTAAGGTATTCAGTAGCTTTGATTCTGCTAGAGTTTGAGATATTCTTTCTCATAATTTGCATATATGTTTAAAAATAAATAAATTACATATCCTCTATTTCATCCTTTCGCAACCCAGTGCCCTCCAGATGTTTTGAACTACAACTCCTAGAATTCCTGACCATTGGACATACTGGCAAAGACTGATGGGAGCTGAAGTCTGAAACATCTGGAGAGCAGCAGGTTAAGGAAGGCTGTTGCCTTTGCCTTTGTTTTACAATCCTTTGTAAAAAAAAATCTGTTTTTTCTGCTTGAGTTTTTTCAGGGTCTTTACATGCCTAATTATTCCCAGTGCTGCCATGATGGGGCTTTGAATAAAAATAAAAAATCCCATTTGCTTTGTAGGCTATTGGGAGCATGCTGAACATGCTTAATAAACTAAATATTTCACATGAGCACTGACAGCTCCAGATGGGGGGCGGCAAGACGCCCTCAGTGCCCCCCTCCCCCGAGTGTCTACTCCAATACCACCATTATCACCAGATGCTGCTGTTGCTAGTCCTCTTCCTCATCATTTCCACCACCTGTTTGCTTGCCAAACAGAGAGCCAGCGGGCAAACAGGCTACTCTTCTTCTTTCTCACCACCACTATTTGCTTGGTGGTTTGCTCACATCCCTCTGGGCCAGAGTGAGGTGGGTGCATAAGCAAGTTGTAACAGTGAAAAGGAGGTGCAGGTTAAAGGAGCTCTTGCCATTGGGGCCCCAAGGTGTGAGCCCTGTTATGTCTGACCATTATAACATTTCATGTTAGTGTCAACAGCATGGATGTGATGCATGCCTGTGTATGGGCTGTTTGAAGAAGAAAGTAGTATGAGCGGGCAGAGCAGAGAGGAATATGTAGAAAAGTGGGGGAAGGGGAAATAACAGAACCAGGGAGCAATAACAAGGCAAAGCAAGATCCTGGGTCTCTGAGGGAATGGGGAGAAATTTGTTCCCATTTTAATGCAAACCTACGTAATTCGCATTTCCCAAAGCAATGCAACAATGAAACACACTTATCCTTTGGTGTCACACTTCTCCAAATTGTACAATGTATTTCTCCAATCTAAACTGTGTACAAAAATACATTATTAGGGAAAAGTGAACATGAAAATGTGTAAAGTAGTGAAAACAACACAACAAAAATGCATTCTGTTCGGAAAAATTGTTTGCAAAAATTTGTATATTAGGCAAAATTGCATACAAAACTGCATATAGTAGGAGAAATGCACATAAAATGCATATGAATTCATGTGGACTTTAAAAGAAATATTGCAAACTGATGCAGAAACCGGATGAAACAAACAAAAATGAGAGTAAACAAAATTAACAGAATCATTCATCCCTACTCTGAACTTCACACAGGGAGTACTTTGTTCACATAATGTGCAATTAAGCAAGAGCAGGATTATATGGGAGCAAGGCAAAAGGGGTGAATCCACTTGAAGCCCAGCAAGAGCAAAGCACTGGATTAGAAGAACAGGCTCAGGTCCCAGAAGGTTCTTGTTCTCCTGCAGCTAGTGGCACTGAATAAGGTGTTTCAAAAACCAGTCTCTTCTCTTCGGGCAACTTGAATGAACACATAGAGCCATGCCCATTCAGTTCTCCCAAGCTAGATGTTGTCTAACAAGCATTTGTGATGTTTGCTGTGAATTTCCAGAGTTCCTCTTTCCATCAGCTTTAACAGTGTGAGTAGATAAATTACATTAGTTACTCTCATCTCTGCCACTGTATATGTTTCTGTGGTAAGCTTGTCTGTTGCAGAGTTGTTAATACTAATTACAGAGGTCATGTTCTTTATGAAAACTATCACTTTGTAAGCATAACTGTGAAAGCTTAATCACTCACACCCAAGTTTCAAGCGAATGCACGCTGAACTAGCTTAAGCAGAATGGACAGCTTGCATTTAGTGCATTAACTGTATGGACTTGCTGACATTTCAGTTCAGTCCTGAGGGATACTCTTCCTACCTCAGGGAACCCCAGTCCAGTCACCTGTACAGCTCTGCTACAGGAACCCTGCTTTCCCCCTAGATTTTAAACAGTGCAAGCTGACGCTTTGTGACAGTTTCCTACTCCTTCTCCTGCATGCCTCCTCCTGTAGTGCCAGTATAAAACCCTGCTGAAATGATCATTTGATTATTTCTGTTACTACAGTGAGTATGCCCATTATGGAAACAACCTGGTAAGTGCTTAGGTTTCATCAAGCAATTACATTTTTATATCAAAAAGTAGAGAAAGTGGTATATCTTAGAATTGTTCAACCAAAGACAACTGGAGAGTTGTATGTATATTAAAATAAAGCAGCTGTGCATATTGAGCTATCAGCTTCCATGTTGTGATTTTAAAATAGCTTGTTTAGGTATTTTTGTTTCTGGCAACCCTTTTGTTAGAGAACTCTTGCAAATGTATTTGAAAATATCTTCAAGAGAACAATTTCACATAGTTTTAGTCATTTTGAAGTGGCCATTTAGCCATTTTGAAAAGACTGGTGTCTGGAATAAGAATATGGCATGCCTTATAAATGTTGCTTAAGACTGGGGGTAGATAGGAAGGGTTTTCTATCAAGGATACATTCAGTTGAATCAAAGAGAGTTGAGAAGGGGAAACCAAGGCTGTTGCGAAAAGAAATGGTGGGTGAAAGCCTCAGTATCTTCACAGGTATTTTTGTAACTTCTTGCAGGGCGTGGAAGGTAAAGGCATTTTTTTCACAAATGATTTCTAGCCTGAAATACATCATTGTGAGTGCTAAATATGGGACGGAAAGCAGAGGAGAGCTGCTGCTCCTTAAATCTAAATGCACATTCTAGATAATGTAGGGTTTGCATCAAATTAGATGCAGGAAATGTACCAGCTGTTTTGTCATGAAAATGTCTTAAAACAACTGAGTCACCTCCATTGACTACAAAGCAAGCAACATGATTATCTGGGATATCCATAAGAGTGTGGCATTTGGGATTAAATTATGTTTAGATTAATAAATATTGCATTTTTAATTAAGATAGAAAGGAATATGGAGAAGATAATCTGGATGTTGGCCTTCAAAGTGTTGTTGTTGTTGTTTTACAATACAGCAATGGAAACCCCCACAATCCATAATGGAGCAAAAATAATTCCAGAACATCAAAACATATAAACTGGCTTGCTGCATCAGTCCAAAGGTCTATGTTGTCCAGCATTTTGTTTCTAGCAGTAGCCAACCAGATGCCTCTGGAAACTTACAAGCAAAGCATAAAGTTAATGGCAATCCGTTGTTGTTTGTCCCCAGCTTGTGGTACTCAGAGGCATATTGCATATTGCCTCTGAGGGTGGAGCTTCCACAACACCCATAACCTACAGTGCAATCCTATATATGTCTACTCCCAATTAAGTATGTATGGCATTACAGCCTTTGAGATCTTGATACATCTGTAGGTCTTATCTTCCATAAATATGTCTAATCCTCTTTTAAGGCTATCTAAAGTTAGGGCCATCACCATATCCTGAGTTAGCAAATCCCATACATCAATTATGCATTGTCTGAAGAAGTACTTTCTTTTGGTTGCTATTCCCAGTCCATTTCATTGGGTGACTCCCGAGTTCTAGAATTATGAGAGAGAGGGAAAACAATTTATTTACCAACACCATGGCTGTTTGTTATTTTTGGCTGTTCCTATTGTATTTTTGGAATATTGTTGTTACATTTACTGCTGTTCATGTGATATGTTGGGGTAAATGGCACAACACCATTATAAATGTCAAGGTTGCCTCTGAGCACACAGAGTGGCAGGGCAGTTCAGATTCTGAGGAAGAGCTGCAAAATGTGGGGGAAGAACTTTCCCAGGCTTCAGAGGCACAGCTGGACAGAGAGGGGCACCCCTCACATATCCCTGTGATAGATAGCAAACGGTGAGGCAGAGGAAGGACAACCTGAACTCTTAGATTCCAGGCACAGGCACAGAGTCAAGAGGGAGATGGCAGGGGCAGAGCTTAGGTGGTCTGCCTGATTGGCTCAGCATCAACTAGGGATGTACGAAAGGTACTTACCTTTCGGGGATTATGCTGATGGTGTGGGCCGAGGCGTTCCGTCCCTCCCCCCGGAATCCTCGCTGGGGGGGGAGGTGCTCCGTTCCCCCCCCCCGGAATCCTGGCCGGCCGGCTGTGCTCTGCAGCGATTCTGCAGAGCCGCCGGCCGGCTCCGCCAGCAGCCGGACATCCGGCTGCTGGCTAGCAGGGATGCAAATGGCAGCGGCTGTAGCCGCTGCCGTTTGCGTCCCTGCAGTCAGCCGTGATAGGCTACATAAATGTTTACGTAGCCTATCATGGCTGATTAAAAAAATAACAAAACGCACGTATGCAAGTGGCGGTGCCCATGGGTGCCATTTGCGTTCCTTATTTTGGCACGTCTTAGTCTACGTAATGTTTACGTAGACTAAGACGTGCCAAAATAAGGAATGCAAATGGCACCCATGGGCGCCGCCATTTGCGTACGCGCGTTGTTTTTTTTTTAAGTCAGCCGTGATAGGCTACATAAACATTTACGTAGCCTATCACAGTGTTTTTTTAAAAATCTAGCCATGATAGGCTACGTAAATCTTTACGTAGCCTATCACGTTTTTTTGTTTTTGTTTTTTTTAAACTTGGAAATGGCGGCGGCCGGTCAGAAGACCGGCCCCTGCCGCCGAACCGCCGCCGGAGCCGCCGCTGCCAGGAAGATCCGCTCCAGGTAAGTCCCGTCCCGGGGGGGGGGCAAGCAGTTCCGCCACCGATTTCAGCGATCTCCCCGAGATCCGTGGTGGAACTTTCGTACATCCCTAGCAGTTGTGTCTAGTTGTGTCACAGGAGAGGGGGAGATCTTCCCCTCCCACCCCTTAAGTTAGGATAGTTTGCCACCTTTTCCCAAACGGTGGCCAAGCTGTCAGGGTTCCCTTTTTGCCCTGCTGAGAACTCCAAAAGCCAAATCAAAACACAGACAAGAGTCCTTTATTCCACGGCTTTAATCCACTTACTCTAATGAGGTATACACATTACTAGTGACTCCCAGGCTACAAAGGAAAAGCCTTCAAGGAGTTCAAAGGGAAGCTACGAAAGTTGGCCACCATTTGGGAAAAGGCAGCAAACTATCCTAACTTAAGGGGTGGGAGGGGAAGATCTCCCCTTCTCCCATTACACCTCTAGACACAGCTGTTGACGCCAAGCCAATCGGGCAGACCGTCTAAGCTCTGCCCCTGCCATCTCCCTCTTGACTCTGCGCCTGTGCCTGGCGTCTAAGAGTTCAGGTTGTCCTTCCCCTGCCTCCCCCTGTTAGCTATCTATCACAGGGATGTGTGAAGGGGGGGCCTTCTCCATCCAGCTGTGCCTCTGAAGCCTGGGAAAGTTCCTCCCCCACTTTTTGCAGCTCTTCCTCAGAATCTGAACTGCTCTGCCACTCTATGTGCTCAGAGGCAACCTTGACATCAAATATATGGCACAACCACATTTGAAATCCTGTCCATTGTTCTAATTCCATCTCAGAAAGAAGATCATAGAGCTGGAAAAGATGCAGAAAAAGGATACTAAAATGATTTAAACGAGTTTGGACACCTTTCCTACAAGGAAAAGCTAAAGCATTTTAGAGGGATATGTTAGATATTTATGAACACCATGGAGATATTTTTTTTAAAATCATCATAATCTATTTCTATGCCAGTTTCCCACAAAACTATGCCTAAAGTGGCACACAACATAACAAATGAACAGCAGTAAGTGAAATTTTACTTTTAGTCCCTTTCCTCATAATTCCCAACTCTGCCTTATTTTTCACTTCTGCAGCACACTGAGTGATGTTTTCTGTGAGCTATCCTCCACAACCCCAAGGTCACTTTCCCGGGTACTTAAGAGCCAATTCAGACTCTCCCCTCTCCCCCCACCCACATCAGAGTATATGTATAATTACGGGTTGGCCAATATGAATCACTTTGCACTTACTTACTTACTTACTTACTTACTTGTAATCCTATTTCTTGGGAAGGTTCAATTTCTTGAACCCAAGCCCCCCCTTGATTTGATTTTGAATTGGGCTTGGCAAACCGACCTATTTTCAAATAAATAAATGGGTTTATTTTGAGCCCGTTACAGATCCCATCATGCTCCCTTCATTGGGAGTGCAATGGAATCAAACACCTCTTCCCCCCACCTCCTGTAGGCCCCTGTAGCCTGACCCTTTTCACTTAGAGCTTTTCTACACGGTGCTGTTAATTGGCTGTTAATCGGCTGTATTTACTTTTGATTTTGTGGCAGAATTGAGATCCAAGCAGTACATGAGGAACATTTCCTTTGCTGCTTCTCCACTACTTAACCTCTGGGTGGTAATGTGGTATAGCAGAATAGCACAAATATACAAGAGGCAATTGTTCTTGCTTGCTTTCACTTTCACAATTAACACTGCATTTTCCCTGCTCTAAAAAATCTCGCCAAAAATGCTGGTTAGACACAGAAGTGAAACTGGAGGGCCATAACATTTTCTAAAGAACCCATAAACAACTGTGAGTAGGGATTGACAAACACACAATAAATGCCTTGTGTAGAAAAGCCCTTTATGCACTTCCTATTTGGTCATATGATGGTGACAATAGCAGAAGGTAAGGATGTCAGAGAATTCCGCACAAATTTAAATGGGATCGAATTCTGACAAATCCGGTCCGTGGAATCCTCCTTGGAACGGAGCAGCCTGGACAACCCAGACCAGACCCTTTGTTTTTTGTCTGCCAAACGGCAGATCTTACGAAAATAATTACGAAAAGAAATCCGTAAATCAGAAATGGAGGAAGAAGAATGTGAACAGCTTTACCCTTTTTACGAGGCATTTTCCCCATGACCTGAGGCTTTCTTTCACTGGGGCTGAGTCTTGAACTCCAAGGAAATCCTCCATCTTTTCTGTTTATTGTCTGTGGAGGTGAGGTCAGGTGAGGTGAGGTCAGGTCAGGTCCAGTGAGGTCAGGTCAGGTCAGGTGACTGGAAGTTACATGGGGAATCCCTGCGAAGGGCTTTACCCTTTTTACGAAAATAAAAAGGCATTGTCCCTATGACCTGAGGCTTACAGAGACTGACGGCATGCGTGCAAAAAGGACTTTTCGGCGGTACTTACGGAATTATTTATATAAGTTTGGGGAGCCGAAAAAAAATGGGGGAATCCAGGGCATGCGGACGGCGGAATGGGGCAGCCCTTGGCTCTGCGGAATCCTTGCCAAGTGGAACCGCTCTGTGCGGATTCCGGGGGGGAGGAACAGGTCATCTCCCCCCCCCCGAGGATTCCCCACTGGAACAGACGGTGGGGAACCCATACATCCCTAGCAGTAGGTGCAGTAGCGGTAGGAATATCTTGCTTGAAGGGTTCCTGTATCCCTAGTGGCTGCTAGAACTCTGCTACAGCAACATCAGAGGCTCTAGGAACTGTGGGAAATGTAGTTTTCTCAAGGTGCCTGAGTCCTTTTGTGTGGATGTAGCAACATTCAAAGTGCCAGGGAGGGAGGCCTCCAATGAGACCTCTTTGCCATTGCCACTGATGCTGTTGCCAGGCCAGAAAAGTGGGAGGAAAGGGAGGAGGTCTTCTCTGACTTGGCTTAAAATCTAAACTAGAGATGGGCAATATGCTCATATTGATTGAAGGTGAGCATCACAAGCTGCCAATCTTTCTGTTCCGAACCAGGAGATTATGAACTTCTGTGATGCTGTTCATTCCATTTTGTTGCTTATTCACCCATTTGGAAGGATCCTTTAGTATTTCCTTAGTCCGCTTACAATTTCAGAATTCTGAATAATTTCATGTCTGGAAATTTGGCTTCCTCACTATTTACCCCTGGCTCCAAATCATGAATAAATAAGTTAAATAGGATTGTGCCCAATATAAAGCCTTGATGGACACCCCTGCTTATTTTCCTCCATTGTGAAAATTCACTTGTGAGCTTCAGAAATCATTCATTTTTCATTAAGGTGCCAATGCATCAAGGAGTCTCCCTCAGGCAACTGCAGTAGGTTTTATGATAAACAAGTTGTCACGTCTTGGGTTTCACAGTGTTTTAAAAAAGATGTTGCAACTTCTAAACTGAACCTTTAATTGAACAACAACATCACAGAATATAATGTTAAATAGATAAGTAACATTTATTTATTGTATTTATTTAAAATATTCCTTGGCCATCTTTCAGGGCAGAAGCCCTCCCAAGGTGGCTTACAGCAACAAAATACATAAAAACAGTTAAAATATTAAAAGTGATAAAAACATAAAAACAGTAAAAACAACAATAAAAGCCAACAGTAAAACCAGCAACAGTGTTAACAGCAGTAACAGCAACAATAGCAGTTATTTCACGAGAAGGCCATAGTAAAATAATATGTTTTCAAGGACTTCTTAAAAGTCTGCAATGACGGAGCATGGCGGACCTCCGATGGCAGCTCAAGTGATTTTCCAAATAGCAGTGTAGGAGGGTGGGAACTGTGGCAGGACTGACTGGGCTCCTCTGCCACTGTTGTGGGCCATTAGAAAGTGACAGAAGGAGACAGCCAGGAAGCTATGGCTCCTTGTGAGTAATCCTTGGGAGGATGATTACTCCCAAGTAAGGACAGGAAAAGAGCAAGTAGGTGAGGCTTGGAAGCAACAGATAAAAGGTGAAAGAAAAAAGGCCACGGAGGAACTCTTAACTGTGCCCCGAACTGAGAGGAGAAACAGGGAGAAGGTGAAGAGCAACACGTACTTGCTAAACCCCTTCTCTCCATCTGAGGCCTTTGTGAACCATCGTGGGGGAAATGAGAGTGTGACGATAGCTAGTACCAAGGCTAGCCAGGTTGAATGGGAAAGTAGCAAGCTGTATGTGGCACTGCAGTGGAAAAAGTATTTCTGAGGTCACTTGTTTCTGCAGTAGAATTCTGACAGTAGGAGGGAACATCTGAGGAAGTATACAGCTGTGGGGTTCATCATGCACTGCCAAATTAGACACAGAGCCAGCAATCCACACCTCATTTACTAGGAAGTTATCCCATTACAGCTGAAAGGAGTGCTCTGGAGGAACAGGATTGTGAACTGAAAGATCATGCAAAGTTTCTAATCCATACTTTCTGAATGAAGGTCACAATGTTTTATTGGGTGCCTTAAATGCTACACTGTATCAGATAAACTGCAAAAAAGCTCCCCCCCCCCCCAGTTTGCAGGCATAGTTGCCTGGATGTGTGCAAAAAATAAAAATTGAGGCCCAGAAAAACAAGCATGCAATATTTCCCTATTAGCAATATATGCAGGTGGCTCAACCCCTCTTCAGTGGCAAACTCTAGGTAGCCCTCTCTCAAAGTAATGTGTCAACCTCCCCATCTATTTCAAAGCCCTGCAGTAGCAGACCTGCTTGTAGAAAATGAGTTTAGCAATCATCTGTAGAAAAGAGTTCTAATCTTATCAGGATGAGAATTGATTTTCTTCATCTTGATATAAGGAGTTGCACAGCATGCACATGCAGTAGTGTCAGTGGGATGGAAAGTACAGTTGTTCAGGCAAGATGATTAGTCTAGGAAACCTGTGGCTGCATCCATATACACGACAATGTTGTCATTGGCACCTAGACCCTTATTGCCCAAACAGCGAAGTCCTATGCCCATTTGAGCCTTGCCTGAATCTACCACCAGAGGGAGCTAGATTTTAATATACACACAGAATGCTGCTGGCTGATTACAAAAGCTTTAGGAACCATTAACAAATGCTGTTTCTGTGAAAGCTGTTCTCCAGCAGTTCGAAACAAAACAGGGATGGCATTTTTCCCATTGAGACTGAGATCATTTTCTGGCAACACTTGATCCTGCAGCACTTAAATGTAAATATTGCATTTCTCTCCAGTTTCACTGCTCTTCTGTGAGTGTGTTTTCTCTTTGTATTAGAAAACTACAGAATTATTATTGAAAACAATGGATTAGTGACCATGGTCTTCCTTTGTTGTAATTGGTAAAGGCATTCTCATTTTTCCACCAATTGCTGACAAACTGAGCATGGACACATCCATGCTATCATTGCCTTCTAATATCTATAGATGTTTTTAGGTGTTCTTTCTATTGTTGCTTTGCTTTTAATTTCCACAAATGAATTCTGGTGTACTAATTTCAGTACAAATGTGCTACAGTGAGATCTTAAGTCGTATTTCCATATTTAATAGCCGTGTTCACTTCCCAACCAAATTCAGAGTGGATCAGATTAGAGGTTTTATGAAATATCCCAATGTAATCCGACACTCCGAAAAAACCCCACATTGTCCTACTTGCCGCCACTGCCTCTGTTGACTTGCTTAGCTCTGTTGACACTACTCTGCCATTTGCCTGGAGAGAGGAGGGAGATAGCTAACTTGCTGAGGGCTAAAATATAGTTGCATTTGGAAAATACAGATGACTGCTTACCCAGTGGTGACCTATGCTGCTGGACATGCAATTACATAGGAAGCTGATTTTCTGTAGTGTCCACTGCATGATGAGAATGTTGCCATGAAAACTCTGCCAGTTGGAAATGTACATGTTAAAATTCTCTCCATCAGCTGTACATAGTTTGTATACTTTAATACATTACTATTTGGTTAATGACTGCTTTTCACCCATTTTTTTTTATTTTCATATTTTACAAATATTATTTTTGGTTTTTTAGTCCCAACACAATTTTTAACTGTTCCAAGAACCGAACACTTCACCTTTCCTCATCCTCCAAAGCTTTGAAAATATGAAAAAAGACACTGAAAATATGGGTCACATTAACTATGAAGGCTTTTGTGGGCTCAGAAAACTAGGCTTGCGAACTTTGAAGACTACATCACATTATTTTGGTTCAATCCTTGTCTGCGGTGGATGTTGCAAGGCAATGTATTCATATTTCACGTCAACCCATGCTGCTTTGGGATCCAGAAGAGAGTTAATGGTACTTGTTATGTCTGTCATTCCTGAAATAATTATGAACTTAAAAAAAAAACCTGTACTGTGGAGAGAGACAAAACCTTTGCTTAAACATAGAGGAAAATATTACTCCCAGACCACCTCATCTCTTTGACTACTTCGAGAATAACACTTTTTATTTTAAGAGTCATTGTCAACATTGCATCAGGGAATCAAGCTCTCAGTACTACTTGTGAAGCAGCTTGAGATAGTTTGTACTATATTTAAAAAATCACTGCACTGAGTAATAATGTACATACTAATATAATCTTGTAATCCTATCAAGTGTTTTAGATAGGATTTTCAAACATTTAAAATCCTGTTGCTGAACTTAATGAAGTTGGAATTGATGGGTAGGTTGCATTTTGCCTTCATTGGACCCTCACATTTATGCCCATCACAGTTTGGAAGCTTCTGGAAGTCCTTGTATATGGGAGTGGACTTCCCTGCCTGCATCACATGCCACGTAGGGAACAAGCATGTTAAGGCAGTCTAGGAGTCTGCTGGTTTAATGGTCGACCTTGTATAGATGTAGGAGATACAGGTTCTCAAATCCATGCTCAGTCATGAAGCTCAATGGATGGCCTTGGCCAAATCTCTCTCCCCAATATCCTAATTTGTTTCATAGGGTTATTGTCAGGGTACAAACAAGGGGAATATATTCATGCCTCAGAAGCATGAGAGAGAAATCTGTAAAAAGAAGAAGAAAAAGTATGGGGACAGGAAGTATGAATATTCCACTGAAATAGAGCTGACTGACTGCTACATTCACCCTTAGGTACTGAGCAAATAGATTGTGTGCTTTAAGAAGAAATCTTCTCTTTAACAACATTCCTCTTCTTCGTGTTGTATGCAGTGATGGGAGAGTGTTGTAAAGTGTATGGCAAGGCTTTTCCTAGAGGTACATGATCCTTAGGCACTTGACCTTAAGTTACATTTTCAGATGTGATCACCAGAATCTGCTTGCAGTTTTTGAAATATGATGTTACATTGACTTTATGTACTACTAGAAGTGGGGATGTGGGACAGTTTTTTTTTCTCACAGAATGGGAAATTGTGTGTTACCAGGGCAATAAGATGACTCATAATCAAGTTGTAAAGCGGTAGAGTTTCAGACTTTATCTTCCTACTTACTGACTGGATGTATTTTTGGTTTGTTTTGAAATAGAGCAGAGATTGCCTGAAGCTGGGCCCACCTGCAGAGGGAGAGGTTGTTCAAGTGAAGTGGCCAGATGGAAAACTTTATGGTGCAAAATATCTTGGAACCAACGTAGCTTACATGTACAACGTAAGTTTAATTTACTGACCTGTATATTAGAAACCTTCATTCAGGTATGGATCCTCATTATATGCCTGGATTATGTTGGCTGCTCGAATTGTAAAGTTCTATAACAGGGATAGCCATCTATCACTGTAGAGTTGTTCTGTGTTGCTCCAGAGGGCAGGATGTAGAATTAAAGGGTGGAAATTGCAGGGAAGCAGATTTCATCTAAATGTTAGGAGAAACTTCCTAACAGTAAGAGCTGTTCGCCCGTGGAACAGGCTACCTTGAGAGATGATGGGCTCTCCTTTGCTGAATGTATTGAAGCCAAAGCTGGAGAGCCATCATCAGGACTGCTGTAGTTGCATCTCTCATTGGACAACCTGCTTTGAGCAGGGGGTTGGACTAGATGACCTTCAACGCTCCTAACTCTGATTGTATGAACTGACATCCTGTAAGATGATTTTGCCCGGAACCTGCAGTTCTGTGTGTTCCTGTCCAGTAGAGAGTGTTTCTCAGCTTCACCTCTGCCTCGGGCAGTTTACAGCCTTGATTTCTCTTGTCAGGGGGGGGAAAATGATTTGGTCATTCAGAAAATATCTAAGGTCAGTAAACCCAAGCTGCTTGTTCTAATTTGTAAAATCCGAATATGAACTCAGATTTCCAGCTGTTCAGATCATAATTCTCAAGAAGAGTAGGAAGGAGTCTCAGTATCCTCATGGGTATATATACACAACACCTAGGGTGACTTTATGCACTCAAGTTCATAGGTAAATGTAACCACCAGATGGCACATTTCTATAAGCTTCTTCTATTGTTATTTTTTATTATAAATGCATCTTGTATGGAAAAACAAATTGTCCTCATGTCAGGGGAGTACATCTCATTAAACACTGATCATCTAAACTCTTTCCTATCTAGTGTATTTTACATCCTGGGCAGTTGCTGAGCATGTTGGAAGGAAGTCCAGGATACTCAAGCACCAGACTGAAAAGTCCATAGCTTAGGCTCAAACTATGTTATACACAAATGTTTATAATAGTAATCCAACAGCTGTTTTAGAATGGGAAATGCTGCTTTCTATAGGGGCAGTCAGGAATTGATAAGCAGCAGGGTGTGAACAATGTGGTGCTAAATTATTTCCCTGTCCCCTTATTTCCCTACTCCAAATGCATGGTCTTAATTTATATGAATTTAAAGCCCTACACTTTAAGTCTAAAAATGTTGCAAATACATAAATCTAGAAGAGAAAGTCTCCTGGGGATCCTTTGCCAACAACTTTCTCTGTCTGAACTCATCATCCACCTCATTTCATGCATGCTTAGGATAATGATGATTGTACTGCATCCGACAGTGTCTGTTACCTGTGTGTGGAGAAAGGGAGGGGCATCACACATGCTTAGCCCTCCTGAGGGTTCTAACAAGATTCTTCTGATGTAAAGGATGTTTGTGATTGTGGAGCTTCGAGTGTCATTGTTAACAGAAGAACATTCACATGTTGGAAAAAGAAGGCAGCTTTGTAGTGGTGCTTCAGTCTTCCAGGGACTTCCATAATACACACACCTCCACTTTAGAAAGGGTGAAAACACTAGGAGATGCCCATTGTGTTGAGTCCACTGCAATAAAACCCTAATTCACTCACAGTGGGCAATTGTCATAAAGTTATTACAGATGTGAGAACTGTAAATATTTTTGCTATCTGGCAGGGGCAAGAAAAGGAGCAGCGGGGAAGGAAAAAACGTCAACTTTTGTCAGTTGCATAGTCCAGGGGGCAGGAGGGAAATCTTGCCAGGACCAATATTTAGCTACTTTTGCAGTTAGAGTACCTCAGTTGAAGCCATTGTGTGTGCTTTCCATTTTCCTACCACCTCCAGGTTCTTAAGATACCCTTCAACAGTTGTGAATTAATGAAAACCTGGAAAAGCACCATGAAATTTGAACCTTGTCTTGATTATTGTGGTCTCTTCTGGTGCCTGGTCTCTTATAGCTGGCCCTCCCTATTCCTAAAATTACAGCAGGTGGGGTGAATTCCTCACAATGGTATTGTTAGTCTTGTTTTACGCAACTCCTAAACTGTGTAGTACAGATACCTTGTATTTCATAGAAGGAGTCTAGCCTAATATGTGCTGTAAGAGACAACTTAGAAGCCCTCATTTGAATGCTTCAGCAGATGGCAAATGAAAATAACTTGAAATGTTGGTGCAAAGTCATTTTAAAAGATAATAGATTAGAGGGTGCAAAACTAGCCATTGTTCTTGACAACTGTGTCCATTAAAAACTGTTTACGTTGTAAGCACAGATGCCATACTAGGAGTAGGCTTCTTTTCTATTAGTAAGAGCAATACAAACCAAGAGAGGTTAAGTGCCCTCTCTAAGGTGATGTGAGAGCTACAATTATCTGTGTCCTGGGACTGTGTGTCCTGTCTTCTAATAAGTAGATCATGGCAGAAAGAAGTGCTAGAAACAGTTGAATGATTCTATGATGTCTGAAAAGGTGGCAATTTTTGGATGCAGCTTAATAACCCATAATATTCTTTTAGTATTCTGTAGACATTGTGTGTGAAAGATGAGAAAAGGAGAGGTTCATGAATGGGAGAAACCTTTATGTTAGGGCACCTTCATAAATTAGAGCCCCCGACAGGAAGATACTTGTATAGTTCAGCTGTGGGTAACCTGACACTGATGGCCCTTGGGTGATTTGCATTGGAGAAGGACAGGAAGAAAAATAATGCTTAACACTTCCCCTGCCAGTCACTTCCTCTGTGAAACTTCCATTCAGATTTACCCTGCCAGTGTTTCAGAGATAAACATGGGTTTGACATTATCATGGATCAAAGCATCTGGGAGGACGTTTAATGGAGAATGTGACTGATAGGGAAAGGGATAAGCTGGCCTTCCTTGTCCCTTCTTAGATGCGGCCCACCCTGCTCAAAAATGCCTAGTAAGGTAAAAAGGGACCCTCAGGGCTTTGTAACACATAGTTGCTGAAGTGTAACATGTAGTTTGTCTCTCATATACATATAACTAGGTCTGAAATACCTGCAGCTTTCTCAGAACTGGTTATGTTAGTCAGTGCTGCTGTGCCACTTTTTTGAGATGCTGGAGTACTTTTGTATGATAGGAAACCATAACAGAATCAGTGTTTTAGTCTTGCAGACTAAAGAGATTTAGTAGTCCACACAGATAAATTAATAAAACAGCATAGGATATAGTTGTCATGGTACTAAAGAAGGATTTGTTTAAGCTACTATCATGACTTTTGGAAACATGTTTTCCTAAATCACTTTCAGACATGTTGGTCAATATGTGGAAAATCAGGGTTATATTTTTGAGTGAAAATGTGAGCCGTAAACATTTAAGGCCTTATAATTTTGCTTATGTGTTGCTTTTTAATATGCATGTGTGAGTTTATGCAGATGACTAAATTACCCATGTACCTAATCAAATGCTTTCCAGCAATTCCAATTAAACCACTAATTTATGATGTCCTAATGAAAGAAAATCACATGGAACAAATGTTACTGACATAATATTGCAGTAGTGGTTTTTTATTATTTTGTGTGTATATTTCTCAGGGCTGATATAAATTAATGTGGACAGTGATTGACAAACATACTGGTCTACAGTTTGCCAACTGAAGCCTGGTTCCGACTTGGACTCATTACAGATAATCTATTGACACTCTCTGTCACATCTCCTACTGAATATTTCGAAGGAGCCTTTGTTCCTTATTAGTTCTCAACAATTTGGAAATAGTTTCCAGCACAGAATAGAATTTGATTTCCAATTAACTGGGGTGGCAGAGAGATAACTGAATCCTGGAAGGACTGAAAATGCAAGGTGGTTCCCTCCAGTTTGCTTTGGCTGCTTTTGACTTTTTTTAGAAGGAGTTCACTACTTCTTCTTTTAAATCATCATAATCTTCATCAAGAAAAGGCAGACCTACAAAGGAAGGGGAGAATAACAAGCTCTCTCCTGCAGAATATAGTCTTGGGCTAAAAGTTTGAACCTTTGAAGCAATTCTTTTATTAGCATGATTACATCATGTTGTTCTTGGCCTTGCTATTATATAAGATTACTTAACATTGGTCAGCTAGTATCAATTAATTTGACACATTCAGATTGTTTAATTTAAGACAGGGAGTGCAAAATCTGTAATGGGTTATTCATACCTATATATTTTATTTCTACATACTGTATGCATGCTTAACTGTACATTTTACAATAGCCATATGCAGATGTGGTTCTAATAACAAGGTGTTCAGGCATGATGGGGGATTAGAACATAGGCCTACCTATCCTAAGCCCATGAAATGTCTGGACATTTGATGTTGTCTATGAATGAAAGCATAGCTGTCGTCCAATCCGTGTAATGGATCTCTCAAGAGAGGGAGGAATTGGACGTACAAGCATTACATGCATAGGCCCTGTTTGAAGTTGCTGACCAATGCATGGATATCGGGATGGCGGAGAGTGATAGAGCAGTTGAGCATAATCACAATATTCCTTCTCATGTAGGCTCTGAACTAGGAGTGGGCAACTTGTGGTCCTCCAGATGTTTTGGCCTACAACTCCCATTGAACAGCCAGAACAGCCACAAGTTGCCCACTTCTGTGCTAGACACATCTAGATAGGGTTTATGTCTCCTACTATACATATGCATGTTTGTCATTTCTGAATTTATTATAAAAATGAATGTTTAAATATTTAAATATGTTACTATATTTAAATATTTGCACTGCTGCTAGTTCTTATTTTAGTTTTTAGTTTTCATTTTGGTTTCTACTGTAGTTTTAAACCTTTAAACTTTTAAATTATGCTTTATCATGTTGTACAGTTTTAATTGTTGTGAACCATCCAGAAAGCCTCAGCTACTGGGCAGTAAAGAAATGTAATGAATGAATAAAAATAGATTTTAAAAGCATGGAATTGATTTTTTAAAAATGCATTTGTAGATACTATGTCCATGGCTGGCAGTTAAAAGTTGGAGTCAAAAAACGTAATTTAGAACTTCTGGAAGGCACAACCAGCGCAGCAGCAGAGTAATTTAGCATTCCCCACACCTACCTGCATTTCCTTTCTCATTTTCTGCTAAAGGGGTTCATGCTGGATTAGATCTAAACCTAAGCATGATAAAGCTTTTCATCTTCTGAACAGACTATTTTAAAGAAGTTCTATCAGATTCAATATAATGCTGTTAACTGGCATTTCCTTTAGTATCACTCATATCTTCTTCTTTTTGACATAAGGCTTCCACAACCTTAAAAACAGAAAGATTAATTCTTATCACTTGGAAAATTGGAGGCAAATACATCAGGCTTTTTAACTTGTTTCATAACTATTTGAGTATGTTGGCATTTGTGATAGAAGCCTCCCACCTGTCCTGCAACTCAGAGCAGGCTGAGACATGCCTCCTTGCCCAGTTAGCTAGTAGCCACCACTACTCAAGTTAGGATTTAAAGCTGTTAAGCGGAGGAGCTGTTTCTGTTCCATGCGTATGTATTTTGCATGCATCAAGGAAGAGCTCATGCAATGGAGGTTCTAGCCCGTGGGCCAGATAGAAAGATTTTTACATACGAAAGGTGCTGAGGTTCAGCAACTCCACAGCATTGTTCAGCACACCTATTTTATTTATTTATTTATTAAATTTCTTAATCACTCATCTGGCCGGTCACCCGGCCACTCTGGGAGATGTACAATAATACAACAGTTTAAGACAATAACATTCCACATTAAAACATCTTATGTCTAAAAATACCCTAACCCACCTCAAATGCCTGCCTGAACAACCACATTTTTAATGCGTGGTGGAAGCTCATTAAAGAGGGGGCATGGTGGAGTTCCCTAGGGAGGGAGTTCCACAGAGTGGAGGCCACCACAGAGAACGCCCTCTCCCTCATCTTCACCAGCCTAGCTGTCCTGGCTGATGGGACAGAGAGAAGGCCATCCAAGGCTGATCTTGTTGAGCAGCCTGTATGGTGTTGCTGGAGGCGTTCCTTGGCTGGGCCAGAACCATATAGGGTCTTAAAGGTCAAAACCAACACCTTGAATTTGGCCTGGAAAACAACTGGTAACCAGTGCAACTCCTTCAGCACTGGAGTGATGTGATGTGATCATGCCAGCAGCTGCCTTTAATCAGGCAAGCTGCTGCATTCTGCACCAGCTGCAGCTTCCGAACCGACTTCAAGGGTAACCCCACAAAGAGCACATTACAGCAGTCTAGATGAGAGGAGACCAGTACTACTGATGGGAGCAGATGGTCAGGAAGGTAGGGGCTCAGCTGCCGTATCAGATGGAGTTGGTACAGCGTTGTCCGGCTCACAGCTGACACCTGAGCCTCCATGGACAGCTGGGAGTCTAAAATGACCCCCAGGCTGCGGACCTGGTCTTTCAAGGGTAGCCGTACCCCATTCAACACCAGGTCAACATCCCCCAGCCTCCTCTTGTCTCCCACCAAAAGTACCTCGGTCTTCTCAGGGTTCAGCTTCAGCTTATTCCTCCCCATCCAGCCACACGCTGTCTCCAGACATTTGGACAGGGATTCTACAGCCAACCTTGGTGAAGATTTGAATGAGAGGTAGAGCTGCGTGTCATCCGCATATTGATGACACCGCACCCCAAACCTCCTGATGATAGCCCCCAGCGGCTTCACATAGATGTTAAATAGCATCGGGGAGAGGATGGAACCCTGTGGCTCCCCACAAGTGAGCGGCCATCTAGATCTTGCAGGGGGTTTACTTGTAAAACATTTGCTTAAATATATACTTTTAAAGTTTGGACATGCATAATTATGCTTTCTTCCCCCTCCCTCCCCCCGTATTTATACTTTCGAACCTTATATAAGTGTTGAAGGACACACACACCTAAGATATTTCCAAGCAACCAAAACAATTTGATGGGAGAATTACAGAATCATTTAGCCCTTGAACACAATTTAGAAAACATTGTATGTGCTTAACTTTTTCTGTAGTGCACATTGCATTTTAAAAAATAAATTGTTTTAAAAGAACTGCTTTTACATCTTTCCCTTTTAGTATTTCCTTTCGTATTATTTTTACATGTATTGATTTTCCCAAGTTCTCATCAAATGTGTTATTATTTATTTTGATAACCTTGGACAACCACAGTATTTGACTGCCTGTGCTATCCCATGTGCACAACAGAACCACACATAATGCAGATAATGATTAAATGTGGTGAATTCCCTTATTTTACACATAGGTAGAGTTTGAAGATGGCTCTCAGATAGCAACAAAAAGAGAAGAAATCTACACTCTTGAGGAAGAGCTGCCCAAAAGAGTGAGAGCTCGATTTGTAAGTATCTGCAAAGAAGCTGTTTGTGCTAGAAATTTGGAAGAGATGCCACCAAGCCAATCTTTGACATTCTTTATAGTGTCAGCAACTTTATAAAGATTCTGTGCTCATGTGACTTCTTTTGAGTTTGAGGTTTAGGCATTCAAGATCAAGCCTTATCTACCCTGCAAGTGCTTTTTACCCTGGATTCCCTGATGCTGTCATATGGCAGCAAATTGGCTGATCTCCATATCAGGTTCCCAGAGAGTAGCTGTTGTAGTTCTCACTAAGTCTGCACCCCAGGTTAGCTAATTACACCTAAACTCCTAGCTTTCTCTGTCAAAACTCAGATTGCAAACTGCCTTTTCTTGCATATACTTGCTGTAGAGCACCAGTCTATCCCTGTAGGTGAATTGCCCATTCTGGAAAAAACATTCACAGCCATTAATTTTTTTTTTTCATCAAAAGCTTAGTCCAATCCAGTGACACTTTTGTCAAAACCATAGCAATAGACTCATTCACAGTAAGCAGACAACTGAAACATATAACAATATTCTTTATATTCTTCCCCGCCTGCCTAAATGCTTTTTATAATGCCTTGCTGGATTAAGAGCTCTGGAGTTCTTGAAAGCTTGCGTGGTTTTTTGTTATCTTTGAATTAGCTTAAAAAGGGTATTACACCATATGGATTCTGAATAAGGGAGGGGCCATAGCTCAGCGTGATAGAGCACATGCTTTGCATGCAAAAGGTCCCAGGTTCAATCCCTAGCTTCTCCAGGTAAGGTGAGGGAAGATTCCTGCCTGAGACCCTCAAGAGCTGCTGACAGTCAGTGTCGACAATACTGGGCTGGATGGACTAACGGTCTGCCTCAGTATAAGGCAGCTTCCTATGTTCCTAAGTATGTTGTACTTTTAAATCCACAAAAGACACTAATATCTTCTCCCTATAGAGAAGGAGCATTAAAGTATATTCTCTGGTAGACCAGGAAGTATTAAGCAAGTATCTGTCTTGCATGAAATGAAGATATCTGTAGTTTTGAAGTTTCAAAATCTGAAAGTGGAGTTGGTAGAACCAACATATACTTGCAGAAGAAGATTCTTGAACAGAACAATGAATAACCCAACTGATGAGAACAGTGGATTGATTTAAAAACAATGCCACCCAAATATTATATTCAGGCAAAGGCCCCATTACCACTTATTGTTTTACAGAGTATTCATAATGGACTTTATAATTAACCAGATATACCGTAAATCTGTTTTATTGTTGCATTTGGCAACAATAAGAATAGCACTACAGATATAGTGGCTTTCACACTACTAATTTGACAGTATTATAGATCATTTTTACTTTTGTCTGTGATAATTTGAACTTTTCAGGGAAATGAATCATATTTTTATAATGTTCCCTGAAATCCAGGAATTTCCCAGGGTCTGGGCATGACTTCTGGCCTCTGGCCTTGATAAAGTTTTATTCATCATGCACATCTTCTGACAGTAAGTCAATAAGTCTCTCCTAGCTCCTCTCCTAGCAAAGCAGACCACTGTGGAGATCTAGGGCACTATCCAATTTGACACTATTGATAATGTAAATTATGTTGTGCTAGCGTAGGTGACCTCTAGCACAATGCCAATAGTGTTTGCGACAGGTTTTCCCTGTAAGCGCTAGAGGTCATTTATGCTAGCACAACATAATTTACATTAGCGGTAGCATCAAATTTGATACTGTCCCTAGTTCCTGACTTTGCCAAGAGAGTGAAGCTGCACATCTCAGAGCTTTTCTGGAGGAGCCAGAATACCAGAAGGTATTTCTGCTGGTACTGCCTGCAACCAGTGGGAAGCGCATAAAGCGCTTTTCTACATGAGGCATTTATCATGCACTTGTCATTCCCTACTCACGGTTGTTTATGGGTTCTTTAGACAATGCCGTGATCCTCCAGCTTTGCTTCTGTTTTTTAAAAGCACTTACCCGGGTTTTCTTAGAGCTGGAAAAATAGTCTGGCCATCTCTTGAGATCTCTTTGTGGGATCAGTGTTATGCTGCTGACGTAGTCTTCACATGCTCTATACCAGCTTTCCCCAAACTAGCGCCCTCCAGATTTTTGGATTACAACTCCCAGCATTCCTGATAATTGGCCAAGCTGGTTGGGTCTGATGGCAATTGAAGTCAAAACTGTATGGTGGGCACCAGGCTGGGAAAGGCTGCTCTATACCCTTACGGTAGTAGTAGAAGGGGAAAGGGCTACCTTGCTAGGGGACTAAGAGCTTTTCTAGACACGGCTGTTAATCACTGTATCTTATTTCAGTTTTGTCACAGAACTGAGATCCAAGCTCTACACAAAGAGTTTTTCCTTGCCTGCTTTTCCGCTACGTAACCTCTAGATGACACTGTGCTATAGCGGAATAGTGCAAATGCATAAGTACTTCTTTTGCTTTCAGAAATAATACCCCATTCTCTGGGCCTGTGCGTTCCATGTGTCCCTGTTTCAGGTGTGACTTTCTTAATGAGTCTCAGAAACCTGCATTGTTCTCCTATTTGAAATTGATACTTGTAACAAAGGTCCAAATAATCCCTGAGTCTACTTACTGGGATAGCCTTTGGCTGTCATCTATCAACAATGTGATAGGGTTGTGCCTGTAAACAAATAATGTAAGCAAACTTACTTGATTTATTAGATCAATAATCATAACACTGTGGTGTTAAAAATAGGACACCAGTATATATCAGTATATACAAAATGGTTTACTTCACCTAAATCCATAATACAGAAAAACTGCATCCTCTAAAACACCAAGGGCATTCCAGCAATGCAATATAAGTCACTGTAATTAAAATGGTTTGAAGCCTGCCTGCAACAAAGGCAACTGCCTGGACCCCTGTTTCTCCACAGTGAGAAGTAGACCTCTCTACATTGACAAGCAATGTAGAAAGAAAGAAAGAAAGAAAGAAAGAAAGAAAGAAAGAAAGAAAGAAAGCAAGCAAGCAAGCAAGCAAGCAAGCAAGCAAGCTCCTCTCTGGCCCATCTCAGTCCTGTTTCTGTATGTCTCCAATGTGCTTAACCCCTTCGGTGGTTCTAAAACAAGTGATTCAATGAATTCTATCGCATCCAAGTTGGGGTCTGGCCCCTGGATAATAAGGGAAGTTCCTGCCACTTCTTGTCCTGTAAAGCTGCCTATAGTAGTGGAGCCCTCAGATGCAGGAGCAGGGACAGGAGGGAAGAAGGAGGCATAGGGTGAAGTAGGAGTTCTTCTTGGAGGCAGCAGGCAGTTGGATCCCTCCATCAGCTGGTGTCATTGAACCTGAGTGAAGCCTACTCATGAGTAAAGCAAAACAAGCAAAACAAGGCAACCAGTCAGTGGGCATGACTGGAGAGGTACATATAAAAGGCAAAAGAAGCGGGAGGCCAAGGAGGATGAAGCTTTGTGGTTGCCCATGATATAAGAGGGAGCCTGAAGGAGAAGGAACTGGGTGTGAATAACCACTTTCCCTCTGGCTGACATCAGTAGGGCCTCAGCTTGCACACAAATTTACACATACCTGTCCATGAGTGGTTGCTTCTGCGTCTGTGGTTGCTCCCACACTGATCCATTCAACTACATGTAATCTGCCCATGGGATTCAAGGTGTTTTGTTTTTCTAATTTTGCAAGTTTATAACATCCAGATCCTTGGAAGGTCCATTAGTTGCAGGGCCCAGCGTGAAGGTTTGGGGAAGGGCACACTTTTCCAGGGCCCGGTAACTCCCATTACAATGAAGGGGAAAATGAGACTAAATTGTGGGTCATGCTTGTGGATATTTATGGTGACTTATTTCCATGTATTTATGCACTACTGTCCATATCATGTTAGATTTGCTGGAGCCAATCAGAAGCAGTGTTAGAGTTGAAGAAGGAACGTTCTGAACAGCAAGCTGCTGTCCCAGCACTCAGCTAAAACAGAGACAGTGTTCTTGTGCGGTTCAACTAGGACTTGTAGTTTAAGAGATTCGTGCTTCCCTGTATGGCATGCTTTCTCAAAGATATCCTGCCCCAGAATTCTTTATGCATAGGCAGGAAGGAGGGACAGCTGGTGGAAGTGACAAACAGTGTAATAATCAGGGACCTTGATCCCAGGGACAGTGGGAGCCCATGCTGCCTGTAGGATTTGCTGACCCAAATATATGTGAGTACATTTCTAGTGCACATACACACCCATACTGCTATAAGGGGAGATAATTTTGATTTTGCAATAGTAAAAGGCCAGAAAAATAAAGCTTAAAATGAATTGGTTTATTAATAAAATGTTTGCAGCCACGTTGGTCCATAACAATTTTTTTAAAAAAATTCAAAACATGAACAGGATAATAACCTTTATTAGGACCAGCTAAATACATTAGAAAATAGAGGTGAGCACCGACCACAAGATTTGACTCCATCCCCGATTCAGCTGAACCACATGAGATCTTTACACATTCTGTCTGGATTAGCCTTGGAGATCCAGGAACCATGCCAAGAAAAGTGCATATAAAGGGTGTGTGTGTCTAAGAAGCAATCCAAGCAATCAGGCTGCAGGTGAAGGTTTGCATATTTGAATGATCTTCCACATAAAACAATCTCCCATAAAAGACTAGAATATCAGTGGGGGAGCTAGGCTAGAACCACTTACCAGATGAGCTGCACCATATGATTATGAATGTATAGAACAACGCTAAGACTGGAACTGAAGATGGCTTGTGACTGCTAAATAGTCACAGAGAGCTTCGGCTATTGGGCGGTATATAAATAAATAAATAAATAGAGCCTTTTTTGCTCTTCAAGAGATTTATGAAATTTATGTTGATTTGAAGACACTTGCTTATATCAAGTAGCAAAACTGTTTCTATGGTGTTCTTTTATGTACTCTCTATAGGTGAAATATACCCTATACTGAATGTCTATTTTTAGTCTACAGCTTCTGATATGAGATTTGAAGACACATTCTATGGAGCTGATATTATCCAGGGACAAAAGAAGAGGCAGAGGGTATTGAGCTCCAGATTTAAGAATGAATATGTGGATGACCCTGGGTACCGCAGCTTCCTGAAAACCTCATTCCAAAAGAAGTGCCAGAAGGGACTATAAAGGAAGGAATGAACTCATGCTCACCTGCTCTCTTTCTCTTTGTGTGTTGGGAGGGGATGAAATGTATTCAATGTGGGGTAAAGAAAAACAGACAGATACTGTCATGTTTTTGAAGCTTTATGTTTGTTATGTCAGGTGTGTCTAGCGTATGCTTAAAATGCTTCTTGAAGTTATGAAGAGTTCTACCTAAAAACATTGCAGACCCATAGAACCTCCTTAACTTCAGGACCCCAGTTTTGGGTGAATATTTTAAAAGCTGGATGTCTGAGTCGCATCAAGGATTGATCAACAAAATATTGGGAATAAAGGGCCCTGTCAAATAACAAGCATAGGAACCACAATACCACAAACAAGTAAGTGCATAATCCTGCCTCCCACGGACAGTTACAAGAGAAGTTATATCTATCCAGATGGAGATCTTCAATGATTTTTATATTTTCCACAAGTTCCACCTTTTTGCCATGGAACACCTTATACATATATATTATACATATACATTCTAAAACAAATGCAAGTATAAACCGCACTGAGATCTACAAATGCTGTACTGTCATAACTTAGTACAGTGCTTTCCACACTGTTTATGCCTTCACTGCTTTCTGTACTCTCTGGCCAGGACTCAGTTTCTGACATGGGATTTTGGGTGGGGGTGGAGGGTGGGATGTTAATGAGCAAAGAGCAGGCACTAAAGAAGGAAATTTTCAAGAAAGGAAAAGGGGTGTATATTTAAAGAGGGAGATTTTTGGCATCTATTTTTAAACTTTTTTTCATGATACTCTTGGCGGGGGGAAAGCAATTTGTACAATAAAATGTCTTTCATTGTATTTGTAAAATTAGAGTTTACATATCTTTGCTTGGCAGGCTAGTTTTGAACTAATGTAATATAGTAATATAATTTGGTCTTCCCTTTTTAAATAATAGTCTGCAAATGTAATAGTGTTTAAATAAATAAATGATGTCCCTTTGCCTACTAATGTTGGGGTGTGGCACAGTAATTATATATTACCTCTAGGGATCAATTTTACAAATCCTGGCCAATACACATCTTTATTCAATCTAGGGAGTTTAGGTGCAGTTTAAGCATGATGCTAAGCATGTGTTTTGGTGTGTGTTTTTTAAACCTTACTTGTGCAGGGTACCAAGTGGCTGGTATTTCTTAGAAATAGGGTTGCCAATGCCTTTAAGCTTATGATTAGCACAGTAGTGTAGCATTAGCATACTGGTGCAGTGCACATTTGGGCCACAGCTTGGCCCAATATGGTACTAATGCTGCATGCATAGACATTAGTAACCCAGTTTAAACATGAGATGGCTGTGTGGAACAGCTCACAGGCTGAGTTTGATATGCCCAGCATCACATTTAAATCAAGCCTTCATTCAGATAAAACCATTACTAACCACTGAGTCACAGCCTCCTTTCTTCATTTTTCCTTTGCTTTGTGGTATTAATTTTGTGAGATGGCACAAGATGCAGCAGAATATGCTTGTGTGTTTTCCCATTCTGTTTGCAAGAGATGTTTTAGGATTGTGAAAAACCTACACAAGCTTTAGCAAAATGCCATACATTATCATGGACAGCCCAACAACAAATTTCCAACTAGCTCCAACATGGATGAAACTCTCTGAACTCCATTTTTTTCTGTGTATAAATTCCAGAAAGGCAACTATGTTAGTTACATCAAGTCTCTTATTTTGCTAGTACCAATTGTGCATCTAGATTTTACATCCCCTGGATGTACCTCCTCTACAAAGCAGCTTAGGCATTGTTCTTAGATCTGCTAAATCATGTTATAGCCCAAGGTTAACCTTCATGGCTGAGTGGGGATTTGAACCTAGGTTTCTCCAGCCCTGGTCTGGTAAAGTGAGTATAGCTGAGTCCCAATGAGTGGCAAACCATTCACAAAGATCTTATTTTCACTGTTAAATTACCTGTGCCATTTTCAAGCATGCTATAAAAAAAAGATTTAGTTTATGGAAAGAAGGAGTTGTTTCTGCTTTTTTCCACAACATGTGGTAGAGATGTCATTTGGCTTTGTCGTCATACTGCTTTGACCATGCAGACTAAATCTGTAGTCCTGTGCATATGGGGAATAATCCCCACTGAAATCAGTGCATGGGATTGAGATAATAGTCGATTCCCTTTCTGTCATTTGGGGCAGTCAGTTTTATAAAGTCCGTTATCCCACAATGAAAACAAATAATTATACATTCTTGTCTGTTGGCATGAACCATGGTGTTGAGCTCTTGGGATTTGTGATCCAAGCTGTGGGGTGGTACTTCAGAATGTGGTGGCTTCCACTGTTTTTTCAGACTGATTACACAGCTTGCTGGTTCTTTTTTTTATCAATTTATATGAATTATTAGGCCATATTTATTTTTAATCTATATTTATTTTTAAGAACATTTCTAGACTGGCTTTCAGCCCTAATAAGGCCCCTCAAGACTGTTTACAATAACATGAAAATCAATAAAAATGAAAACAATGAACACAATTTTCATTGTGTTTCATTTCAGTGACCAGTAATTTACAACCAATAAGAGCAGAAAAATTAAAGCTTCAATCTCATAATTAAAAATCACAAAGCCAAGAGAAATGAAAGTGTTTTTACTGCCTGCCTAAAAACCATCAGGGATGGGGCCAGTCTGACTTCTGAGTAAGGGAATTCTTTTGAATCTTTTATAGAAATTGCTGTAACTTCAAATAAAGGTTTGATATCTATTTATAAAATCCTTCAAATGCCAATATTGGATGACAAGCCATCCTATGTGCGGGCATGGGAGACTGACTTAGGTGAGTCTTTGGAAGAAGATGATTTGGACTTCTTTTGCATCTTTATCAATCAATATTAATATTTTTTATTTATTATTATGTACATTCTTGTTTTGGTTGCCTTTATTTTGTTAACCTTACTTCGAAATAAAATATAGTTTCAAGAGAAAAAAAAAGATTTTCCTCAGGAAAGAACACAAGCCATTTAGGGCTTTGTAAGTAAGAGCCCACACCTTGAATTGGGCCTGGAAATGGATCAGAAGCTAGTGCAGTTGATATAAGAGCAGTGTAATATGCTCTGAGATATGTACATCATGAAGCATACAGGCCACTGCATTTTGCACCAACTGCAGTTCCTGAACACTCTTCAAGGGTAGCCCCACATAGAACACATTGGAATAATCTAACCTGGACATGATCAAGGCACATTTTACCATAGCCAGGTCTATCTTCTCCAGGAAGGGACATAGCTGAAGCTGAGAAAGGGCACCTGGCCATAGCAGCCACCTGAGCATCCAGGATGCAATGGTGAATCTAGGAGCACTTCCAACTGCAAACCTGATCTGTCAGAGGAAATGCAACCTCATCCAGAACTGGCTGTACTCCCAATTCTGGATCAACTTGTCTACTGACTATCAGTACCTCTTCCTTATCTGCTTTGAGATTCTGTTTGTTAGCCCACATCCAAGCAGCAGGTCAAAACAGCCTCCTTGGAATTAGTTGAAAAAAAGAGTGTGCTGGGTGTCATCAGTGTACTGATGCCATTCAACCCCCAAGCTGGATGACCTCTCAGTGGCTTCATGTAGATTTTAAAAAGCATAGGGGATAAAACAAAGCTCTGAGGGACCCCATAGACCAAGGAGCTGAACAATAATCCTCCAGTACCACCTACTGGCGAACATTAAGCCAAATAGGACCAGAACCACGGGAAAACAGTGCCTCCCCCAGTCCCACACTAGCCAAGCGTCCCAGAAGAATACCATGGTTGAGGAAACTGAATGTCACTGAGGGGTTCAATAGAATTAATGGTTCACACTCCCCCCGTCTAGCTCCTGGAATAGGTCTTCCATCAACGATTCAAGCCTGAGCTTCATCCAAGAATGCCTGGAGTTGAGTTGCAACCCCTGAGAGAGATTAGAAATTGGCTGATAAATATCTAAAATGGTTGGATCCAGTGAAGGTTTCTTTAACAGTGGTCTTAGGACTGCATTTGCTAATGATACAGAAACGCAGCCCTCCTTGAAAGAAGCATTTATGACCACCCTTACTCACCTGCCAGTCCCCTTCTGACATAGTTTATTAGCCTAAGATGGACAAGGATCCAGCAAGCAAGTGGTTGGCTCACCTCTCCAGGCAATGCGTCCACATTCTCAGGCTGAACAAGAAACTCATCCATCAAAACTGGACAAGCAGATGCCTCAGTCACCCCCACAGAACCATCAGATCTTGACTGCTGCTGCAATCAAAAACCTGGTGGGCACAATTGGGTCAGATTAACCCACCACCACCAGGTTTTGGTTAAATAGGTCAGGTTTGCGTCTACATGCAGGACTACATCCTGGATCATAAGGTCTTACCAGTTACTGACCAGGCATTAAGCAGTGCAACATTTAGACCCGATGGATTCACACTGGAGAAGTCAGGAATCTATTGGTTGGGTGGCAAACCAGAAGAAGGAATAACAACGTTAAGATGTCTACTCTCCCTTTCCCCTTCTTTTCTAAAGACCAGTTCTCTCATGCCTGGCCTAGGCCCAAACTAGGATGACTCAATGAATGAAGACCCTGACATTACAGAACCTAAAGGTCTTGTGGCTCACCTGACGCTACTGAAACCCCAGGCACCTCTTGCATTGGTGGGGAAGCTACACCAGGGTCCTTTAACAGTGGACCCTGAGGAACCCCCAAACAGGACCCCCCGAGGAGCGTACCTCATCTATGGAGTCAAAGGAGAAGGCCAAACATCCACCAAGCCCTAGAATATTCCAGTTTCAGCTGAGTCCTGAGTGAGGCTCTGGAAGTTTCAGTTTATAAACCTTCATTAGGACTTACTAGCTGCACCTTTATTCTAACTTCCAGTACCTTGCTATTCCTTGGACTGATCTCTTGTGCTGCTGACTCCTGAGAAGACCCTGTTTTTGGACTGCCCTTTTGCTGGACTGGTAACATAATACTGTGCTGTTGACCTTTGGCCTGCCTCTTGACATCTCCTGCTTTGAATCACCCTTTTTGCTGGACTGATAAAACTGTTCTTTGACTCTTTGCTTGCATATATATGAATCAAAAGATTAGCTACTGGTATAAAGTGCCAAATGTAATGGATTTGTCTTCTGATTAGGCAGTATTTAAATCAAAGTGACAGGTTTGTACATTTGAATGAAAATTCTTCATTGTACAGATGGACCCTAGTGCTGTGCTGGAAGGAATCGGAGTGGAAAACACATTCTTCTCAGCCTTTGTGAGGTGCAACCCGTCCCTTGCCAACAGTCCATCTTCCAGGAAGTATAGTCCGTGGTCCCAGAATCCAAATCTCTCTCGTCACCACCACCTTTGTAGCCAGTCATTCACCCAGAGTATTTTTCTTTCCCTTTCTATTCCTCTTCTAACTACTGGAAAGATGGATGAGAAAACTATATGGGCCCCAAGGTTCTTGAGTTTCCTTCCCAAAGCTTCAAAGTCTGACGTGATTTCTTCATAGCTCCGCTTGGTGGTATCATTTGTTCCCACATGGATGAGAAGGAAGGGATACCTGTCAGTGGGCTTTATGAGTGCAGGCAACCCTTCAATCACGTCTCTAATCTGTCCTCCCGGGAGACAGCATACCTGGCGATTCCACGGGTCTTTGCGACATACTTGGGTTTCGATCCTATGCAGCAAGGAGTCTCCCTCTACTACTACTATTCTTGTTGCTGTAGGCCTTGGTTTCATTGCCTCTGCTTGACTGACCTTCAGTCTCTTGCTCGCTCCCATGCCGGTTCCCCTGTAATTCTTCCTCTGCAGGCTGACCTCCAGTCTCATCCTCAAGTACCTCGAAACGGTTCCACAGCTCCACTGCTTCTACTGGTGCAGAGTGGCTTCTGGTTCTTCTGCTCCTGTCACTCTTTTCCAAGGAGTACCCTTTACTGCATTTTTCCTCACCTCAGCCTTTCCCTCTTCTGCCTCAGCTTGCTGTTGCAATTCTAACTTCTGTTCTTCAGTTTGCTGCTGTAGTTCCACCATTCTGTCCAAGAGCTCTTTGTGTTCTCTTATTCCCTGGAAGGTCAAGAGTCGCCGCTCCAGTTCTCTTACTTTTTCTTCCCGCAGCGTGATCAACTTGCACTTGTTGCACGTGTAGGCCATGTTGTTCTCAGGCAAGAAAACAAACATTGCACACACCTTGCAGGTCACCACCACTGGAGAGTCTTGTCCTTCCATAGCCTCTTTTCCCTTTTTGTGTCTAGCTTTCTGATTGTTCTAGAGTAGCCTGTGCCTGGCCCTCTACTCACTGGAGGTTAAAAACAGAGTCCCACTGGTTGATTTTAGTTGACTATTTATCTACTTTTTATCTAATTTTATTAAATAAATCTGCATGTTGCAAAAAATTCAATGTTGATTCAGTTTTGAGATATGGAAGGGACTGTAAGATAGCTTAAGAATGTAATGAACAGGCACTCTCAGTTATTGTTAGAAAAGCATATTTACTATTTTCTTTTTCATTCTCTATTAGAAACAGCAGAACCATTATAGCCACAAAATTAAAGACAACATCCTTAATTCATATCCTTACTGATTTAAATTGTGTCCCCATTGATTAAGGCTGCAGTCCTATAGCCACTTACATAGGAGCAAACCCCATTGAACATAATGGGACTTGTTTTGAAGTAGACATGTATAGGATTGTGTTGCTAGTTGATTAATCTTCCAGTTAAATGAATTCGCCACCCTAAATATATTCTCTGCACTTAGCATAATTTTACTCTACCACTCGTTAAAACACTTTTAAAAAAGGCAACTGTCTTCCCCTTCCTGCATCTGTAGAAAGCAAAGGACCAGGAAAATAAAGTCCTGATCCACTGCTATTCACAACTTCTGAAAAAAGTTGTGTTTTCCTTATTGTACATGCATAACGTTGTGCTATTTTCTTGTGTAGAAGAGGTGGCAGGGTCTCTGCAGTTTGCACTAGCAACCTCATAGCCTGAAGCTGGGATATCACCTAGTGACCTACCTGGGACTGCATGTATTCTGACCTCGGAGCCTTCTTCAGAAACAGGTGTGCAACATACATCCCTGTGATTGGCAGGTACTGTGAAGCCTCTGGATTGGCCAGGTCTGGACTGTGCCTAGTCAACAGTGCAGTATTTTCTGCCTGCTATGTATGCTTTCGGTGTCATCTCCTGTCCTTGCTCTGGCTGCAGCTCTACCAATTGATCCTGGTGATCATAGGTTTGAGAACACACACTCTAGTCTGGCTTTTGGACCCAGCTCCAGTCTAGTCTGGCCTGATGATAGGGATATGGCATTACTTTCCACATTCTGTGCAGAGATCTCCTTAGAATTTGCAGGTCTTGGTGCAAAGAAGAGGAAGACTTATAAAGTCTTACGAAGCTGCCTCACGTTGTCAAGTCATTGAACCATCCAACCCAGTATTGTCTACTCTTGTTGGTAGTGGTTCTCCAGAGTGTCAGGCAGAATTCTTTCCCATCACAAATTACTTTATCCTTTTTTAAAGTTTAGAAACACACACCACGTTCCCTTTATACCTTGCAACTCACCACCACCACCACCAGCAGCAGCTCACGACACTTTCTGCAACAATTCCTGTAGTGTAGCCCTTCATTTCTCTTGACAATCCAACTGATGCATCCAACTGCTGTGGATTCCCAGTTCTGTTGGCGCAGTCCAAGCTGGTGCCAAATGAGGTATATGAAACATAAAAAGCCCAATGTGTTTTGATAAAAAAAACACAACACCTTCTTTGGTGGAAGTGTCAGCCTATGTACCATTGAACATGAAAATGTATATAAAGATGACAACGGAAATAACTGGCCTCAAAATACATACATGATGCGCAGGAGAGAGATACTTCTGAGCACATTCCATCTTGTTTCTTTGTTGACATTTTCAGTATTGTTTTGTTTTCCTAGGTGTCCCAGATGAGGCATGGCTCTTCCCATTATGTTCTAAATATAATTTTAAGCAATTCACAAAGCATTTATATGGGTTGTATCCAGACTAAGTTAGTTACAATTAGGTCCCATTGAAATCAGTGTGAAAAGTCAGTCATGACTAACTTAAGTCCTATTGATTTCAATGGGACCTAAATGCAACTAATTTAGTTTGGATTCAACCCATTGTGTTTATAGCTTATTTGAGATCAGATGCTATTGAAACCCATGGTTTTGTTTTATACTTCTTCATGAGTAATAATTTGGCACCCAGTTGAGGCTTCCTCTCCCCTGGTGTATTTTCTTAATCCAGTCAAAAAGACAAAGCTGCCCTGCTGCAGGTGTCTCTTCTCCATGTAACAAGGCCTACATTAGGAGTGGACAACTAGTGGCTCTCTAGCTGTTTCGGCCTACACTCCCATGATCCTTCACCATTGGCTATGCTGGCTAGGGCTCCTGGGAGTTGTAGGCCAAAACATCTGGAAGACCACAAATTGCCCATTCCTGGCCCAGATATTCTAAGGCAGCCTGCCATCACTGGGTGCCCTCCAGATGTTTTGGATCACAGCTCCCAGCATTCATGACAATGTTGACTGGGGCTGATGGGAGAGCACCAGGTTGAAGAAGGCTGTCCTAAGAGTAGTCTCTGCATAGTAACAGGAAAAGAATGCCACTTCCCTGTTCCGCATACACAAATGGGGCAACAGTTTGCAAGTAGCATAAGGCATTGCATAACTTTTCAGCTGATCCTTAGGTTAAATTTACTTAGAATTAATGGAATTTTCAAAGGTTCAGCCCATTGGATGCTCAGACGGTATGAATAGAGGTTTAGATGTTTTGCCTTAGTTCTGCTCCAAGATGCCCTTGCTTTTATCAGAACATGTAATTTATTCTCCTCAGTGAATTTGGCTGCAATTGGTATAGTAGAAACATCATTTGCCACTTTGCAACATTTCATTTTGTCAGGATTTAATGCTTTACACCTTTCAGATGGCCCTGTTAGGCAGCATAATCTCTCTCCTTGGATCTCTTTTATCTCATGGCCTCTTTTCTCTCTAAAGTGAACTTTACCTATATCATTTAGATAGTTACAGGCTATTTGTCTGGTCTTATACACAATTCAGAATGTGTTATAAGCTGTGCTGATGGCAGGGGGTGGGGTGGGGGATATACTCAGGTTCAGGTTTATTTCTGATTCATTTTATTAATTCATTTTATTGAAGGTTGACTAGAAATCCAAACATTATGAGCTTGAGGGAGGGTGTGAGATACATCTGCATGTATCTGGACTTTGACAAATAACTGAGATTCTTTTACTAATTTTGACTAGGCAGACTTCTATGCAGGACCAGCTGCTGATACTTTTTTTAAGGACCTAGGCAAGAGACTGGCTGCTAGGGAGAGAGAGGGAGCTCACAAAGCTGCATAGAGTCCTTTCATCTTGCCACTGACTGCATACAGCATCATACTGTGAAGAAACGAAAGCTCATGCTCAGATCAATTGAAGTGGGGGGGGGATTTCCCCCAGTAGCCACTGGGTATTCGGACTCTATGCTATCAGCAACAGAGGACAAAGATAGGGAAAGACAGCTCTGTGGGCCACATATGGTATGTGGTACCATAGCAGGAGCCAACAGCAACCCATGAAGGTGTGACTAGACAGTGTCTTTAGCACTGTGCAGCTTGTGCCAGTCCCTTCTCGTTCCTGATCTCCTGTTTTCTCCTGTGAGGAGGGAATGGGGACTGCAGCAGGTGTCCCAGCAGGTGATGTCTTTCTCCTGTCCAATAACTGTTTTCTCACACAGGAAGGAGGGCGGCATGACAGGCTGAAGTCTTTATATCCACATTCATTTCAAGGGTTGTTGTTTTTCCATCTAGGATGCATATACAACGTACTCCATCGAAACAGCGCAAAGATACTGTGGCTTATGTGAGAGCTGCTCTTGTTAGCTGCAAATGGGCATGGCAGTAACCACTTCTGCTTCCCGTGGACAAAACATGTTGGATTCAATGGGTTCTATGTAGATAGCTGCAGTGTTCTGCAGTGAGACATCTCTGTTTGGACTATGTCAAGGAGGGTTCCTAGCTCAATGGCAGAACACATGTTCTCCTTGGCTTCTCTGGTAGGGGATGTCCTAGCTCTGGATCTCCTGCACTGAACAAGGGATCGACTAGGGGGTTTACATGCCCCCTGCAGCACTACGTTTCTAGTCCTTTGTTAAAGTTGGCCCTCTGGCAAATTGAGTTCTCACAATGGAATAAAGAGATGAAGTCTCAGGATGTTGAAAAAATATACGTGGTCCAAAAAATAGCCCTACGCATTTCAGCCACCTGAGTATGGGCTTTCTTCAGGGGATAGGGGTTTTTTGTTTTTGTTTTTAATATAAATGTCTGCAGCGATCTCTGAAAAAGAAAGTCTTCAAGATGAATCCTGTGACTGCCTTGTTAATGCAACTGTGCCAGACACCTGAGCTCCCCTTCCAGCTTTCCCAAGGACAACCAATATATTCCATTTGTGAGAGAATTTTTAGTCAGCAGTTTCCTTCAGGGATAATGAGCTTCATTTAGTCTAAAACACTCTCTCTTCTTAAAAAATATGGGCAGTAATTCTGTTCTAATTTCCAATTTTTTCCATTTTTATATAGTTTCAAGCATGAAATATGGCAAATTACCTTTAAAAGTTTGATCTGTGACTCTGGAGTCACATTTTACAATAATTAATTTTCTATAACGTCACCCACATTTCCTCTAGCCACATCCCATGCGTAGGTTTAGGGTGTGTGTGTGTGTGTGTGTGTGTGTGTGTAATAGCCTCTGTGACTAAAAGTCTAGCTCAGCTATCCTGCATGCAAGAGTCTTAATATAATAAGACACTGACTGCTGTGGAAACGATTGAATATAATAGGAAATGCAGAACACACAATGTATTTTAGTTAATGGGACATTTCCTAGAGGCGGCTGCTCCAGAGAGTGCTAATGGCAGCAGAAATGGAAAGGCAGAAGGCAGGGGGAAGCCCACGGACAGACTATACAACTGCCGGCAAGCACAGACTCCTCACATTTAAGATGGCTTCCAATAGGAAAAGACGAAGTATTGAAGATGTAGGGTAGCCGTCTGCTTTCCTTTGTTTCTGATGGACTTAATAAAGCTCACCAAGTACACAGTATGAATATGGATGACCCCAAGGAGGACATATGAAGAAATTAGCCTGCCTTTCTTGATGTTTCTTGTTCCTTCTTCTGTTAATGCTCTTACTGAAATTATTTTGGTATTTTTTGAGTGAAGCTTTGAGCCAGGGTGGGCAACACGCAACCAATGAACTGCATGAGCCCCCCCGCCTCTAGTGTGGCCCCCGCCACTGCCCCCAAGAGCACATCGGGGGCTGCAGAAGGGAGGAAAAGACACAGAAGTTCCGTTCTGCCAGCAGTATCCTGTTGCTGGCAGAAGAACGATTCTGGGTCCAGCCTAGGGTTGACAATTCACAACAGTGCAGAGACTTCAGATTAATTTAGCCCCTTTGGGTTTGCTTTTGCCATCTTTCCTGGCATATATGATGCACCAAGCCTAAGGTGGCTGGAGAAGTGGGAAAGACAGGTGGGCATTTCCTACTCCTGAAAGCAGTCTGTGGGACTACTTTCCAAGCAAAATGGTATCTGTAGAAATGAAAGCTGGAATAAATCTCCTCACCTCATCCTGTTATCTGTCAGTGAAAGATGTCACCATGATATGATTAGGAAGCTCTTTTCTGTAATGCAGAGGAGTCACTGTAAAGCTCTTTTCTTTGTCCAACAAAGAAAGTGTCTATTTATAATACTGTGCGACAGTAACTACAACAGATCCTGCTGTTGATAAATCTGCAACCTTTGTTGCCCTGCTCTGAAAAATGCATTCCGTCTCAGCTTGTTTGGGACAAAACTTCCTTTATGTAGAAGGAGGGAGAACGGACAATATAAAGAGTCGGTAGAGATTGTTTCATCTTTCATATGGCGCTACTATAGCAATCCTATTATCCTAGATTTCCGAGGAATTTAACTGAGCTCTCAAGAACAAAATTAACTGATGCAATTCAGGCCTAGCCGCTCAGACTCTGACCTTCCCACATGTGAATGTGAATAAAAGCCTCCACTTGATTGTGAACCTTGCCCTATCAGGGTTCCTGACCACACAGAGGCTTCTGCCTGCATCCAAATGAACATGAATAGAAGCCTCATTCAGACCACCGTGCTCAATGCAGAAAGTGCGCAGTGGGGCCATGTGCTCTCTTTTAGAGAGGGTGGCCCTTTATTTGGAGGACTGCCAGAGGACTGTGCTCTGGTTTGAAGATCTCTGTTTGGAAGGCTGTCCATCCAAGTCTGGTTGAAAGATAAAGAACCATCAGAGGGAACAACTGGGCCTTGAAGTTTCCCAACAACAGCACCTGGACAGCAAGCTGAGATCACTTGGGGGGTGTCTCCACAAGCGATTTACTGCAAGGTTGCTGTGTTCAGAGGTGGTTTGGGGCACATGACATCATGGCCATCTTGCAGCCACCCCAGCCTTTCGCGCCTAAAAACTGGTTCTTCTGAGAGTACTTCTAGTCTGATTGTTTTCCTTAAATCAGCTAGTCTGCACTTCTGTGGTGGTGTGCACCACCCTCTGCATTTACTCCAGCATGATTTTCCTGCCCAGGGGTGTGTCTTTCACCTGGCCGTGACCTCACTGACCCTAGTCAAGGGGTGTTTCCCCTGCCTGTGTTTCCCTGATGTTTCCACCATTTCAGGGCTGGTGCTTTTGTCCAGCAATACCTATACCCCCATCTCACTATCATGTATTTGCCAGCAAGTCCTATAGCTTCTATCTCAGTATTGCACAATTGTAGCACTTGCTGGCAAATGTGCAATAGTGAGATGGGGAGGGAAAGAAATAAAAACAAAATTGGCGGAATTGGGCATAGGTTGAGGAAACAGGTGTCTCCTCAGAAGTAACTCCTATTGTGGTAAATGAGGCTTGTTCCCTAAATATCGATGCTGCGTTTCTTTACTGTTTGCTTTGTTGCTGTAAGGAAGTAATTAACAAGAAGCTTTGAACCTTCAGGGCTTCAGGGGAAGGAGACGTGGGGGGAGCCTCTCACATTGGTTGAGCAGCCACTGCCAGTCTGATGATGTTCACTGCAATCCCTCCACCCCACCCAGAAGTATGTTCCTGTGAAGGGACTTAGAATGGTGCGGTGCACTCTTTTGTGGAGCCCTGCATGGTCCAAAGCTAGTTCCTTGAAAAATCCAGGTAAGCCACCACTTGCTTCTACTTCCGTTGTCATGGAAACACCCCCCTGGTCATAGTCCTCCACACTATGGTGAGATGCAGGCGTGTTGCTAGGTTCTTAAAAGATCTGGGGCACAGGCCCATAACACAAATTTGCGTGTGTGTGTGTGTGTGTGGTTGGTTGGTCTGCTTGCATCTGCATGCATGCATGCGTGTATCGATTACATACATACATAAGAATTGTGCACTGACCCCCCACCCCACTTCAACTCAGACCCTGGTTCAGCATTTTGGAAAACATCCTGCTTCTATTCGGGCCAGTTTGTAGTTGGTCCTTTTCAGCTCAGCACCAAATCTGAGTCAAGGTTTGGAAAAATGAGTCTTTATGCTTCCTGTTGACTACCATGGGGAATTAGGAAAAAAACTGTTACCTTTTCTCTTGGTCAGAACTGGATTATAATTTCAGGCATAGTAGCCCCCCTAGAAGAGTATTACACCTGTCCAGTGTCAGAAAAATAGGTTCAGGGCTTATATTTTGATTTTCTTTTAAAGGGAACTGCCAATAACATTTTTATTCCTTGGAAGAATTGGATAACAATTTCAGGATTCATTTCCCCATCAGAGGAGATCATGTCTGCCAAATTTGCAAATGATAGCCACAAGGTGTTTTGTGCAAGGGTAGTCTTGAGTTTTTGAGGTCTCCAAGAGAGGACATACTTATCTCTCTATGTTCCTTGTAGGCCATTGTTCTGAAAACTACAGACAGCCTAGAGGTGTCTCTACATAAGAAACCAGCAAAGTTTCAGAAGGATAGGTACAGCAGTTCATGTGGAAGGGGAGTTATCTAATTTGGGGGAGGGAGTGATTTGCTTTCCCTTCCCTTCACCCCTTCTCCAATAGTTTTTGGGTAAATCTGTATGAAAATACACAGATCATTAGAGGTGTCCCCCAGGCAAGAAACCTGCAAAGTTCCTGAAGGATATACATGCATGCAAATTTAGAATGACTAGAATTTATTTACATTTCACCAGTGTTAGCAGCAGTGGAACCTGGGTGGGAAGGTGCTATTGCACTCATGTCGTGCTTGTGGGTTTCCCGTGGGCATCTGGTTGGCCACTGTGTGAACAGAATGCTGGACTAGATGGACCTTGGTCTGATGCAGTGTGGCTCTTCTTATGTTCTTAAATATAGAATGCCTCTGAGCATATGCAGAATGCTTTTCTTTCACCAGTGAGCACTTATATTCTTTCCCTACCAATTCTATTCCCCTCCATGCCACCTTCCCTCCTCATCCTACCATCCTCCAGCAACTCTTCATCAAAACAGATGTCTTGTTTTGTGCAACTCTCCTCTACCTTCTCCTTGTTATGCCCAAGCTCTCATTGTATCTTCCTCCTCATAACTTCATTTGTGCCAAGACCTCATCAGGATTCAGCCAATGAGTCTGTTTTCAAAACTAGGGCTAAGTTATGGAAAAACTCTGAGCATGTACTAAGTGCCTTTCTGTCACCACTGAAGCTAGAGTTCATGCAAAAAAACCCAAACCCAAACCTACAAATAACAAAACATGCATAGGACTGAGCTGAAAGGGTAGTCAATTCATTAGACTGGAATTGGGTAGGCACAGTATTAAGCCTGCAGGACCATGCTCACAACTCAGGACTTATTTCTGAGTAAACATCTAGAACATCAAAGTGCAAACATCCCTGCAAAAGTAACTCATGCTTGAATCCTTTGCACACTTTCCTGAAGGTATCCCTCGTTTAACATAATGGGGCTTCTGAGTAGGCATACATAGGCTTGTATAAAGGAGCAGTATTTATCTTCCCTCCACTTAAAAAACAAACCCCAAACTCCTATTTTTATTAAAGTTTTCTGTTCATAGGAACATAGGAAGCTGCCTTATACTGAGTCAGACCTGGGTCCATCTAGCCCAGTACTGTTGACACTGACTGGCAGCAGCGGCTCTCCAGGCAGGATTCTTTCTTAGCCCTACCTGGAGATGCTGGGGATTGAACCCGGGACCTTCTGCATGCCAAGCATCTGCTCTACCACTGAGCTACAGCCCTTCCTATTGCTGGATAATGATATTGGTAACTGATGAACAAAATAGTCCCAGATTTGTTTCTCTGCAACCATGTGAACCCACTTTTCTCAAAGGCTTGAGTGAGGAGAAGGAGAAAACCCAACCCTCTTGTCTGTTTGTATAAAGTCAAATACAGTTCAGAACTTCTCTTGCCCACCGAAGAGAATTCTCTTTAAGAATTCCCCAAGATATGCTCTGGGTGGAATAAAGAAGAGAAAGAAAGAACAGGCTAGGGGAGGGAAGAAGAAAAGAAGAATGGTGATTGGAAATGGGGGGGGGGGTAGAGAGAATTCCCTGGGCCAAGTGGCTCCTTTCAGAGGAATTTAGAGGAATTCTAAATTCAGAGGAATTTAGGAGGCTGTGGAGGGTTTGTAAGGATTGCACATACTTAAATTAACTTTATGAGGTGAGGTGAGGTGACTGAAGGCTTTTTCTAGGTTTTTTAAAAAAATCTCTAGAACCTATTTAAAAGCCTCAGCAGTTCCTCGATCATGACGCCACATAGTCCTAACCCTCCTTTTGGAATAATTCAAGTCCTACAGCTATGTAGGAGAAATTAAAGTGGAGGGGGAGAAAGAAGTTTGTGGAGGCTGATTGGATCCTTCGCTGTACTGAAGCTACTAAACTTCTGCAGAAGCCAACGGTTCCAGTTTGGGGTAGTGAAATCAGATGCTGGGTGAAATACCAGTATTTCACATAGGGATGGCGGAGAAATCCACCACGGACTCCAATGAAGCCGGATTCTTTGGAATCTGCCCCCCCCCCCGGAGTCCATGGTGGAACAGACTACCCCCCCACCCCCTGAAATCCCCCCGGGATGGAACCTACCTGGTGGCGGCTGGTCCAGGTCGCCATCTTCATTCCGCAGCCATCTGCTGCCAGGCTGTGGAACAAAATAGCATCCGGCATAGCCTGCCGTTGGCCATGATTGGCTACATACACATTTACGTAGCCTATCAAAGCAAAGAGCAGAGATGCAAATGGCATAGTGGATGCCATTTGCGTCCCTGCTCTTTGCCGTGATAGGCTATGTAAATATTTACATAGCCAATAACGGCCAATGGCAGGGACGCAAATGGCGTCCCCTACGCCGGACGCCATTTGCGTCCGCAGACTGGCCACGGCCAGAAGTCCGGCAGCGGCTGGAGCCGGCCGACGGCTACGCGGACTCCCTGCGGAGCGGAGCTGGCCAGGAAGGATTCTGGGGGGAGGACCGGATCACCTCCCCCCACCCGCAGACCCCCCCACAGACCCTAGGTAGGGGGATCCATACATCCCTAATTTCACATGGAACTCTTTCTTCCCTTCCTTCTCCTTCTTCACAATTTCATTGCAAGAAAGCTCCCAACAGTGGGCATGTAAGAGCAGAAAAGTAGGTGGAGAGAGGAAAAACAATGAGCAGACTGTGGAAGGAAAGGTGGCAGTCTCCCCTCTAGTTTAAAAGGCTGGTGCATTCAATAGGAACTGGAGTTCCTATTGGTCTGCCAAGGGAGTGAGTCCTAAGGCCTCCTACCAACAGCAAGGCTACTGAGCCCAGAGGGAAGGAGCAGGCTTGTATTAAGTAGGACTGTGCACTGCTTCGGATCCGGATCTGAATTCCAATCCGAAGCAGGGTGATTCAGACCAAATCGGTCTGGATCAGTCCAAAGTGTGTCAGATCAGTCCGAATTGATTCAGATCACTTCAGTCAATTGTGAAGCCCAGCCTGTCTGGGAAATGTAACAATTCCCTTAAGATTAGGGAGAAGAAGAGTTGGGAGGGGGGAAATTGAGCCTTGGCAAGCAACATCTAGCTGCCAATAGTGCTGAACTTTTAACCCAACAGTCTCCAATCACAGTGGGGTGATTGAGAGTGGGGTGCAATCACTACTCTATAAGGAAAGGCTTCCATGTTTGGGCTATTTAATTTAGAAGAAAAGCAAATAAGGGGGAGGTATATACAATTATATGGAGTAGTGAAAGTGGAGCAGTACAATAAATAGCTGAGTTCAGTGTGGCTTTTCCCCAAGTAGTGTGTATTGCAGCCAAAGAGATGTTTAACTTCTTTCTTCCCTTAATGAGGAGCCTTAGGTCATCCAGTGAAGCTGAATAGTGGCAGATTTAGGACAGACAAAAGGAAGTTACTATTTGCACTTCAAAAAAAAACCTACACCAGAGATTAGGGATAGTGCCCTCGTAATAGTCACCTTAAACACCTTCTGATTAGGATCTCTAATCTCCTGTGTGGTTTAACAGTTTTTACTTTTTGTTTTAGTCTTTGAGAAAAGGAAACTTTATGCATGGCTAGCACAAAAGCCACTGGACCTAACTGTCTGAAATTTGGCAGGTTCATTCAGCTCCATAGGGGCTGCCAGGTCCCCAGATCCCATGGACTTATGTAGAAGCACAAAATAACTATAGCTCTTTACTTTGACAGATTTTCTTGAAAAAAGCAAATTTTATCCATGGCTAGCACAAAAGCCACTGGACTTAACTGCCTGTAATTTGGCAAGTTCAGTCAGCTCCATGAGGGCTACTAGGTCTCCAGATTTTCCTGTTTTCCAATGCAAGTCAATGGGAAAATATAAAAAAACATGGCAATTAGAACAGCTCAAAAGATCTGAGGCCCAGCTCAGAAAATCCAGGGCCCATGCCCATGTGGGCTATTTTAAATGATGCTCCTGGTAAGATGTACAGTTTTTCTATTTAAATGATGATAATTGTTTCTAAATTTGCAGCTATACATATAAATTAGAATATGCAAAATTATACAAATTGGCATTTTTTTGTGATGCATGTCCTGTTTTGGGGTGATTCACAAGTGGCCACCCTAGTTTGCATAGCCCTGTGGCCCTTACACACATTGTTCTACCCTGTTCAGGTAACTGCAGGTTCCTGGGCTTTCCCTGCACTGCGTTCCCACTTTCCTGCTTTGCAACTCAGCTTCATCACCAGAAAGATGGTTTTATGCTTCAACTCACCAGAGCTTATCAAAATGCAAGCAGCCCAAGGCAAGAAACTAACTTTATTGAGAGGCTGTGGTGGTGAAAAAATGGGGGGGGGGAGCATAAGAAATAAAAGAGAGAGAGAGAGAGAGATCATTTCTGGGGGTGGGGGTGGTAGGGTGTGCCTAAAGAAGGGAGGAAAAACAGCACAAGAAAAAAATAGAAAGCACAGAGGGAGAAGAAGGAAAGAAATATTGGTTTCTTATACTGATATTAGTTATATCTTTCTATTTCCCAGTGGGACATGAAAGCAGTGATGGGTAAGTTGGGAACCCTGATAAGGTAGGGTCTGTGATTGCACAGAGTTCTACTCATGTTTGAGTAAACACAAGTAGAGCTCCCTTTGGACATTGGTGATTCAACGTGGCAAGGTCTGAACTGATGTGGCTGGGCCACATGCCGGGAGATGTGCACGGCAGCCCCCATCGCTCTACTCACTTCAAGCCCTCACACAGTCAGGTCAGTGCCTGAACAGCGCTGTGATTGGGGCAGATCATGTGGTTACGTACCTTGCTAGCAACAGCCACTCAGTCCATTGCCAGGGTGGTGCATAGCTACCACACAATCCATCGTAGCCATGTGGGCAGAAGATGCAGACATGATTAAAAGCACAATATCACTCCAGGGGTGACATATAAACAAGGCCGAAGCAGAGGCAATTGTAGATCCGTATTACAACTGTCTCTCCTGTATCTCAATTAGACTGTGTTCTTGCTGGAAGCCAGAGGGTTCATGAGAAGTTTCCCTCAGGTGTTCTACAGACCAAGAGCACACATCATTAGCTTTCCGTGCCGATCCTTTGAAGGAGGATACAAGAGGCCAGAGGCTCTCTGTTACCCAGCAGAAAGTTGTGGTTTTTTTTTTTCCAGTTTAATTTTTCAGAAAGTTGGTTATTGGTATACTAAAAATGATGTTGTTTGCTTTGCTGCATCTTTGCAATGTCATTAGGGACCCCGAGAAGCATGGGCAAAGGACA
Source organism: Heloderma suspectum (assembly GCF_057233095.1). Classification (NCBI taxonomy): domain Eukaryota; kingdom Metazoa; phylum Chordata; class Lepidosauria; order Squamata; family Helodermatidae; genus Heloderma; species Heloderma suspectum. The sequence continues at coordinate 106,351,979 of NC_139459.1, forward strand.
GGCATTAATGAATTAACGGCTATCTCTTCTATTCCCCAGTAAAGGCAGAAAATGGAACATTATCCAGGAAAAGTTTTAGTCTCCTGAGAGAAACAGCAATGCTCTTTTTGTGAGGAGGATTTCATTGGTGTGATCAGGGCTAGCCCAAGACATAGATCTTGCTGCCTGGGGCAAAGGACCAGAAGGGTCACCCTTCCCGTTCCATTCCCAGAAGCTGAGTCGACCGGTGAATCTTCCTTCAACACTGGTCATGGGACGGTGCCCTCCACCACATCTGAGGGCAGCAGCCCAATGTAGGGGGCACCGGGCCGGCCATGCGGTGCACACAGTTCTGTCCTCCAACACCTCCCCACTGCTCACCACCACCTGGCACCTGTTGCCGGAGGTCTCACCCTGCCTGATGGTAGGGCTGGCCCTGGTTGGCTTCTACATTCTTTGTCCTACACATCCGTGGCATCAAGAAGGGAGAGATGAGGGGGGAGGAGCAACATAGCCAGGAGTGGAGAGATAAAGGCCACTGACTGTTGGGACTGAAGAGCTCGAAGGTGATGTTAAAAAGTGATGAGAGAACTGAACCTTTATTTCATATTCATATTCATATTATTTTTATTATTTTTATTTTATATTTATTTTATTTTATTTATGTTTCTCCTTTAACCCAAAGAGCTCAAGGCGGTGTATATGGTTCTTCTCCTTTGGTCTTATCCTTATGACAAGCCTGTGAGGTAGGTTAAGTTGAGAGGCAGTGACTGGCCACAGATAAGTGTCATGTCTGGGGAGAGGGGATTTGAACCTGGGTCTCCCCAGCTGTAGGCCAACATGCTAACCATTACACCACACTGGCACAGAGCACGGTGAAGGAAGACATGATCCCAGCAATAGGGGGAAGAAAATTGTAGCACGGTTCACATCTGTGCCAGCAGGTGTTTGTGCCCGTTTTGTGACTTGAAATCCTCCAACGGCCTCTCTTGTGGCTCAGTTAAATTGAGAAAGCCCCACGCCTTTTCTCTCGTATCACAAAAGACACAATAGCCTGCCAGGTCTCTGGAACAGAGCCTCCGAAGTATTCCAGGGCAATCCGCTGATCAAATGCTTCCATTTACACATGATGCGTATTGCTGCCTTATCCTAATCCTCTCCCATAATGAGAAAGGGGGAAGCTGCTTGTGTCAACTCAGCTCACAGTATACAGGGAGAAAATTTCTTAACGTATTGGGGAGAACGGTAGCAAAAACATTACTACTTGAAAAAAAACTTTGTTTTGCCCTAGCAGCCTACTACTAATAGACAACAACATAAGGAATCTATCCAGCCCTACCATTAGGCAGAGTGAGGCAGCCACCTCAGGCAGCTGATTTTGGGTGTCCTGAAAGGACTGTTGTTTATTTAATTTATTACTGTATTTTTACTGTCAGGAAGGGGAAGAGATGGTATTTTTGGCTTCAAATGCCAAACAAATCTAAAGGGGATTTACACCTAATGCAGTACTGTAAATGTGTCATTACTATACTGCTTTATCCATCTTGCACATTCACTACACGTAGCACACACATTAAGACCTTTTGTATAATATGTAATGGCTTCATTCTGTTTGTCCATATCACAACGAACCTTGTGCTGTGTGTTCGTCGCACTAAAATGGGTTGTGCTAGCTTAATGATGTGTGCTAATGCTGCTTAGGATATTACAGTTTGCATTGTCATGCATGCTTGCGATGCATGACAGTAGCGGTTTTGGGTTTTTTAAAGAGCTGCTTGCACTTGCACAGGACTGAAGGAATGCAGTGAGCAGGTATTTCTTCAGTGTTTGTGCTTTCTTCAACAATGGATACCACCAGCATTGCTCATGAAATGTTGCCTTACGTCCACATCATTGCTGTTAGAGTAAATGTATTTATTTTGGCTGTACAAGCAGATTTACAGCTCGAGGTCAAAGTAGTGGTAAGGTGGAGGTGCCGTATACATGCTATTCAATGCTTCTGTCATAGGCATTCGTCTTTACTTCATGCAGCTCTTCACAGCTATGAAGGTGTGCAGAGAAGTAACTTTTGGGGGGCGGGCAAACAACAACCGCCAAATAAAAAAACAAGTAAAAATGGTGGAGAACTTCTTCACCACGCTAAGGAGCCACTCCCTAACACCAAAATCATATGCCCCACCCTTGCAAAATAATTGGCTATCTCTGATGTTCCAAAACTTTTGGCCACTCCTCAGGACAGGTAATGACAGCATGATGCTAACATACACATGGCCATGTACTCTGCAAGTGAATCACAATAAGGAGAAAATTGTTACAAAAGCTGTCAAGGAAATTCTGGAATAAAACAACCCAGATGCTGCAACACAAACAGAATATGGAGTGCATCGTGCTGCGGATGTAATCCAGATGATACAGTGCTGTAGCTCAGCCCCTAGACTGGCCTTGGGTACTATGCACCTTGAATTGAGTGGGGGAGGGGACACCATTTTCTCTTCCATCTCAGGCAGCAAAATGTTTTGGGCCTGCCCTGCTTTTAAGAGTCTGGCCCAAAACTATGTTCAGGTTCTGTATAGCATCAGTCAACTGAAATGTATATACTTCTTGAAGTATGGAGGTCATTGCCACAGATTTGACTAAACCAAGTCTTTTTAGGGTATGTCCATACAACCAGGACCATGAGAAGTGATCTAGGAGAAGAAAAGGCAGGTACCTTTTTCATGTTCACAGAGGCTCCCTTCACTGACTATGGAAAGTCACCCATGCAAATTGAACAACGCATGCTGAATCTACAATCACCTGAACCATCCCCCTGGACTGGCAGGAGCCATGGTGGGCCAGAACACCTTGCACCTGATGAACCGAAACCACACAACCAGTCTTCTAAGATCTGGGTTCACACATGCATGTATATCTCTTTCTCTCTTGTTACTTGACTGTTCAGTGCTTGATGATTTGCTGCTGAGCTCTGGGCTATATGTTACAGCTACCACTTAGACTGGCATCCTCAGTCATAAGGTGTGGAAGTTCTTACCACATGATGTGGCACCAGCACATTCTGAGTGTAATCCCCCCCATTCACCTCATGGTAAAAACTTGTATACCACAAGGAATGCCAGCTCCTCCAAAAAGGACACCATAATACAGGGGTGGGCAACTTGTGGCCCTCCAGATGTTTTGGCCTACAACTCCCATCAGCCCTACCCAGATTAGCCAATGGTGAGTTGTAGGCCAAAACATCTGGAGGGCCACAAGTTGCCCACCCTTGTCATAATATGTAGCCCAGCCCTGAATGTGCAAACTCACTCCTGAAAAGCCTTGTGTTTGAGGTGCTTTCAATATAAAGGGGCCGTGTGTCCTACCTTACAAAGGACAGCGCTGTATTTGAAGGGCTCTCAGAGAACAGTCAACTATTTGAAGTCCAAGTCCAGTCTAAAGATAAAGAACCAAAAGGAGGGAGATCAGAGGCCTTGAAGTTCCCCATCAACGCTTAGCTCCTGGAGAACAGACCGAGCAGGCACACAGGTCACCAAGTCACCGTCTTCCTCACTATGATGAGATACGTTGTCTTTCTAGCAGGTTGCAATGGTGAAGAGGAGGAGCAGCTCCAGGGGCTCTTGTCAATGGGCCCCTACGGGGGTGCGGGTCCTTGGCAGGTGCCCAACCATGTCTGCCTTTGACCCCTACCTGCCAATTAAAAATAAAATTAGAATTAAAACCAGGAGGGTTGGAGAGTCTGGCGGACACCAAGAGAGATGTTGGCAGGCGCATTAGTGCCCATGGACACCATGATGGAGGCCCCAGCCTGAGTCCTATAACTAAGGGAGAACTCAGTTATCCATATGCTGGCCCTTACATAGCCAAAGGGGCACCATCCACAAGAGGGTGGCATTAGTAGGCTTGGTGGATCACCAATGGATTTTGTGGAAGTTCAAAAAATCTTTAGGCAAACAAGCCTAAGGGCCCCCCCCCCCACTCCTCTCAGTCCAATGAAGATTGAGCATGCTGACTGTTGGGGGTGTGTGTGGAAAATCAGGGGGGACATGGAATTGAGTTGAGTTTCCTGAAAGTGGGCATGGGGGGCTCACATGGCCCCTAACCAGCAGCATTCCCTACTGCAACGTTTTGCTTCCGGTCTCCCTTGCTTAAGCTCAATGCAGACCAGCCCCCATGTGGAGTTGCTGGAGCTTTTCTCCAGCTAAGAAGAGCTCTGTGAAAGTCTCAGAAACGGGAGCATGCTTGTTGATTCACCGAACTTATTTATCTGGGGCTTGCATGATGGTTTTATTTTTCACATCAAGCCTTCCAGGGTTTTTCCTCTCCTTTTCTAACCTAACAAAACCATATTCTGTCACCACAAGGGAGGAGAGTGAGTAGCTGTGATGAATTACTCCACTTTAGACAGAAAATAAAAACCTTTTGAGTGAACCTTTCAATTAAATGCATGGGGTGTATGGGAGGGGGAGCAAGGAGGGGGGAGTACTTGAGCTACCCAGTCTCCGCTAATTAAATTCAACCTCATCATGTGGGATCCTCTGGAGCACCATAGAAAAGATGGTTCCCTATTGAATTGAGCCCTCCTCCACTGAACCTAAAAACCACTCTATATGGGAATTTATTTATTTATTTATTTCACTTATACCCCACCTTTCCACCAAGGAAATGGTGCTCAAGGTGGCCAACAATAATAAGAACCAGAATAATAATAATAATAATAATAATAATAATAATAATAAATGTTTAAACAATCATAAAACAAATACATTAAAAATAACCCCCCCCCCCATTGAGTACGAGAATGATTGCAGTTCCCTGCATCCACCCAGTTATTGAGGTAAGACACATAAGGATGGGCAAACTAGGCCCATAATGTATTACTTGACTCACAATAAGAGCTGCAGCTCTAGCATGTCTGGGGCTTGGCTTCTACCCCTGGAGCGGCCAGGTGATGCAACTTGCTTACAGAGAGGGTGAGCTAAGCTGGCCCCTGGCTTGGCGGTGTGGCCCACTACTCCATTCCCAGCTGCCCTCCCTGTTCAGGTATTGAGGGAGGCCTTCCTGCAGCACTCTCCCCCACAGCTCTGAGGAGGCTTGCCTCAAAGAGAAGGGGCAGTAGGTCAGCCTCCAAAGGACCCTCTCCCCCACAGCTCTGAGGAGGCCTGCCTCAAAGAGAAGGGGCAGTAGGTCAGCCTCCAAAGGACCCTCTCCCCCACCCGCTGAGTCCCACTGCCATGAGTGGTGAGTCTCGGGCGTCCCCCATCACCTTAAAGGCGCCTCTACATGCTAACCAAATCCCTGCCCTGTCCTGCCCTGGACAGCTCTGCCAAATTGCGACCAACCTAATTAATGTAATGCCAGCAGGCACTGACTGCCTAAAATCAACCCAATGAAGTAAAAGTAGGCAACCCCGCCCTGCCTGCAAACTCAGCCAATCCAGCTCGGCCCCTGCCCCCCATTTCCTTCCTACAAAGTACTGAGTCCCAAAAGATTCCAGACTTGGAGCTTGCATGTTCCTGGTGTGTTTCATGGCTGGGTGAAGGAAGGAGTCACTAGATTTCCCAGCAGGAGGATCTGGGCCATGGCTGGCGCAATGCAGTGGGCCGAGCATGGTGGGAGTGAGGGACCTTCTGTATGGGTGCTGCAAGGAGCGCTTGCTGCCAGCCCTCCACGCGCAGAAGGCAGATTTGTGGCATAATCATTGTTTTCAGCATGTCTTTGCATTTTGCTTACACTTTCAAAACGGATCCTGATCAAAATGGGACACAACATTCCAACTGTAACTCAGATAGTGATGACTAAGGGCTATAGCAGACAAATACATAGTATGCAGCTTGGCCGCTCTTTAATTTTTTTACTTGCAAGAAAGCATGGGGCCCTGATCTGGATTGGGGACCACTGCATGCACAAAGGGGAGGTTTAACCCTTCCCTTCCCAGCTGCTTGCTTTCCTAAATTTGCCCCCCCCCCCCACAGGGCATAAGGAAAGGCAAAAAAAAAAAAATCCATTGGCACTCTTTCATAAAAAAAAGAAAGAGAGGCTAACCTGCACACTCCATATTTAAAGCTTCTTGTAGTTTAGTCCTAAAGCAGGGCCTATGGCTTCCTCTCTCTTGATTATCACGCTTCGACAGGTTCCCATTGTTGACACATTCAGATGGTCAACTGGCTGCAGCCTGACCAGATGTCTCTCAGTTTGCAGACGGGCATGTGTTTTGGGAAACACTTTTCCTATTATTTCTTAGGTTGATCTGATGTGGGGGCATCGGACTAATTAGTCATTTGGGATCCTTAACTTACTGCAAGAAGACATGCCAAACCCTCCCAGTTGTTAGAGTACCTTGAAATCAGATGAGCACATTCTCCCTTCATGACATCTTCCAATTTGACTAATCACCTGTTAGTAAAATTCCACAGGGGGAGCCAGTTTTAGCTTATTGCATTAAAAAACAATAAAGAGTCCTGTGGCATCTTAAAAATGAACACATTTATTGCAGCAGAAGCTTTAATGCACATTGTCAAATGCATTTGTTAGTCTTTAAAGTGTCACAGGCGTCTTTGTAGTCATCCACTGAGTGAGCCTTTGCAGCCATTTAAGAAAATAAGAGCCCTGCTGGATCAGACCACAAATGCCTCATCCGGTATCCTGGACAGTGGCCAACTAGATGGGAAGCCCATAAGCAGGACATGAAGAAAATAGCCCCCTCCTGTTGTTCCCCAATAACTGCCATTCAAGACGTGCTGCCTCTGATCCTGGACGTAGCATGACTAGTAGCCATTGATAGCCTTATCCTTCATGAATTTGTCTGATCCCCTTTTAAAGGTTCCCAAGTGGGTGGCCATCACTACATCTTGTGTTAGCGAATTCAATGGTATGAAGAAGTACTTCATTTCTCTCTCCTGAATTTCCTGCCATTCAGGTTCAATGGATGACACTGGGTCCTAGTATTATGAGGGGATGAGGGGAGAACCCAGCTGATGTGACTAACTAGTGGCTTTCCTGCCCACATTCTCCACAGCATACAGGAGTCTTGAAAGGGTAAATTTCAACAACATTACAGACAGTACACCTCATCCCATAAAGGAGAACACGACTGGAAGTGCTGGACCACAAAAAACCAAGGTTCCTAAATGAATGCAAAACAAAATATGCTTCTCTTGCTCTAGTCCATGGATGGGGACCCTCCAGCCCACAGGTCTAATCTGATCTGGGGAGGTTACTCATCAGGCCTGCAGAGCCTTCATAGATCTGTCCAGAGCTGGGGCTTGGCCTCCAACCTGTACCCCCTGGAAGAATCCCTGCCATAATATCTGATCTGTGATTGGAGATAACAGCAGGGCCGGATCAAAGCCATGATGGCCCTGGGGCTAGCTCTGTAGTGGGCCCCCTATTCTGCCCACAATACAGAACTTACCACACATGACATTTGTGCACGCGTGCGTGCGCGCACACACACACACACACACACACACATATATATACACACACACACACACACACACACACACACGGCTAATCTGCACGGGGAATTTAATATGGTGCTACCGCACCTCACACACTGACATGACATGTGACGCTAGCCCTGATATGTTTCAATCCTGAGTTCTGCTTGCCAGAAAAAATGCATTTTCGCAAGGTCCTTTTGTGATGGATTTTCTTTTACTGCAACTTCCCTGCATTTTGGGACTCAGTGTGTGCTAAACATGAGGTCCTGCTCTGGGGGGAGGAGGAGTGGCTTCAGTGGGGTGGTGGGCTGGGGGAGTGGCGCTGTGAGGAGGAAGTGTCCCGCATGGCTGTCCTCAGGCCACAGGAGCAAGATTGAGCTCTTTTTCTTTAAACAGTACTTGCTTATGCGCAACTGCAGGGGTGTGAATCTGTGAATAACACATATCTCTCACATTTCTCCAAGTGCTGGGTGAGGAAGGCTGCTTATGGTTCTTCTCCTCAGCATGGGCAGCCTTGGCAAAGCAGCAGCAACTTTGAGGAGGAGAGGCCCCCGCACAGCTTCCCTCCCTTGCTCCCCCCCCCTCTGTCTGCCTTGCCCGGTGAACTGAAGAGTGAATGTAATCCTGCTTCTTCTCCCACTGCCTTTGGAAAAAATAAAGTTTGGAATGTCTTTTTGAGCCTTGCCAATACTCTCCTTTGTCCTTTTTATTTCCTTGCCTCAAGGAACAAATAGCTGAAAACGACCTGATACACATGTGTGCTCAGAAGTAAATCACATTGTCTTCAGTGGTGCTTACTCCTGCAAAAGTCAGCACTGGAGAGCAGGGTGCACTGGCTTTTGGGAATTGGGAATTGCTTTTGGTGGAGGGGAATGTGGGAGGAGGGCAGCAGGCAGCAGTAGCTCCATAGACTCCTCCTCTCTCCACCCCCTTCCCCACGAATCTTTGTGGGGGGCAGGAGGAGCTGTGGCTGACTTTTTAAGAACATTTCCAGTCCTTTGCCCCATCCAAGGCTTAATGGATGTTTTTTTTTTAAAAAAAGGAAACGTTACATTGATGTTGCAAGACTTCCCTAAATATAGCCAAATTAATGCAATTTAAGATTACATTTGACTCACGAAAGCAGGATTTATATAAAGTCTGCACTGCATTAAATGGCTACATGTGCCATGGGAGAAGTACACGTGAATTCAAGAACATGTGGTTTTTAGACTGCATCAGTCTTGGAAGATGTCTCTGTGTAGATTAACCCAAAGAGACATAGATGGACTCACTGCCTTATTCAGACACAATAGTCAAAGAGGACACGCACATACCCAGTGCTGAACCAGGATATTTTGCTATCTGAAGAGGACCTCTGAATGACTCCCATTTCTTACTGGATGATCTTGGTCCAGTCAATTTCTCTCAGCCTAACCTACCTCACAGGATTGTTGTGAGGGTAAACATGGGGAGATCTTCAGTTCCTGGAAGAAAGGCAAAACATAAATATAATAAAAGGAAGTAAATCATTCTGTACTAGGAAAATGTACTTGATGATGATTTCCACTAAAATATGTAGTAAAAAATGTTTTTCTCCTTCTTATTGTCGACTGTGTGTCTTACACTATGTTCATAATAACTCCCCCCCCCATCTATAATGGCCACCTGTGCATTGCATTACTGTGCGTGCTCAGAGGCAAGCTACATCCCCAGGGTCTCGAAAAGTTTGGAAATTCATCTTGTAGAGACCCTGGGGAGGGAGCCTGAGGACTAACACCAACTCTTATAACTCATGTCAAACATTTAAACTGACTTGGATTCCTGCATTGAGCAGGGGGTTGGACTCGATGGACTTGTAGGCCCTTTCCAACCCTGCTATTCTATGATTCAGCATTTGAAAAACATTATCTTGCTTCTCATATGCCCCACCCATACACCTCCATCTTCTGAAGGACGGTCAACTCAAAAAAACATTATTAACAGCAAAAACAACAAAGTGGCTCCTTAAGGACTAACCAATTTATTCTGCCATAAGCTTCTGTGGACTATTTCATGAGATGCATGGAATATTATTGGGATTTTCAGGTTTATACACAGTACCTAGCAGGGGATTGTAAACAGTGAGGTCAGAAGGAAATTAAATGCAGAAAGTTTTTAATGAAGGAAAGTATCCTTCTTTTCATTCAGTACTTCACAGCCACTTGCCCCCCAACTGCATTTCCCTAAAAATACCCAACCCACTAGCAGACTAGATAACAACGCTGGACTATACTGCAGTGCTGTTATATGCTATTCTCCCTCCCGGCTATATGGGTATAACAGCCATGGACTACTTTGCAGGGCTGCTGTAACCCATACGCAACCACAGTGCCCCCCCCACACACACACTATAGGTATAATAGCAGACTTTGTTTACATTGGCAAGTGTCTGTGTTTTAATGGTTACAAATGCAGTTAAAAAGGAGCTTTTTGTTGTTGTTGCATGAATTCTCCCCCCTGGCAATACGGGTATAGCAACCATAGACTACTTCGCAGGGCTGCTGTAACCCACTCTTAGCCACAAGGGTTACATGGGTTGTGTACACCCCCCCCACACACACACTATATGGCTATAACGGCAGACATTATTTACATTGGCAGGTGTGTGTTTTTAATGGTTACAAATGCAGCTTTAAAAAAGCAATTGTTTTGCATGAAGTAAGCTGAGCGAGAAAGAACATGAACTCGTTATTCCTGATACCCATTGTTTGGGGCTGGATATGCTATTGCCCAACCACAGCTACAGTGAAATTCTGGATTTCCCAATTGTTTCCCAAGGGCGGGAATCACTCTTCCAAGAGGCTAGGACCCCCTCCCCCAAAAGCACGTACGGCTAATGGCGGCCCCCATAGGGAGCCACCATTCGCGTTCCTTATTTGGTCCCTGTAGCCTACGTAAAGATTTACGTAGACTACGGTGAAAATAAGGACAACGCAAAGAGTGTCCTTATCACTCTTCCAAGAGGCTAGGACCCCCTCCCCCAAAAAGGGGGGGTCCAAATGAACCAGGAAGTCCCTTCTGCAGACAAGCCTTCATTCTATCCTTATCCCTATGGTCAAATGTTGATCATAGCCGTGACTTCATTGGTTAAATACAATGAAAAGTGGAGCAGGTTCATTGTCCATTTCTTACAAAATGATTGGAATGTGCCTGAATGTTTGGCCTCATATCTCGGGTTCTGCAAGGGTTAGAGACTTGCTCTTTTTTATTTGCAGGCTGGGAACCTGGGCTAGCGAGTGGGCCCCCTGAGATGCTGGGCCAGGGCCTATAAGCCCCCTTAGCTTTGTGGTTCATCTGGCTATGGATAAAAGAGTAGGATGTGGGTAACAGGGGACTACTGTAGTCTCTCTCCCTGTAGAGAGAGAGAGATGCTGCCGTTCCCTTACTGCTATGGTCCAATGGGCACCGTACCATCCTGCTGATTTCCTTCTGTCAGTCCAGCTTTTGCTTTTTAGGGATGGGGGAGAATTTCTCCCCAAAACTTCGGGGGGCTGAGCACCAACGCATTCGGTCCTCTGAAGGTTGTTCGGGGAGAAATTCTCCGCCCCCCCGCCCCCCCCCCCCGGGATGGGACTTACCTTTCATGAATGTCCCTCCCGGTGGCGGGTCCCGGTGGCAGTTTGGCAGGTCTTCGTCAGGGGCGGGGGCAGCAGCTGGTCTTTCGACCGGCTGCCGCCGCCGCCATTACAAGCAAAGTAAAAAAAAAACAACGCCCCTGTGATAGGCTACGTAACGATTAACGTAGCCTATCACGGCTAGATTTGCAAAGTCAGCTGTGATAGGCTACGTTAATCGTCACGTAGCCTATCACGGGTGACTTAAAAAAAAAAAAAAAGCACGTACGGCTAATGGCGGCCCCCATAGGGAGCCACCATTCGCGTTCCTTATTTGGTCCCTGTAGTCTACGTAAAGATTTACGTAGACTACGGTGAAAATAAGGACAACGCAAATAGCGTTGCCCTTATTTTCGCCGTAGTCTACGTAAATCTTTACGTAGACTACAGGGACCAAATAAGGAACGCGAATGGCGGCTCCCTATGGGGGCCACCATTTGCGTACGCGCTTTTTTTTTTTTTCCCCCAAAGTCACCCGTGATAGGCTACGTGACGATTAACGTAGCCTATCATGGCTGACTTTGCAGATCTAGCCGTGATAGGCTATGTTAATCATTACGTAGCCTATCACAGCGGCTTTTTTTTCTTTTTTTTTCTTTTGAAGTTCGCGGCCGGGGAGACGGGGCACTTCTCCCCGGCCTGAATTTCGGCCGGGCGAGGCGGGAAGCCTCCCCCCCATCCTGAATTTCGGCCGGGCAAGGAGGGAAGCCTCCCCCCCGGCCTGAACTTCGGGGGGAGCAGCGAAGCACCTCCCCCCACCGCGAAGCAAGCTGCGAGACCAGGTAAGTGACTTTCGTGCACCCCTAGTTTCCTTTCCAGTAAAGTCCATAGAAAAGAAAACTTCTACAGCATGTGCAGCTTTTTACCTGACATTAACTACTCAGAAATTATTTCCAGCCAATACAATACCAATACAGTTTCTGATATATAACATTTTCTGCATATGCCTACACAACCTCTCAGTCATATACTTCTTGAAACCAATCATCACAGTTGGTATTCCGAAGGTGGAGGCAGATTGATTATGGATGGGGGCAGAACTCTCATGCTTCCAAATGCACTTTACCCACATTAAATTGTGGAGGAACTGTGGCAAGGTGTTCGGGAAAACGTTTCCTTGCTGTGGTGTGAATCTGGGATTAAGACAAAAATCAGGTAAGGACTATGTATGGGTTTCCCACCCACCCCAAATGATGGCTGAGACCAGCATCCTCCAACCTGGTGACCTCCAGATGTTTTGTACTAGAACTCCCAGAATTCCTGACCATTGGCTCTGCTGAGTGGGGCTGGTGGGACTTGGTCCAAAGCATCTGGAGAGTACTAGGTTGAAGAAGGATGCTGCAGACACTAACTAGCCTACTGGGGCATGCACTTTGGTAGGCAGTCTCATCCTTCATCAGATGCTTGAAGTGGGCTGAAAAGATGGGGACCAGGAGTGTGCATGTGCATGCGCACGCATGCAGCCACCAACTCATGCCAGGATCCAGAACAGAGTTCCGAAGCCCACTGGTTGCAATGGAATTAAGTGCACCAAAGTCTGTGCCGGATTGGAACATAGGCTGAGGTGCAAACGGGGATAATAATCAAGTTAATTTGGCGATTGCAAAAGCTGGTTTGAAACTCAACATTAAAAAAACGAAGATCATGGCATCTGGCCCCATCACTTCCTGGCATCTAGAAGGGAAAGAAATGGAAGCAGTGACAGATTTTACTTTCTTGGGCTCCAAGATCACCGCAGACGGTGACTGTAGCCATGAAATTAAAAGACGCTTGCTCCTTGGGAGGAAAGCTCTGGCCAACCTAGACAGCATAGTAAGAAGCAGAGACATCACCTTGCCGACAAAGGTCCGCCTAATCAAAGCTATGGTTTTCCCAGTAGCAACGTATGGCTGTGAGAGCTGGACTATAAGGCTGAGCGCCAAAGAGTTGATGCTTTCGAACTGTGGTGCTGGAGAAGACTCTTACGAGTCCCCTGGACTGCAAGGAGGTCAAATCAGTCCATCCTAAAGGAAATCAACCCTGAGTGCTCATTGGAAGGACAGATACTGAAGCTGAAGCTCCAATATTTTGGCCACCTAATGCGAAGAGAAAACTCCCTGGAAAAGACCCTGATGCTGGGAAAGACTGAAGGCAAAAGGAGAAGGGGACGGCAGAGGATGAGATGGCTAGATAGCATCACGGATGCAATGAATATGAACTTGAGCACGCTCCGGGAGAGAGCGCAGGACAGGAAGGCCTGGCGTGCTATGGTCCATGGGGTCACGAAGAGTCGGACACGACTGAACGACTGAACAACAACAAAACACAACAGGCATGCACAATTTATTTATTTAAAAGATTTATCGGGTGCCTGTTAGGGCAAAGCCCTCTCAAGGTGGCTTGCATAAAACATAATTCCCTCATTAAAAGAACACTACATGTTTACAGTGTATAGGTAAACTGTATGCGTCTCAATTGACTTGTAGGGTGAAAGGTGTATATAATCCTTGTTTCAAGCCCTGAGAAACACACCCAGATTTGCTCATATCAGGGAGAGTGAAATGCTCCCTTGTTGACTTCAATTCTCTGTCTCTCTGTCTCTCTCTCTCACCATAGCATCTTCATTCATTTCCTCATGCAGGAACTGTCGCGCTGATTTTAATGAGAAGTATGAATGGCCGCTTTGGGCTGGTGGTGGCATACGGGACTTTAGTGGCCATGAAGGTGAAGGTGAATGAGAGAGGGCATGATGACTGGTTGTTAGCTCCAGGAATTGCATTGCCAGAATTGGTAAAGGGGCAGAGAAGGGCTTTATTTACAAAATGTTGTTCCTCGACATGCACTTTACTGGTGCTGCAGCATTGCTGGTGAGTTGCTTTCCTGGTTTGCGACTGTGGTTGGTGGGTTTTGCGCCCTGCTGGAGCTTCAAGTATTCCAAATGGGACATCCTACTCCCTGTTCCATACTCACATCTGTCTCAGAGGGAGAGATGCTTCTCAGCACTTGCCCTCAATTTGGTTTTATCATCCTCATGCTGTCATCTTTGTACTATCAATAATTGATCTTACAGTATCAGATCATTCGGTGATTGCATTTTAACTCAGATTGCTAATCCAAAATACCTCCAAGCATTTAATTAAATTTTTCCCTTTTAAAGCAGTTGCTACATGGTGAGTTTTAATGATAGGTTCTTGCTACTGATGAATACATATTACTCTGGTTAGTGTTAATGAGGGTTGTTTGTACAGAACAAGAAAGAGCTATTCCCATTGGAAGTTGCATTTAAATAAAGAATAATTAGGATATTTATCCCCCACCCCAATTATTCTGCTGGTTTTTCATGTGTTGCATCTATCTGGACATTCTCAAGACATGGCTGAGTGCCCCGGGAGTGGCTGTTGCATTGCTTTCAGAATGCCTCACAGACAAACCCACTTTAGTACAGCTTTGTCCTTCAGTTGTTTTTACAATCTTCTCATGCAGCTACATTTCAGCTAAGGTAGTAAGACAAAGAAAGGTGGAGGATGAAAGGAGAGGGGATTTAGAGAAAGGAGAAATGAGGGAGTGCTTAGTTCACGACTCCATACAACCTGTGGCCCCAGGCCACATTTCAACAGCCCTCTGCAAGTGATCACTTCAGACCTTGGCCAAGAGCAATGTGTCCCTCTCCTGGTAGCCCACTGTGCAGGGAGGAAGATGGGGAGAGAGAGAGAGAGAGAGAGAGAGAGAGAGAGAGAGAGAGAGAGGTGTCAGAAAGAGGAGAAAAGGAATAAGAAGTGTGTCTGGCAGAAAGAGAGAAAGGGGAAGGGGGCTACAGCTACTTTTGGCTGTGGCTCCACTCAGCTCTGGCTTCAGCCCCACCCACTGCCAGCATGCCCTCCCCCAACAGGTTACTCCCAGGGAATGTGGTCCTCACCAAAAAAGGGTTACCCACCCCTGATCCAGCCCTCGTCACATGCAGCAGCTCAGAAGATGCAGCCAGCATTTCCACAGGATCTGCTGGGCACAGTGATGCAGACGTGTCTGTGCATCGGCATGCATATCTCCTGTGCTGGATCAGGGTGGCCGGGTGATTTGAAATATTCGTCAAGGCTGCAGTCAAGTGCCTCTGATCAAGTGCCTCTGATGAGCATATGCTGCTGCGTATGCGCAGGGACTTCCCTGTGCTCTTCAGGAAGTCTGCAGAAGTTCCACACATGCAACTGGGTATTCTGTAAGTGCCACACTGGGCTCATTTCTACAATCCGGCTTCAAGTGGTTTGGTTTAATTTTTATTCTAATTTACATGGAGACTTCACAGGTGGTTGTTCTGGGAAACCCAGTCCTATGAAACTCTATTCAGGAATTTAATGTAGGACTGGTGATGCTTTCGCCATAATTTCACCATTATTCCAAATTATATTGCTTTCAAATTCTTCAGACCGTTCCCCCCCCCCATTGAAAATTCCCCACATTAAATAATCATTGTCAGATTGTACTGAAGGCAACAGGTAAATTTTACAGTACTGGGAATGCAGAACAGCTTCCTTCCTTCCTTCCTTCCTTCCTTCCTTCCTTCCTTCCTTCCTAACATTTCTGTAAAACAACACTTGAAAGAACAATACCCCTTTTGGGGGTTGCATCAACATTTCCTAGGGAAATAAAATCTCACTGCACTTCACAGATTCCTTTCACATTTTCTTGTAAACTGGTCATTGTAGATATGATCCCATATATATCTGATCCCATCAAATCATTTACACCAAAATCTGCTTTCTTGTCAGTTACATCCTACTACATCAGTCTGAATGCTCTTAATATAAATTAGGTTGCGATACAAGGGTAATGGATTGGGTGCAAAATGTAGAAGTAAAACTATTTGGTCAAAACGGTAGTGGTGGTAGCAGGGGGATTCAGCCTTCTTGCCTGAGTCCTGCAGCATCTGAAAAATGTGCTGAAACTAGGGATGTGCAAAAGTCACTTACCTTTTTGAAGGGGTGGTTCGCGGTGGGCGGGAGGTGCTCTGCACATCCCCCCAAAAACCTAGCCTGGCCAGCTCCGCTCCGCGGCAACTCTGCGGAGCTGCCGGCCAGGTGCATTTGCAGGCATGTGGAGCCTGCGGAAGGAAATGGCGGCAGCTACGGCGGCCGCCATTTGCATTCCTGTTTTTTTGCCGTGATAGGCTACATAAATATTTACGTAGCCTATCACAGCAAAAAAACAGGGGCGCAAATGGAGTAGCAGCTGCCATTTGAGCCCCTGTCTTTCACCGTGATAGGCTATGTAAATATTTACGTAGCCGATCAAGGCAAACAAACAGGAATGCAAATGGCGGCCGCCGTAGCCACCACCATTTGCGTTCCTTTTTTTGCTGTGATAGGCTATGTAAATATTTACGTAGCCTATCATGGCCTCCGCAGGGACGCAAATGGCATCCCTGCGTTAGCTGTGATAGGCTACGTAAGTATTTACGTAGCCTATCACGGCAAAAATGGGGAAGCGAATGGCGGCCGCAGACGCAGCATTCGGCCTCACTGAGATCCGTGGCGGAATTCTCTGATACCCGTAGCTGAAACTATACTGAGCATGTGTAGTTGTAACCAAGATGGATGGAACTGTATCTTACATGATCAGAACAGGATATTGCCCTGCTTGCTCACTGATGTTCCTGACTATGCTTAGCTGTGTTCAAGATGGCGTTTGCTCTACTGCCTGCAGTGGAAGCCATCAACAATGACAAAGGGAGGCACAGGAAGGAAAATGGATTCCTTTGAGATTTTCACCCATTCCTAGAAGGAACTCCAGCACTGATCACTAATTTTTTAGATTGTATGAGGTCAGCAATTGAGAGTTACTGTACAGCTAGGGATGGACAAAAGGGACTTACCTGGTCCCGCAGCTTGCTTCGTGGTGTGGGGGAGGCGCTTCGGTTCTCCCCCCGAAGTTCAGGTGGGGGGGGAGGCGCCCCGCCTCGCCTGGCCGAAATTCAGGCCGGGGGGGAGGCGCCCCATCCCTCGCCGCCGAAATTCAGGCTGGGGAGGAGCGCCCCGTCTATCCGGCTGTGAAAAAAAAAGGAAAGTTAAAAAACAACAACACACACCCGTGATAGGCTACGTAACGATTTCCGTAGCCTATCACGGCTAGTTTTCCAAAGTCAGCCGTGATAGGCTATGTAAATCGTCACGTGGCCTATCACGGTTGACTTTGAAAAAAAAAAGGCGTGTACGCAAATGGCGGCGCCCATGGGGCGCCGCCATTTGCGTTCCTTAGTTTGGCATGTCTAGTCTACGTAAAGATTTACGTAGACTACGGCAAAAATAAGGAAACGCTATTTGCGTTGCCCTTATTTTCGCCATAGTCTACATAAATCTTTACGTAGACTAGACGTGCCAAACTAAGGAACGCAAGTGGCGGCGCCCCATGGGCGCCGCCATTTGCATACGCGCGTTTTTTTTTCAAAGTCACCCGTGATAGGCTACGTGACGATTTACGTTTTTTTTACTTTCCTTTTTTATTTTACAATGGCGGTGGCGGTGGCCGGCCAGAAGACCGGCCGCCGCCGCCGCACCGCTGCTGAACCGCCACCGGGACCCGCTGCTGAGAGGGACATTTGCATGAGGTAAGTCCCATCCTGGGGTGGGGGGCCCGGCGGAGAATTTCACCACCAATTTTGGGGGGCCGAATGCGTTGGCATTCGGCCTCCCGGAGATTCGTGGAGAAATTCTCCGCCATCCCTATGTACAGCTTATTTGGAAGTTAAGTAGCACTGAGATCAATGGGATTTACTTTCCGGAAAGTATGCTTAGGGTTGAAGTTCAAGATTAAGATGGGTGGTGAAGAAGATAGCATTTTCTCCTGTGACGATCTTGTTGGAAGTGGAAGCAAGGAGCAAGTCCCTTTATTCCAGTCTTACCATTTGAGAAACTAGATCCAAAACAAACTAAAGAGAGAGCAGTCAAAGTGAGAAACACAATTTGAAAACACCATCATGGCTACAAAGGAAAACATAGTGTTGAAACCAATGGTAGTGTGGGATTAACAGAAATTAGGGCTGTGTGCTGCTTTGGCCCGAAGCCTGAGCTCCAAGTGAAAGTGGGGCACTTTGAGCTGCCTCCGAGGTGAGGTGGAGGGGGCCTGAAGCGGCCCAAAATGAATTGGGTCACTCTGAAGCACTTCATTGCTCTTTGGTGTGATCCAGGAGCAGCCCACTCTAGGGATGTACGAAAGTCACTTACCTTTTCGCAGGGATGCTTCGCGGTGGGCGGGAGGTGCTTCGCTTCTCCCCCTGAAGTTCAGGCGAGGGGGGGGAGCCATCCCGCCTAGCCCGGCTGAAATTCAGGCTGGGGGAAGAGACTTTCCGCCTCGCCTGGCCGAAATTCAGGCCGGGGAGAAGCGCCCCGTCAACCTGGCTGTGAAACAAAAAGTGTAAAAAACAAACAACCCCCCCCCCCCCGTGATAGGCTACATAACGATTAACATAGCCTATCACGGCTAGATTTCCAAAGTCAGGTGTAGTCTACGTAAATCTTTACGTAGACTACCGGGACCAAATAAGGAACGCAAACCCATAGGGCGCCGCCATTTGCGTACGCGCTTTTTTTTTTCAAAGTCACCCGTGATAGGCTACGTAACGATTTATGTAGCCTATCACGGCTGACTTTGGAAATCTAGCCATGTTAGGCTACGTTAATCGTTACGTAGCCTATCACGGGGTGTGTTTTTTTTGTAATGGCGGTGGCGGTAGCCGGTCGCAAGACCAGCTGCCGCCCCCACCGAAAGGCCGACGAACCGCCACCGGGACCCACCGCCGGGAAGGACATTCGCCAAAGGTAAGTCCCATCCCGGGGTTGGTGGGGGGGGTGGCGGAGTATTTCACCGCCGATTTCGGGGGGCCGAATGCATTGGCGCTCAGTCCCCCGAAGATTCGGGGAGAAATTCTCCGCCATCCCTAGCCCACTCTCATTGCGAACTGCTGCCACTGGCCAGACCCAAGCCTTAGTCATAGAAGTCATAGAATCATAGGGTGGGAAGGGGCCTACAAGGCCATCGAGTCCAACCCCCTGCTCAATGCAGGAAGTCGGATTCCCAGGTGGTCTCCCATCCAACTCTGACTAGGGAACCTTGCCCTCCTTGCAAGGAAGGGAGAGGGTGCAGTTGGAGGGCGACTTCTGCCCTCATGTCTGTCTAGTCTGCATGGTCTCCTTCCGTGCAAGGTAGGAGGCCGTGCAGGCTTGACAGGCGGTTGGTGCTTCCTGCCAATTGCCCGTCCTTCCCCCCTTGCAAAGAGGGCAGAGCAGGCAGTTGGCGGGCTGTGACAGGCTCACTAGGCGGCTGGCCGCACAGCTTTATAGGGTGCTCTCCATCCCTACCTGTGCCAGCTCCCCCGGCAGTGGCTCCCTGGCAGTGGCAGGTCCTCCCCCCTGGAACAAGGGCCCAGGTGAGGAGCTAGGGGCTGGGCGGCATGTTGGGGGGCCAAAGTGGGATTTAGGCCGAAGCAAGTTGGGGGCCCCCTGAATCCACCTGAGCTGAATTGGGCCAGCCTCGGAAGCCCTGAAGCGGCCTCCGAGTGGGATTGGGGGGGGTCATTATTGATTACAACTTGTATTGTCTACGATTGGTGACATATTAATAAGAAGTAGAAATAGAAAGAAAACTGTTTTGAACCACTGTTAGGGATGGCGGAGAATTTCTCCACGAATCTCGGGGAGGCCGAATGCCAACGCATTCGGCCCCCCGAAATTGGCAGTGAAATTCTGCATTGCCCTTATTTTCGCCATAGTCTACGCAAATCTTTTTTTTTTTTAAAAAAAGCGCGTACGGATAATGGCGGCCCCCATAGGGAGCCGCCATTCCCATTCCTTATTTGGTTGCTGTAGTCTATGTAAATCTTTACGTAGACTACGGCGAAAATAAGGGCAACGCTGCGTTGCCCTTATTTTCGCCGTAGTCTACGTAAAGATTTACGTAGACTACAGCGACCAAATAAGGAACGCGAATGGCGGCTCCCTATGGGGGCCGCCATTTGCGTACGCGCATTTTTTTTTAAAAGTCACCCGTGATAGGCTAAGTGACGATTAACGTAGCCTATCACGGCTGACTTTGCAGATCTAGCTGTGATAGGCTACGTTAATCATCACGTAGCCTATCACGGGGGTGTTTTTTTTTTTTTTAAACTTTGGAGTTCGTGGCCGGGCGAGGCGGGAAGCCTCCTTCCTGGCCTGAATTTCGGCCAGGCGAGGCGGGAAGCCTCCCCCCCGGGCCTGAACTTCGCGGGGGGAGCAGCGAAATGCCTCCCCCCCACCGCGAACTAGCTTCGAGGACAGGTAAGTGACTTTCGTCTACCCCTATACATCCCTAACACTGTTCAAAGCTGAAGAAGTATGTTAACAGGAATATAATGGAAAACATCTGGAGTTATACATCGGGATGTTTTCATTCTGCGCATTGGTCTAACGGTGCAAGCCTATGCATGTCTACTTAGATGTAAGCCCAATTGTTTTCAGTGGGTCTTTCTCTTAGGTAAGTGTGTGTAGGACTGCAGCCTAACAGGAAATTGTTTTAAAGTATTTGCAAGATGGTGCTTGACTCTAGTGTTGGCTCCAGGTTTTGGAGGGCCCTTGGGCCAGACACCCTCCATGGTCTCCATTCCCTCGGTGAGTCTGCCTTCTCGCTGCCATTATCACCAGCTCCTATGTCTCCCCCTCCTCTTCCTCATCATTGTTACCTCTTGCTTGCCTGACAGTGGCATTTATTGCTCCTCCTTCTTGCCACCACTGTTGTCTGGGCCAGAGCGGAAGCGGCATGGGGCACCCGCTTCCTTCTGGGAATCTGGTGGAACCTCCCTTGCCCACACCCCTGAGCGCCGCTTGCTGAGCCCCTGCCCACGCTCTGTAAGCAGGCCGCACTCACCCTGGTGGCCTCGTTGAACAGTGTGGTTGCCATTTTTTGAAAACTAAAATGGTGATTGCAAAAATACACGAAAATGCACATGGTGCTAATGTTATATTTGCATATGCGCGAAAATGCGCATTTTCACAAATGCAAATATTCACCCATATGCAAATATGTGCATTTACTAAAATGCGCATTTTTGCGCAAACGCAAATATGTGCATTTGAAGAACTGTGCATGTGCAAATATGCACATTTTTGTGATCTCCATTTTATATCCCCAAAAATGGTGACTGTGGAGCTTGAGAAGCCCGCCAGGGTGAGTGCAGGCTGCAGCTGCTCGCTGAGTGCAGGAGGGGCTCAAGCACAGTCTGGGGACCGGCAAGCAGGGGCAAGGGCTTGGCGGGTGCCCGGAGAACCCAGACAGGGGTGGCTTTGCACATCCCTAGAAGCAGGTGGTAATGGTGAAGAGGAGCAGCAAGTCTAGGGGACCCTTGTTAGCTGGTTCCTGCTTTGGGGGGGGCCCTTCGCAGGTGTCTCACCACGGCAACCTTGCTGCTGGCCCTGCCTGATTCCATGAAATCCAAAATAAATTTACCCTAATATTTCTTGTAATTGTTGGTAAAGTGGCTTTATGGGAACAGATGTGATGCCTCTATGGTGGGTGTGCCCACCTATACAGGGAGGTTGGAGCCAAATATTGGCAAAAGTAATGGGAATGGCCAATGCTGGAACTGCTTGCCGCTTTCTTGGTTTCTTAATTGAATTTTTAATTTGCAGAAGAGTTTTACTTCAGTGAAACAGCACAAATGGAAATTGGTCCCCCCCTCCGCAATTGGGGACATTCACACCAGCTACACAACTTCTCCTGCTGCTGCTGTTGGTGGCTGTTTCTCCAACCCAGACCCAGCACTCTGCTCAGACACCACTTGCTGGGTCCCTCGGACAAAGGGGAGCTTGTGCTGCACCGACTGCTTGCTGCCGTCGTCCCTCACCCGGCCGTTGTGGGCAGCTCTCCTTTCATCGCTGCTCCTGAGAGACGACTTCAGCTTTCTTTATTTTTTAAAAGATGTATTGAAAAAAATACTGAAGGCACACAAATAGCAACTAAAACAAAACACAACAAGCCATGTCTCGGGAGCAAAGAGGAGAGGAGTGTCCGCTGTCAGGTCAGGAACTGCAGCAGCAAGCAGCTACTGCCTCAGGAGCCAGGATTTCTGCTAGTGAGTGGCTGAAGCTGAGCTCACTAGTGTCTGTGGGCTTTTCTGCATGAGGGTGTTAATCTGTTGAATCTACTTTCGGTTTCATTGCAGAATTGAGGTCTGAGGCTGTACTCAAAGAGCTTTTCCTTTCCTGCTTTTCTGCAACATCACCTCTAGGTGGTGCTGTAGTGTAGTGGAATAGTGCAAATACACAAGTGGAAACATAATTTTCTTTCACTTTCA
Source organism: Heloderma suspectum (assembly GCF_057233095.1). Taxonomy (NCBI): domain Eukaryota; kingdom Metazoa; phylum Chordata; class Lepidosauria; order Squamata; family Helodermatidae; genus Heloderma; species Heloderma suspectum. The sequence goes on from NC_139459.1 coordinate 106,374,325, forward strand.
AAAATAATACCCCACTTTCCCTGCTCTAAAAAAACTCACAGAAAGTGCTGTTTACAAACAGAGGTGAAACTGGAGGGTCATGTCATCATCTAAAGAACCCATAAACAACCATGAGTAGGAAATAATGAGTGCACAATAAATGCCTCATGCAGAAAAGGTGTGTGTGTGTGTGTGTGTGTGTGTGTGTAGGGGGGATGTAGGGGAGAAGAGGAAGCTGCCTCCACACATATCTCCACTTTCCTTAGGGGAAGGCTAACTGGTCAGGAGGAGGGGCCAGCAGTTAGGGATGGACGAGCCCATCTCCATCCAGGATGGGGAGCTCAATGAAATGCCCTCCTCAGCTTGCATAGCCCAGGCCTGCTTGTCAAGTTCCCCTGCTCACCCCGCCTGCTTGCATGCTGCCCCTCTTCCTTGCGCCAGCTGTCAAGGGCCGGCATGGGGAAGGAAGGTGGTGGCAGCCAACCCCTAGACTCTTGCCCTGGCCTTCTCTAGAGGAGGCCAGGACAAGAGCGCTGGGGTGCCACCGTTGCCCTTTTTCCTCGTGCTGGCTGTCAAGGACCAGCACAGGGAAAAAGGGCCTTGGTGGCCAGCCCCCAGCCTCTTGCCCTGGCCTCCAACGGAGGGTGGGGGTGGAGAAGAGGATAGGTGCCTCCTCCTTCCCTCCGCCCCCACTTGCTACATCAGCGGCAGCAAGGGACAAGCTGGTCATTTTCCATAAGGCCAGGAAAACATATGGAAAATGACCAGCCTGTCCCGCGCCACTGCTGCTGTAGCAAGGATGGGGGAAGGAGGAGAGGTGCTGCCTTCTTCCCCTCTCCTTGTGAAGCTTCACAACTTCGAAGCTTGGAAGAGCATGCCTCAATTAGAAAAAAAAAACATCGCCGAGAAGCCCCGATAATGCGAGGATAACACCTGAATTTTAAAAAAAAACATCCAGAGCGGGGGATAGGAGGGGGTAAAACTTAGTCTCATTTGAAGGGATACAACAACCCCCTGCTCAATGCAGGAAGCCTGATTCCCAGGCGGTCACCCATCCAACTACTGACCAGGACCGACCCCGCTTAGCATCCAAGATCAGACAACCACGCGCAGGAAAACAGCACAGCGCTCGAGTGTGAACCAAGGTCACACATTCGATGAAGCACTGCAACGGGGAAAATGGGTGAGTGTGAATAATCATGTTTTAATGCGAGGACGTTTAACCCGATGGGACACCGAATTCATTGCGATGGCGGGCGCAATGTAGATCGGCCCACAGTCATGCATGAATTTGTATCTTTTGCTGGGCAAATTTTGTGTGTTGGGGATGGGGACTTTTGTGGCCTTATTGATGTTTTTTGTTTATTTGCTTACATGCAACTGTTGGAGGAATATAAGGAGGTATGTATGGATAAATGTATGCATTATGGATGAAAGTGCAGATCAATGTACATTGCGTCAGATTTCAAAGGGGGGACCACTCTCCTGAAGACATAAGGGCAAGAACTGCAAGACACTCTTCTTTTAGATGTTGAAGAGTTCATTATTAATGAGGTCCTTAGTAAAAACATGTCTCTGAGCATACAAAATGAGCAACTTTGGGTTGAGAGAGGCCCACTGCTCCCGTGTTCAACCCACTGGTATGGATGGAGGAAGTGCCTTCCAGATGTGTCTGACTGGAACTCACATCTTTCCCAGCCAGTATGGCCATTGGCCTTCTCCAACCTGGTACTCCAATCTGGTACAACCAGATGTTTTGGACTACAATTGCCATTGGCCATGCTGGCTGGGAAAGATGAGAGTTCCAGACCAATGCAACTGAAGATCACCCTGTGGGGCTATGCTGGCACAGAATCTGACTTCACAATAGAGAGCACATACTTGTGCCTCACAGGCTGTGAAGCTATGGTTGTGCAAGGGTGGGATAAACCACACGGATTTCACACACTCACACACGCAGAGTCTGGGTTCACAGAACATGCTAACCCACACTTAGTGGTTGAGTGTGGGTTGTTGTTGTATCATGGGGTATCATGTTGTCTGAATGTGGTGCGTTTTCTGCAGGGTGGCTTGTTAACTATGCAGTGTGGCCTATTTTTCTCAAACAAGCCAGTTTGAGAACCCATGGTTTGTTGTTGGGTTGCTCAGGGCAGTTAACAAGCCACCCTGTGGAAAACGCATTGCATTCAGACAACATGATAACCCACCCTGAGGAAAACATGCTGTGTTCGGACTAGGGATGTCAGAGAATTCCGCGACGGATCTCGGTGAGGCCGAATGCCAGTGCATTCGGCCCCCCGAAATCTGTCGCGGAACGAAGCCCCCACCCCCCAACCCATGAAAGGCGCACGGGACAAAGTCCCCGCTGCCCCCACCCCACGAAAGGCGCGCGAAACGGAGCACTTACCATTTGCATCCCTGCGGAGGCTGTGATAGGCTACGTAAGTATTTACGTAGCCTATCGTGGTGGTGGGGGGAACCCAGCATACGCAAATGGCGGTGGCTACCGCCATTTGCATACGCTGGTTTCCCCCCCCCCCCGCCATGATAGGCTACGTAAGTATTTACGGAGCCTATCACGGCAGGGGGGAAAAAAACCCAGCATACGCAAATGGCAGTGGCTACTGCCATTTGCGTACACTGGGGTTTTTCCCCCTGCCCTGATAGGCTACATAAATATTTACGTAGCCTATCACGGCTCAATGCAGGGACGCAAATGGCGGTGGCTATGGCAGCTGCCATTTGCGTCCCTGCAGGGCTGCCCAGCAGCCGGATGTCCGGCTGTGGGCGGTCGGAGCTGGCCAGCGGCTCTGCAGCTTGGCCACAGAGCGGAGCCAGGTGGGCAGGATTCCGGGGGGAGGGACGGAGCGCCTCCCCCTGTCGAGGATTCTGGGGGGCGGGACGGAGTGCCTCCCCCCCACCGCAGATTGCCCAGCGCAGACCCAGGTAGGTGTTTCGTACATCCCTAGTTCAGACAACATGATAACCCACCCTGAGGAAAATGCACAGTGTTCAGACAACCTGATAACAACAACCCACAATTCAACAACAACCCACATTGAACCATTGAGTGTGGGTTAGCGTGTTATGTGAAGAGAGAAAGAGAGAGAGAGGGGGAGAGGGAGAGAGAGAGAGACAGTTGTTGCCTTGCCCTGATAGGAAGAACTTGCTTGGGAGTTAAGGCGGGGCAAGTATTGTTAAGCTGAAGATGTTTCCACCTGGCCTGCAAATATATTAGTACCACGGTAAAAAGTGTAAGACTTATTTTGGAATGAAGCATCAGACATAGAATAATGTGCAGATTCATTTGAAAATCAGGACCCAGGATAACAGGACAATGGTGGGTGTGAGGGAAGTAAAACTGGTATTTTGTAGAGACAGATGGAAGCAAAGGTAACGGAGCAGAGATTGTAAAATGCCACGCCAGGTCTGAGGGGGTGGGGTGAGGGGGAGAGGTGGGAGTGCCGAGGCTGCAATTCACATCCCCCTCGCTTAGTGTTTGTGTTTGTTTGTTTGTTTGTTTATTGTAAGGAGAGGACGCTTTGCAGAACTGGAGTCCATTACCAGAATGAATGGATTCAATATCTGTGCAATGATGTGTTAAAAATGAAAGAAACATCATTACATGTCAGAGACGTTATTAACACATTTTACGTCTTACCCGAATGAAGCAGGCGTTATCTCACCAGGTAGCCAGCGACCCACTTGCGGTTTGCGAGCTTGACTTGTTGGTAGGGCTGCCCCCAGGAGGCAGCAGACAATGCCTGTAATAGCAGTGCCTGCATGGATCTCTGGGCTGAGCTTTCTTGTGTGCACTCATACATACTCAACCAGTGTTACAGGAATGGCAGGAATACTTGTTATGCAGAGAACCCGCTGGTTGTCTGCTTAAACCTGCATTAGGAAATCATGATTTTGTGCAAATGCAGACCATAAATTTCCCCATTCTCCCCCACCCCTTCTGCTGGTGAATAATGGAGTGAATCTGAGGATCAGTTACTGGAAAAGGGGCTTTTGCTGGTTACCAGCGTGTGCGCGCGTGTGCGCGCACACACACACACACTCTGTTTACTACTTTCAGGAGTGAGTCATACTTGGGCAATTGCTTGTATCTGGGTCTTCTTTTGCAACTGCTTGAGAGAAAACGTAAAGGGTCTAGGCTTAGCAAACACTGACGTGGATTCCTGCACTGAGCAGGGGGTTGGACTCGATGGTCTTATGGGCCCTTCCAACCCGACTATTCAATGATTCTATGAACACTATGGTGCTCTCTTGATTTCACAGTGAGATATAACAGGGTTTTTTTTTCATCTATTATTACCGGCAAAGATTTTTCTAGGGGTTAACATTCTATCACCAGGCTCCCTACGTGGTTTGGTGTGATTCTATAGCCATCTCTACTAATGATGAGTGGAAAACAGCTATCACCCTTGGCTGGCATCGCCCTTGGTGCTGTTCTTTGGCTTCCCAGTGTACCATGATGAATCACTTCCATGGAGCAGCAGCAAAACTTGGCCCATGCTTCTTTGCATGGTGGGGAATATTGGCTCAGTGACAGAGTGTGTTCTTTTCCTGCAGGTTCAATCCCTGATGTCGCCATTGAAAAGGTTCAGGGAGCAAGGTGAAGGGAAAGACCTGTGCCAGTCAGCACACACAATACTCGGCTAGATGGACAAATAGCCAAACCTGGCATAAGACAGCTTCCTGTGCTCTTAGTGCAGCCATCCTCAACCTAGTGCCCTCCGGATGTTTTGGACTACAACTCCCAGGATTCCTGAGCACTGGCCATGCTGAGTGGGCCTGATGGGAGTTGAAGTCCAAAACATCTGGATGGTACCAGGTTGGGGAAGGTTGTCATTGTGTCTTACAGCACAATCATATACTGTACATGTCTACTCAAAAGTAGGCCCCATTGTGTTCTATGGATCTTGTTGTTGTTCAGTCATTAAGTTGTGTCTGACTCTTCGTGACCCCATAGCACGCCAGGCCTTCCTGTCCTCCACTCTCTCCCAGAGTGTGGTCAAGTTCATATGCATTGCATCGGTGATGCTATCCAGCCATCTCATCCTCTGCCGTCCCCTTCTCCTTTTGCCTTCAATCTTTCCCAGCATCAGGGTTTTTTCCAGGGAGTTTTCTGTTCGCATTAGGCGGCCAAAATATTTGAGCTTCAGCTTCAGTATCTGTCCTTCCAATGAGCAGTCAGGGTTGATTTCCTTTAGGATGGACTGATTTTACCTCTTTGCAGTCCAGGGGACTTGTAAGAGTCTTCTCCAGCACCACAGTTCGAAAGCTTACTTCCCCCATAAGTGTGGATAGGATTGCAGTGGTAACACTCTTTTGTGGAAACGACATTGCATGTGACCTGAGAATTCATGTGTACAAAATATAAGGGCCGTTTGCTCGACTCCTGCCATTCTTCCACCTCCTCAAAGGGATGGTGATTGTGTGTATCGGGTGAATTGCACATTCATTCGTAGGCACAAATGCCTGGTTCAAGTGCACCATCATTTGCATGGTGGTGAGCGGGCCAGCTCCTGCTCTGCACCATGTTGTATTGCAGGCAGGCCCAGTGTGTGAATTGGCCCTGAGCATGTGCAGAATGGAAGCAAAGAAGCCTTTCCCCCCTCCAACATTTTGCACAGAATAATCACGTTTTCTAACTGGGGTCTCTAACATGGTGCCCATGGCCATCAATATCCCCAGAAACACCTCTCTTGGCCCTCCTGATTTTAATTTCATTCTTTTAATTTTTTTTTTTTTAAAATTGGGAGTTGCTATGCTGCACAGTGAAGTTACGACCTCTAGCAACACCTTGACTTGGATATAAAACAGCGGTTTTGTGTTTGGGAGGTCATACCCCACTTTTGCCTTTTACTTCGGTTCTTGGGCAAGTTTCTTTTCTTTGAGTGTCACCAGTTGCCTCCTGAGAAATAAGTGATTTGTGATTGGCCAGGCCCACAGTGGCAGCCATTTTGTGAGGGCACCCATGACATTCTTTCCAAATGTGCCTACTGACCCAAAATGTTTGGAGAGCCCTGTTCTATAACAACATGGGCTACATGTGCTCCTTTTTAGGACATTGGTAAGGCGGGCCTGTTCACATCTTCTCAATGCATGAAATTGCTATGCTCTTGTGTTTGTGGATGGTGCCTTTTCTGGAGGCACATCTCAAAAACATTAATCTTAATTATTTTGTGTTCAGGATGTTCATGATGCCAGGCTGGACCAGTAATTCTGCCTGTCTTTGGAATGTCCCACCTGCCAGCCTATAAGGAAGAGGGAGAGAGGACGCGCGAGAGATGTAACCATGGTCTTCAAGGTCTTCCTTCCATCTTTAGCTGGAGGCAAGTAGACAAATTCACCTATATTGACTAGAAAAAAGAATGAAACTGAAGAGGTGGGAAAGGGAGAGGAGCAGACAAAGTCTGAGTTTACAGCACCTGAATAGGTCCAGCGCCTGCAAGCTGGAGATGGGAAGCATTTTCAAGCAACACCTATCATCATAATCCACAAGGAAATGCTACAGCCAGCCTCCATTTTCTAGAAGTCTAATGTATTTTTGGCATCTAGTGTTACTGCATCTACCATAAGGTCTCCACAATGTGGAATATTTTAGCAGAAAGGAATAGTCTGAGAGGAATGACATAAATCCTTCTGGCAGGGGAGATAAATTGCTGCTAAAGTGAGAGAAGACTGGTTTGATTATTTCATTGGATCGAACATATAACGCTCTCCACTTTCAAGTTGAAATTAAATAATTTTAACCATGACCATAAGACATTATCATCTGCATATATTTCATCTCCAAGGAGATGTTTGATGTTATATAATGCTTAAGTATTTAATTGTTCTTCACATCACTGAAATATCAAATTATATCCAAGATGGAGAGGATTCTCCAGTCAGATTGTAATGATTGATTCATTATCTGACAAGGGCAGCAATGAACAAGTGGTAAAACACACACAGGACTAGGAAACTGACCCAGAAAGTTGTAAAGCACAATATTGAGTTGGGTTACTTTTGGTACATTTGGTACAAAGGAAAAGTTTGTGCCTGTGTGTGTATGTTTTGTTTGAGTAGATCTGGAGAATTATGTTGTAGTCCAGGAATACTTTAGGCAACTGTAGTTCAAAGGTTTATGTATTAATTACATGAGGAGTGAATTTGCATGGTATCTGTAAGATATTCAGTGGAAACCCCCACCAGTGGGACCCAAATTATACAGATCTACCAATTTAGGTATTCACTGTCAGTTGCCCCTCCCGCTATCACAGGTGTGGGCAAGTTTGGATGGTTTGGGGGCCAATTTCCAGCCCCAGGACTTCTCTACGGGCCACACCCCTACCACTGTAGTGCCTGCAGCAGCAGCAAAAAGAAAAAAGGTGGTTGGCTGTAGGGATGTATGAATTGTGCTCATACCATCCCGCTTGACTTCCGCAGTTTGCGTCCTCTGTCCCGTTCCGCTGTCCGCAAGCCCCTGAAATCCTCTGGTTTTTTTCCCGCCTTGGAAGTTACGTAAATAAATCTGCAGCAAACGTCGAAAAATCCTCCACGCCCAACAGCCGCCCATCCTGTTCCGCCATTCCACGAAAGACTATTCTTCGCAAATATTTACATAGTTTCCGTCGGCTGGAATTGACCCTATGTAACTTCTGCCGCACTTGCCATTGTTTGTTGTGATTGCTTACGTATTTTCTCCCTAGGGGGAATCCCCCTGTAACTTCTGCCGCACTCGCCATTGTTGTAATTGCCTTGGCCGGAACTTTCCCGCTATTTTCATAATTGTTTACATATTTTTTTTCATTGCTGCCCAGAATGTTTCCCACCCTCTGTGCGCTCCCCCGCTGTCTTGTTTTCTCAGACAGGGACAGGGACTGTGATTTTATTAATTTCTGTGTATTTGTGCTTGATATTCCTTGCCTTTACTCGTCTTGTTAACCTAACCACCTCACAAATAAAAAAAACATGGGGCTGCAGCTCCGCTTCCACAAAATCTGTCGTCAACTTCCTGCTAACTTCCTGAACGTCATCTCTATCTGCGTTTGCATCTGTGTGGTGATTTGTGGGTGGAGTTCTGTTGTGTGGTGGTGGTTGTGTGTTAGTGATGGTGCTTATTGGATTTGCTTGTGTCAGTGTTGTTTGTGCATTGTGGTGATTTTGTCTGGTCTGTATGTGTGTGTGTGTGTGTAGTTGTGCATTGTGGTGTTTTTGTCTGGTTTGGTCTATGTGTGTGTAGTTAAGTGGTGGTTGTGTGTGGCTGTCTGGTGTGTGTGTGTGTGTGTTTATGTGTAGTAGTGTGGCTGCTCTAAAATGGCTGCACCAGTGCTTGGCAGGAGGTGGGACCATGAGGAGACCAAGGCCCTCCTCATTAACATTAGGAGCAGCGAGGCGGTGGCAGCGCTGTTTGGCAGCTGCTCCTGTTGCAATTAAGTTTATTGGGGCCAGATAAAGAGAAGGATGGAGCGAGCTGGCCACCATTGGACGAAGGGACAATTGCGGTCCAAATGGAAGGCGTTGAAGCAGTCCTTCATCAGGGAGGGGATAGCTGCTGCTGAGAGGAGGGCACCACTGTCCAACCCCCCCTGCCTACTACTGGCGCATCCTTAGAGTGTGGGTCAAGGCAGGCCAGCCCCCATTTTCACAGAGGCATATGCCTGGTAAGTTATATTTATCCTATCCCATCATCAAGCTTAACTAAATATGAAAACAAGGATGTGTACCGAAAATGAAGCTCTCTCTTTGTGGTCTCATGTGGAAACAAACAAATCCTGACATTTAGCCTGTAATCCCATGCTTGTTGAACTTGGACAGAAAATGTCCCATCATCTTCTGGCCACTTTGGCTGGTTGAAAAAGGGATGCTGGGAACTGCATTGCTTTTTCCTGTACAACCACGTGCACAGGATTATACGGGCCTGGCTACAACTCATATTACACACTGACATGCTGTCCATTTCCAGGGAAATGCTGCTGCCGGTCTCTGCACAGTGCACAGAGGGGGACTGGCACCAGCCCAGCAGCAACAGGACCAGCCTCTCGGTGTGTGCACATCATCCTTCTTCATGTAGTGATTGCTGAATTTTTGCACCCCACCCACCCCACCTTTCTACCAAGACATTGGCACTCAAGTCAACTCATGAGCAAGTGTTGATCTGAGAGCTTGGAGATCCGGGTATAGTCCACTCAGCCATGGAAGCTCGCTGGGTGACTTTGGCCCAGTCAGAAAGCCCCAGCCTACCTCAGTGTTGTTGTGAGCGTTAAATGGAGAGGCAGAGGATAATGTGAGCTGACTTGGGTTCCTTGCGCTAGGAAAAAAGGTGGCATTTATGCAATGCATCAATAGAATAAATAAATACCATGGCATTGCAAATGTAGAAATGGGGTGACTAGAAGTGCAATCCTGTGCATGTTTACAGAAGTCCAACAGTCCCCATCACGCCAAAACTGTCAGTACTGTATAATCTGCCTCCCTAATTATCACCTCATCATTAGACCTTGTGGTGGGAGGACAGAATCAGTGGTTCTTATGGTAGTAGGGATAGTGATAGACAGATCAATGAATGACTGTGGTTTTGTTCACTCACCGCATATATAAATGCATTCATTCTGTTACTGTGACATCCCACAGCTGTGCATCGTGCCTTGCTGGCGGAGGAGGCACTGAGGGCCACAGAGAGGGAGAGAAGAGAGGAGGAGGAGGAAGAGGAACAGGAAGAAGAGGAGGAGGAAGAGGAGGAGGAGGAGATCCAAGAGCCCCAACTGCAGCCAGAGCCAGCAGCAAGAGGAGCAGCATCTGTGGACAAAGGCCGCCCTTCTTCCACAGATGAAGCCCCTCCTCTTGTGCTCCTGAGGCGTCTCTTGACAGATGTCCAGAGGCTCAGCAGGACCAGTACTACAGAATGGCACCAGAGCTAACAACTCTGCCTGCAAAATGCATATTACCATTGTGCTTTATTCTTCTCTTTCTACACACAGGTGATGACCTTCAAAGAAGGGTGGAGGCCATAGAGCGGCAACTGCATCCTCCTCCGAACTGAGGCCTGCAGCCAGCCAGTGCCCAGCCCAACGTTACAATTGTTTCTGTATTTTGTTTTGATCTGTTCTGTTTGTATATAAAGTTCTTTCTAAAAAAAAGTTAACAATTCCTTGGTTCAAGTCCACAGGTACAATTTTTTAAATCTAGATCATTTTACACAATGATCTGTGTTTGCTTACTGTTAACCGCAACAAGAATGTTAACCCAGCCAAACAAGCCCAGCTGCTGTAAGCTTCCCTCATAGGGAGATGGTCAGTCAGCATCCCTGATGTTATGAAGTATGCTTTATTTTACGTGGAGGTGCATATCACATACATGTAAACTAAACACATACCAGATAGATCTTTTCACATAGAACTCTCGGTGCTTAGGAAAGCCCAAAAGCTGAGGGAGTCCAGAGAGAGACCACAACAAGGTCTTTGAAAGCAATTCCTTGATTTATGAAAGAAGAATTTAAAATGAATTAAAAGCACACATCAAGAGAATTAGAACTATACATACATTTGGGGAATCAGAATCATACTAACATTCAGAGGGGTAAAGATACACATATACAGTCAATAGCTAAGTACACTGGGATGCATAGAAAATTGTGTGTGTGTGTAGTAGGGATGTACGCTGTTGCATAGTCTGCCACACACAGTCGGGCAGCGCAACTGGACTCTGCATGTGAGTTATTACAAAGCTCTGCCACATATCGCCAGTGCTTTGGGCTCTGCCCAGGCCAGACAGGGACTGCTTGTCTGGACAAAGTTCTGAGGGACACCTCAGTGTGACCACACTCACAATTACATGATTCTGCCTCATTGTCCCTCAGAACTTTGGCTCACATTAGCAGCAGTATCATCATCCAAGGGGTCCTCCTCGTCACTTGATGACTGCTCTACTCTGCTGACAGCTGGTGGTGGTGGAGGGAGGTGCTGCTTGGGAATCCATCCCCTGTTGGAGCGTATGAAGGCAAGGGTGGAGACATGTTCTGGTGTGAGTCTACTTCGGCGGGTAGTGACAACATTGCCAGTGGTGGAGAAAAGCCTTTCAGAGGCCACACTCGAGGGAGGGCAAGATAGATGCCAAATGGCGACTTTGGTCAGATTTGGCCAAACGCCACATTTTGTCTCCCAGTATAGGAGAGGATCACTCTCTGGGCTGCTCTGCATTCCCGAGAAACTCTCTGTGGCATAAGCTTCCAGTTCCTGGATAGCCACATCATAAGCTGATCCTTTCCTGGCTGCTTTGGCACATTTCACCTGCCTGCTCCCACTTACACTGAGCTCCACTGCCATTGAGGAGTACAGGTAGAACTTTCCACAAGATGCCCCTGTATCTGTATGTTGTGTTGGTGGTGCAGCTGCTGTGGCGTCATCATCGCCCCTCCTGGTGATGGTGCTACTGCTGCAGATATTATCTTCAGGGGAGGTAGTAGTCCTACTAGCCTCACTTTTCCCCAGCTCCTTCTCATCCACAACATTTCTCTGGCAGCACTCCATTACTTTCTTTGTCAAATAGGTTTTTAGACTTCGGAAGTCAGGGTTCTGGTTTGGCAGCACTGCCCTTGTTGTGCTATCCCGGAACCGTGATTCAAGGAATGTGGCAGCAACGTATTTCATGTCCCCCCTCACTGAAGTGATGTGTTTGTTGGTGCCCAGCTCCTGCAGAAGGAATTCAGCAAGCCTAACTGCAGGATTGGGGACTTGACTGCCTACAGCACTGGTGCGCTCACAAAGCTCAGCATGGCATTTTCTCAGCACCCCCTCTATAATCTTCAGCACAGGTAGAACTTGGCCCAGTGTAGCATAGTCTGCACTCAGTAGCGTTGTGCATTCATCAAATATGTTTAAAATGTCCACCAGGTCTTGCATCCAGAGCCACTGATGTGGTGTGACAAAAAAATTGGAGTGGTGTTGTTTCTCAGTAATGTAGTCATTTATAGCTGATCTCTGCTCACAGAGTCTCTGAAGCATATGCAATGTGCTGTTCCAGAGTGTGCACACATCCAAAATGAATTTGTGTTCTGGAAGGCTATGGCTAAGTTGGATGGCGCCGATTGCCTCCATTGCTGAGCAGGATTGCCTGAAGTGGGTGCAAATGGATCGGGCCACCTTAAGTAGCTTGCCTATTTTAGGAGATGCATTGCTCAATCTGGAACTCACCACAAGGTTCAAACAGTGCGCAACGCATTGAACGTGGTTTAGCTGTGTGATGCGGGCTGCTTTTAGGTAGTTTGAGGCATTGTCTGTTGCTACACAGCCCACTGTAAGATTTAAGGGGGCCAACCAGGACTGAACAACACCACTGATGCTACTGCTGATGTTTTCTGCTGTGTGTAGGGATGGCGGAGAATTTCTCCCCGAAACTTTGGGGGGCCGAGCGCCAACGTGTTCGGCCCCCCGAACAAGTTTCGGGGAGAAATCCTCTGCCCCCCCGCCCCCCCCGGGACGGGACTTACCTTCCCTGAATGTCCCTCCCGGCGGCGGGTCCGGCTGGCGGTTCGTCCGGTGTTCGAGCGGGGCAGGAGCGGCAGCCGGTCTTTTGACCGGCTGCCGCCCCCGCCATTGCAATGAAAGGAAAAAAAAAACCACGTCCCCTGATAGGCTACGTGAATCGTCACGTAGCCTATCACGGCAAGGTTTGCAAAGTCAGCCGTGATAGGCTACGTGAATCGTCACGTAGCCTATCACGGGTGACTTTAAAAAAAAAAAAGTGTGTACGGATAATGGCGGCCCCCATAGGGAGCTGCCATTCCCCTTCCTTATTTGGTCGCTGTAGTCTACGTCAATGTTTACATATACTACGGCGAAAATAAGGGCAACGCTATTTGCGTTGCCCTTATTTTCGCCGTAGTCTACGTAAACATTGACGTAGACTACAGCAACTAAATAAGGAACGTGAATGGCGGCTCCCTATGGGGGCTGCCGTTCGCGTACGCGCTTTTTTTTTTTTTTTTTAAGTCCCCTGTGATAGGCTACGTGACGATTCACGTAGCCTATCACGGCTGACTTTCCAGATCTAGCCGTGATAGGCTACGTGAATCGTCACGTAGCCTATCAGGGGAGGTTTTTTTTTTTTACTTTCGTGTTCGCGGCCGGGCGAGGCGGGAAGCCTCCTCCCCGGCCTGAATTTCGGCCGGGCGAGGCGGGAAGCCTCCCCCCCCGGCCTGAATTTCGGCCGGGCGAGGCGGGAAGCCTCCCCCCCCCGGCCTGAACTTCGCGGGGGGAGCAGCGAAGCGCTCCCCCCCACCGCGAAAAAGCTGCGAGAAAAGGTAAGTGACTTTCGTTCACCCCTAGCTGTGTGTCCCTGACAGCATTGTGAGGGCCAATGTCGCTGTTCTCTGAGTCAGTCGGCTGCTCGCACTGACGGATACCCATTGCGCGGTGACACACAGATAAGACTTTGTTTGATTACTTGTCCATGTGTCACTCGTTAACTGTACACTTCCTCCAACTGCACATTTCAAATCCTGTTGGAGTACCCTTCTGATTTCAGAAGCCAGGGCTGGAATAGCAACGCCACTACTGTAGTGACGAGAGGGGACATCCCACCGAGGGGCGAGGGCACAATCTCTTCATGAAGCACAGGAAGACCTCGTCTTCCACCAGAGAGAAGGGAAGCATACATTTTGCAATGAGCTCTGTCAGGTCATGATTCAACCTTTGTGCCTGGACGCTGTCAGAGGGGAATTTCTGTGTCAGCGTGAGGCATTTCTCAATTGACACCTGCCTCTTAGCTAAGTTGCCTTCTGTGCCCTTCTCACCCAGACCACTTTGCATGAGGTCTTTGGAAGATGAGGCAAAGAAGGCGGTAATGTTCTTTTTGGATGGTTGAAGCAGGGACTTCCCGTTGCTATCTTTGGGCACAAGAAGTGCGTGATGCACCTCCATGTGTCGCCTCATGGCAGACGTGCCCACTCGTCCACAGCCCCCTTCTTTTCCTAGCCGCACACGGCTTCTACAAATATCGCAAAGCACGACATAGCGGTCATTCTCTGCATATCTGAAGAAGCGCCACACATAGGAACTCACCCTGCCACCGCCATTTCTTCTTTGGGGAATGGGGGTATCGGTTTCAGATGAGGTGGCACTGGGAGCTGCACGTTTCCGCTCATCTGAAACCGATTCCGCTCATCTGTGTGTTGTTGTTGGCGTTGTTGATGGCGCTGACCAGTGCTTAGCAGGGGATGTTTGTTCCTGAGGTTTGGGATTGCTCCCAAAGAACCCAGCAGGCTGGAAGACTCAGTCTCAGCAGGGACATTGATATAGAAGGGCTCCTCATCATCTTCGCTGTCCGGATCACTGATGAAACCAAGTCCTCCGGCCTTTTTTTCCAAATCATGTGAGCCGCTGCCCACGAGGTGATTATCAGCAGGCAGCTGTGGACCTGGTTCACCTGTCCCACTTCTGCTCTCTGATGCAGGGAGGACGGTTGTGGGCATCTCTGTAAAGATTCAAAATAGATAGAAGCGGAGTTTCATGAGAAATGCACCTTTTACCCATGAGTAATAGCCAAGAGAATAAAACTGTGTTCTTGTAGAAATCTATGAAACATAACCACCTAGAGAGCTTCGGCTATTGGGTGGTATAGAAATAAATAAATAAATAAATAAGCTTGGAATTGCAATCAATCAACATTACACAAGGTGCAGAGGGAAGCTACTACTGCACTAGCTAGCACTGAGAAAACAACACATGAAACAAGGTGCAAAAAAAGTACTGTACAGACTTCAAATCTCCACGAGAGTTATCTAAACGTGTCCTCACTGGTAAAAGTCTGAAAAGCATGGGGGAGGAGATATCTGGCTCCCTTGCAAGGTCCACTCCTTTGCATCAGCTCTATTATACCACTGTGTGAGACTCAGCACCTACAGGGCTGGCCCAAAGCGTTTTGCTTCCTGAGGCAAAGGATAAAATGGCACCCCTCCATCCTACATAGAGCAATAGCTGAATCTTACTTGAACAGTGACAATGGGAGAGCTTCTTACACCACACCAGTTGACAATAAGCTGGCTGAGGCAGTACAAGGCAGTCTGAGGAGCACCCACAGATCTGTGCCCCAACACCTCGCTGCTACCTAATGATAGGGCTGGTCCTGAGCACATACTTGGCAAATCCCACTGCCTTTTTCCAGGGTGCATTTGTGGTCCCCCGGGAGCAGTGCCTGATTAGTCAAGCCCTGTTTTAAAAACCATCCTCAGAAATATAATTGCTTAATCAATTCACATTGCAGCTCTAGTTAAAAGAGATCAAGGCCAAACAAGACAGCAAACTATGATGAATGGCTTTGGAAACAAAGCAAGAACAAAACACTGAAGTGTTTTCCCACCGAAAAGGTGTATCGTTTGAGAAATTATTGCAGTTCTTTTAAAGTGTTGGGGTTTTCTTTAGTACTGGAGTACCATATAGCATTTTAATAATATGAAATATGTTCACAGCAATGAATATGAATGAATGTAAAACAGTCGTCTACGTTTTGTGGTGTTGAAGAAGAAGATCCCGCGGGGTAGTCTTCCCCAAATGGTTCCCTCCAAAGGTTTTGGACTCCAACTCCCATGGAGTTTTGGACTCCAACATCCCATTGGCATGACCAATGGTAAGGAATGCTGGGAGTTGTAGCCCAAAACATCTGGAAGGCTGCAGGTTGCAGAAGGCTAATGTAGGGACTATTCAAATATTCAAAGATATTCATTTGTATCCAGATATTTACAAGCACCTGTGATGACAGAGTCTTACCAGATTCATCCTTTGGAATGACGTAGACATCTTGACTTTCATTCCGCTGCTGTAGAGTCTCCTTGGGAACATTTTCATCCGCTTTGGAGACACTGCCCTTCCGCTCACCATCCATGAACTTTCTTCCTCTTCCTCTGGAGTTGTGGCCGGCTGTGCCTGTGCCGCTTTCTGTGGTGGTAATTGGTGGTGTGTGCTGCTTACGGTTGTGCGGTGGACTACTGGTGGGGCTGCTGTCTCTGCTGGTCACACTTTGGGCTTCCTCCTCTTCCATCTCATTCTTAAAATACCATTGAAATGCAACCTCAGCGGTGTATGTTCCTGCTGGGCGTCCACGCCTCTTTTGAGTGCTGGATTGACTACGGGTTCCTCTTTTATCCATGTTCATAGCTCTGGGCAGAAGGAGACATAAATGCATGTGGCAAAGCTGAAATCATGTGAACAGCCTACAACTGCAGATATAGTGCAATGTAAAAGTAGTTCCCCACCCATCCAGCCATCCAATGCTAACTAAATAGGGTCATATTGTACAGCAGATTAGGCTGAAAAGCCCGGGATGGAGGATGTAGTCCATCCAAGCGGCCTGAAAAACACAAACCTACAGTACACACAGGGTGCTGGAGGATGGAGTCCTTCTCAGCAGGCCTAAACAAAGGCTGCTGGAGGATGCCTTCCCAGTTCCCCCCACCCCACCCCAAAATCACTAAGCATAGGGGCACATGGAGTTGAAAAGCACATTGATTAATCCTGGAAAGCCCAGGAAGATGGAGGATGGAGTCCTTCTCAGCAGGCCTAAACAAAGTCTGCTGGCCTGACCTGGCCACCCAGGCAAGCCCTCCGCAGAACCACTCAGAAACACTAAGTACATAGGGGCACATGGAGTTGAAAAGCACATTGATTAATCCTGGAAAGCCCAGGAGGATGGAGGATGGAGTCCTTCTCAGCAGGCCTAAACAAAGGCTGCTGGAGGATGCCTTCCCAGTTCCCCCCACCCCGACCCACCCAAAAATCACTAAGTATAGGGGCACATGGAGTTGAAAAGCACATTGATTAATCCTGGAAAGCCCAGGAGGATGGAGGATGGAGTCCCTCTCAGCAGGCCTAAACAAAGTCTGCTGGCCTGACCTGGCCACCCAGGCAAGCCCTCCCCAAAACCACTCAGAAACACTAAGTACATAGGGGCACATGGAGTTGAAAAGCACATTGATTAATCCTGGAAAGCCCAGGAGGATAGAGGATGGAGTTCTTCTCAGCAGGACTAAACAAAGGCTGCTGGAGGATGCCTTCCCAGTTCCCCCCACCCCAACCCACCCAAAAATCACTAAGTATAGGGGCACATGGAGTTGAAAAGCACATTGATTAATCCTGGAAAGCCCAGGAAGATGGAGGATGGAGTCCTTCTCAGCAGGCCTAAACAAAAGTTGCTGGAGGATGCCTTCCCAGTTCCCCCCACCCCGACCCACCCCAAAATCACTAAGTATAGGGGCACATGGAGTTGAAAAGCACATTGATTAATCCTGGAAAGCCCAGGAGGATGGAGGATGGAGTCCTTCTCAGCAGGCCTAAACAAAGGCTGCTGGAGGATGCCTTCCCAGTTCCCCCCACCCCAACCCACCCCAAAATCACTAAGCATAGGGGCACATGGAGTTGAAAAGTACATCGATTAATCCTGGAAAGCCCAGGAGGATGGAGGATGGAGTCCTTCTCAGCAGGCCTAAACGAAGGCTGCTGGCCTGGCCTGGCCACCCAGGCAAGCCCTCCCCAGAACCACTCAGAAACACTAAGTACATAGGGGCACATGGAGTTGAAAAGCACATTGATTAATCCTGGAAAGCCCAGGATGCTGGAGGATGGAGTCCTTCTCAGCAGGACTAAGCAAAGGCTGCTGGCCTGGACTGGCCACCCAGGCAAGCCCTCCGCAGAACCACTCTGAAACACTAAGTACATAGGGGCACATGGAGTTGAAAAGCACATTGATTAATCCTGGAAAGCCCAGGGGGATGGAGGATGGAGTCCTTCTCAGCAGGCCTAAACAAAGGCTGCTGGAGGATGCCTTCCCATTTCCCCCCGCCCTGACCAACCCCAAAATCATTAAGCATAGGGGCACATGGAGTTGCAAAGCATATTGATTAATCCTGGAAAGCCCAGGAGGATGGAGTCCTCAGCAGGCCTAAACAAAGGCTGCTGGAGGATGCCTTCCCAGTTCCCCCCACCCCGACCCACCCCAAAATCACTAAGTATAGGGGCACATGGAGTTGAAAAGCACATTGATTAATCCTGGAAAGCCCAGGAGGATGGAGGATGGAGTCCTTCTCAGCAGGCCTAAACAAAGGCTGCTGGCCTGGCCTGGCCACCCAGGCAAGCCCTCCGCAGAACCACTCAGAAACACTAAGTACATAGGGGCACATGGAGTTGAAAAGCACATTGATTAATCCTGGAAAGCCCAGGATGCTGGAGGATGGAGTCCTTCTCAGCAGGCCTAAACAAAGGCTGCTGGAGGATGCCTTCCCAGTTCCCCCCACCCTGACCAACCCCAAAATCACTAAGCATACGGGCACATTTGGTAAAGTAAACATATGAAAGAACATACCTTCACTGTAATAAAGGTTGAACTGCAGTGCTGTAGAACGGGGACACACAGAAACACACTCCTTGCAGCTGCTGGACACGGACACTCTGTCTGCAGCAGCGGCGCCTCTGGTCTCTAGTCTGGACTGGAGCAACTGAGGCTGCTGGACACTCACACACCACCATCCTATGTGTGAAGGCAGGAAAAATGGTCGATGAGTTCCCTCCCTTCAATGACGTTATCTTCCTGGTGGGGTGGGAGATCCCTGGAGGGATCTCATTCATCTGACCTCACCTTCACAGACAATTAAAAAAAAGAAGAGGCTACGTGCATTTCGTGACTCAGGCAGGCATGCTACGTGACCCCGTCACTCCCAGCGAACGAAAGCCGTGTTGTCGCAGGAAACTGCATATTTATTAAATAGTTTAGTAAAATCCCTTTTGCCGTCTATGTCTATTTCTTTTGTCCCGATTTGCGAATTTTCCTTCGTAATTACTTTCGTAAAATTTTCGGTGGAGAAAAAAAAAAGGGTCCGCGTGAGCTCCGGTCTGAGTAGACTGGGGCACCCCGTTCCAGGGAGGGTTCTGCGGACCAGATGTGTCTGAATTTGATCCCATTTAACTTTTGGATGGATTTCTCTGACATCCCTAGTTGGCTGCTGAAACTGCTATGGAGACCCAAAAGGGTCAAATTTTGCTTGAAAACAAGCTCAGTTTGGCACTTTTGTGTCTCCATAGTGGTTTGTCATTGAATTTTGGCAGCAAACCGCTCAGGTTTTTGCCACTGCACCACTGAATTTCAGCAGTACAGGTGTAGCAGCGGGGGTGATGGGGGCTACACATTGCCTACCCCGCCCATATTATGAAAACGACAGTGAAGGTGAAGGATGGCTGATGTAGTGGAACAGGATATGTGACAACAGTAGCATAGAGTTATGGTAGGTGACTAGGGCTGGATCTACACTTACCACCTTTTTTTGCTTCCAATGAGGTTTCACCATCCGCCTTTCACACTACACAGTACTCGCCTTGAATTGGAACTGGAATTTCCCACTTCCATGCTCCTGCTTTCAATACCCTAATATCCCGGTATTTCCCCTTAATGTGCTCTGATTTCCCACCTTCGCTACAATATCCAGTCGTAGTCCCTTCCCCCACCTGTCCATATACGGTGGTGTTTGTATTTCCCTCCTGTCCAATCACAGCTCTTGATGGCCCCATGTCGAAGTTGTAAAGCTCCACAACTTGGAAGCTTTAAAGATCATGCCTCAATTAGAAAAAAAAACATTGTGGAGAAGCCCCGATTCTGCGAGGATAACGCCTTAATTTTAAAAAAACCATCCTGAGCAGGGGATAGGAGGGGGTAAAACTTAGTCTCATTTGAAGGGATACAATAACCCCCTGCTCAATGCAGGAAGCCTGATTCCCAGGCGGTCACCCATCCAACTACTGACCGGGGCTGACCCCGCTTAGCATCCGAGATCAGACAAGTGTGCGCAGGAAAACGAGTGTGAACTGAGCTTGCGCATTTGATGAAGCACTGCAATGGGGAAAATGGGTGTGAATAATCACGTTTTAATGTGAGAGCGTTTAACCTGACGGGACAGCGAATTCATTGCGATGGCGGGCACAATGTAGATTGGCCCTAGAATACAGGGATTATATCACTTGATGGGCGTGGAACTATATGCTTGGAATAATGCGCTCTGTGTATGTGTTTTGGATGCGCTTTGGGCAAAAAGGTGAACCTTCCACTGCTAGTGATAGGGTGGAGTGGGAAATGCAGGGCTTTGGACACTGGATTTAGTGGGTTTGCCTCCTAGATCTATTTAGGATCAACCCCAGGCCCCTCCAGGGTCTGGGAGCTTATTCATTTCAGCCTGAGCCCCCAGCCCTCCCCACTACCCCTCCCTGTCTCAATTAGCATGGGTGGTCAGAAACCATGGGGAATGGGGCTCCCATGGTGCCCAGCCCCCTTTATGGTGGAGCACGTGCTCAATGCAGCTTTTAGGCCTTAATTCAGGCCTCAGTGTGGAATCTGCTGTGAGTTCCCCTGGCTACCATGCCCCAGCCATTACAGAAATGGGGTGATTGGGAAGGTTCATATTGTGAGTTCCCCTGGCCATCATGTCCCAGTCATTACAGAAAAGGGGTGATGAGGAAGACTCAGATGTGGATACCTTAGTAGGGCCCCCAAATCATACCAGTCTCAGTTTGGGGCCAGGCATATTTTGCTGAATGTTGTGAGAACCTTTGGAAAAATAATCTGGGTCTGCTCATTGCTAGGTAGGATCCTGATATCAGAGAAGGACTTCATATATTCAGTGAGGACATGCTGGATCATGGATTCACAAGCTGTGCCAGGGCTGGACTGTAGGCAGCTATCCAGAATGAGCCAGGATCTGAGCCAGCATGTTGGAGCCAGGGAACAAAGAAGGGATTGGAACTGATAAACAGTCCCAAGTCGGAGATAAAGTAAGAATCGGCATCAAAGAGTAAGCTAGAAGTCGGAACATGAGACGAGCAGGAATCAGAAGCAAGGCAGAGGTTGGAGCTGAGGACAGTGCCAGAAATCAGGATGAAAGAGCAAGCCAAAGAATAGTACACAGGGCACACCAAACTCAGGAAGACCTTGCTGTTCAGGCAAGGCCCAGCTCAGTCAGGAAGCCATTTTGTAGTCCCTCCCATCCAGGAGGGTTTGATATCCATCTGTGTGTGTGTGTGTGTGTGGGGGGGGCTTTGGGACCTGAAGCCACTGAATTGCCTAGGATGCTCAGTGCTCCAACCTGTGGTTCTGTGGCTCATCACCTGGGGCACCTGCCTGCACACAGATCTGAAGGTTCCCAGTTTGAGCCTGGCCACCACTGTCAAAGCTGTCCTCATTCTTATATCACCAGAGGGGAAGATGCACTAGTTCCCCCTTTGCATGTCACCCCAAAGACGCAGGGAGAGATCACCTAGAGGTGCAAAAAGAAGACACGCAACTCGCACTTCCTTTTTGGGCATTTCTTCCTAGCATACAAAGCCATCTTGAATTTCCTGGTCATGTTAATTTACCTCTTTTCCTCCTGTTTAACCTTGTGGAAATGCATATGTGCATTTATTAGTCAGACATTTTCAATGGTAGTCAATAGGTGAGGTTGTACCATATTTTCAATGCACTTTTCATTTTATCTTGTGAAGATTATGCAAATATGGACAATAACTGGGACTGACATTTTGCAGAATTTCCTTGAATTTTTTAGCTCAATGGATATTCCTCCCCAGTTTCCCCCACCCCCACATCAACTCAAAGCAATGGTTGAGTTTAAACTTTTCTTACTGCCAAGTTAGAAAGAAAGAGTTTAACTCCTTCCCCTTTGCCTTATTTTGTTCCATCTTGATGGCTGCAACTTGAACGTCAGGAAACAAAAGCTGATCCATTCCCAGTTGATTCCATTCTTTCTGGTCATTTCCCAGTGATGGTATTGCCTACACCATGAGTAGTGGATGTTTTTGTGAGCTAATGCTGTGTGATGTACAAACACCAAGGAAATATCATCTGATGCTTCTGTGTCAGGAAGAGTTAAATCTTTTTTGACAATTCAATAGTTCCCTTTGGGCCTTCACAAATGGCACCTGTTGTTGAAGTCAATAGAGCTTACAATTTAATTTCATCTGCCTGCAAACAATCTCTCTCATTAGGGGGTGAAATGATGATAGAATTCACTGAGGCATGCGGTTTCACTTTCTACAGGGCACTACGTAAGTACAGTCATCATTTTCAACAAAGGGAGGCACAATTATCCTGAAAAGCGATTGTAAGGAAGACAAAATCTGCAGAGAAAAAAGGCACCATAAAAAATCAGGCTCTGCAATTTCACTACATTTGTTGTTCAGTGCCAATTTGCAGTCTAATTATTGTGTTTAACAGGATCTGGAAATGTAGGAGTCCAAATGACAGGTAAATGGCTCTCTCGCTCTCTCTTTTACCATACATTAGGAATGAACCCATCTTCTCAGGCAGTACATATAAATGCTACATTTTGCCAAGACGAAGGCGTTTTGTTCTTTTGGCTTCCAGTTTCATGTATTGCACTATATTCAATATTTTCTAAGAGAGGGGAAAAAACAGTTCCAGAAATGTGGGACATTAAACAGCCCAATCCTCAAAGTACTTGAAATCAAGGAGGTGTCTGTCAGAACCACATACTTGGAACATTAGAGTTAGATTTCTAGCCTGACTTTGGGCAAAAGGCAAATATTTGAAGCTAGATTTGGGGTTACAATGGACTACACCCATTGCCAGAAGAAGTTGGTGGGCTTTCTAACTTCTGATTTGACTCTGACAGTCAAATTTCTGACTGTCGGAGCTCATACAACACTTCTATCAGAGACAAGGACCTTGCTGCATAGTTACACCTCGTAACCAACTTGGTGACTTGATAAATCAATTTAGGCTTTATAAAGTTGAGATGAAAATGAAAAATGGAAACCTTGGTTTCTACTACAGTGGACTGTGACTTATTGTTGTCTAACAACTGAAAAAATGCTGCTTCCTACAAGCTGTCTGCATCAGGAATATTGCAGTTTGAATTGTTTCTGCCATGGGATTCCTTTGTTGCATGAAGTTAAACTCATTGGGTTCGCTTCTAGTTCAAGTTCCAGTGTGGTGTAGTGGCAAGAGTGCTGGACTAGGAGCTGGGAGTTCCGGGTTCTAGTCCCCACTCAGCCATGGAAGCTCACTGGGTGACTTTGGGCCAGTCACAGACTCTCAGCCCAACCCACCTCACAGGGCTGTTGTTGTGAGGATAAAATGGAGAGGAGGAGGATCATGTAAGCCGTCTTGGGTTCCTTGCAAGAGGAAAAAAGGCGGGGTATAAATGCAATAAATAAATAAAATAAAATAAAACTCTCCGTGTTGGTTCCATCATGTTTGCACATACTCTCTTGCAAGCTTCACAACCTGTGGCACTCCTACTCTCTATTAGTTTGAGAGTAGCATTATCTACCAGTGGATTGGCAGGAAAGTTTAGGAGGTCACTACAGGGGAGTTCATATGATACCCCTCATACAATGAAATACGCATTTATGGACTACTCCACCAAGCCAGGGGAGGATCCTGGGAAAATGAAGATTCCCCCTCAAGTGGAGAAACCTTGATACCTATGTCAATATTTGCTTAGGGAGTCTGCACATGGCTACCAGACAGATAGCTGGTTTGGTGTGTGGCTGGCATGTAAGTCTTTTGTAGGAGAGCAATGATAGCTGATGCGATGTAGGGATGTACGGGTTTTTGTTAATTCCACCCTGTCTGTATTTTGCAGCTTGTCAGGAGTCTTTCATTTTGTTGTCCGCTCATTGATGGAATCAGGTTTTTTTTGGAATTTCATTCCACTTGTGCTAATGGCACTTGCGCAAATGTGCACTTGTGCTGATGCGCATTAGCACAAGTATGAATTTGTGCAAATCCTCCCCCAAAGTAAAAAAAAACAACCCTGGTCACCTAGTTAGAAAAGGCCAGTCTGCTGTGAAATCCATGGGTCAGATTTAGGGATGTCAGAGAATTTCGCCACGAATCTCGGGGAGGCTGAATGCCAGCGCATTCGGCCCCCCGAAATTGGTGGCAAAATGGTCTGCCCCCCCGCCCCCCCGGGACAGGACTTACCTTGGGTGAATCCTCCTGGCGGCGGCAGCTCCGGCGGCGTTTCAGCGGCGGCGGCGGCCAGTCTTCCAACTGGCTGTCGCCGCCACCATTTCCAGTTAAAAAAACCAAACGTGATAGGCTATGTAAAGATTTACGTAGCCTATCACGACTAGATTTTTAAAAAATACCGTGATAGGCTACGTAAATCTTTATGTAGCCTATCACAGCTGAGTAAAAAAAACCAAAAAACCCCCGCGCGTACGCAAATGGCGGCGCCTATAGGCGCCGCCATTTGCGTTCCTTATTTTGGCACGTCTAGTCTACGTAAACATTTACGTAGACTACGGCGAAAATAAGGGGAACGCAAATAGCGTAGTGTTTACGCTATTTGCGTTCCCCTTATTTTCGCCGTAGTCTACATAAATGTTTACGTAGACTAAGACGTGCCAAAATAAGGAACGCAAATGGCGGCACTTATGGGCGCCGCCATTTGTGTACACACGTTTTTTCCCTCTTTAAATCAGCCGTGATAGGCTACGTAAACATTTACGTAGCCTATCACGGCTGACTGCAGGGATGCAAACGGCGGCAGCTACAGCCGCCACCATTTGCGGCCCAGCCGGCCAGGATTCGGGGGTGGAGGGACGGAGCGCCTCCCCCCCTGGCCAGAATTTCAGGGGGGGAGGGACGGAGTGCCTCCCCCCCTGGCCAGAATTTCGGGGGGAGAAACGGAGAGCCTCCCCCTCACCGCGAATCAAATTTCGTTAAAGGTAAGTGACTTTCGTACATCCCTAGCTCAGATTAATAGAAATCCAAAGTCATTTGAATCCATTGTGAAATTCTCTGCCATCCCTAGTGTGATACCACGATCTCTTTTTGTGTGCTTTCGGCACATGAGGGGAGTCAGGTGAAACCCCCTAAGTTCATTCCAGAAACAAATGTTTCTAACATTTCTGAGGAAATCTTTAGAGGAAAAGTGGAATGTTTGGGAAAGTCTTTCCCCTGAAGATCATATTTTACATGGAATCTAAGGTTTGAATTTCTTTCAGCCATGTGATGTGCCTGGGAAGGAAATGAGCTCCACACTACAGATAAGTCTTGCTATGATAACTATGGTCTTTATAATCTGCTGAATTACAGTACTTGCCTCATTCCCTCATAAGCACCTTGACTCTATTTAATTAGTACGAGCAGCAGGCAGGCTCTAAAGAAACTTGAAAACAACAGCTGATCTGAGGCAGAAATGTCGGTAGGATCCTGCTATGGAACAAAGTCACTTAGCCACACAGTCTGCTCTGTCAGTAGCAATCCTCATGAGCACCATAGTCAGTGACTTAATAATGAGCCTTTTCTAATTCATTTGAGGAAATGTACTTTGACTTTTTCGCTGCCTTTTTCAGATATAAAATGTAACTCTGCCTGTAACTGATTACTTCGAAAATGGCCCAAGGTCACCCTATTCTTATTCATCCTACAAACAAACAATAAATTATCAATCAAGGGGCAAGACTGTAATGAGGTGGAGACACATGCATCATGTGGCTGTTCTTCGAGCCGAGGGTTAAATTTTGACTACGGCAAGGAGGCAAAGACAAAAGCACCTTCATGTAAGTCAGTGGTGAGCAAGTTCTGAGAGCTGCAGTGTCCCTCCAGACCCCACTGGGAGGGTGTCCCTGGCCCCTGCCACTGACCCATAGACAAATTTGCTGCCAGAATGTCATGGTGCAGCAAAAAGGAAGCAATTTTGCTTGAAAATTACGTGGATGGGGAATGCGCGGCTTATTTGGAAGCAAAAATATAGCTTTTTTTGTGTGCTTCTGCTACTGCAATTTCAGCAGTGGGAGTGGGCAGTTGGGGCACAAAAACGGCCAGGGGACCACATGCAGCCTGCAGGCCATGTATTCCCCTCCACCCCCGATGTAAGCGAATAAGGACTTGTTTATATAGTTACATGACACACCAAGCCCTAAACGTGCTTAAATCTCTGATTTAATATCGAATGTGAGATATTTGTAGCCAATCCCATGCATCTCTACTCAGAAGTAAGCCTCACTGGAGTTAAATGAGGCTTACACCCAGATAAATGTGCATAGAAATGTAGTTTTAGTAAGTATACAGTATTAACATAGGCAGACAGGTCATTCTTAAGCTGCTCACCAAAATATTTCTATACCAACAAAATTGGTTTGTGTCATGGTTATTTTTCATCAAAATTAGGTGACAGGCTCAGATGTTTTCTTTATTTATTCAGTTAAGGTATTAGTAGGTTGCCTTGTAGGACAAAATGACCTCACAAGGCAGCTTCTAGGTGGGGCAGAAGGTGGTGGGTGACTGTTTCCACTCCCTCCCCCCCGCAGATTTTTTCATTTACATTTTCCCTCCCATTGACTGCACTGGGAGGGGAAATTAGAAGCACCAGCTGTAGTGTGGGTGTACTTTTCCTCTCTTGTTGGGAATGTGTCTGGGGAATGGGTGGACTTTGGATACAGTAGATCCAAGCCCTCTCTCAGTAGACTGCCAACATGCCCTTTCCAACTCTACCACTGTCAAAGCACCAGTGGTTGTGGAGGGATGGTGGTGGAGGTCTCTGCCACTGCAATGAGGAGACCTTCAAGGATGGACCTCCTTCTGTGCCCAGCAGTGAGGGACATCTGCAGGATCGAATGGCCCCTCAACTGCCCTTCCTGGGAGCTTAGGATTGGTTCCTCAAACAATAAATCTAATAACCATCAAACAAACCATCACAATTTAAAAAGACCATAGCAGACCAGCATAATATCATTCAAATGAGCTAAGTGTATAACCATGAATGCATTGAAAAGGTATTCTTGTACTTTTAAAAAGGAAACTTTGCATGCACTTAAAGCTACCTGTTGCATCTGACTGGTTGGAAGCGTTGCTAAATACGTGTGCATGGATTTCAGTTTGTGCATGCAAGATTGAGTTTAGATTTGAAACCATGGAGGAACTCTCAGTAATAAAACCCAAGATATTTACTTCAGGAAATGCTGTGTCTGAATATCAAGAATGTAGGCAGGGTTGAGACTAGAGAACATTTTTCCTTGAAGACTGAATATTGCCGCTGGAAATACAATAGCCATAAGCCATGTGTCCTGCTTGACAAAGGACAGTCTCTGTTGGAAGGCCTGTCCAGGTTAAAGATCAAGAGCCCTCAGAAGGGAGAGCAGCCAGGACCTTGACTCTGTCTGTCAGTAGTTAGCACCCGGTCCCAGTCTTCCCCCCTGTGGTGAGAAGTATTGTATTTCTAATTGAATTAGACTAATTGGTTCTACATTTACATCCTTACATATAAATTAGCATATGCAAATCTGTGTCCTCTTTTCTCCTCTTTGCCAGTGATGCAGAAATGGCCATCCTACCTGGAAACTACAACTGGTGCAAGATGAATCACATGGCACTCACCTGCACGGTCTCCCTGTGGTTTTCTAGACATGATGTGAAGTTGTAGTTACCACCTGTAACAGGGGTGGCCAGTGTTTCAATCCATCTGAGCCACAGACCACCAACTTCACAGAAGTTCGAGAGCAACAGGATGCTCACAACCTTTAGGCATACATTAAATATTGTTACGTTATTAATATAAAATATTATCACCACAGCTAATGAGAGGTAGTGGTCAGGTGGGCTGCACATCTTTTGATGTCTGTTTGGTAGAGGAAAAGGCCTTGGAGGGCACAGATGGATCCTGCTTCCCTGAAGGCAGTCTGAGTGCTCCTCTTTGGTTGAACCTGCTCTCTCTCTTCTCCACATTGGTCACATCTCACAGGCAGCCAGCAACAATCTTCTCCTTTCCATGCTCTTCACACCTCTTGGGCAGCTGTCCCTGTCTCCTCCCCATCCAGGCTTCTCCGGAAGTGTCCTCTCCCCCTTCACTCTTCTGCACGCTTCCCTTCTGCCCTCCCCATGCCCACAGCCCAAGTGGCTGCAGAAGGCAGAGATCGCCTCTCCCGTTAGCATCTCAAGGACAAATGCAGGGGCACTTTTGTTGACTCAGGAGCCACAGCCGAACTGTCAAAGAGCCACGCGTGGCTCCCAAACCACAGTTTGACTATTCCTGGCCTGAAGCAATACTAGAAAGGTTCAGATATTCTAGGACAAGTGTGCAGAACATCTGGTCCATGGGCCTAATGGGCCCCACTGGGAACCCCAATCAAGCCCACACAGCCTCTTGGGGTTCCTCCAGTGGGCAGAGCTTATGCTCCAAGCTGGAGGAGTCCCCTCAGGGGCATCCCTGCTGCTATCCCTGATCTGAGATTGGAGATAACAGCGAGGATTCCCTTGCTGGCAGGCACCAGCAGTGGAAATCCCAATGTTATCTCAGGTCTGAGGTAGCGGCGAGGATGCTGGGAGGCCTGGGCCTGACTTGCCTATGCCAGAGAGCGCGTCCGCTTTCCCCACGTGGATGAGTCCCAACACCTCCCATCCCCATGGCTATCTCTGATCTCAGATAGAGCGGGGGTTGGAGGGGGTGCTGGGTGGAGACAGCAGTGGGGGTGGGGGGACCAGGGAGAGTGGCTGCTCTTTTCCATGCAGGTGAGTCCCAGTGCCCAGGCCATCCTGCATCCCCTCGGCTATGTCTGATATGAGATAGCAGCGGGGAGGCGGGGTGCTTTGGGCCTCTTTCTCCATGCTGGGAGGAGAGGATACGGCTCCCTGCCTCCCCCCAGCACAATGAAAAAGAAGTTGGAGGTGATGTCAGCGGGTGGGGCCACATCCCCCAACGTCATCCGGCCTGCGGTGGGCAGGGTGGGGGGCAAGCTGGGTACCACCCCAGAATAGTTTTGCACCCCTGTCCTGGGGAATGCCTTTCCCCACGTGCTCTCCCGATCCGTTACGATTAGTGGCAGGGCCTGACTTTGCATCTCATCTTCTGTGCTAGGTGTTATACAGATGGCCATGTGGGCCAGAGGCTCCTCAGGAGGGGGCAGGTGAAGACATTGGTCTTCAAGCAGGCATTTGGACTGCGGGCCGCTTTGTTCTTCCGTTCTGTTTTTAGACCTGGTTCTTTGTCTGGTGTTATGATGTTGGTTTTTATCTATTCCACTGTATGTCACCTTGGGCAGGTGCTTTTCGGTTGTTTGTTCCGAAAGGTGGTTGATAAGGTTTTTCATGGGTCGTGGGATTTACCGTTGATTGTTTTAAAATTGTCATATTTTTGTATGTCGGTTTTATATGATGTATTTTAGGGTTTTAATCTTCATAAACCTCCCAGAGCGCTTTGGCTATTGGGTGCATAGAAATGTAATGAATGAAATGATAATGTACATAAATGTTAAAATACACAATAATGGGAGCTTACAGTAAGTTTGGGCATAGAAATCTTGTATCAGCAGTTCATTTCCAAAACAGCATTTGGCATTTCTAACCAAAGGGGTGGGGGAAAATCCATTCTGTATAAAAGTATGGATCTTCCTGGCCTAGGCATGGAGCCGGCATGAAGGACAGGAGAATCTCGCCCCAAAGACTCCAAATGCATGTCCCTTATAAGGCAAATGGACCCACCTGGTTAGCAGGAGGAGAGCCCAGGTGCATTAAGCTCTGTCAGAATCTGACAAGCAATTCTGGCTGGATCTCTCTTTTGACGAAAGTATTTTTAGAGTATTTAGAGTATTTTTTTTCCCAGTGGGATGAAATAATGAAAAGGCGCAACGCAGTGGATCGTTAACCAGACAATTTTAGCCAGGTCTGGTAAAGGTGTTCCTGCTCAAAAGACATTTGCCTATGTTAGTTTAATGGCAATGGGTCAACATGACACTGAATGGCCATTGATCATGCCTTTTTTTTAATATATTAATCTTTTCTTTGTGATTTCAACAAAACAAAAACAGATCAGGCAGAAAAAGCGGGGGGAGACAAGAAATTACATGCATAGAAATATCAGTATTCCATTAAATACAACAATCTAGAAATACGAAACAAAACAAGGGATTATGCATAAACTTCAAGAAAAGCTGACCAAATATCTGTATATTTATCCATTTGCAAGTGGTGCCTACATACCACCTGCTCAAATGTTGATAGTGTTGTTAGGTCCTCAATCCATTGCATTATAGGAAGTGAACATTTTTCTAGGGGTGGATGTCCAATCCTGTCTGGTGATCGATGAGCTGCTGTTGCTGCCTGCCTGTGCAGTGCTGTGCGAGCTATGGGACGGCTCAGCAATTGCCCAGGAAGTGCCGCAAGGCCATCCGTCGCCTTACCGAGTCGCCATTGTGCGCAGAAATCACGTTACTTATGCAAATCTAATGTTGCGTCTGTGGCTGCCTTAAAGGGGCGACGACTCACTGTTACAAGTGTAAAGGGCTGCCCAACACCCGGGCTGTAGAGAAAAGCACATGCTTCACCAAGGGGTGTGTACTGTAAGAATTCATTACCGTGAAGGAGCCCGTGTGCATGTTGGCTGGAGCCAGACCATATGCTTTACTGTAACTATCTGAATAAGTCAAAGCACAAATGGGCGCTTGAGACACTTATGCCTTCTCGCCAGCCACCTTCAGCAAGGGTGCTGGGTCACCCTGAGAACGGGGGGCGCAGACCTGGTCAGGCAAAGAGTGTGAGATGGGGGATGGCTCTTTTCC
Organism: Heloderma suspectum; assembly: GCF_057233095.1. Taxonomy (NCBI): domain Eukaryota; kingdom Metazoa; phylum Chordata; class Lepidosauria; order Squamata; family Helodermatidae; genus Heloderma; species Heloderma suspectum. The sequence goes on from NC_139459.1 coordinate 106,404,855, forward strand.
TCTGTGGAGTGAAGAGTAAAGAGCTGACTGGATGCTGTTAGCTCTGGTTGCTGAAGGACCTACAGGAGCTGAAGTATCCTCACGGAGAAGACGTGAAATAGAGAACGGCTAAGCGTTGCTGTGGAGATCCTCTGTTGTTGTTCCTATTGGCTGAAATCCCATCAAGGGGTGTGCTGGTCCTTCCTGACTGAGATCGCTGCTAGAATGGGAGGTTTGGAGCAATGCTAGTAGCTCAGATCCGGCTTAGAAATTCCTGTTGGTCTGGACTGGAGCCGCAAAGAGCAAGAAGAGCCACAGGATGTCACCTGCTGGTCAAGAAGAGCCACAGGATGTGTCACCTGCTGGTCGGAGTCTATATTGCAATGCACCCAATTTGCTCCTGCTTGCTGCTGTAACATAATATATCACAGCACGTCCGATTTGCAGCTTGCTTGCCCCTCGCTGGAGCAGGACATAATGCAACACTCAGATTTCTTTACCTTCATGGAGGGGCCCCTACTCGACTGCATTCTTGGATTAACTGTAAGGCCAAAGGACATAGGTTTCCAGTTGCACATCTAGACCTTGGGAGAAGGTGGGAAGTTTAGGAATTAAGGATTTCTTTCTGGTTATCTATGCTGCTAATCTCTTGTTTATTAAATATTCCCTGCCCATATCTTGGATGTGTGTGTGAGGGGAGCAGGTGGGTGGGGGGCGGGGGAGTACTGCTACCCAAATATCCAAATTGGGGTCCCAGGTTTTCCTAGGTGGAGGCTTGAACCAGAACTTAATCTAAAAGGAGAATGAGCCCCAGACCCTGAACCTGGCCCTTGGTGGTGATCCAAGGGTTACAAATGGGCACAGTGTGGCTCTAAAAGTTTTAATGCTGTATTTTGTTATTATTTCCCCTCTTTTATGGTTCACCACTTGGATATTTTATTGGATGTAGAGCAGTATATCAATTTTGTCAATAAAATAAGGGTGAAATGCTATGCATGTTTAGACAGAGAACAGTTCCACAATTCCTACAAGTTGTAGGACTTTTCCCTGTCTAAACATGCATAAGATTGCACCCTAAATAAATTAGTGTGCATAGGGTTGCAGCCTAAAGCTTTTCAGCAATGTATTCGCTTACAAAGTCAAACCAGGTTTCATGTACTGACTTTTAATTTAACCTCCAGAAAATGGCAACTACGTTTATACCAGCATCATCCTTTCCAGGGCTGGTTGGACTGGATTATTCAAGTGGCAGAAAATATTCAGATAATTTAATTATCCCAGCGGGCCCTTATATTCGTTCTTGCTTGACTTTCTTCTGTCTTTTCCCTAGTTCTCCAGTGAATTCTGGATGGAAGACAGGAGAACGCTGAGGGTGGGATGGGATGGCAGTCAAAACATTTTAAAGAGGCTTGGAATGACTCCTCCTGCTTCTGTATTAAAGAGTTGCTACGTAGCTTCCTACACTGATCTTACCTGCTAGTTTAGCAAGCAAAGTTGTCCTAGCACAATTGTCTAACCAAGTACAGCCCTAGCAAAGCGTGTACATGTGCAGCATCACATGTCCAGGTAGTGAACGTTGGACGGTGGCAGAGGCCAGAGATCCTTTGTCGAGTTTTCTCTCTTAATAAGCAACTGAAGCTGCTGGGAGGAGCTCCTGGCTAATCCACCAGGAGCACGCGTTGTGTCTGTGGATCCTAAAATAAAGATAAGATCTCGGGTCATTCCACTGCTTTTTCTTAAAGGTTCAGCTTCAATCGATGCCTGTGAGGGCTACAATCTTCAAAGGCTAAAGGTGCCTTCAATTCTACCGATTAAGGGGAATCAGTGCCTTTCTCTGATGTGCCTTGTGATCAGGCAGGTGAAAACACTACGGTGCCATAAGACGTGGAAACAGCCTGAGTCATCCTGAGACTCCTCGCCTGGGAACTTATCTCAACAGAAATTGCCTAAAAAAAGAGTTCAATTATCAATAATCCCACTTTTGTCAAGGGGGCAAATTCCCTGTTGGTGATGGAAAGAGCAACTGTATTTTAGAGCAACTGAAGTGAAGTAAATAAAGCAAAGTCAAATGGCTGGATTTTAAGGCAGCTGTGCAACAGTTCTGGTAGCACTGCTGGTTAGTTTGCCAAATGATACATCATATACCATTTCTCGAGGCGTATGCTTGTAGGGATGTTGGAGAAATCCTCCACGGACCCCAGTGAGGCTGGATTCTATTGAATCTGGTCCCCCGAAGACCGTGGAGGATCGGATCTCCTACCCTGTCTTCCAGCGCAAAGTCCTCGCCGGCGGATCCTCCCTGCCGCTGGCTCCAAACCCCCAGCGATACAGCTGCCATGAGCGTACCGCCTTACGTAGCCTATCATGGTAAAGTTCAGGGACGCAAATGGCGTAGCGGACGCCATTTGTGGATGAAGACTGGCCGCGGCTGGCGGCTCCGCCGACTCGCTGTGGAGCAGAGCTGCGGAGCAGAGCCGGCCAGGGGGGATTCTGGGGGGAGAACCAGATTGCCTCCCCCCCCCCCGCGGACCCACCAGCGGACCCAGGTAAGTCGGGTTCGTACACCCCTATCTTGATCAAGAAATTAAGAATTATTTTATAGTATATAGACAGGCATCTCGCACTGTTGCTCCACCTGTGCCCTTGGGCTTGGGTGACTGGCCTTAGGAGCTGTCTTTCAGGAAGAAGGATCCCTCCTCTTAACAGAACCCAGCAGGGAGGACAAACAATACACAGCCCTACTGGCCAGTTGGCTCTGGGGGAGGTACAGGACAATCCTATCCCCTTTGGATGACTGTCTGAGAGGCATTAGCATGGGGCAGAGGAACCCCGCTGCTGGCAGAGAGGAGCTCCTGGGCAGGAAGGGCACCTTTGCCTGGAGGCCCCAGTTACATCTGTGGAAAGCTCCACAGATCTAAATCTTAGTGGTAGACAGTAGAAGGCCCTGAAACGGGGTGTTCCAGGTTCAAGGTGACCAAATTCTGCTGGAATTGGGAGGAAAATGGATGGGTCGTGTGTGAAGGTTTAACCCTCCCCTCTGGGGGCGTCATGGTCCTGATCCAAATCTGGACCTCACACCTTACATGAGAGTAAAATGTAAAACCAGACTCAGTGACACACTACACAATTAGTGTATTGTGTAGTTTCGCTCCTATTTGGATGTTTAGATAGACCCCATGTGTGCCCACCTACTGGTGATTTGTCTCCTAAAACTCTCCCTGAAGATGGCCTTCCTCTCAACCTTGCTTACTGATTAATGATTTTTTTCAGAGTGCTCCTGGCCCTGCCAGGGTAAAGTGGTGAACCGGAGAAGGGTGGCAGTGAAACTACCCAGCTGAAACTGGCCATATTCCTATTTCACTCTAACTAACATCAGAGAGCCCACCTGTATATTAGGGGCTGATACCTGTCACACATAATTTATAATGGGAATCTACAATTATTTTGAACTATTTGTTTTTAGGGTTGTATGAGAAATTCATTTCAGTTAGTTTTAGACCAGAATTTACCCAGTTCGCACCTTCCCTACCCAAATGCAGACTTGAATGCAATCTGCAGTTGAAATCTGCACATTTCCAAGTTTGCAATGTGATTTTCAGATCAAAGAAAAGTGCATTCAATAATGCATACATTTGAAAAGAATCAAAATATAAAAGAATAAAGAAATATCTAATCAAGTTATACCAATAAAACCGTGGCTGGGCTTTTACTTGGGAAAGGCTTGTTTAAATAAAAATGTTTTTAGCAGATGCCAAAACCAGAGCACCATTGCCAACGTTTATTGGCTCTAATCCAGACCATCACTTAGTCCAGACACTGATCCAGGACTTGCACAGCCTTACCTGATTCAAATGTCACAGTGGCATCAGCGTACAGATGGCACTTCGCTTCAAAAACCCTAATGACCACTCCCAGCAGCTTTATACAGATGTTAAATGATATTGAGGACAAGATGATACCCTGTGGAGCCCCACTGCTTAGTAGCCAAGAAAGTGAGGAATAGTCACCCAGTGTTACTCTCCAAAACTAACCCTGCAGGTAGAACCAGAAGCACTGTAACACAGTGCTTCCAATGCCCAACCCACGGAGCTGGTCCAGGTAGATACCATGGTTGATGGTATCAAAAGCCAATGAGACATCCAGAAGAACAAACAAGTTCGCATTCCCTCTGTCCCTCTCTTGATAAGGGTGATCCATCAGGGTGACCAATGCTGAATCAGTACCATTGCTAGGTTGGATCCCAGACTGTAATGGATCTACATAATCAGTATCCTCCAAGAGTGCCTTGGAGGATACCCTGCCATGACCCTCTCAAGTACCTCCCCCAAGAACGGGGCATTATCCACAACAAGTTGTCTACTATCATTGGGTCTAGAGTGGGTTTCTTCAGGAGTGGCCACACTCTTTCCTCCTTAAGGGCAGCAGGCACCACCCCTTCACATAAAGATGCATTTACCACACTCTAGCTAGCTCTTATTAGCCAAGAAGGGCAAGGATCAAGAGGGCACTTCTTTTTATTGTACATTATTCTTGCTTAGTTTTTATGAGGGGGGGGGCAGGTTCTTTCCTTTATTTATAAGAGGCTTGTCTCCCCCCCTTTTTTTATTTCCCTAAAGGAAATTGTTTTAAATGGAGAAAGAAAAGATGATAGAAAATGGTGGACTGCATTTGGAATATTTGCACTAGCCTTCTTACCTCATTCATAATTATACATGCACGCGCGTGCGTGTGCACGCACACACACACACACACACACACACATCCCCCATGATTTTATGTGTTTTCTCTGCTGTGACCAGTCCCTTCATCTGCAATGTTTCTTGTTTCTTGTTGAGATGGAGCTGTGAGGCTGTTTTATTACAGCCGAAACTCTCCCCACGACCTGAGTTCGATCCCAGTGGAAGCCGGGTCCCAGGTAGCCGGCTCAGGTCAACTCAGCCTTCCATCCTCCTGAGGTCGGTAAATGACTACCCAGCTTGCTGGGGGAAAGGTAGTCACGACTGGTGAAGGCAATGGCAAACCTCCCTGCTACAATCTGCCATGAAAATGGAAACGCCAGCGCAAGCTGCGTCCCTCTAGGGGTCAGCAATGACTCGGTGCTTGCACAGGAGGAACCTTTCCTTTTCAAGCCCCCTTGACCACTTAACATGAAATTGAAAGGTGGGATCAAATTATTTTTAGCAGACAAAATAAATGCAAGTGTCAAATTGTTTGCATAAGTACAACAAAAGGAAAATCCAGCAAACTTGTGCAGCTGTCTGTCTGTTGCCTAGCTCACTCCCTTTTCTTTCCTACAGTGAGGGGCTTACCTTGCGGAGGGACCATAGTTCAGTGGCAGAACATATCCTTCGCAGGCAGAGTCTCCCAGTTTCAATCCAGTTAAAAGGACCAGAGAGCAGGCAATGTAAAAGAGTTTTATTTATTTTATTTATTTTATTTATTAAATTTATTAATCACCCATCTGACTGGTCACCCAGCCACTCTGGGCGATGTACAACCCACCATAAACAATTTAAAACAATAAAATTTTACCATAATTTTTTTTTTTAAAAAAATACCCTAACCCACCCCAAATGCCTGCCTGAACAACCACGTTTTTAATGCACGACGGAAGCTCATTAAAGAGGGGGCATGACGGAGTTCCCTAGGGAGGGAGTTCCACAGAGTTGGGGCCACCACAGAGAAGGCCCTCTCCCTCGTCCCCACCAGTCTAGCTGTCCTGGCTGATGGGACAGAGAGAAGGCCATCCGAGGCTGATCTTGTTAAGCGGCCTGTCTGGTGTTGCTGGAGGCACTCCTTAAGATAGGCTGGGCCGGAACCATATAGGGTTTTAAAGGTCAAAACCAACACCTTGAATTTGGCCCGGAAAACAACTGGTAACCAGTGCAACTCCTTCAGCACTGGAGTGATGTGATCTCGCCGGCGGCTGCCTTTAATCAGGCGAGCCGCCGCGTTCTGTACCAGCTGCAGTTTCCGAACCGTCTTCAAGGGTAACCCCACGTAGAGCGCATTACAGTAGTCTAAACGAGAGGAGACCAGGGCATGTACTACCGATGGGAGCAGATGGTCGGGAAGGTAGGGGCGCAGCCGCCGTATCAGATGGAGTTGATACAGCGCTATCCGGCTCACAGCTGACACCTGAGCCTCCATGGACAGTTGGGAGTCCAAAATGACCCCCAGGCTGCGGACCTGGTCTTTCAAGGGTAGCCGTACCCCATTCAACACCAGGTCAACATCCCCCAGCCTCCTCTTGTCTCCCACCAAAAGTACCTCGGTCTTCTCAGGGTTCAGCTTCAGCTTATTCCTCCCCATCCAGCCACTCACCGTCTCCAGACATTTGGACAGGGATTCTACGGCCAACCTTGGTGAAGATTTGAATGAGAGGTAGAGCTGAGTGTCATCCGCATATTGATGACACTGCACCCCAAACCTCCTGATGATAGCCCCCAGTGGCTTCACATAGATGTTAAATAGCATCGGGGAGAGGATGGAACCCTGTGGCACCCCACAAGTAAGTGGCCACGGGTCCGAAACCTCCTCTCCCAGTGCTACCCTCTGGTACCTGCCAGAGAGGAAGGACTGGAACCACCGCAATACAGTGTTTCCAATGCCCAACCCCTCCAGGCGGTCCAGGAGGATACCGTGGTCAACGGTATCAAAAGCCGCTGAGAGGTCGAGGAGAACAAGGAAGGAGCATTCACCCCTATCCAGAGCCCTCCTCATATCATCCACCAAGGCGACCAAGGCCGTTTCTGTCCCATGCCCAGGCCTGAAGCCCGACTGAAATGGGTCTAGATAATCAGTTTCTTCCAAGTGTGCCTTCAACTGCACCGCCACCACCCGCTCAATCACCTTGCCCAAAAATGGCAGATTTGAGACTGGGCGAAAGTTGTTCAGAACTTGAGGATCCAAGGAGGGCTTCTTTAAGAGCGGTCTTATCACTGCCTCCTTGAGGGCTGATGGCATCACTCCCTCCTCAAGGGAGGCATTCACCACCGCCTTGATCCCCTCACCCAGTCTCTCTCTGCAGCTCATAATGAGCCAAGATGGGCAAGGATCAAGTAAGCAGGTGGTTGGCCTTACAGATGAAAGCACCTTGTCCACTTCATCAGGAGGAAGAAGCTGGAACCGATCCCACAAAACCGGTTTGCCACAGGCCGCCTCTTGCTCACTAACTGTATCCACAGTGTGCAGAGTAACACACCTAATCTGATCAATTTTATCTGCAAAGTGCCTTGCCAAAGCCTCACAGGAGGCCTTAGAATGCTCCAGTGGTTCCGGAGCCACAGCACCGACCAGGCTCCGGACCACTTGGAACAGCCTCCTGGGGCAGCACTCTGCAGACGCGATGGAGGCAGCATAATATTCCTTTTTTGCTGCCTTCACCGCCACGTGATAGGCTGAAGATATAGCTCTAGCCCGTGTCTGATCGTCTTTGGAGCGAGACTTCCGCCACCGGCGCTCTAGCCGTCTCACCTCCTGTTTCAGAGCTCGTAACTGCGGATTGAACCATGGTGCAGTCCGAGCCCTGTTCAGGGGGAGAGGGCGTTTCGGAGCCACCTGATCTAATGCCCCAGTGATTGCGGCATTCCAGCCACCCACCAGGGTTTCGACCATGTGGCCGTTGGCATGCCCCAGAGAATCCCCAAGCGCGTTCAGGAATCCATTTGGATCCATAAGACGCCTGGGGCGGACCATTTTAATGGGTCCTCCACCCCTGCGGAGGGGTTGTGGAACTGAGAAGTCCAACATCACCAGATAGTGATCTGACCATGACAAGGGGGTGGTGGATATACCCCCGACTTCCAGATCACTCCCCGCTTCTCCAGAAACAAACACAAGGTCTAGTGCATGACCGGCTACATGGGTGGGCCCAGTTAGAATATGGTGCAGCTCCCAGGAGGCCATGGTCTCCATGAAGTCCCGAGGTGCTCCTGTGAGGATGGCCTCCGAATGTACGTTGAAGTCCCCCAACACCAGTAAGTTAGGGGACTGTACACGCACATCAGAGACCACCTCAAGCACCTCGGCCAGGGAGTCAGTCGTGCAGCGGGGTGGACGGTACCTGTTGTGCCTGGGACCCTGGAGATCTGTTGTTAGTCTGAGTAGACCAGCCTTCCCAACCTGGTGTCCTGCCGATGTGTTGGATTACAACTCCCAGCACCCCAGCCAGCACCTTGGGGATAATGGGAGTTGCATTCCAACATATCTGGGTGGCACCAGGTTGGGGAAGGCTGAACTAAATAGTACTGGACTTGATGGACAAAAATTCTGACCTGGTATGAAGCAGCTTTCTCGGTTCCTTGGAAGGAACCCCAGATGACAGTGGGCAAGGGATGGATGGATCTGTCCATTTCAGATACTCCCAGGTTCTCATTTTTCTTAAGTCTGATTCATCTCAAATGTTGAGAATTTTGTTTAAAGTTTGCATGAAAATCCTTATGTGTTTCTTGTGCACATTCCTCTAACTCGTGCATTTTTGCCTAATTTTTGTTCACAAGTTTTGTGAACGTTCACAAGTTTTGTTCACAAGTGTGAAATCAGGTAAGTTCACATTAAAATGTGAACTGAATGCATTTCTCTCCCATCCCTAAAAAGGACCAAAGTCCCTTTCCCTGTGACCTACTTCCTAAGAGGGAAGGCTACCTGGCCCAGCTCCCACTCTGTTTCATAAAAGTTAAATGAACGGACAGCCAGCTTCTTCAAAGACTCTGGGGGAAGCTGTGCTGTGTGTGCCAATGCCATATGCATGTTTGCATTGCAGATGTTTAAAATTCTATTGACTCTTTTAATGGTATCTCATAGTAACGTTCGTTAATTGGGACTTTCAGCCAGCCGACACCCTTCCCATTAGCACCCATTGCAGACTATGTTGTGCCTGCAGTTGCTACAATGGGCTCATGTTGGAACCAGGGACCACGTGACTCAGAGTGATCTCTCTATTCACCAGCTATTTCAGAGATATTCCTTCCGTGGCTTTCATTATAGACCAACAGAGCTCATTAGCTGCCGCTCGTTCCTCCACGCAGAAATTTCTAGTACAGTTCCTTTGTAGTTATTGAAAATAAATGTATGCTGGCAGTTCTACACCAGGAACATATTCTTTTAATAATAAGACTAGGAAGAAAATCCTAAAATCATATTTTTCAATCTTGTTATTTTCCTTGTGATCTTGTGCACATATCTCGCATTCCTTTCATGACACCCACACATTTCTTCAAAGTCAAGCAGATTCTTCCCTAGCTGGCTAAAGGATAGCAAAGATTTGAGGGGGAGGGGAATGTTGTACAAAAACTACCTTGCAAATGCAACTATTTCTGTTTTTAATTTTGGTTGCAACTCCACTGCAAATGCAACAGTTTCAACTTTAATTATGATCTGAGTATGGCCATTGGACAGATGGGGCAATTGTCCCACTGTTACCAGAGCCCTTGCTGCTGCCTGAAGCAGTATCACTTCATCCCTATTTCTAGTCTTATTTGGCTGTTTATTTGCTAAATAAAACAGTAGTCCACTGTTTTCAGATTGGGGGAGGCACAGCGATAAATCAGTTAAAAGCCTGGGAAGAGGGGGACAGGATTGGCATGTGGGCACAGGGGAAAAAAAGAGATAAGTGGATATGTGTGAAGGCATAAGGATGCATATGTGTGTGTGTGTGTGTGTGTGTGTGTGTGTGTGTGTGTGTGGTGGTTCCATTGAAGGGTGATCTGATTTATTATTTTTTAAAATTTATTTAGAGAGCAATCCTATGGGGATCGATGGCCGCCTCCAAACCCAGGGGCAACCACCTATCCACTGCAGGGTGAGAGGAGTGGTGAGGAGCGCATCTCCTCTATGCTTCCACCGACCTGCTTTTGTGGCTAGACAGCCGATTTCCACTGTCTAGCCACGGGATCTCAGAGCGCGGGGTGGGGAGGCTGGACAACACATAGGAAGTATCATACCACTACTTCCGACCTGCCCACCCCCAGGAACACCCCATTTTCCCCACTCTGTGCTGCTCTTCCGACCACTGAATGCAGGGTCAATCTGTGCTGCCTACGAGGTGGCATGGGAGAGGGTGCAGGTCGGTTCTCCAGGGACCAAACTTGGAGCGCAGGCTCTGAGGTCAGTTCCCGGGAACCAACCAATCCTATGGCCGTCTAGCCGCTGACTAGCAGCCATAGGATTGCGCCCTTACATTATTTATAAGCAGCTGCTTAGGGCAAGCCCCCCCCCAGGTGGCATACAGCCAATGAAAAATACATTTAAAATCACTCTATAATGACTACCCACCCCCCAATAGCAGCAGATAAAACCAATAAAAGCCAGCACCAAAATCTCAGAAAAGCCTGGCAGAACAGAAAAAGTCTTTAGGGACCACCTGAAACTTCAAAGTGAGGGGGCCAACTGGGGTCAAGATGGGAAGGGCCATAGCTCAGTAGTAAAGCATACGCTTTGCATGCATAAAGTCTCAGGTTCAATCTCTAGTTAGGGCTGGAAAAATTCCAGCCTGAAATCCTGAGGCGCCGCGCTACTACCAGTCAGTGTCAACAATACTGGGCTAGATAGACCAACGGTCTGATTTAGTATTTCCTGTGTTCCTATGATTTCTCAGAAGACGGAGTTCCAAAGATGTGAGGCCACCACTGAGAAAGCGCTGTCTCCTATACCTGCCAGCCAGATTGTTCTTAATGACTAGCCAATGAGCAAGGGTAGGGTTGGTCTTGATGATATTGATTGCAGCTCTCTCTAACCACCTGAACCAGGAAAGAACATGCACTGCTGCTGCATTGCCCCCATTTCCCTGCCGCTGCTGGATCATGCCCCCTTCCCCTGTCCCCCATACCTTTGCCACCATGCTGGCTTTATAGTAAGACATGTGGCTGGAAGAAGCAGCCGCCCAGGTCTCACAAGGTCTTGTGAGAACCCTGCAATCCTTCTTCCAGCTGCATGGCTATTGACAAAAGAAGCAGAGGATGGGCATGTGCTCTAGAGAGCCCTGCCAGCCACTTTCTTTCTGCGGCAAATGCCATGGTGGAACACTGGTTGGTGGTTGGCTACGGCCGGCGCCATTTGCATCCCGGCAGGAGAGGAGGTTTCACGGCTGGAGGGACGGGGCGCCTCCCCCCCGGCCAGAATTTCGGCGGGGAGGGACAGGGCGCCTCCCCCCCGGCCAGAATTTCGGCGGGGAGGGACAGGGCGCCTCCCCCCCAGCTAGAATTTTGGGGGGAGGGACGGAGCGCCTCCCTCCCACCGCAAAGCAAGCTTCGGGATCAGGTAAGGGACTTTCGTCCATCCCTGCCAGAAACAGACCAATAGCAGTGAAGCTGCTGTAACAAGGGAGTCACATGCTCCCTGTGACCGGCCCTGTCAACAGTTGGACTACAGCATTCTGGATCAGCTGAAGTTTCAAAAACGTGTTACAAAAAGCAGGTTGGTGGGAGGGGGGAATGGGGGAGAAGGTTAACTAGATGCTGTAGTCAGGATGTTTGCATGGTCTTAAGATCGTAGGGAGGAGGAGGGGTTGCAGAGGTTCAAACTGGGCTCTGCCAGGTGACCAGAGGAAGAGGACTTGACACCACCTAAACTGGGATTTTAGTCTCTGAGGGTTCATCCACTCCAACTACTAGATAAAACTACCCAACTTGGCTTCTATTTTTACCTCGCACAGAATTTAAATTGATCTCCAGTGTGGTTCATATAAAGACTGCCTAGTTGATCTCTACTTCTGTTTTCCACCAACCAAGGAGCCTGTCTGGTTTACTAGAGACAGTGTTGAGTTAACAGCTGGATTTTATATTTTCAAAAATGGGTGATCTATAATTGTGTGCTACTTTCTTCTTTACAGTGGTCCTAGCGTCACTGAAATCTGAAACCATCACATCACCTGGCAGAGCCCAATTTAAATGTCTGCAATCTCTCCTCCCCCATATCATCTCAAGACTCTGGCCATGCAGACATCCTGGCTGCAATATCTAATCAGCCTTTTCCTCCCCTATCCCTATCTGCTCTTTGTAACATCTTGCCTAATGAAGATATCTCAAGATCTCAAAAGATTTCACATCTTTTGTGATCTTTGAATTGGCCTAATAAATGCATTACACTGTATACATTTTTAGAATTGTACCATTGTGACTCCCTTCAGTGAAGGTTTCTCCATGCACATGGAGAATGCTCCTTCCTTGTTCTCCTCAACCTCTCAGCAGCTTTTGATACTGTTGACCACAGTATCCTCCTGGATCACCTGGAAGGGTTGGGCATTGGAGACACCGTATTGCGGTGGTTCCAGTCCTTCCTTTCCGGCAGGTACCAGAAGGTAGCACTGGGAGAGGAGGTTTTGGACCCGTGGCCACTCACTTGTGGGGTGCCACAGGGTTCCATCCTCTCCCCGATGCTATTTAACATCTATGTGAAGCCGCTGGGGGCTATCATCAGGAGGTTTGGGGTGCGGTGTCATCAGTATGCGGATGACACGCAGTTCTACCTCTCATTCAAATCTTCACCAAGGTTGGGCGTAGAATCCCTGTCCAAATGTCTGGAGACGGTGAGTGGCTGGATGGGGAGGAATAAGCTGAAGCTGAACCCTGAGAAGACCGAGGTACTTTTGGTGGGAGACAAGAGGAGGCTGGGGGATGTTGACCTGGTGTTGAATGGGGTACGGCTACCCTTGAAAGACCAGGTCCGCAGCCTGGGGGTCATTTTGGACTCCCAACTGTCCATGGAGGCTCAGGTGTCAGCTGTGAGCCGGACAGCGCTGTTTCAACTCCATCTGATACGGTGGCTGCGCCCCTTCCTTCCCGACCATCTGCTCCTATTGGTAGTACATTCCCTGGTCTCCTCTCGTTTAGACTACTGTAATGCGCTCTACGTGGGGCTACCCTTGAAGACAGTTCGGAAGCTGCAGCTGGTACAGAACGCGGCAGCTCGCCTGATTAAAGGCAGCCGCCGGCAAGATCACATCACTCCAGTGTTGAAGGAGTTGCACTGGTTACCAGTTGTTTTCCGGGCCAAATTCAAGGTGTTGGTTTTTGACCTTTAAAACCCTATATGGTTTCGGCCCAGCTTATCTTAAGGAGTGCCTCCAGCAACACCAGACAGGCCGCTTAACAAGATCAGCCTTGGATGGCCTTCTCTCTGTCCCATCAGCCAGGACAGCTAGATTGGTGGAGACGAGGGAGAGGGCCTTTTCTGTGGTGGCCCCCACTCTGTGGAACTCCCTCCCTAAGGAACTCTGTCATGCCCCCTCTTTAATGAGCTTCCGCCATGCATTAAAAACATGGCTGTTGAGGCAGGCATTTGGGGTGGGTTAGGGTATTTTAGAAGATGTTTTTATTGTAGAATTTTATTGTTTTAAACTGTTTTATTATATGTTGTACATTGCCCAGAGTGGCTGGGTGACCAGCCAGATGGGCGATTAATAAATGTAATAAATAATAATAAATAATAACGATAGATGATAGATGGATGGACGGACGGACGGACGGACGGACAGAGATGATAGATATTCGAGATGTCTGTCTTACACCAGCCTTTTCTTGTTTGGCTTGCTTTCTATACAAACAGCATGAGAATGTAATACTTTTTTAGAAGAGATGTACCATCCTTACCTCTTCTTTTTTGTTAAAGAAAAATGCTTCATAGCTTAGGCAACTCATGCAGCTTTGGAGACACCCCTTTTATTCTGAATTGGTTTCTTTAAAATTGGTTCAACATCATACTTCCATATAGCGTTGACTGAGAGGAGAGCAGCACCAAAGGACAGGGCTTTCCCGACATGTGTTTCTCCGAGCCCCAGGCAGACTTCTTTCTTCGCCTCCCATATGCACGCTGCAAAGCAATCTGTCCTGCTGACAGCCAGGAGGAGTCTATGAACTCTGTGTCCTCCCTTTTTAAAATGTTCACATATTTCTTTCTATTGATCCACACCCTGCACTAACAAAAGTGTCCAGGCAGTGCCACTGAAGGCACTGGCAGGGAGGGTCTTGCACGATAATCCAAAGCAGAACTAGGATTGCATTCCAGTACAGAATTTTACATCAGTGAACCTTGGGATGGGAAGCACCTTCTGTTAGAGGAAGTAGAACAAAGGTCTGCCATCTCATGGGAGAGCATGGAAGATGGTTTTAATGTAACCCTCATAACCTGCATTTCCAAGATTTAATGAGTGATGCTACGGATTGCATTCCTGCATAATCAACCAGGGCTGGCCCACCCATGAAGCAGGGTGAGGCACCCTCATCAGGCGGCGGAGTGCAAGAAATAGGGATGGCGGAGAATTTCTCCACGAATCTTCGGGAGGCCGAATGCCAACGCATTCGGCCCCCCGAAATTGGTGGGGAAATTCTCCACCGGCCCCCCGCCCGCCCCGGGATGGGACTTACCGTGGCCGAATGTCCCTCTTGGCGACGGGTCCCGGCGGCGTTTCGGCGGCGTTTCGTCAGGGGCGGGGGCGGCGGCCGGTCTCCCGACTGGCTGCCGCTGCCGCCATTGCAAAAAAAAAAAGTAAATTAAAAAAAACCACACACACCCGTGATAGGCTATGTAACGATTTACATAGTAAATCGTCACGTAGCCTATCACGGGTGACTTTGAAAAAAAAAAAGCGCATACACAAATGGTGGCGGCCCATGGGCGCCGCCATTTGCATTCCTTATTTTGGCATGTCTAGTCTACGTAAACATTTACGTAGACTACGGCGAAAATAAGGGAACGCTCTTTGCATTGCCCTTATTTTCGCCGTAGTCTACATAAATCTTTACGTAGACTAGACATGTCAAAATAAGGAACGCAAGTGGCGGTCCCCATGGGAGCCGTCATTTGCGTACACGCTTTTTTTTTTCTCCCAAAGTCACCCGTGATAGGCTACGTGATGATTTACGTAGCCTATCACGGCTGACTTTGGAAATCTAGCCGTGATAGGCTACGTAAATCGTTACGTAGCCTATCACGTGTGTGTGTGTGTGTTTTACTTTTTTTTTTGTGGCCGGGTAGAAGGGGCGCTCCTACCCGGCCTGAATTTCGCCGGCGAGGGATGGGGCGCCTCCCCCCCGGCCTGAATTTCGGCCTGGCGAGGCGGGGCGCCTCCCCCCCCTCGCCTGAACTTCGGGGGGAGAACCGAAGAGCCTCCCCCCCACCGTGAAGCAAGCTTCGAGAACAGGTAAGGGACTTTCGTCCATCCCTAGCAAGAAGCAGCAAATTATGCTGCTCCTCCCCTGCTGCCAGGAGGGTCCCCCGCCCCCACTGCCACTGCCCTGCTGCCTCCAGCCTATGCTCTAGAGAGCCCCACCAATCACGTCCCTGCAGTCAGCCGTGATAGGCTACATAAATGTTTACGTAGCCTATCACGGCTGACTTAAAAAAAAAAAGAGCGCGTTCCTTATTTTGGAATAATATTCCAAATATCATTTGCGTTCCTTATTTTGGCATGTGTAGTCTACGTAAACATTTATAGCTCACCCACTGAGCTATATGGCTGAATAGGGAATTGAACACAGATCCCCCTGGTCTAAGGCCAGCATTTGTTCCACTACACCATACTGGCTCTGTGTAACAGAATACATGTTATTGGGAGTGGTGCTGGGTCCAGGTAGCATGTAAAGTCACCGGCTAGAGGCTTTGATAGTAACTGGGTAATATCTAATTAACACGTTAATCACACATGTAGTTCTGTTTCTGAGAAAACATGCTGGTTGTATACAAGGCTTCAATGAAGATATTCTGAATTCATGGCCAAGACAGTCTCCCCCGCCCTCTTCCGTAATTAAAGAAAAGAGGAATTTTATTCTAATTCAACATTTCCCAATTGTAATTATCCCTTTGAAGTCCCTATTGCAATTATTCTTTTTTTAAAATGATCTTTCGCATTAGCATACAATCTAAATTGTTTAATTAGGTGATAATTTATTCAAATCACAGACGAATACGTTTTGAGTATAACACTGAAATCTTTCCAGAAAACAGAGATCTTTTGAGCTGTGGTACATTAAGAAAAGGGATTTGGGGAAGGAAATCTGTTCCGCTATCATTGCCAATAATGAGGCTTCTTTATGACTTTCAAGACTCCATTCTCATAACACAACACGGGAAAACATAGCTCTTCATATATCCATTTCTCTTGGTGACCCCTGGGGCGCATTCTTGCGTGCACCATCTTACTACGGTTGCAGAACCCTAAGAACCTGGATATTTCTGTGACACACTCAGCCAAGCCCTTCAGGGAGGCTGGGATGATAAAATGAACTCCAAGTTCAAGGCCGGCACAGCTTATGGAAGTGAGACACCAGGGAAGCAGTATGTAAACAAACAAACAAACAAACAAAAGCTTTAGGGTGCAATCCTATGCACGTTTTAGACAGAAAAAGGTCCCACAACTCCCAGCAGTCTCCAGACAGCATTGCTGGCTGGGCAATGCTGGGAGTTGCAGGACTTTTTCCTGTCTGAACACGCATAGGATTGTGCCCTTACTAACTTAAATTAAAATGGCCAAAAACTACAGAACCTGAAAGAGCCTCAGACTGGTGCTGTACTGAAAGCCTGGTTCGGTGAGTGAATGATTGTGAATCTTCATTATGATTTATAATATAGGATTGATTTATACACATTTGGCATCTGAAGTGCAGTTTTATTCTGTGGTTTTGAAGACATCAGCTAACCTATGGTGGATGGTCAGTGACTGGCAGCTCTTGAACCAAATCCACCTGCTGAAGACCCTTAGACTGGTCAGGCACAAGTCTAAGGGTCAAACTGCACACTGTGGTAATTGCGGAGCATGTAGCTGGGGCTTTTCTTTTTCTAAAATTCTACTGAAAGCAAGTGCGGCCTTGATTTGGATTGGGACCACCATGCTCCAGGAGGGGATGGCTAAACATCCCCCTACTGTCCCTCCCCCCACATACACACGGGCGGAGGGGTGGGATTTCAGGGGAAATGGTGTTGGGGGAAGGTTTAACCCTCACCTCCTGAAGCGCTGTGGTCCCAATTCAAATTGGGGCCATGCATGCTTATGCTAGAGTAAAAGAAGACATGCCTCAGCTATTCACTGTGTGATGAGCGCAATGTGTAGTTTGGCTCCAAGAAAGGAGGAGGACAGAGACAGCAAGAAAAAGATGAAAACAGGCAAAGTGCAGGGGGCTTTTCATCTCAGATGAGCTCCTTCCTGCCTCTTTCTCTTCCCCCTTGCCATTGGAGAAGGAGACTGAGGAATCATGGACACACAGACCCCTTGCTAGAAATGATCTCACTTGTGGACAGTTTCCTCTCACCCACTTTCCAATACTGTATTTATTAATTAAAATATTTCTGCCACAGCTGATACTGCTGGAGGAGGGTGCACAAAATTAGTGGAACCCCAAAGTGAGACAAAGGAAAATGGACTTCACTGTCTGCCCCAATGTAAGAGGGGGCTAACTGGGCCTTCCACAATCTGGGCATCACAAGTGAAAAGGCCTTGTTCTCATTTCCACCAGCTGCACTGGTGGGACACAAAACAAATCCTCTATTGATGACCTCAGTGCATGGGCAGGGTCATGTGGCAGGAGGAAGTCCTTTAAATGCCCCGGTCCCAGCTGTTTCTGTTTAAGGCGGTGTGTTTATAGTGTCATTATAGAGTTAAGTCACTAGGTGGCACTAGACTTTGCTGTATCTGGGTGGAGTCAGGAGTTACCTGTGTTGTTTTGTTCTTAAGAGATATAATAATGTTCTTATCTACCTTCCTCAGTGGTGTGTCTTCAAAGAAGCTGACCATACGTACCGTTTTAAACGGGACAGTACCGTTTTTTCATATTTCCCGACCGTCCCGTTGTTTTAATATAAATGTCAATTTGGTCCCATGTTTAATTTTTTGTAAAAAACTGAACGCGTTTATCATAAGGCATTCAGTTTGAGTCGAACTTTTCAGACTCATATTTTGGTTCAACAGGCTGTTCGCTATTTTTTTATTACAGCGGAACTCTCCGGTGGGACATTAGCATATACCTGCTTGTGATAGCAGTCAGGGTGTGTTCATTCCTCTTTTTTTTCTTTTTGGTGTATGTTTATGATTTTTTGCAGTCTGGCCACTGCAGTCCTGCATTACAGTGTTCAGTGTGGTATGCCATACAGATTTGTTTACTGCTCATGTGATATTTTATAAGTATTTTATATATGTATATTTATGAGTGTTTTTTTGGTGTATATGCAATAAATTAGTGTTATTCATTTGCACCCCTTTCCATGTTCTTTTGCAGTGAGTTTAGGTTGTTTTTTTGGTCTCTTATAGCCTGAGAGATCACAAAGGGAGCTGCAGTTGTCTTGTTATATTGTGGTTTTATTATGTTCATGTAATAAAACTTTTGTTATCATCTTACTTTTTCATGAATACAGAATATTACATAACCCCGTCCCGTTTTTGTCATCCCAATATCCCGTTTTTGTTTTTGTCTCAAGGAAATATGGTCAGCCTACCTCAAAGCCTTCCATAGCAGGCTTTAAACACTTTTCATTGTGCCTGGAAATGGAACAGAAGACAACAAAGGCAATGTTATTGGAGTATCATATTCCGAAGAGCCCCCCACCTCCCCCGTCAAAATCGTGGCAGTGTTTTTAAGGCAGGGTTTTGCATTGGGTGTGGTGATCGTAACCTTTTCTTGTAAAGCACTGGGCATGGGCAGGGGTCTCTGATCCACCTATCACTGTTAACTCCTGAAAGCCCTTGGGCAAAAATCATTGATGACTAGGGACTTGTGTTATGCCTCTATTGCTACCCATATGTAAATTGGGAATATGAATATTTTAGATTAGGCTTGTAAGGACAAGTTCTTTGAAAACGATGGTTGGGAGAGCACTCAGTAAAAGAACCATGACTTAATATTTTAAGATCACTAGCGACTTTAGATAATCTTGGCCTATAGCATATGTTAGTATTTGAGGGGAATCAGCTTCCACTGCATATCGTGAATACCAAGAGGCATAGTACAAAAGGTTTAAAGTAGATAGATCAAAGCCACAAAATCGCTTTTCAGATTTCATGCATTGTCAGGTTTGGGGGCATTTGTATTAAAGCTCTGTGCAGAGATGCCCCAAACAGGAGGAGTGCTTATGCCATTATCCAGCTTTCCTAATCTGGATTGTGTGGGGGAGGGGAGCTCGTCTCAGGACAATATTTCCAGGACTTTTCACTTCTGTGTCAGCAGTAATTAGTATCTGGGAGGTCTTGGTCAATTTGAGACAAATGCCACTGTTTCAAAAGTATCCTTGCCTTAAAACAACAACAGCCAACCACCCAGTTCTCTGCCTCAATGACTGGCAATTGACAATTTATTGAAACGCATGACTATTCAGAATTAATATTTGCCATTGAACAGCAGCTAGCTGTCAGGTGACAACCTTCAGTTTTTAACTTCTCAGCCTCAAGACTACTGAGTCTCTGCACAATACTGAGAACGATCTCTCTCTCCATGGGCAGTTTGTTGCTTTTCTACCCTCTCCCTTGGTGAGCAGTTCTTTGCCTCTCCATCTGGAATGGTACTTTGTCAGCTTGCAGCACTAAAAACCAGTGATTGCAAACCACCTGTGGGGGAAAAGAGCAATCCGTCCCTCCATGGGCAGCTCTCTGACTTTCCATGTGGTGTATGCATCTGTATGGGTGTGCGTGAACGGGGAAGCTTCTTTCTTTTCTCCTCAAGTTTTCCTTTTTTGCTGTAGCTGTAAGTGGCAGCAGCAGTCACTGGGCCAGTTTGTATGATCACAGCGAGGGAAATACGCCATGGTGGCTTATTTCTACACGTGGCAGTTGTGTGGCCAGATTTTCCTCATTGCTCTCATTGCCACGGTTTGCTGTGTTGTCCAAACGCAGCTGGCATGGCTTGTTGGGGCGGGGGGCAGGGCAGCAACCCTCAAATAACCCAACAACAGCCGATGGGTTACTTAAGGGTTGCTGCCCTCTCAAACAAGCCATGCTGCCCTGGTTTGGACAACATGGCAAGCTGCTGCAGTGAAGGTACTTAGGGAAATCCAGCCAGCACATGAGCGGCATGTGCAGGGGATCGTGCAAACTGAGTCACCGTGTTGGTAGCCTGGCCACCATTTTGCATCCTTCATAGTACCCCAGACCTGTTGTTGCTCTGGGTATTGTGTGTGTGTGTGTGTGTGTTGGGGTGGTGGTGGTGGTGACTACTGCCAAAAGAGTGGTGGAAAATATTTGAAGAAAATTCTGCAAAGTGGCCTTCTTTTCCCAGGGGAAGGAGAGGCATTGAGAAAACAAAAACTCTGAGAAGTTTTCTTAGAAAAATGTCTTTTGAAAAATTTCAGCCCAGCTCCACACAGGTAAGCTCCATATCATCAGGTAAGGAAAACGGAGGAGGGATGAGAGAAAAACCTAGCTTGAAGCACTGAATAAAAGTATTGCCTGGCTACTGGATTTTAAATATCTTCTAATGGACCAATGCTGCTTTCTCTGGTTCTTGTGTGCTAAGTAGACTGGACATTTATA
Organism: Heloderma suspectum; assembly: GCF_057233095.1. Classification (NCBI taxonomy): domain Eukaryota; kingdom Metazoa; phylum Chordata; class Lepidosauria; order Squamata; family Helodermatidae; genus Heloderma; species Heloderma suspectum. The sequence goes on from NC_139459.1 coordinate 106,425,283, forward strand.
CACCGCCAAAACAGAGGACAGAAATGGACACAGATTTGCATAAAATTTGCATATGCTAATTTATACGCGTCAGTTCATATTTGGAAAGAATTGCTATAGTTTAAATAGAAATAGAATGCATATCACCATAGCAGGAAAGACTGCGACCTGTTGACCCGTATGCCTGCTCAGTCTGCTGTCCTGGTGCGGTCGAGAGGCAGCTTCAAGGCCGCAGCTTCTCCTGTCTTCTGGTTCTTTATGTTTCAACTAGACTGGACTGGACAGCCCTTCAAATACAGGAGTGTCCCCTGTAAAGTGGAACACATCACACCGCCCCACTGCTAAGTGCTGTGATCACTGTGTCATTGGTGTTCAAATATGGCATAAATCAATATTTCAGCCTCATTCAGCTGTTTTTGCTTGTTGTCATTTTTTGTACAGAAGATGAGGTTAACGATGCTCTTCTCACATTAAGGCCATATAACGAGAATTAATTTATTACCTTCCATAAAGCTGTTTGAAACAAACAAAAAACAGAATAGAGCATTTGTTTCATATTTCTCTTCCCTGTTCACATTTCTTGCCAAGGACTAGTTCTCAGGGAGGGAAAATAAATCGTTTGGAAGCGGAAAAGCATTAGTCAGGAATCCTTATTTTGTGAAACATTGATTTGGCATAAATGTGCCCTTTTCTTTGTGTCTTGATTATGCAAAGTAAATATCTGCAAACACTGTATGCAAATAATTCAGAATTAATTTTCTGTTCAGGTGGTAGAAGAAGTTTAAATTTATGCTAAGAGGAAAATAAGCAATTTATTTCCCTCAAAATGGTCTCCCCACCAATCCTTTCTTTTTTGTTTAACCTGATCCTCTAGGACAAAGCTTCCAGATCATGCTCCTTTTACAATCATCTATGCACAGTTCATTCTTAACTGCAGGGAATCCCTAACAGAACCAGTAAATAAGTAACTCATGAATTAAATTAGCCCACAGCTATCTTAAGCAAATAACCTACAAGGGAAATTGTGTTATCTAACTGGCCAGTTGATGCTTGGATTTCTCCAGCTTTAAGAAAGAAATTAAATGGGAAGGCAGTGTATTACTCTCATTTCAAATCCTCTGGAGCAGATAAACATTATCATGAAACTGGCCAAGGATGAAATTTAAATAAGTAGTGATTGGAAAGGATGACAGCAAGAGTTCCCGACCCACAAAAACAGACAAATTAGTTTAATTAACTGCAAATTTTGGAGTACAAAGATATGGGGGAGTTATTTAATTTGTGTAATGCATTCTCAATATTTCTGTAAACAGATTAGGCAAAGAAACACAGCCATATAATTATCCTTTTTCAAAGAAGAAGGGGAAAAAAATAAGCTGGAGCTCCTACACATTTTTTCTCATTCTGAGTCACTGTCACTTTATAATTCCAATGTGAATTACAGATTTATTCAATTTCAGCGGTGTTGTCTAGCAAAGGGGAATTCTTTCTCCACTGAACTTCTTCACAGCAAAATTCTGCTTGTGGTGCAACGGCCATGTGTGTCAGTCATGTAGGCAGGATTATGAATCCTCACATGAACTTGTATTGTGTACAAGTCATTCCTTCAAGAGGTTTGCATTGTGCAAACGTAATCTGGTCTGTTGGTAAATACAGTAGCATGAAGAATAAACACATACATGTTAAACAGTAGCCAGGTGGATGGAGCTTTTCCTAGTGCTGTTCTTAGTTCTTTATACCTGCAGTTTTTACATTTTGTTGTATTGAGGAACACTCTTCTAGTTAGCTTTTTATTAACCTTGTGGCCACATTTTGTTACCTTATGGCAGTCTGAATGACACCTGTAAGACTTCCAAACTGAAATCTGTTCCTTTTGCACTCCAGTGCAGCTGCACTGTGCAGTAGTCAAAAGAATGAATATGCAGGGTAAAAGCAATAGGTAAGCGTTAGGGAGGTGTTAGGTTGGCACATGTTTTGTGCTACTGAGACTCATTTAGTTACATAGTCCTTTAGGTATTCAGTTTCATGATCCTTGTTGCTAGTTGCATAAAAAAAAGATCCTGACCCAACTTCTAAGTCTCCAAAATTACACACACTTACTAAAGTTTGTAATACTGTATCAGATGAGTTTAACTCTTCTTTTGACTAATTATTGAATCAAATGAAATAAAACCTCCAATTTAAGAGAAACGTTGGGGCACATAAAGATTTACTCTTGAGTCCCGAAGCATGGAGACTGCAAATTAAGGCATCCAGGCTTAGCATCTGTGCATGTAAGAACGGTTGTTTAACCCACAAATATGTTCTATAGTCTCATGAGCTGTGCTCTTTTACAACTTAGCCTCCGGTACACTTTCAACAGTCTTTCAGGCCCAAGCCCCAGACCCCTTTCTCAGCAAATTGGAGAAACACTGAAGCCTTTGTTGAACTTTAATATCTATCTATCTATCTATCTATCTATCTATCTATCTATCTATCTATCTATCTATCATCTATCATCTATCATCTATCATCTATCTTATCTATCTATCTATCTATCTATCTATCTATCTATCTATCTATCTATCTATCTATCTATCCATCCACACACACACATACATGGCAAAAGAGCTTACAAGGTCAAAGCAGCGTCACCAGCACATATCCTTCTATTCAGAGTCAGTTCACCAAAAAGATAAAATTAAGTTTCACTTTCCTCCTTTCCTCCCCAACATGCACAGTCACATTTAAAGTAAACATTTCCTTCCAGATAGGGATGGATGGATTTCCAGTCCATGCCCATTTTGTTTATTCATATTTAAATATGTAATTTTGAACGTATTTACTACAAAATGGACATTTCTAAACATATTTTCTTTCAAAGTACACACTTCTAAGCATATTTTATCAGAAAATATTTATCCAAAAATATGCACATTTTGGTATATTCTGAGAGCTGAGACCTGCATTGCAAATTTGGAGAACTGAGATTTCTGAAGGATATCTGCATTCTGATCTGCTATTTATTTTTTTATTTTTTTATTTAATCAGTCGCCCATCTGGCTGGTCGCCCAGCCACTCTGGGTGATGTACAACAATAAAACAGTTTTAAACAATAAAATTCTACATTAAAAACATCATATTTCTAATATACCCTAACCCACCCCAAATGCCTGCCTGAACAACCACGTTTTTAATGCATGGCGGAAGCTCATTAAGAGGGGGATGGTGGAGTTCCCGAGGGAGGGAGTCCCACAGAGTGGGGGGGGGGTGTCCGAGGGGCCAGATAAGGTTGGTTTGCTTCAAAATGTGGACAGAAGGAAATTTATGAGCATCCCTACTTCCAGATGGTTTGTTCCTGGCCCAAAGTCCTGTCAGACAGAATTTCAGACAATCATTCATTTGAGGAGAGCCCATTGCTCAGTGGTAGGGAACATGCTTTGCATACAGAAAGTCCCAGGTGCACCCCTCCTGGCACCTCTGGGATGTACTAGCAGGTGATGTGAAAGACCTCAGATCGAGAGCCACTGCCAGTCAAAATAGACATTATTGGGCTAGATGGACCAGTGGTCTAACATGGAATAAGGCTGGTTCCTATGACCTCAATCCATGAAAGCAGACATATGTGTACAGCTGATACCAAAGTGCACTTGGATGTGTATGGCTATGTATATGTGGTCCACACTGATTGTGCTTATTTAACAGATTTCTATGCCACTTTTCAGTGCAAATGTACTCCATCCAGCTGACATCAATAAACTAAAACAATAAACCATAAACAGGATCCAGGATCTCAAAAAGCAAAAGGGAGGCACAAAAGCCAGAAAGAATGCAAAAAGTTAAACTACTTCTCAAAAGTGCCAATAGTGAAAAATTATTGCAGCCTCAAGAGAAGGATCTGGTAGTGTCCGTGTGCTAGCACTACTGAGATGGTGAGCGATCTCAATAGTGCTTGCTAACGCAATGGGAAATCTGGTGGTATGGCGGTAGCAAAAAAGGGGGCAATTTTCATTTAAAGCAAGGCATGCAGGGAGGAAATGTCTTGTTTTCAAGAAATATCATGATCCTGGAGGCTTCCAGGAGCACAATTTTGCTTGAAAACAAGGCATACACTCCCCATCTGCCTTCTTAGCAATGATACTGAACAATGTGTGTCTTTTCATCATGTGGATGTTCTGTGCAGTACCAGCACATTGTTGGCTAGTTATGTAAGTTAAATAGTGGTAATAAGAATGGGGTGGACTGGACCCAGTGCTGTCATTCCACTGATGGAACTGCTTCCTTCTGCTCTGGAGGGCTGGGAAACCATCTGGAGCAGATTATCAGGTCATGTGGAGAGCTGCAAGGGGGAAGAGAGAGTGAGAAACTCCTGACTACATGGAATTTAGGACTGGAATTCCATCTTTTCACTGTCTTTAAGGTTGCTAAATCAAATGTCTTCAAACACAAGGAGAACTGGCATGGTGAGATCTAATCTCTAGAATGCTATAGGGCTGGGATATCATGAAACAAGGGGCATTTATATATTCAGTAGGTATCCTGTTTTAATAAGGGACAATTTCCTTTTAAAATGGAACATCTGCCAATCTGTTTCATTAATCTGGACTGGCACTAGTAATCTAGTACTACTACACATATTCTACTCTGACATTACTTTCTGATGTGCAACCAGAAATCCAGGCTACAGTGCTCCTGCTTAATCTGAGAAAGCTGTGTTTGGCCAATTTATGGCTTAATTTCATGTCTAAAAAGAGCAGTGTGTGCACAGCAGGGTGGAAATCTACTCTGGAAGGAATCTTTTAGTGCGCAGCAAATCCTTTGCAGTGGAAGCTATTAGGTGATGCATATTGTTTATTCCCTTAGACTATGTCGTGGTGTCATAAAAATAATACTGTCATTTTGGATATTATGGAGGAAGCAATTGAGACCTACTCTGGGTAAAATGTTTTGAAGGTATTAAAGCTGTTAATATATTGCATGTGGCTAGCATACGGCATGTATAATGCTATGGCTGCTGGAGAAAGCCTTGTTTTTCGAATGAAAGGTCACTGTGATGATTTGATTGCAGCTTTTTGTCCATAAGATTTTTTAAAAAGATCTAACTTGCTGCAGAAAACCCTTTATGTGGATTTCAATCCAACTTGCAATTCAATAGAGATCACAACAATACTGGTAGGCAAGTTCATTTAAGTGCCACATTGAACACACGCAAGCAATTCTCCCACCCTCAGCCTTTCTGGAGCATGTTTTGTTTACTTGGAATCACACATGAAAAATATAGAAATGGAACCAGAGGGCTTGGGACCTCGTAAAGGCATTTTAACTAGTTTCACAGTTTAACTGACTGCTGAATATTGAACATTGTAAATTCCAGGACCCGCATTGACAGGCTGTGTAACACTCAGTGGCAGGGTTGGAAAAAAAGCAAAGTGAAAAAGTATTAATCAGAACCATTTCTCTTATTTGGTCCTTCTTCCATTTGTTTTCCCACTGTGCAGTGAAATGATGCAATAAAGGCGAGGAAACCAGCCTTGCGGCTGATGCGGCACTTTAGGCCAGTGCTGATGGGTGCGCTCAAAACTCATTGATGGTGAGGCACTCCCCAGTGTCCAAACTCAGCGTGAGCAGAGGGCACCAGCTGTCTTTCCAATTGGTGATCGAGGGTCTCCCAGATCAAGGCAATCTGATGCAAATTTGCCATGAAAATGAAAATCTCTGTGGTGTGCAGCCACGTTTTTCCAATTACTTTGTCTGCCATGGTGTCAATGAAACTTCCAGCAGCAACCGTGACAAATGCACTCAGAAGTGCTATTCCAAAGCAAGAACTCTTCCCATATGGTGTACAAGAGATTCCCTCTTCTGTCTGCCTTTATATGCTAATTGAACCGTGGCTTTACAATCCAGAAAGTGACCAGTTTTTTTTCTCCATAAATAAGGGAGAGTTACCAAAAGTTAAAGGGTTTTGTTTTTTTTACTTAATTAGTGGAGAAATGAGGAGTCCACATCCATCTTGTAACCTCAACTTTCTACCTTTATCATGTTTTGCCTGTGTAAAGGAAGTCAGCATCCTGGGCTGAGCATGGAACTTTTTAACAGTCTCAGCATGTAGCTGGATTCTATAGTGCAACCTTAAACTCCAAGACTTGAGCTGAAACCCCGTTGGCCAAAGTTATAATTGTTCTGCAACTGTCAAGGAGAGATATATTAGTTTGTCCATGCCTGCATGCTTTGGGAAGCTTTTTTTGACAACAGGCCTGTCAATCTTCCTCTGAGCTTTCCTACATCATGGCGAATGCTGGAAGTGTAAGCTTTCCGCAGTTCCAAATTTGAGGTAGCTAAAGGTTGTTTCCAAAATGCTGTTTTATGTTTATTCAGAAGTAAATCCCACTGTGTTCAGTAGGACTTACCCCAGGGGAAATGTGTATCGAACTGCAGCCTTACTCCCCTCCTAAGACCTTATGCACCAATTCACACATAAAGGCAGCAAATTGTGGGTTAATGAACCCGTAATTATTTGGGCCACATGCTGTATGTGAGCCACTTCCACTTTGCATAATCAACCTCTGATCAGCCCGATTGTAGGTTGTTGGGTGATGTGCAAACCCCCAACACTTTTGGTTCATGGGTTAAACAACCCAAAGTTAACCTAAGAACTAATTGTAAGCTAACTGTGGATTGTTTATCCCACAAATGACTCAAAGGGTCCAGGTTCGCACATCACATAACAACCTATGGTTGGGCCGATTGGAGCTTGATTATGCAAAGTGGAAGCAGCTCATATGCGGCACACATATGTGGGTTAATTAACCCACGATTTGTCACCGTATGCACGAACTAGGTCTAATTATAATTATCAATAATTATAATTAATAATATAATAAATAACTGCACATTAATTAATAATAATTATAAATAACTGCACATATGCTCCATTGGAATGCTCAGGAAGCATTTGTAGAGTGTACCAGAAGTGAAAGGAGCATTCACAGGAGCACAAGCAACTGTCTTATACCATGTCAGACCCTTGGTCCATCTAACTCAGTCTTGTCTCTAGCGACTGGCAGTGGCTCTCTAGGGTTTCAGGCAGGTCAGCACTACCTGGGGATATCAAGGATCAAGTCTGGGACCTTCTGCATGCAAAGCAGGTGCTCTGCTACTGAGCTATGGCTCTTCCCCCAAATCTTGCCTGACCAGGAATCAAGCACAGATTGTGCTGGTGCAAGGGCAGAATCCTATGCCCATCCCATCACACCCATATGTGGTCTTCCTCACCTTCCACCTCCCACAAATTAATTTTTCCCATATCTGCCAGGTGTTCAAAGAATATGAACAAATACAAAGACGAGATGCAAATGACCTTGTTAATACCATAACAAGGATCCACAGAGAAGTAAACTGAAGGATGAGGAAGGGGATGATGGCAATGACCATGTCAACAACATGAAACAAAGAATTAAAACAGCAAGCGTCATAACCTGTGAAATGTTACTTGACCCCTTGAGAAGTGCTGAGAGTAACTCAGCATTAATTAATTCCACCATGATTCATGAAGGAAACTAATACAGGTCACTATTTGGATTGCTTCAGATGCCCATGGAGAGGGATATGCATCCATTCAGGATGCATTGGGAGCATTCCCAAAGAACAGCTTCTCCAGCCACTGTAGTGCAAACAGAGCAAATTAAACAGCGGAGGAGGATAGAGGGATGCTGGAGAAATTCAAGACAGACTAAAAGGAGCCCAGATTTCTAAGAATCTGACCTGCGGAATCCACTGCGGAGTGACCCCCTCAGGCCCGCAGAGTCTGTGGACTTTCAGATGTTTTTTAGCTTTCCCAAAATTTACACATATTTATTCATAGGAAAATATTCAAGTTTCTGCTGAGGAAATGTTGAATGGAATGGAGGACAATACACTAAACGTTACATACCAAGGTAAATTATGTCAATTGTTATGAAACCTCTTACATAATTATTTGCATATTTTTCCACATGATGAAAAAAAAATCACATCCGTCTGTGAGCGGATGATGGAACAAATGGCGCCTGACAACCCGTGAAATACAGATGGAGCGGATTTTACACAGTTCATACGTCCCTATGAGGACAGTTCTAAACGTTGGTATCTCCATCACAGGTGGTCTTCCCTATCCCTGAGAGGTGTTAATACTCTACCCTCCATTCATCCACACAAGAATTTCTGCTTTATAGATGGGAAGGCTTTGAAAAATCATGGCCAAATAATTTCAGGGATCCATAACTGAACTTGAGTTTGTTGTGTCCAAATCTAAACACATTACCTCTAGTGCAGGGCCAAATACCCCCACTTTTGCTGGGCCATTCATCATCTGTGTGTATGTGTGGATATTCAGCTGATTGGAGGTGGTGGGGGGAGATTTCTCAGAAATTTTCAGAGGTGTGATTTCCCTTAGTTTAGATGAGGTGGCTGAGGGTTGTTTTTTTTTAACCTCCTGTTTTTTAAACACTTAAAAGAAAAGCCTCACCAACACTCATAGTGGCAGTGAGAGAAATGCACTGGGAGGCTGTAAAAAAGTGAAAAAAGCAAAAGCAACCTTTCTGTCATTTTGTCTAAAACCTTGTCTAAACTCAGGTCAGCCAACTGACCTAATGTCCCCCCTCCCACCCCATTTCTGAGAGATTCATCCACCCCCCAATCTGCAGGGGCATTTTTTTCTCTTCCCCCCACTCCCCCAAATGCTGAAAGGTTTGGTCCAGTTTGATTGTCATCACATATATTTTCAGCAGGGATACCTGTGTATGTGGGTGGCGGAGAGGTGGAAGATATCTGTCATTATTTGCTGTACTGCCTAGTTTATAGGGCACTTCGAGAGAGATTTTACCTTATTTTCTTTCTTGTCCTGAGATCAGATTTTGAGAAAAATTGTATGCTTTTGGCTCATCAGAACAAATGTGTTCCCTCTTCTTCTCTCCTGTTTTGGGATGACCTTTGGTTTTAAGCAAATAAAGATAGGGATACCAAGGTTAAGCAACAATCCCACACAAACTTGAGTACGTTTAAGTTCCTTGAAATCAACTCTATATTGGATTGTGACCCATGGCTCCATATATTATTGGGAGACTGTTAATATAAAAGTAAATGGTAAGCAAGTGGTAGTTTCCTACTGCTGAAACTAGTAGAGGGTATACATTCTATCAGCCATCATTATGTTCTATTAGGGCTATATGTCCACGTTCTCTTCTCAAAATGACACAGTAAAACAAAGAGTTATATGATCCAGTGCTCTCCTTCTGGCAGCGGAATGTACACTGATCCATCCCTCTCCCTGCAGCCCCTCAAATCTGCTCCGGAGGGTTGGGGAACTCTCCAGAGAAGATTTGGAGGGTGCAGAGGAAAGCAGTGGAAGGAGAAGTTGCATGAGCAGAAGTCCACTTGTAGGCACTGGATGCCACCCAGAATAGTTCCACTTTCTAGCCATGCTTTTATTACTCACAAAGTGCCTAACAGGTACAACACTAGATCAGTGGGAACAACTCATTAGAAGTGAAAGGGTTCTGGCTATATTTCAATTATGTTAATTTACTGTAGGTATTGTACAGTGCTTAGTTATGTCATTGTTCCTTAGGATTTTCAAGAAAAATCAATCTAAGGCTCTCTCACAATCATCTATTCTAGACCTCATATCATCTTTTCTCATCAGTAGCTTTAGAAAGCTCAGGTAAGAGTTGCTCATCTTCAGTAGCAAATAGTAGGTATATTCTCCAATATCTAGAGGGGAGTTGATTAAAAAAAACTTTTACTTTTCAATTAGTTGCATGACTGCACTTCAGTATTTCCTGTAATTGTATTAGAGATGTCAGGCTGCTGTCCTTCTAAGGAAACTCAAATTTAAGAGAAGATAATTTTATGAAAATATTGACCTCATCTTCTGAAATTATTTTTCTCCCTCTCTTTAAAGATGTCCCTGTTCAAACATTTTTTGAAAGGACTATGTGCTTTAGATTTATACATGGAGGATTTCTTTTCTAAGTTCAGGATCATTTCTATCCCCAACACTTTCTTCCAATTTAAACAATACCCCCCAAAACAAACCTTCACACCTTTCACTTCCTGATTTGTCTGCAACTGAAGTGGTCTTCCTTTATACTTTCATAAATTATTGATTTCCCAGAACGCTTCTTTTTCAGCCACGTTTTTAACTAAAGTTGTGTTGTGGCTTACGAGTACATCTTCAAGATACACCTTGCTGTAGCTTTACTATGTGCATTTGAAAATAACAATTGAGTGGTGCAGCTCATAGCTGCAGCTTTAATGTGTAATTTTCACAGGGAGATATTTTCCCAGCATCTTCTTGACAAATGGCCCAGTCCAGAGGTCCCCATGCACTGTCCAGCTTTGGAAGCCAGTCCTTGTTTCTACTAGCCAGTGAGGCTTGGCTTTCTTACTTCTTGCTCCATAAAAGTACATCAGAGTATACTTTTAAAAAATGGGTTAAAAATAAGTTCTAACGAGTATCTCTTAATAGAACCTAGTCTTTAATAATAAAAAAGGATGTGTGTCTGTCCATCCATCAGCACCATAGTGCCAAGACATTGAAACTTGACATACATAGTAAGGGGATCCTCAGGGTGTGCATCTCAAGGTTATTATTATTTTTAAACTTATTAATTTAAATTAATTTAAATGTGTCCTAGTGGTTGAAGCCTGCAATAACATCTTCACCACTAGGGGCAGACTTCTACAACCAGCACATAGCTCTGCAGTCCATACAGTTTGGAGCTGGAGGAGATTAGCAGCCTATCAGGGACAGTGTTATAGTCTGCCCCCTCCTTCTGCTCCATTCAGGGGAGTGGGGAGGGCAGATCCCCCAGGCGGGGGGGGGGTGCACCATGACAGGGGCCATGCCTAGGGGTGAAGTGGCCAGGGCTTCACTCAGAGGGGGTTGTGTCCAGCCCAACAATGTATCCAACTCTGACAGCTGTGTAAGTTTGCTAGAAGCCTTCGCTGTATCAAACTGCATGCTAAGCTGGGGCTGTTCACTAGTTTGAAATACAATCTGAATGTAATACAAATAAACAAACTCTACATATAATCTCTTGAAACTGAATTTATGAACCTCGAACAGGCTTACGTTAAAGGCCTGGTTCAGCCGTAGCGTTAAACCATGGGTTGGTGTTATGAGGAGGGGCAGGTGCGAGTCTTGGGCTGGCATGCTGCTAAACCAGGTCCAAAGTGGCTTCAGATCCTGGTTTGCAAACTAACTGGGGTTAGGACAAACCAGTTTCCCATATACAGGTGTAACTGGAAAATGTGGTTTGTTCAAAATGCCAACTGGAAACTTTAGGCTCTCCCCCTTCATGTAAAATGGAGGAGAGAAGGGGAAGAGGAATGCAGAAGCCCAAGGCTGCTCATCCTCACCACAATGAACCATGTAGGAACCAGGCCAAAGTCTGCATTATGTAAAAAACTAAAATTATGGAGGAAAAGACAAACCTAAAGCATTCATGCCAGAAGTTTACAATGTTTTTGAATCCTGGCTGTAGTCTTCAAAAATGATTAGTTTAGGTTGCAATCCTATACCCATCTACCTGAGAGTAAGAACATTTCTACATGAGGCTTTTATTGAACACTCATGATTGATCACTCATCGAAGTTTGCAGGTTCTTTATATGACATGGTCAACTTCCAGGGTGTCTCCTGTACTTTTTGACTTTTACCCCGCTTTTAAAAAGATTGGAGATAACCTGATAAGGAAAGTTAATCCGATACATAGGCCATGTGAAACTGTGCAGTGCTGCTATAACCACAGAGCCATCTGGTGGCTGTAAAGTAAAACATATAGAACTTGCTGAGAAAGGAATTCTTTGATTCAAAGCACATGTCCACCTGTGTAAAGGAGCCGATTTTAATCCCACAAAGAATCTGGAAACAAAAGCCCCAGTAAGTTGTTGGATAAAAAGCCTGCTGTGGTGAAGCCCTAAGTCCCACTGAAATCAATGGGACTTACTTCTGAGTACGCAGGTATAGGATTGCAATGTTTGTGTCCTTGCATATTTATCTGAATTGAATTCATTCATCTGTGGCACAAAGGCCATTCCAACCTTGCATATTTATAGAGAGAGGCCCCTTGCCTCCAAGCAGATAATAATTCTGTAATGGAAACGGCATGTATGACCAAAGATATGCCCCCTGGTAGTTATAAAGGCTCCATTTAGTTCCAGACAAATATGTTTTAGCAACCAGTTAGCAAGGATGCTTATTCTGGAAATGTGTGTGAATTAGAAAATGAAAAACTTGATTTAAATCATCAATGTATATTTCCTTGATTTAAATCAGCCCAGCCTGAAGTGCAGCAAGAGCAGACCACATAAACCAGACGCTTCAGAGTTTTAGGAGGAGGTTGACAACAATAGAGATTATTTATTTATTATTAAATTATTATTATTATTATTAGCTTATTTTTAAAAACGAAGCCTTTGCTTCATTGGATTGTGGCCCCACAGAGTATCTGAAAGTTTTAATGACATGGTTATATTTTTCAGAATGCTTTTATCATTGACTTGTATGATTGCAGTGGTGTTTAATGTATATTTTAATGTGTGTGTTTTTGTAAGCCATTTTGGGTTCCCAAATTTGCACACTTTTATTCATTTTTTAAAATAATCTTTTTATTTGCAACACAATGGTAACAACAAACAAAGAAACAAACAAATCCCCTCCCCCCAAAAAAAGAAAGGGGATAAAAATTCGTATCATCAAACATAACAATGTACAGTAATCATTACCTATAGGAAAAAGAAAAGGAAAAAGGAAAAACACAAGGAGGGGGAGAAAAAGGATTAACATCTCCATTTCAAATATATACGTTAATGTAAGCAGTCCATATATTTATAAGCATCCATAAGACTTTGACTGTTATTCATGTGGAGAGAAACAATGACCATCCCACCCTTCCCCTAACCTGTACCAATTTAGTACTGCAACCATAAAACAGGAGCTGAGTCTTAGGGCTAACTATGAATCCCAAGTAACACGACACAAACAGACCACGTGAGATAGACCAGATTTCTCTGGCGCATGGACAGGAGCAGCACTGGGTTTTTGTCAGCGTGTGCTGAATTAAATGATAAGGGTGCTTGCATAAGTGTAGTTAGGACCAGAGGTGCATTTGGGGGGCTCTGAAAGGAATTGCCGCTGTGCTGCAATCTTGATAGCCCTGTCTCACTTCTGTGCTGTCCCCAGTCCCACCTCCTTGAGCCAGTGGGAAAGTGGATGTGGCGGCAGGAACTGCACAGGGCTCTGGTGATTTCTGGTGCTGGCGGCTCCAGGCAGAGAGGCTGCCTTTGCGTCGCCAGTGGCAGCAGTAGTAAAGACCCTGAACAGTATTGTTTACACTGATGGGTAGCGGATCTCAGGCAGAGGCCTTTCCCGCCGTTTGCTGCCTGAGCCTTTTATCTGAATTATGTCTAGGATTATGTGCAATATTGCTGAGCTATAGCCCCTCCCCAATAGCAGGAGAGGGCTGTTGACTCTGTCCCCTGTTTGCAGGCTTCCCAACAGCGTTGGCTTGGGCACTGTGGTAAGCAAGCTGCTACACGAGTGGAGTCAGCTCGCCAGCCAATTAATCCCAGTGCTGTCTGCTCTGACTGGCAGGACTGGGCCTGTCATTAGGCAGAGCGAGGCAGCTGCCTGAAACTGTGGATGCTGGGCTGTGTGTGTGTCAGGGAGTGGTGGCACGGTGTCAGAGGACAGAACTATGAATGCCCCATTGTCTGCCCTATGCCCCCTGCTACCCTTAGGTGGGGTGAACGATGCTGTCCCATTGCCAGTGCTGAAGCAAGATTCAGCTGCCAATCCAGTTGGCTTCTGTATGTGGAATGGGGAGGGGGAAGGCACCATCTTGTTGTTCACCCGAGGCTGCAAAACGTCTTGGGATGGCCCTGCTGACTGATGACAGTTCTCCAAGGTTTCAGGCAGTGGGCTTCACCAACCCTGCTGCCTGAAATCCTTTTAAATGGAAATGCTAGTGAATAAGCCCAGAATCTTTGGCATGCTCTGCCAGAATGCTCTGACCCGAAAAAAGGATTAATCGGTTGGAGGGGTAGCCTTGGCTTGTGTCTTTCCCCATGCCTCAGTTTATAGTCTCTAGCAAATCTGTGAATTATCCCAGTGAAGCCCGATGTTTGGTTCATGTCCTCTCTAATCCTAACGCTACAGATTGTATTGCCTCAGTAAAAGAAATCCAGTACGCTAATAGCAATCTCATGATTCTCCAAGTGCGGATCCTTATGCAGCCAAAATAGTACCACCCACACCCACAAGAGGGAGGTAACAGCTGGCTTGCAGGAACCCGGAGGTTTGCAGAAGTACAAAAAATTGTTAGAAAAAACTCTGAGGGGTGGGTGAAGGAACCTCCCAAATAACCCAGTGAGGATTGGGCATGCTCAGTGGTCACAGAATCAAAACTGAGAGGGGATGGGGAATGAAATGGAGTACCCTGGAAAAGGTCATGGCTGGCTAGCTGGAACCCTGAATAGGAGCACTCCACGTGACAAGGTTTTGTCGCAGTTTCTGCTTGTATCAGCTCAATTTTCAAAATGTTGAATTGGGGAAGTCTCTCAGCCAGCTTCAGTAGCTCTCCCAGTCCTTATTTGCCACCAGGGATATAGAAGATTTCGTATATTTGTTTTTAGCACTCACTAAATTCAATTCAACCCCTTTTGGCAACATCCTCCTAGAAGCAGCTTATTAGTAGTGAAGAGTGAACTCGCCTCAGCTTGATTTGGAATTGAGTCCATTATAGATGGACAGCTCCAGGAAATGACATTTGATTAATTTTATACATAAGCATTATGAGCTGGGGAAAGTTGTATCCCAAATCAGGAAATTACACACCTTGGTATTATCATTAATGATTAGGACTTCCTGTTTCTACTTCCCCTCTCTACCCCATACTACACAGGCCATAACTGCCTCCAGTTTCCACTGGGAAGGCATTCTTTCTCCCTGCCCCCCCCCCGCCAATTTGCCTGACTTGCTTCTCAATACATTTAAAAGGAATTCCTATGATGCATAGCACCTATACCAGGGATGGGGAAGCCCAGGCCCAGGGCCCAAATCCAGCCCTCTTGGGGTACCAATCCAGTCCTCTGGGGTTCCCCAGAGGGCTACTCCCCCTTCCCCTGGCCAAACCCCTTTCCCCCAACCCCCCATTGTTGGGTTGTTTCCCATTTTTTGTGTAGTTTTTCTAATTCTAAAAGGTGGAAATGCCTCTCCTAAAGCTTAGCTAATGGCAGTAAGAGCTTTATCTTACTTTATCTTATCGAGTTCCACAGTCACCATTTTTTGAAAACTAAAATGGCAACTGCAAAAATGTGCATATTTGCATATGCATGAAAATGTGCATTTTTGCGAATGGGCATATTTGCATATGCGAAAATGTGCATTTTATGAAAACATAATATGTGCATGTTTACGATTGCCATGTTATTTATCAAAAATGGCAACCATGGAACTTGAAGAGGCCGTTGGGGTGAGTGTAGGCTGCTTGCTGAGTGCAGGAGGAGCTCGAGCGTGGTCTGGGGACCAGCGAATGGGGGCAGGGGCTAGGCGGGCACCTGGAGAACCCAGACGGGGGGTTCACACATCCCTATTGGTGACCTTGGGGCAATCATTAATTTTCAGCTTAACCTACCTCACAGGGGTGTTGTGAAGATACACTTTTTGAACTTCATGGAGGAAAAGCAGGATATAAATGTCACTAATTAATTAAAATTCTCCAGTCTGCATAGAGGCCTACATTTACAGTTGCTTATTATGATTCTATGTGTACTTTGTTATGGCCATATTTCAGACTTAAAAATATAATATGCACCTCACATCAGCTGTGAATGGCATCCATATATTTAAATTGCTCACTTTCTTTTAAAGGGGTTGACACAAACTAAACATGAATGAATAAAGATGACTGTCCTCTTAGAGAAAGGTTTGTTTTTAAAGGCCACCCACATTCTTAATCCATTCTTGATTTAAAGCCATAAGAGAAAGCAATTAGAAGTCAGCACACCTAATTATGTTCTAATTAGAAAGTTTAATAGAAGCATCTAAATGAAGATATATGATGCCTTTTAAATGGAAGCAGTGAAGACTGAGTAACCTAGCATAAAAATGCCTAATATGTTGTGCAGTCAACACAAGCCTTTCAAAAGAGGAAAGATAAAAAAGAAAATCCAAAAGCATCGTGGTGAATTTCCAGAACAAGGGATCGAGAGCGGCCCTCGGAATCAAACTATATTTCTAAACTGCTGAATGATATGCCAACACCCCTTCTAGACAGTAACACTTCCAAGAGCAAAGCATTTACCTCAAGCACAAGTAAAAAAAAAATCACCCTTTATTATCAAAGCTACATGATGAAAGTTTGTCAGACAGAAAGAACTGCTTGAGTCAGAAAATCATTCTGACACATCAGCAATATAATCCAGTATGGCAAATCTTACATTCCTCTGTTCTAGGCTATATTTCTATAACAGCTTTTATATCCCATTTCAGATATGAAATTCTTTTGCGATACTTGAACTGTGCAGCCATTTAGCTTTCACTGTTGGGTACTGGGCATTCCCTTTGTGCAATTATCATTGCAGTCAATTAGCGTTTGACTAGCTCTGAATCTCTGAATGTAGTATACTGGCAACAGAGTGAAGGAGTCAGTCAGTAATTTCTGGGAATTTGTTGGAGATCCATCAGGCTGATTTACATCCAGGTGTTCTATTATCAGGAACTGTCTTGACGATATGAAAAGATCATGCATTAATAAGGCCTAATATGAAATGGTGTACTTTCAGGTACTGGTGTCTGATTCCAAAAGGTGTGTTTTATGGAGAAACAAGTTTACTGCATGATACAATCACACATTCTGCTCATGGGTACCCAGACGCAGAAAGTGTCCTATGAGGAACGGATAAAAGAGAGTTGAGTATGTTTAGCCTGGAGACGAGAAGATTAAGGGGAGGCATGATAGTAGTCTGCAAAGAGCACAAGGGCTGTGTCCTTGCTAGCAGCCCCTCGAACCCACCCGCCACCACGGGTTCCATGCGTGAAACACAAAACCAATTGATATCTCAAATAAAATAGGCTTTGCTTCAGCCTTTTTCCTTAATGCAGAAAAGTAATCCAGGGGTTATGGCACCAACACATGAGAGAAAGATACTCAAGGCAACAAAGGCCACCTTGGCAGCAGTCCTAAGGGTGACAAGAATGATCTGTGTAATGGCTTGTGGTGAGTAGGGATGTACGAAAGTCACTTACCTTTTCGCAGCTTGGCTTTGTGGTGGGGGGGGAGGCGCTTCGCTTCTCCCCCTGAAGTTCAGGCGAGGGGGGGGAGGCGTCCCGCCTCGCCCGGCCGAAATTCAGGCTGGGGAGAAGCGCCCCGTCTCCCCGGCCACGAAACAAAAAGTGAAAAAAGTGAAAAAACAAAAACAACCCCCCCCCCGTGATAGGCTACGTAACGATTAACGTAGCCTATCACGGCTAGATTTCCAAAGTCAGCCGTGATAGGCTACGTTAATCGTCACGTAGCCTATCACGGGTTTGTTTGTTTTTTTTACTTTATTTTGTAATGGTGGCGGCGGCAGCCGGTCGGAAGACTGGCCACTGCCCCCGCCCCCGCTAAAACGCCTCCAAAACGCTGCCGGGACCCACCACCGAGAGGGACATTCGCAGGAGGTAAGTCCCATCCCGGGGGGGGGGGTGGCAGAGAATTTCACCGCTAATTTCGGGGGGCTGAATGCGTTGGCATTCGGCCTCACCGAGATTCGTGGAGAAATTCTCAGAAATTCTCTGCCATCCCTAGGAGGCTTGGCTGGGTAAATGGACCTCAGTCAGTCAGCTGCTTTTACTTCTCATCGTCTTTGCAGGATCTCAATGGCAGCAGGCCGCCCTGATGCTAGCTTTGGGAGGATCCCTTCCGGCACCTGAGTTCTGCCCCAAGACAGAGAGGGAACTTAGGCTTCTAGATGCCTTGGATCAGCCCTCTCTGTCTTCCAAGCCTCCTTTCCCCTAGCACCTTCCCTCTGCCTCCTGTTCCCTCTCCCAAGGCACATTCCCTTTGGGGGCTCTCTCTTCCACTCTTCAGCCTGAAGATGGAGCTTCTTATCCATGCTGGGAAGCTTGGGTGTCCACCATGTTTTCCCCTACTGTTGCTGGCATTGGAATGGCTCGTTCCATCTCTTTAGCTCAATCCTCCAGCCTCTCTCTAACCATCCTCCTTCCCAGCTTTCTGGCTTCCTTTCTCTCTCCCTGTACTGCTCAGTTTCCTTCCCTTCCTTACTTCCCTTAAACAGCCTCAGATCAGGGCTGGCTCCTTGTCAGGGAATCCTTCCCTCTCTGCTTGGTCTCTGCTCTGCAATAGGTTTAATTGGCTTGGTGGCTGATTAGTGGCTTCCCAGTCAGCATCACAGCCTCTGGGAGCTGCCATCAGCCTCTGGGAGACTTCTTGTCCCACAACTGGAGGGAGGTGCTGCATGGTGAGTCCTTGCAGTGCTGACAGGCTGCCTTGCAGAACATGGAGCAGACTTGTTCTCTGTTGTTCCAGAGGATAGGACCAGAAACTATGGGTGGAAACTGCAGGGAAGTAGATCTTGGCTAAACATTAGGAGAAACCTAAGAGCTCTCAATCGTGTAACAAACCGCCCTGGGAAGCAACGGGTTCTCTTTCACTGGAGGTATATAAGCAGGGTCTGGATAGCCATCTGAGTCAATGATGTTGTAGTTGCATCCTGCAGCATAGATCCTGAACTGACTTTAAGGTATCTTCCATCTCTAAAATTCTATAATTCTGTTTCCCCCATAGTTTTGACCCTGTCCTCAACAAAGCTTTAACAAAGAAGATACATATTAAAAGTATTATTGTTTACATCCCGCCCGCCCCCCCGCCACTGCTTTTTCCATGATGGAACTCAACGCAGCATACTGGGGAGTTTCCAGGCAATCTCCCATCCAAGAACTGAGCAGAACCGAACTTGCTTAGCTTCAGCAAGGTTTCTGTTTAAAATATTGTGAGACCATGCCCTACTACAGGGGTATGGAACCTGTTGTCGGACTCCAATCCCAATCAACCAAAGCTAGAATGGGTAATTGTCAGGGTGATGGGATTTGTAGTCCACCAACATCTGGAAAGCCACAGATTCCTCACCCTAGTCCTGCAACGTCTAATAATTCAGTTCAGGAAACACCCTAAAGCAGGGGTGGGCAACCTGTGGCCCTCCAGATGTTTTGGCCTACATTGCCCATCAGCCTTGGCCAGCATAGCCAATGCTAAGCGTTGATGGGAATTGTAGGCCAAAAATTGCTTGTCTCTGCCCTAAAGTCTGTATGCTATCCGAATTTTAGCTGGAGTGTTTATACATTTTGTTATCAACTGTTACTGATCTCCTAGGTTCAGTTTATATGTGCAGGCAGGGCTGGTATCAAAGGGAGGCGAATTTGGGCACTTGCCAAAGGCCCGCATCCAGCAGGGGCCCACTGGCAGGAGTCCCCTGGAGTTTCTCCTCTTCACCATTGCTGCATGCTTCTTCACCTGTCTGTCCCCCTGGCCCAGACAACAGTGGAGGTGAGAAGGAGCAGTAGATGCCACTGCCTATTTGCTCATTGGCTCTCTGCTTGTCAAGCAAGCAAGTGGCATCAGTGATGAGAAAGAGGAGGAGGAGCCATAGCAGCTGGTGACAATCGCAGTGAGAAGGTGGACTCACTGCGGGAGGGGCCCCATTGAGGATGTCTTACCCAAGGGCCCTCAAAAACTTGGAACCGGCATTGTGTGCAGGCAATCATATGGGCAACACTGGAGTTGCAGCCATATGAAGGCAATGGCACACGTTAAGCTGGTCTGAAGCAGTTCAGCCACAGTCATGCAAACCACAAAAAAGAACAAGGTTGCACTGATATGGTTGAAATAACCTAAGCTACTTCACACAATGGGCTTCTCCACCCCAGATTTTTTATCCCACAACTTTACCGGGGCTTCTGCTTCCAGATTCTTTGCAGGATTAAGATCAGCTCCTTCACACACACTCCCTCTTTTTCCCCCTTGACAGTTGCCTTCATGTGCAAGTTCTACATTTTTCATTATACAGCCACTAGATGGTGATGCTGTTATAGCTCAACTCCCTCTTTACACAGACACACTTTTTAAAATTACCTCATTATCTCCATTTCAAATAAAGCTGCGGAAATGTTCAGAAAGCACAGGAGAGGCGCTGGAGGTTGACGACGTCATGTAAAGGATACGCAAAATTCCACGAGTAACCATTCTCAGTCTCAGGATAAGACCTTGTGTGGAAAAGCCCAATGGCTTGTTAAGTGGGGCTCACCATATGAAGTTGGTGGTTACATTTCAAATGGCCATCCACACATCTGCTTGCTTGTATGAACTGAAACATGGTCTTACCAAGGTATGCTCTTGGTGGTATTTTCTGTCTTTTGGTTATGGTTTTAGGTGAAATGTGGGGAAATGGAACACAGAAAGTATTACAGATGATCAGGAAAAAGTATTTGGTTCAGATTCTGGATTAAGATTTGGGATTAATATATTTGTCCAAATCAGAGTATGTACTCTCTACCACAATACTGCTTAAGTGTCTTTCCATATCTGAATTTCCCCCTCTTTTATATGAAAAACTTTAGGATAAAACAAAACTCTTTCTTTAAGTCCTGGAAGAAGGCAGCGTGTTCTGCAGCTTTTATCACTGTGGACACAACTTCAGCTCCTCTTTAGTACTTCAAATTACTTAATTTGTTCTGCTTTGATTGGTACTAAATAAATTTAGACAGGCCCCATCCATACGAGGGCTGAATAGTTTGCATCATCAATCAAGTGTGGGCTTTTTTTTGTGTTTCCATTTTATGGTATACCTCCTACTTGTCGCTACTAGGTTTCCCCCTCCCACACGCACGTATGGTGTAGCGGATTAAACTAGTTAGCAGGCTAGATAGATTATATGCATTAACACAACTGTTTTTCTCAAGCACTGAGCAAAACCAAAGACATTCATTATACCAAACAATTAAGCGTGCTTCCTTTGGTTGGACTGTGCCTGGTTTCTATCTTCTAGTAGATGGATGGCAGTAATGTAATCATTTTCGAATTGGAGTGTTTAATTGCCTTCCTTGAGAGATTTATATTGATTTGGAATGATCAACATTATTGTATGAAATTTCTTCACATACCACTAGCCAAATCACTATTTTGGTCAAATGGTTAAGAAACTCCTCAAGAACATTATTATTTTTGTATTATTCATTTTAAAGCATTTTAGGATGCCTTTTAGGGCCAAGCCCTCACAAGGCCACTTGCATCCTATAAATATAACATATAAACACAATAAAAAGAACCCCCCTGCTGCCACAAAACGTTTAAACAACCCATAGAAACAATCTAAAGGCAGAAAAAACCCCAGCAATAAGACTCAATGACACTAAAATAGCAGAAAGCAACAATGCCAATAAACAGCAATATCTGACTAAGGACAATATCACTAAAAAATAATAAAATAATAAAGCATGGAATCAATGCCCTTTAGTAGCACTCCTCAACTTTTCCAGGATTGGTCTCTAGCATTAGTCTCAGCTTTCAACATGGTACCTAATTTTAATTGTCTTTACTTTTCTCCTTCTTCTTATCTCCCCTGTCCCTCTCTCCTACTTCCTTCCTCATTTAGCCTAGCCAGCAACTGTTGTGTAAATGCCCACTGGCAGATACTTTAGATATTTTTAGACACACTCTGCATGGCTTTGTCCCCCTTTACACTCTGTTTCTTACCTAACGTGGAAGGTTTCTTACCGAATGTGTAATGTGGGTACAAAGAAAAGAAATGCATAAAACTAATATGGGAGAGTTTGGGACGCCCCACCAACCACCCTCTGAAGTGTCAGATCTAGGCCAGGGAGACCCAGGTAAGTATTCCAGGTCCACGAGGCCGGCATTGGTTCCGTTATAACACACTAGCTTACGTTCAGGCTGCCGTGTAGGATTTGTCCACTTCCACTTCCTGTGCAGCAGGACTGTAATAAGGGGCAATCTATGGTCCCTGTGCAGAAGGGTAGAGTTGTTTTGACCGAGGAAGCTTCGCCAGTATTGTTTTTCTTTCTTGATCAGGAAGGGCTCAGTAAGAGAGCACATGCACTGCATGCAAACCCTCCTGGGTAGGGCTGGGAAAGACTTCTATCCGAAGCCTTGGAGAGCTGCTTCCAGTCAGTGTAGACAACACTACCAAGCTAGATGGATCAATGGTTTGGCTTCTTCCTATCCCCAGTGAATTAAGGTCCACCCTGCTATACGGCATTGGTTTCAAACCTGGGATCTTTTGATCAAGTAAAAAACAAAAAATACAGGTGAAGCCTCCTCCAGAGTGGTGCAGTGGTAAACTTTGAAGCACAGATGTTCATCATGACAGTCCCCATAATCATGCCCTCAAGGAGAGTACAAAAATTCAGGCAGCTGTGTTGACCCATATCAACAAACCAGTTCTAGACATTTTCATCTCTACCAGGGGCAGGTCTGTTGTAAAGCTAATGGATCTTAATTGCCCATTCAAGACCAGGCCACCTCAAAATATGTTGCATCACAACAGGGAACAATAAAGCGTTGCTGGGAAAATTAATTTCCCCCCAGCTACTGTGAGGATGGCTGCTAAGCTCAGAGGGAACAGGGCGTTCTGAGGGAGTGGCAGGCGACGTCAGCATCCGAAAAGTGCCAGCGCTATGTCCTTGTGAGCCCTGGCTCCACTATACCGCTGTTCCTTCCTCAAAACATCTCTTCCCTTCTATGCAGGGAGCACAGATTTCCCCTCTATGACTGGAATGGGACAAAACATATATGGCAGCCCCCAATTAAACCAGGGTGGTGTAATAGATCCAGTGCTAGATTCGTGGAGAAGGGATACCTGTGTCTGGCAATGCAGCCACTACATTTCTCTGCCCCCATATTTTGGTGTTCCTGGAATCAGCAATGCATAAGGAAGCATGTCTTTTTTCCTTCTAACAATGAGCAGCAGATTTTGTTAAGTTGTATTTTATGTCAGACATCCTTTAGAATGTCAGGAGGCAACTTATATGGAAGTTTGGATAACCCCAAAATTTATTGACATAGAATTGATAAAAAAACAGACAAGTAATGCTTTAATCGATTGCCATCCCTACTTATAACCCATCGTACCCTCGAGGTCATCTGCCTTAAGTCCCTTGCATCAATTCACTTGCTAGGTTTCATTTACTGTACTCTTGTTCCTATTTATGCCTCTTCGCAATGGTCTGTAGGGCCCAGGGGGTCAGGCTAATGATGAGGCCTCTGTAACAGAGAGACCTCTTGCAAAGGGACCTGACAGACATTAATGCTAGTTTATTCTTCATTGACCCATTTGCCTGAAATGACAAAGAGCCCCGGTATCCTTTGCTTTTACTTTTAGCTTTCTTGAAAATCCCCAAGGAAAGTGAATGTCTAGTTTTTCTGTTACTGCCCACTGTAATCTTGTCATTTCTGAGTTAAGTTCTAAATAAAGCACAGCCTTCCATTTCCTTTCTGTAAGCATAACCCCTCACATTCCTGGGTTACCAGATCTGAATTGAAAACATTTCCTATTCACATCAAATACAATCCAGAACTATCTGTTTTCATTTCAAATGTTTGCCACATCCTAATTCTTATCTATTTAATGATGTCTTCCCACCCCTAAACCCCACTCCACCACACACACTATGCAAAAGTCTGGTATCTTTTCATTTATTAGGTTTGTCCTTTCTGTCATTGTATAGCTGTTCTTCGCACATCACATTAGTACGGACATTTTCTGTTGGATATAATGGGACCCATCTCCTGCTAATATCGCTCCTTTTCAGCCTAAAACCTCTTCCTTCCAGATGCCTTTTACAGTCCCACAGGGCTTGTTTGTGATCTATCTTTGGAATCTCAAAATAATGTTCATTTTCATTTAATACTGAGATTGAGGTGAGAGTCAAACAATTACAAAAAGCGTGCCATGTTGGATTATTCAAATCCTTGCCTGCTTTTCATACACAAAATATCAGCATCGACGGATTAGTAGCTGCTTGATAACTTGCCCTGAGATGATCTCTTTTGAAAACAGACTATATGGGGCTTTGCAACTGAGTGAATGTCCACTGACAGCTAGAGTTGGACTGTAGAGGCTACACTGAAATGCTAGGACTTATTTTCACTCGTTCCTTAAATCAGCATTTTGGCTTTCAACTCCTGACAATGTACGCTAGGCCTCTCTGGAATACATCAATCTGTCGGCAGTATCTCAGAGCTGGTATAACTTAGTGTGTTATGTCAGTCTGTCCCATTGATTAGTGACCCTTTTAAAGGGCCTAATGTTGAAAAAGAAAGGCATCTAAAGTAAAATACAAATAGAACAAACAAGGCACTAAAGCATTTTTAGAAATTAGTCAACGTCTGTGTGAACAGATGCCCACCCCGCAAATGGAGTGGGATAAAATACTGGGAATCCATGAATATGAACAGAATGCATTGCTGTTCCCACTACATAGATCTTCTGATCTGGGAGTTTCACTTTGATGGCAATTGCTTGTAAATAGGCACACAACAAGATGTGCTTTTCGGGAAAAATCACATGATTTGACTCAACCCCTCTAATGCTTTTTCTTTGCTTCTTTGGATGCCTCAGCAGAGCCAGTCACTTCCATCACCGAGAATAACAAGCATGGACAAAATGTCAACAAAATGAAAACAAACATTTTGAACAGAATGCGGGGGAGGGAGATAAGGAGTTCAGTTATTAAGCTCTAGTCCACCCCCAACTCCAAACAGGGTGCTTTAGTCATCCAGGATGATCTTATTCTATTTTATTATTGGCTGCACTGCATAAATCTAATTTTTACCATGGAAGAAAAGATGGTGGGGAATGTTAAGCAGAGCAATACTTCATATGCCATTATGCGCTGAGTGTATATTTAGAACTAATGGTATGGATTCCCTCCCTCTCCTCCCAGCTTCAGCTAAGACAGTGCACACCAAGACATAAGGGGGTGCATTCAATTATTTATTGGAACACGATACTCAGTAAATTTGGTGTGCCCGGAAAAGGCCTTCACATTAATTTGCATCACTTTCAATAAGAGTTCAGTGGTCTAATTAGAAAGCCCTACAGTAGAAGAGAATGGAGGCCAGTGAGATTTTACAATGAAGTACAAGGCTCAATATGGAAGGATTAAAAAAGAGATTTGGGATCAGACATACAGCTCTGGTAAACTGAAGGGGAATCTCTCTAGAAGAAAAAAGATCTGACAATCCTGCCTCTACTCTTGGTGGAACTTCTTCACTGTAGAACAGGATTGCCCTTTCAAAGGAGAAGAAGGGAGAGAGAAATCTTGCCCCTCTAAGATAACATTTGGTTGGTACCAGGGGTGCAGTGGTGGTGGGTCGCACCGGGCTGGGTCCCTCCCAGTCCCAGCCTATTGCTGTGGGGCAGGTGGCTGGAGGAGCCTGAGATGCTCTTGTGAGCAGCAGCTAGCTACTCTCCCCAAAGCTCCAGGCAGGGGGCAGGAAGAATGGCAAATTCCCCCCTCCCCTGGTCTGAGAGGCCACCTGGGCAAGGCAGCCTCGCCTGTTGTTGTCGTTCAGTCGTTCAGTCGTGTCCGACTCTTCATGACCCCATGATGGACCACAGCACACCAGGCCTTCCTGTCCTGCGCTCTCTCCCGGAGCATGCTCAAGTCCGTATTCATTGCATCGGTGATGCTCTCTAGCCATCTCATCCTCTGCCATCCCCTTCTCCTTTTGCCTTCAGTCTTTCCCAGCATCAGGGTCTTTTCCAGGGAGTTTTCTCTTCGCATTAGGTGGCCAAAATATTTCAGCTTCAGCTTCAGTATCTGTCCTTCCAATGAGCACTCGGGGTTGATTTCCTTTAGGATTGACTGATTTGACCTCCTTGCAGTCCAGGGGACTCGTAATAGCCTCGCCTGGCAAAGGGTTAATTTACCCTCTCCTGCAGCCCGCCTTCTCTCGCTTGGAAAGGGAGAGATGGAGGAGCTGCTGCCATGCCTGCTCCTGAAACTGCACCGTGGCCACCCGGTTTCAGGGAAGGGCGTGAGCACGTGGGCCAGGCTAAGTTGCTTGCTGGAGATGCTGGTCGGGATCGTCAATCCCGTGCCCCCAGCGAGCCCAGCCAGAGAGCAACGCCCCAGAGAACACGCTGGCCGTCAGACTCAGATAGGTCAGCTCAGTCAGTTTGTTGGGTGGTGGCGGTGGGGGCAGCCAAAAAAGGCAGTGGAGTGGGGGGGGCAGAGAGAAGAAGGAGGAAGTCTATATGGGTGAAAAATAAATGAATTTTTAAAAATTAAATTAAAAAGATAAGAAATACCTGGGAATAAACCCCACTGAAATCTATATGCTTACTTCCGAGAAGACATGTACGTGGATATTGGGAGCCCTGATGCAGCGGCCACCTCACCTGCCCACACAGTTCTGGGCAGGGGCCGCAGAACTTCTCTCACCCAGCCTTTCCCAACCTTGTGCCACCCAGATGTGTTGGACTGCAAATCCTATCATCCCCCCTCCCAGCCAGCATAGCCAATATGCTGCCTGGAGCCAGTGGGAGTTGTTGCCCAGCAAATCTGGAGGGCGCCAGGTTGGGGAAGGGCAACTGCAGCCTGCTGCATTTCTTCTTGGCTGTTTACCAGCAACCCTGATGGTCTTTAAATACATTTGTTAAGAAAAGCAGCTTTTCTGTTGTTCTCCCTCACCACACACACACACACACAGACACACACACACTCATTTCCTCCATACATTTGCTTTATGCTTACTTGAGAGTAAGCCCCCATATCTGAGAGTAAGCCCCATGGCCATGAGGCTTTATCCACATGATAGGGTCACGATTTTATCTGAGGTAGAAAAAAAGTCACTGATGTCCGTATATGATGTATTATTTATATAATTAATTGTTTGGATGTATAGTCGACTTCATCCCGAAGGCTCAGGGCTGGTAACAATATGCTAATCAATCTACTTTATCTTTTCCTGTCGCTGGTCACCAAAAGACAGTTTGAATAAAACATGTCTTCAGCTGCTTTCAGAAGATGCACAGACTTTGGTGTTTACAATATATGTGGTACTTTACAGAGAATCATAAGCAAAACAGTCAGGTCTCTGCCCCTAGAAGCTTACAATCTAAATTTAAATTTAATTTGTAATCTAAAGTTATGTAGCTGTTTGAAACTTAATTTTTGATTATATAAGCTATTATTGTCATCATTATTATGTTCTCCTTTTTCCTCACACCATTTAGATATAATGTGCCTGTAGGAAGTAAGGGTGTGGCAATGTGAATGGCCTAAACCCTTGTCCTCCTCTTGAACATATGCTCCCATTGTTTTGTACCTCTTATTAAAAAACACACATAAAGCTGATTTACATACCCTTAACTGAGGTTTGTTTATGGTGGGGGGCCTCATTACTGCATCACTCTTAAAACTCCTGATGTTTAAGCTTGTTCTTGGCAGTTCTCCAAAGTATACCCCAGTACCAGCAGCCAGAACCAGCTAGAGCACCATCCTATCCCACTCTAGGGATGTCAGAGAATTCCACCATGGATCCCAGGAGGGCAAATTCCAGTGAATTCGGCCCCCCATAATCCGTGGCAGAACGGAGCCCCCCGCCCCACCACCTTGCGAAAGCCCCATGAAACGGAGCCTACCTGGCTGCGGCTCCAGCGGCGGCTCCGGCAGCGGCGGCTCCGGCGGCGGCGGCTCCGGCCGTTGCTGGGCTGCTGTGGCCGCAAATGGCTGCCGTCGTAGTGGCTGCCATTTGCGTCCCTACGCTGGCCCGTGATGAGCTATGTATATATTTACGTAGCCTATCACAACTGAAGCAGGGACGCAAATGGCATCCCCTACGCCATTTGTGTCCCCGCTTTAGCCGTGATAGGCTATGTAAATATTCGTTCCCACTTTAGCCGTGATAGGCTACGTAAATATTTACGTAGCCTATCATGGGCTTGTGTAGGGATGCAAATGGCGTCCCCTACGCAGGACGCCATTTGCGTCTGCAGCAGCCTGGCAGTGGCTGGAGGCCCCGCTGCGGGTTGGCCTGGCCGGCGGCTCCGTGGCCTGGCTGTGGAGCGGAGCCAGCCGGGCAGAATTCCGGGGGGGGGGGGAATGGATCACCTCCCCCCCGTTGAGGATTCCGGAGGGAGGAATGGATTGCCTCCCTGCACCTGCGGAACCCAGTGGAGCCAGGTAAGCTGGGTTTCGTACACCCCTATCCCACTCCCACAATCCCAGGGCAGCAAATGAGAACAAGGCCACACTAGCTCCCTCAGTAAGTGTGTTTAGGATTGGTGCTTTACATAGGGATGTCAGAGAATTCCGCCACGGCCCCTGGAATCTGTGGCAGAACGGCCTCCCCCCCCCCGCAGAACTCCTCCCGTGACGGAGCTTACCTGGCGGCGGATGCGGCTCTGGCGGCAGCTGCTGTAGTGGCTGCGGTGGCGGCAGCTCCTCCGGCTGGTCTCCTGGCTGCTGCTGGGCTGCTTTGGCCGCAAATGGCGGCCATTGTAGCGGCCGCCATTTGCGTGGCTGCTTTAGCGTGATAGGCTAGTGTGATAGGCTACGTAAATACTTACATAGCCTATCACAGCAAAGAGCAGGGGCGCAAATGGCGTAGCGGCCGCCATTTGCACCCCTGCTCTTTGCCGTGATAGGCTACATAAGTATTTATGTAGCCTATCACGGCTGGCAGCCATGCAAATGGCGGCCACCATTTGCGGCCGCAGCAGCCCAGCAGCGGCCGGAATTCCAGCTGTGGCCAGCTCCGGCTGGTGGCTCTGCGGAGTCGCCGTGGAGCGGAGCCGGCCGGGGAGGATTCCAGGGGCGGGGAACGGAGCACCTCCCCCCCCACCGCGGATGGCCCCAGCGGAACCAGGTAAGTGTTTCGTACACCCCTAGCTTTACAATGGAGTGGTGTGTGTGTGTGTGTGGAGAAATGTTATGGAAAAGTTTCTTTCACATCTTGATGAACATGAAAATGAGGGAGGCAGATGGGTGGTGCAAATGAGAAGCAAGATTATGTCTTGTTCAGCTATTGAATTATTAATATTCATTGTAAGAGTTGGTTTGTGCCAGTTTTTAGGATTTATCATGCAGTCCTATGCGTGTTTACTCAGAAGTCAATCCCACTATGTTCAGTTGCCAACTGGGCTTTCTCCCAGGTAAGTGTGCATAGGACTGCAGCCTTAGCTGCCTTCCCAAGATCTCTGTAAATTTAATTCAAAATAAACACACATTGGATTGCACTGTTAATTCCTGAATATTAATTTCTACACTAAGCGGAATTGCCAAATGCAACCTACTCTGTCAGCTACACTTTTTGGTACAAGGTTGGCATGTACCTGGGCAAACAAACTCCAGTGGAGGGAAGGGAAACAAAAGAAATCAGTTGCTGGGAGGGGAGAAAGAAGGTGTGTGTGTGTATGTACAGTATGTATGTTTCAATCTAGCTGGGTGTGTGAACGTTTCTGTTGCAGGATGAGGGAGCTTAGGAGCTTAGGAAAGGCTGATGGGTAATGTTGGGGCGCTAAGGGAGTGTGGAAGAGGGCTGTTTAAATGAGAAGGGATCTGTCCATGAGGGCTGAGTTGAGAGGGTGAAGCTTCCAGAGTATCATATTTTGAAAACCTAAAATGTTTGTGTTTGAGTGAGTGAGTGGGTGAAAAAGATTAACACCCCTGCATTAGGGATGTACAAAAGTCACTTACCTTTCCGCAGATTATGTTCATGGTGGGGCGGGGGAGGCGTTCCGTCCCTTCCCCAGAAATCCTCGATGGGGGGGAGGCAATCCGGTCCTCCCCCCCGGAATCCTCGATGGCTAGCTGTGCTCGGCGGCAGCTCCGCGGAGCGGCCGGCCAGGGCCGTCCGCAGGCAGATTTCCGGCCGTGGAGGGCTCTGGGTAACAAAAAAACAAAAACAAAAACATGCATACGCAAATGGCGGCGGCTATGGCCGCCGCCATTTGCGTTCCTTATTTTTTGCCGTCTTAGTCTACGTAAATATTTACGTAGACTGTTACGGCGAAAATAAAGGGGAACGCAAATGGCGTAGTGGGTGCTATTTGCATCCCTTTTTGATTCGCCGTTTTAGCCTACGTAAATCTTTATGTAGGCTAAAACGATGAATCAAAAAGGGACGCAAATAGCGCCCACTACGCTATTTGTGTTCCCCTTTATTTTCGCCATAACAGTCTATGTAAATATTTACGTAGACTAAGACGGTGAAAAATAAGGAACGCAAATGGTGGCGGCTGTAGCTGCCGCCATTTGCGTACGCGTTGTTTTTTTTTTAACCGGGATGTGATAGGCTACGTAAGTCTTTACGCAGCCTATCACGTCCCTGTAAAAAAACAAAACAAAACAACAAGACTGCAAATGGCGGCGGAGCCGCTGCCACCCGGAACATCCGCCCCAGGTAAGTCTCGTCCCGGGGGGGATCCGTGGGGGAGCGGGGGGGGGTGGCAGGCTGTTCCACCACAGATTTCGGGGGGCTGAATGCTTCACTGAGATCCATGGTGGAATTCTCTGACATCCCTACCCCTGCTTACTCTCAGCTGCACTGTTTTGGGATCCCAGTTGAAGGCTGTATACCGTACAAGGTTGTACAATCTTAGAAGGGGACGTGGCTGTGAGGGGGCGTGGCAGTGACTGCCACGAAGGGACCCTGCACTTCTGAATTTCTGAACTACACTATTGGTTGGTACAAAGACGTTTTCCCAAGAGAAATTAGAAGACGGTGGTATAAAGAAGTGTGAAGAGAGAATATTGCTTCTTCCATTCCAGTAATGATTCTGAGAAGGGCATGAAGCTCGTTTGATGGTTCTATGTCGTATTGGTTTTGCCCAATAATAAAATCCTTTCCTTGATGCTGAAATGCAGTAACAAAAAGATTTAGACATGATTTCGAAAGTGGATAACATGATTCTTATGAAGTTTGTTTCAGGCAAACAGTAGTGGCTGGCTTTAGGGATGGATGTTTGATTACCTTCCTGTTCAACCCCAAACTGGTTGGGGCTTTTTATTGTTTCAAGTGAATACTTGAAAAGCCTTGAGGGGCTTCTTGAATATTGACTTTGAACACTCAAAAAAGCCTCCTCAGTTACCCACTGCCACCCCTGCTGCCTCATCCCCTTTCCCCGAAGTTTAAAAAACAAAACAAAAAAAACACACACCTTGCCTTTGGAAGGGTGATTGGGGAGGTGTCAGTGGCAAATGCTCCAATAGATGTCTATCTGCTCCCAGGAATTCAAGCAGAGTTGTTTGCATGGTCAAGAGCCCCCGCTTGAATCCTTGTCCCAGCTGGCCTGAGACTTCAAAGGCTTACAGTTCATGTC
The DNA here is from genome assembly GCF_057233095.1 of Heloderma suspectum. Taxonomy (NCBI): domain Eukaryota; kingdom Metazoa; phylum Chordata; class Lepidosauria; order Squamata; family Helodermatidae; genus Heloderma; species Heloderma suspectum. The sequence continues at coordinate 106,456,629 of NC_139459.1, forward strand.
TCTGTATAAAAGACAGTTCCCATACTCCAGGTCTAGGGTAGCCTTGGTGCTCACCGAGACACCCTACTGCTCCCAATTTTTATTTTAAAATTTTAAAATATTTTCTTACTGGCAGCTGGGATTGCTTCAGTGCAGAGTGGGATCCTCTAGCTGCTGCCACCTTAATTTCCCAAGAATGCTTTTTGGCAGGTTATTTGTCCTTTGTGACTAGCCACACCTACCCATGGCAGCCATTTTAGGATTGTGCCCAGGAGAGTTTCTCAAATTTCCAAATGTGCCCACAGGCCCAAAAGGTTGCCTGCCCCTGCTCTAGAGTGTTCCAGGCTTAATTCTCGCACCAACACCTAGTTCTGACCATGGTGATGAACTTGTGTCTGTAGCTGTACCATTTCAGGGTGCAGGTTGCAGTTTCACAGAATTGAATGGTTCTCCATAGAAAGCAATTTCCTACTGGAATGTCAGAGAGAAGGGGGGCCTTTACATCTTGTTTCTGTGTGGAGGGAATTTTTGTGTGTGGAAGAACATTCAATCGTGTGAGCTCCCATTGGCAGGCTGAAGTGATATGCTACAGTCTGGTCATCTCAGTGAGAAGCAGGCCTAAGAAACAGCATCCAGGAGAAGGCATCTGGGAGCAGCCTTTATTCTTAATTCCTCTGGTAATCAGGGATTCAGGGAACAGGGTTTGCTCAGTCCTATTGGTGCGCTCCTGTACTGTCTCCTAGATAAGGGCAAAGCTGCCATTCAGCCCTATGGAGAAAGATAAAGCACTGAATTTGAGGGACAACATTGAGGTAGGTGCTTCATATGAATCACCTAAAAAGAAAAAGAGAGGAAACACATCACCAAAAAAGACGGCAAAATATGATAGTGATTTGCATGAAATGGACATGTGCCAATTTAAATGTATATATGCGAATTTACAAATAATTATTAGCATTTAAATAGAAAGACAGTACATCTCACTATTGAGAGGAAGACTGTGACCAGGTGACTTGCCTGCCCGCTCAGTCTGCTCTCCAGGTGCTAACACATATAAATTAGCATATGCACATTTTCTGCAAACCGGTGTCCTCTTTTTTGGAGATTCGTAAGTGGCCACCCTAACAGATCCCTTCTGGGTTTGTGTCATAATGTAAGGAATGAATGATAAAAAGTCAGCTGAAAACAGAAAGTGCTCATCAGAGCATCTGAACCACATTTTCCCCCTTTCTCTAACATGCTTTGAAATGTATCACTCTGTCATCATTTTACTACATTAGACCCCAAATGGTTTTCCTTCAAAAGCCAAAGAAAAATTCATGCAACTGAAAATATGTTTGAGGGTTGGCTCATGTAGACATTTTAGCTCAAAATGGCAATCCCCCCACCCCCGACAAGAAATTATGAGCGTCTGAAAAGTGGTGCTTGGAATGGAAGTGCCACGTCCATCCTACCGTGCAGTATCTCATACGGCACCATAATAATATAGATTTTTACGAGGCAATTTATTCTTAAAAGTTATTTTCCTCTTTTTGCTTCTCCATCTGCCTGTGAAAACTAAAGTGCTAGCTCATGAAGCCTCCATTCTGTGCTTTCCTCCTGCCCCACCCCTCCACATTTCAATATGAACAGGAGCAAACTGAGAAACACCATGTACTATGACAATGGTTGGTTTTCAAGGCTGGAGATGTTAAGTTTCATTGGGCCACTGATTTCTGAAATGTCTTATCCGACACTGGATGTTGGAAAGCATTGTTGATGGCCAAATAGAAGCTAAAGGCTGTATATCTACACTGCAGACAGGGGCCTGCAGTCAAAAGATTTGGCTGGTAAATTACAATCACTCTTTGAAACCCAGGTGAAATCTGTGTCCTCTTTTGTCCTCTTGTTTGGTGAGGCATTTTCCTCTTTTTTTGGTGATGCCTAAGTGGCCACTGTAGCAGTGGTGGGCCCTGCTAGGTGTTGGAGCCCTGGCGGCTGCCTGAGGAGGTCAGATGCTGCTGCCAGCCCTGCACCTGGTATTTTTCTGGGCAGAGGAGACAGGAGGGGACCAGCTTTTTCCAGCACACACTGGCACCTTTCCCTCTTTCAGTGACTACAACTGTGAATCAGCAGCTCCAGTGAATCTGAAAGAAGGGTGGAAGGCACAGAGGCAGCCTGGTGTTTGTGAATGGGGGTGTCCCCACCAGCCCTAAAATGCTGCCCTTGCCTTCCTGGGCCGCAGGTACAAATTCTCCTAGTTCAATGTGCCTTCCTGTTACCACCTCTCCTCCTGCAAGGGAGGGGGTGAAGAAAGGCTTCCCCATTTGATGGCAGAGGAGGAGGGGGCCATGTGTCTTACTTTACAGAGCACAGTCCTCTAGTTGGAGGTGTCTTCTATTTGAAGCACTGTCTAGTCCCAGTCAGGTTTAAAGATAAAGAACCATAAGAAAGGAGAGCATCCACAGGCCTTGAAGTTGCCTATCAACAGTGAGCTCCTGAAGAGCAGAGTGAACAGGCACACTTTAGGCGTTTCTGCACCAGGCATTTATCGTGGGATCAACATCATTGGTTGCTTGCCTTTTCACGTGGGTTCTACATGACATCATCATCATCATGCGAACATTCCCCTGATTTCAGGTGTTCATCTTGTCTTGCTTCTGACCAGGGAAGATCTGGGTTTTTTCCTGGAACAATACCCAAAGGTGTAAAACATGGAAGTGGTGCTTCTCCTTCATGGTGGTCATGCTACATTCACATGGGGGGGGGGGTTTGTTTCAAACAACACCTCCACTTCTGGTTGCTTTGCACCACAGTACAAGCTACTCAGCACACGTTTTTCGTTGCATTGCCCAAAATCATGATATTCTCTGCCACAGATGAACCCCAGGGCAAAACATGAGATAAATAAAAGCAATGATGTGCACAGCCAAAATAAAACCACTAAAAGCATCCAATGTGTAAAGGCCCTTAGTCAGTCTTCCCAACTATGGGAAGATGTTTTGTTTTTCTATTTAAATCATAATAATTGTTTCTAAATTTGCATCTCCATTAGCGTATGCAAATATGTTACCTTTCTTTGGCGATACATTTCCTTTTCTTTGGTGATGCACAAATGGCCATGGGGTGGTGGTGGTGGAGATCCTTTCATTTTGTGTGGGTACCCACGAAGAGAAGAAATGATGCCACTTCCTCACAGGGGAAATTACTGTCTTCCTGCCTTTCTGTGACATGCAGGGATTACCCTGAATCTGGAATGGACAGAATAGCTGCAATCCCACCCCGTCTCACCTCCCCAATGCAAAGTGAAAGGATCACACTTCTGCCCCAGGGTGCTTTCTTCTCCCCATCTCTAGTCAAAGGAGCAGGAGCAGGAAGGCGCTGGCGGCTGGTCTCCATCATGCACACGGTGTTCATGGTGAAGCTTCCGCCCCAAGTGCATAGAAAATATCGTTCCTGGCTCCATCCGAAAGAATCGTAGGTATTAGGCTACTGAGAATTTCCTGTGTCCACCTTCCCCCACCTGGTGCCCTTGTAGTGTTGGACTACAACTCCCAGCATCCCCCAGCCAGCAGGGAGTTGTAGCCCACCCACACATCTGGAGAGCACCAGGTTAGGGAAGGCTTTTCTAGGCCTTAGTTCCTCCCCACTTCCCAAGCTACAGCTTCCTGGAAAGAGGGAAACCTGTTAAAGCCTGTGGTGTGGACACAGCCGAAGAGCAGCAGGCATGGTGTACGTGGAAGCTCGCAAACAGGGCAAAGCTTTTGGGAGAGAGCTGTGGAACTAACTCATCCCGTGCTTAATTGCTTTTCCTGGCCGATCAATAAGGCCTGGCTGATCCTCGATGAAAAGCCTCCATGGGCTTTGGGTAAAGAACGTGTATATTGACGAAAGGACTGAAGGGCCAGAGCGGAACCATTGCTTATCAGGCTACAATATCTATTTCTGTTACTTTGTCTACATTCCGACAGCTTGATTTCAAGGGACTTTGGTAGTAAACTCAAGGCTTACTGTGGCTGTCTGTAACCTTCAGATGCTTGACAAACTTGCACTTGGTTCCTGGGAGACTGGTCCCTGAGCAGCTGCTAGGGGGAGGAAGATATTAAATAGCTTGCGTGCATCTGTGTGTGTGTGAGTGAATGTGTGTGAGAGAGTGTATTGTGCAGCCAGTGTATGAATTTCATACTGAAGCAGCAAGATATTACAAGATGGCCCAAAGACGCTCATCACGGAGACGTGTAAAAAGAAAAAAGTACGCCATATGGATGGCTTTGCAATACTGTGAAATGAGATTCCCTTTTTAAAACTTTGCTGCAAGAGCACACGTTCCCTGTTCATATTTTTGCCATTTTTTTTTCATCCTGTGATCAGTTCCAATTTGTCTAATGGTGCATCCTATATATCCTTTCCTGGGAGGAAGCCCCATTTCATTTGACTGAGCTTACTTCTGAGTAGACATAAATAGGATGCCCTCCGAAGGGTGAGTTACTGGCAATAAGGGCTTTAAGCTAAAACCCGTTGGCATTTTTGGCCCCGTCCCTTTTGTCTCGGGCCCCTCCCACCACTACAATGTGGCCCCCAATTGCTTCTCTGAAACAGAATTCTGCCCTCAGGCTGAAAGGGGTTTGACACCTCTGGGCTAATGCACTGAAACATGGCAGGGCATGCATGGAACATTTGTATGGCAAGTGCTTTACCCACAGCCAATATTTGTTTTGGCCATATTGAGCCTTTCTACATGAGGCATTTATTGTGCGCTGGTGATTCCTCACTCAGTTTGCACCTGGTGCCCTTGTACTATTGGACTACAACTCCCAGCATCCTCCATCCAGCAGGGAGCTGTAGTCCATCCACACATCTGGAGAGCATCAGGTTAGGGAAGGCTTTTCTAGGCTTTAGTTCCTTAGTTTGCAGGTGCTTTACATGATGTTGGCATCCTCCAGGGCCTCTCCTGTTCTTTGAAACTATTTTAGCAGGGTTTTTTCCTAACAAAGAACGTATGGTATATCCATGAATGGAGGCATGAAACCCTCGTGTATTTGTGCAATTCTGCTATACCACAGCGCCATCTAGTTGTTGTGTAATGGAACATATAGAAAGGCAGAGAAGGAAAAGCCCTATATGGCATGGAGGCATTTATCTACTGGCACACGAATAAGAATGTTTTCATTTGGGCTGTCTAAATAGCACTGACCTTCAAGCACAGGTGTGCTTATGATGTCCACAATAAAACTTTTCAGCTAATATGCCAGTGACCATTCTGGAACTCATCATCAGGTATCTCAGTCTCTAATCTCAATTGATAATACACTAAGGATGTGATCCTATGCATGTTTAGACAGAAAAAAGTCATTCAGCTCCCAGCATGCCCCAGCCAGGCACGTTGGCTGGGGCATGCTGGGAGCTGTAGGACTTTTTTTTCTGTCTAAGCATGCATAGGATTGCACCTTAATGCTACAATCTTAGTTAGTTTGGGAGGTAGAGAGAAGCAGTGGATGCACAATCAGAGATATTTTGACAAGTTTTATTGCAACAGATCCCCTGGCTTAAATGAAACACTAGTCTATGCTCATTCTGCTGGGCGATTGGCTGCTGTAAAAACTTTCAAATGTTTCCAGTGCGTGTGCTTCTGCCCTCTCCATGCTAGGTTGTCTAGGATTGTGACCTCGCTTCTTATCTCTGCCATTTTGACCGCGTGAACAGGAAAGTCAATTGTAAAGATAACATTTGGACAACTATGTGTCTTTTTAACTCTGAGGAATCAGGGTAGCCTGGAGATGGTGAACATTCTGCGGCATTTTATTGTCGTAAATGTGTTTTAACTTTGGCTCGATTGTGCCCATTGTTTCTGAGTGATGCCCTTGTCTGGAACATAAGAAATTGCCTCCTGTCATATTTATATGGGACTTGGCTTGGGGCTTTAAAAAACACTGAGACAAATAGGATGAATAAATATGAATAAGTAATAAAAGGAAACCAGGCAGATACAGTGAGTTTGCCCAGATAAGCAAACTCAGTGGACTATTACTAGAAGCTTAATGCAGGATTAACAAATCTTCCAAATAAAGTGTGTTGCAATCCAAACCTGAGGAATAATGTTATCACAAGATGCTCATCCCCCCATCCCCACATTCTGTAGTGCATTGCATGATGCTTTTAAAACTTGACCTATTGGCTTGCAATTGGCTTGCAATAAAATGTGGGGAGTGGTGCTGTTGGTAAAAAAAAAAAAAAAAAGGTCATGCAAATGCATGCCTCACTGGCCTAGGGCCATTGATTCTGCATTTGATCAGGCATTTTATACAAAGCTTTAGGGCACAATCCTATGCATGTTTAGACAGAAAAAAGTCCCACAACTCTCAGCTGGCTGGGGAATGCTGGGAGTTGTAGGACTTTTTTTTGTCTAAACATGCATAGGATTGCGCCTTGAAAGTGTGTGTGTGTGTGTGTGTGATTTTGTAGCTATTTCAAGATAGGCATATTCTCTACATCATTGCGCCATTTCTTCTCCATGGCCAGACTAATACAGGGAGGGTAGGTCTATCAACAGCTCTTAGCCATGATACCTAAATGGAATATTGATGCTGCTGAGAGAGGCAAATATGTTTTCTGGGCTACACTTCATCACCTGCATCTAGGGATGTACAAAATGACTTACCTGTTTCATTTCTTGACATCTGCGGTGGGGGGGAGGCGCTACAACCCTCCCCCTGAAATCGTCGCTGGCTGGCTCCGCTCCGCGGCAACTCCGCAGAGCCGCTGGCTGAGGCCACCCACAGCGACATCTGGCCGCTGCTGGGCTGCACAGGGAAGCAAATGGCAGCCGCCGTAGCTGCCGCCATTTGCGTCCCTGCGGAGGCCGTGATAGGCTATGTAAACATTTACGTAGCCTATCACGGCAAAAAAAAAAAGGGAACGCAAATGGTGGTGGCTACGGCGGCCGCCATTTGCATTCCCTTTTTTTGCCGTGATAGACTACGTAAATATTTATGTAGCCTATCACGGCCTCCACAGGGACGCAAATGGTGTCCCTGCATTAGCTGTGATAGACTACGTAAGTATTTACGTAGCCTATCACGGAAAAAATCGTGAAGTTTTTTGTCTTATGTCTTATTTCAATGCATGGGAAACTTGGTAACTTATGGAGTGCGCGTTTCAGGAACAAGTCTCATTGACCAGAATGGGGGTTACTTCTGAGTAGAACAACATATGTTTGTGCTGGGAAAGACAGGGACAGGAAAGACAGGGATGGGGAACCAGCCCCCTTTCTAACCGATACAGCGTGGAGTAGAAGGTATGAATTATTTACTTCTGAATGGCAATAAACCAAACCATGGAGAATCACAGCTTCGACATTGCGTTTTACAGCCTTTAGGGAATTAGTGTTTTAAAATGTGCTATTTTTGAAGGGGATCTCTGTAAATTCTGAAGTGTGCATTCAGGGAACAAGCCTGATTGACCACAATGGAAGTTACTTCTGAGTAGACACCAATTGGTTTGTGCTGGAAAACATAGGATGGGAAACACAGGGACAGGAAACACCCCTTCACCGGGGTCATGGTGAAAGGTACACCCCTGGGCACGGCTAGCTTACCCAAAGTAAATGTGGGTGTTGGGGCACACAACAACTATACCAGGGAGAACCCGACTTAAGGAAAATAATTGGACTTAAAGTAGTCTCAAGGAATCCAGTTTTTCTGCAAAAAGCTTCAGGGTAGCTGAGGGATTTCATGATGTCATGTGCCCTGAACAACCTCAAAACGGAGCCAGCTCACAGCAAATCAACCATGGAGACACCCCCCAGGCCCTGTGATACTCCATTCATATGAGTAGTTGATCATGAACCCCTCCAGTGATGGCAGCACATGAAGGACACTAATAACATGCTGACCTGGTGGTATCTAGCCCTCCCCAATCTTATGCTTTCTTGATACAGTATTGACTTGGGTGAGAACTAAGATTGACTTCTTCTCTGGGCCATGACTGACAACAGCAGCGGGCCCCTCTTGGGTGGGTGAGGGACATGTCAGGAGCCACTGGGGTTTGCTGTGCTGCCTGTGCCCCTCTCAATCACAGTGAGGGTCAGGATGGGCTGGCTGCAGGTGGCAGAGCCCACTGGTGATGTCACTGGTAGGAAAGAAGAGGAGAAAACAGAGTATGGGCTGAACTGAGGGGAGGGAGATACAGAAGGAGAGAGGCAAGCACAGGAGAATGGAAGAAAACCCTGACTTTGGGGTGGAGGAGAGTGGAGGGACTTGGAAGGCTCTGGGAGGCCAACCACCAGGAGGAAGCAAGGGGTGTGTGGAAAGACCCAGGAAGAGAAGTAAAGATTGAGAATCTCAGAGGGAGAGGCAGAAGAGGGTTGAGCTTCAGGAAAGTGGGGACAGAGAGTAAGATAGGTAAGGAAAGGTCATAGGGAAGCCAAGAAGACAAACAGCCATGAGAGAAAGCAGAGAGGAGCAGGGACCAGGTGTTGGGAAGGCTGGTGGATTCTTCCCCCTTAAAACCTACCTTGCTAGCTAAACCTTCCCAGCAAGAGGCCTTCCACAGGTGCCTACAAATGTGAGAAGTTGGTCTGTTGGATAAGGACTGTCCCAAGGGATCAGCACGTGCTCAGAACTCCCTGAGAGGTTCAAGGGAGAGCAGACAGAGAAGGCGTTTCCTCATACCTTGGAAGAGACAACTTGGCCAGGTTGGGGACCATTACCTGTTTATCCACAATGAGACCTGGAGTGAAAGAACTCAGAATCATGAAGCAAGAACGTACATATTGTAGGGGGAGGGCGAAGTAGGGTAATGAGGGTCCTAATAAAGTATCCCTCAAAGATTTTCTGGACTCTGTTATTGGGAATGGAGGACAGGGTTTTCAGTGCAAAGGGAAGGCATCACATTCTAGCTCAGTATTCTAACCTTGATTGGCAGCATTGAGTCTCCCAGGGTGTCTTGTAGAAGTAAGCATCTGTAACAAAGATGGGGACTGGAAACAAAGATGGGGACTGGAAACAAAGCCTTATGAAGAGAGACTGAAAGAACTGGGCATGTTTAGCCTTGAGAAGAGAAGACTGAGGGGAGATAGGATAGCGCTCTTCAAGTACTTGAAAGGTTGTCACAGACAGGAAGGCCAGGATCTCTTCTCGATCATCCCAGAGTGCAGGACACGGAATCATGGGCTCAAGTTACAGGAAGCCAGCTTCCGGCTGAACATCAGGAGAAACCTCCTGACTGTTAGAGCAATATGACAATGGAACCAATGACCTAGGGAGGTAGTGGGCTCTCCCACACTGGAGGCATACAAGACGAGGCTGGACATTTTTTGGGATGCTCTGACTTGGATTCCTGCATTGAGCAGGGGGTTGGACTTGATGGCCTTGTAGGCTCCTTCCAACCCTGCTATTCTATGATTCTATGATTCTAAGTTTTCCTCATCACTACAGGGTATTTCTACATTAAGCAAAAAACCTGCATCTTTACTGGGGCTTAGTGCTTTTGCTTTCTTTGGGGGATTAGGATGGGTTCCTTTACATGGCAAACATGTGATTTGAATTGAGGGAGCACCTCCCTCCCTCCCTGGCATGTGTGCAAAGGAGCGGGGGGGGGGAGTCTTGTTTTCATTGCTTAACTTAATTAACTTAATTGCTGTACTGTTTCCTCGCCGCCCCCAGGAAAGCTATGACTTAATCCTGAGTAGACATAAGATGGTGCTGTAAATCTGCAATCCTCGGCACACCTACCTGGGAGTAAGTCCCACTGAATTTAACGGGGCGCTCTGAATCATCAGAAGATGTTGATTCTGACATTGTGGGGTGGGGGATCGGATCTGTCTCCCTTTGTTGCAGGGAAGCATTTTGCCCTCTTCTCCCTCCAATTGCCCTGTGATTGAGAAATGTGCTCAAGCATTTACATGGCAGGCATGTGGTTTGAATCAAAGAAAGTCCTTCCTTGGCAAGTTCATACTGCTCTGCTGACATTACACACTGCCGATGTGGCACTATTAACTTCTATTACCAGCTTATCTCCAATCTTTTTGAAAGTGGGATAAAGGGGGAAATGCACGGGAGACATCCTGGAGGTTGATGACAATGTGTAAAGAACGCACAAGCTTCTGTGAGTGACCAATCTGTTGGTGTAGAGACTCCCACGTCTCAGATCCTTTCACTGGAATTGGCAGGGGTTAAATCTGGTCCTTTACTTAAGTTTATTAATAATTTCCTATGGATCCACAAAACGTACCTCTATTTGAATGAATGAATGAATGAATGAAGAGTCCCCCCTCTCTGAATATAGACAACTAATTCCTAAAGTGAACCAACTCTACAGTACTGCAGAATTCAATGGAATCCTTTCCTACTCCTGAAAGTTAAGCTGTGAAATGCACAGCACATCAATAAAGTCTGCAAACGTCTTTCATTTTTCAATCATGTACACATCTTCCGATAACATTCTCTCTCTCCCCTGCCCCCCTCCTGGGAAGAAAAAATAGTCAGTGTATGTAATGCTCCAGGTACATTTATTTGGGATTAGAATGAAATAGTTTTCAGTTTGTGGTGTTGGCAAGTATCTTTGGTTCTCAAGTCTGACAGTGTCAGACACGAGTCAATTTGAGGATGATGGAGGATTAGAGGTAGCTTCTGCCACTCTAAGAAAAGAACTGAGCTCCTCACTCTGTATTCGAAAACAGTCTGACTATGCTGCAAGAGCTAGATCAAAAGGGGAGAGCAAGAAAGCAAGTGATTAGTAGGTGTCAGGCAAAGTTACTGAAGCATTGTTGTAACAGGCTGCTCCTATGGTCTGGGTGGTCCTTTAACTTCAAAACACAATGTTGAAAAACAAAATTAGAAGTGGGATCCTTGCATGAAAGAAGTAACTGAAGAGTTAGATCTAGATCATAAAACTCTCCTTGAGTCTGGATTTATATTTTAACTTTGCAATACAGAAGAGTTGTGCCAGCACAAGATGGAAGGGCTGGTCTGCCACAGAGTGGCCTAGCTCCAGTGATGCAGTGGTACATTTTGAACTGCAGGCACTCATCATGACCGTCCCCATAGCCCAAGGAATCCAAGGAGATTCAGCCATCTATGTGGATCCATATATCATCCCGCCCTCCCCATTCTGACCGTTTTCATCTCCACCAGAAGCAGGTCTTTTGTAAAGCGAATGGGTCTTAATTGCCCATTCGAGACCAGGGCACCCCAAAATACTTTGCATTACAACATGGAGCAATATATTGTTGCTGGGAAAATTAATTTGTACCCAGCTATGGTGAAGGCTGCAGCTAAGTTCAGAGGGAGCAGGGGATTCTGAGGGGTGGTGGCAGCAGCAGATGATGTCAGCACCCCTGCTAAAAAAAGTGCCAGCGCTATGTCCTTGTAAGCCCTGGCTCCCCTACGCCACTGCCGAGTCCCTTCCCTGAGGACCAAGCCCAAGAACCTGAGGGATGGACTGAAGGTATTACTCAGGAACCAAGCTGAGGTTGGTTTCAAGAAAGCCATCTGAGCAGGTAGGGCAGGATGGGCTGGAGGAGATAACAGGCAGGGTGGCCAGGTGTCCTACTTTACAGAGGGCAGTCCTCTATTTTCACGAGCTGGTATGGGGGCCCTTTTTTCTCTTTTTGAAGGTGTCCTCTATTTGAAGACGTATCTAGTCCAAGTCTGGTTTAAAGTCAAAGAACCATAAGGAGAAAGAGCAACTGGCCCTTGAAGTTGCCCATCAACAGTTAACACTCGGACAGCAGACTGAGCAGGCACATAGATCCCCTGACCACTCTTCTCCACTGTGGCGAGATGTACTGCATTTCTATTTAAACTGTAATTATTTTTAAATGTGCACCATTACATATAGATATGCGTATGCAAATTGGGGTCCTCTTTTGGGTCTGTGTAAGCGGCCTCCCTAATAGCAAGGCAGGTGCAGCCGAGGAAGGAGAAGTCTAGTGAAGTTGGTGATCAAGGCAGGGAAAGACAAAGTACATAGTCTGAGTTGCAGACAAGAGGGGCTGATCTAAATTGCGCCCGCCATTGCAGTGAATTCGGTGTCCCGTCAGGTTAAATGCATTACAACGTGATTATTCACACTCACCCATTTCCCCCATTGCAGTGCTTCATCGAATGCGCAACCTCGGTTCACACTCAAGCACTGTGCTGTTTTCCTGCTGTTTTCCTGCGCGCACTTGTCTGATCTCCGATGCTAAGCGGGGTCAGCCCCGGTCAGTAGTTGGATGGGTGACTGCCTGGGAATCAGGCTTCCTGCACTGAGCAGGGGGTTGTTGTATTCCTTCAAATGAGACTAAGTTTTACCCCCTCCGATCCCCCGCTCTGGATTTTTTTTTTAAAAATTAAGGCGTTATCCTTGCAGAATCGGGGCTTCTCCGCGATGTTTTTTTTTCTTTCTAATTCAGGCATGATCTTCCAAGCTTCGAAGTTGTGAAGCTTCATGTATCCTCCATCTTGTAACTGTGCATTTGCTTTCCTTTTCCTAGGTGCAGAATTTGGCATTTATCCCTGTTAAATGTCATTCTGTTGTTTTCTGCCCAGTGCTCCAGTCTATCCAGATCACTTTGAATTTTGTTTCTGTCTTCCAAAGTATTAGCTATCCCGCCCAATTTTGTGTCATCTGCAAATTTGATCAGCATTCCCTGCACCTCCTCCTCCAAGTCATTAATAAAAATGTTGAAGAGCACTGGGCCCAGGACTGAGCCTGCGGTACCCCACTCGTTACCTCTCCCCAGTTTGAGAAGGTCCCATTGATAAGCACTCTTTGAGTCCGATTCTGTAGCCAACTGTGGATCCACTGGATCGTTGTTTCATCTAGCCCACTTTGAGCTAGTTTGCTCATCAGGATATCATGGGGCACTTTGTCAAAAGCTTTGCTGAAGTCGAGGTATATGATGTCTACAGCATTCCCACAGTCCACAAGGGAGCTTACTTGATCAAAAAATGAAATCAGATTCGTCTGGCAGGACTTGTTCTTGAAAAATCCATGTTGGCTAGGGATGGACGAAAGTCCCTTACCTGATCCCGAAGCTTGCTTCGTGTTGGGGGGGAGGCCGCCGTTTGCGTCCCTGCAGTCAGCCGTGATAGGCTACATAAATGTTTTTTTTATTGGCCCATGGGCGCTGCCATTTGTGTACGCGCTTTTTTTTTTTTTTTAAGTCAGCCGTGGTAGGCTACGTAAATGTTTACTTACGTAAACTACGTAAACACTATCATATTTACGTAAATTACGTAAACACTATCATGGTGTTTTTTTTAAAAAATCTAGCTGTGATAGGCTATGTAAATCTTTACGTAGCCTATCACGTTTGTTTGTTTTACTTGGAAATGGTGGTGGCAGCAGCCGGTCGGAAGACCGGCCGCCGCAGCCGAACCGCCGCCGAACCGCCGCCGCCAGGGACATTCAAACACGGTAAGTCCCATCCCGGGGGGGGGGGCAGACCATTTCTCCACCAATTTTGGGGGGCCGAATGCGCTGGCATTCAGCCTCCCGGAGATTTGTGGAGAAATTATCTGACATCCCTAGGAACATCCCGAAATTGTTGGTGAAATTCTCTGCCCCCCTGCCCCCCCCGGGATGGGACTTACCTCCTGCGAATGTCCCTCCTGGCGGCGGGTCCCGGCAGCGTTTCGGCGGCGTTTCGGCGGGGGCAGGGGCGGCGGCCGGTCTTCCAACCGGCTGCCACCGCCGCCATTACAAAATAAAGTAAACAAACAAACACCCGTGATAGGCTACGTAACGATTTATGTAGCCTATCACGGCTGACTTCGGAAATCTACCCGTGATAGGCTGCATAAATCGTTACGTAGCCTATCATGGGTGTTTTTGTTTTTTTTTCAACTTTGTATTTCGTGGCCGGGGAGACGGGGCACTTCTCCCCGGCCTGAATTTCGTCCGGGCGAGGCGGGGCGCCTCCCCCCCGGCCTGAATTTCGGCTGGGTGAGGCGGGGCGCCTCCTCCCCGGCCTGAACTTTGGGGGGAGAACCGAAGCACCTCCCCCCCCACCGCGAAGCAAGGTGCGGGACCAGGTAAGTCCCTTTCATACATCCCTAGTCATCCCTAATGTTGGCTTCGAGTAATCACTGCATTGTTTTCAAGGTGCTTCCAAATGGATTGCCTTATCATCTGCTCCAGAATTTTCCCAGACTGACTGGTCTGTAGTTCCCAGGTTCCTCCTTTTTACCCTTTTTGAAGATAGGGACAACGTTAGCCCTCCTCCAGTCACCTGGCACTTCCCCCATCCTCCATGATTTCTCAAAGAGAATAGACAGCAGTTCTGAGACTTCTTCTGCCAGTTCCTTTATTACTCTAGGATGCAGTTCATCTGGCCCTGGAGATATGAACTCATTCAAAGTAATTAGGTGTTCCTTGACCATATGGCTGTCGATCTCAAGCGGCAATCCTGCCCCTTCAGCCTGTACTTTGCCTTTGCCAGGGGGGGTCATAGACCCTCTTTTGGTAGAAGACTGAGCCAAAGTAGGAATTGAGCACCTCTGCCTTTTCTTAGTCATCTGTTATCATTTTGCCATCCTTATCTAATAGCTGAACCACCATTTCTTTCCTCTGCCTTTTACTATGCACGTAGCTGAGTAAAGCTTTTTTGTTGTTTTTCACATCCCTCGCTAACCTCAGCTCGTTCTCACCTTTAGCCTTCCTGACGCCATCCCTGCAATTCTGTGCTACCTGCCTGTACTCTTCCTTTGTTACTTGGCCTTCTTTCCACTTCCTATATGTGTCCTTTTTTGTTTTCAGGTCATCCCTAGGGATGGGGGAGAATTTCTCCCCGAAACTTCGGGGGGCCGAGTGCCAACATGTTCGGCCCCCAGAAGTAGTTTCGGGTAGAAATTCTCTGCCCCCCCGCCCCCGCCCCCCCCTGGGATGGGACTTACCTTTCACGAATGTCCCTCCCGGTGGCAGGTCCCGGCGGCGGTTCGGCAGGTCTTCGACAGGGGCAGGGGCGGCAGCCGGTCTTTCGACCGGCTGCCGCCGCCGCCATTCCAAGAAAAGTAAAAAAAAAAAAAACTCCCCCGTGATAGGCTACGTGACGATTAATGTAGCCGATCATGGCTAGATTTGCAAAGTCAGCCGTGATAGGCTACGTTAATTGTCACGTAGCCTATCACGGGTGACTTAAAAAAAAAAAAAAGCGGGTACGGCTTATGGCGGCCCCCATAGGGAGCCGCCATTCGCATTCCTCATTTGGTTGCTGTAGTCTACGTAAAGATTACGTAGACTACGGCGAAAATAAGGGCAACGCTATTTGTGTTGCCCTTATTTTCGCCGTAGTCTACATAAAGATTTACGTAGACTACAGCGACCAAATAAGGAACGCGAATGGCGGCTCCCTATGGGGGCCGCCATTTGTGTACGTGCTTTTTTTTTTTAAAGTCACCCGTGATAGGCTACGTGACAATTTACGTAGCCTATCACGGCTGACTTTGCAGATCTAGCCATGATAGGCTACGTAAATCGTCACGTAGCCTATCACGGGGGCATTTTTTTTTTAACTTTTTATTTCGCGGCCGGGCGAGGCGAGGCGCCTCCTCCCCGGCCTGAATTTCGGCCGGGCGAGGAGGGAACCCCCCCCCGGCCTGAACTTCGGGGGGAGCAGCGAAGCACCTCCCCCCCATCGCGAAGCAAGCTGCGAGACCAGGTAAGTGACTTTCGTGCACCCCTAGTCATCCCTAAGCTTTTTGTGAAGCCACATTGGCTTCTTCTGTTGTCTTCCACCTTTTCTTCTTGTTGGAATTGTTTGTAATTGTGCCTTGAGAATTTCCTTTTTTAAAAGCTCCCACCCATCTTGGACTCCTTTTCCCATTAGCATCGCTTGCCATGGGACCTTACTGATCATTGTTCTGAGTTTATGAAAATCAGCTTTCCTAAAATCCAGGGTACGCGTTTGACTACACTTGGCTTTTGCTTTCCTTAGAACAAAGAACTGAAGTACAACATGGTCGCTTTCCCCCAGAGTTCCTGTAACTGCTACTTTATCCACTAAGTCATCTCTGTTGGTTAGGATCAAGTCAAGGATAGCCGATCCTCTAGTTCCTTCCTCTACTTTCTGTAGGAGGAAGTTATCCACCACACAAGTCAGGAATTTCCTGGGGGCCATGTTTTGCAGAATTTGTCTCCCAACAAATATCGGGGAAATTGAAGGCCCCCATTACTACTACATCATGCTTCCTTCAAACATTGGCTATTTGCTTTTCAAAAGTTTCATCCTCGTCTTCTCCTTGTTTGGGTGGCCAGTAGTAGACTCCGGCCACCAGGTTCCTTTTATTCTTTGCTCCATTTATTTTGATCCAGATGCTCTCGATGGGGCTACCAAGCTCATCCTCCTGTATTTCTGTGCAGAGATATGTGTTTTTCACATACAGTGCAACCCCCCTCCCTTTCTGTTCCTCCTGTTCTTTTTGAACAAGTTATATCCTTCAATTGCTGTATTCCAGTCATGAGAGTCATCCCACCAAGTCTCAGTTATACCTATCAAGTCATAATTTCCCTCCTGTATTAAGAGTTCAAGTTTGTTCTGTTTCTCATACTCTGGGCATTAGTATATAGACATGGAAGACCATGTGCTTTATAGTCTGGCTTTCTTCCTAATTGTGTCTGAAGACTATTATTGGGCGCTATTAGAGCTGTTCTCTCTGTTGCAGTGCATGAGCCTACATCCATTGTTACCCCCAACTTTACATCTCCCTTCCCCATAGGATTCAGTTTAAAGCCCTCCTGATGAAGTTCTTCATGCTGTAGCCAAACACATTCTTCCCATCCTTTGTGAGGTGCAACCCGTCCCTTGCCAACAGCCCATCTTCCAGGAAGTATAGCCCGTGGTCCCAGAATCCAAATCTCTCTTGTCGGCACCACCTTCGTAGCCAGTCATTCACCCGGAGTATTTTTCATTCCCTTTCTATCCCTCTTGTAACTACTGGAACGATGGATGAGAAAACTATCTGGGCCCCAAAGTTCTTGAGTTTCCTTTCCAAAGCTTCAAAGTCTGACATGATTTCTTCGTAGCTCCGCTTGGCGGTATCATTTGTTCCCACATGGATGAGAAGAAAGGGATACCTTTCAGTGGGCTTTATTAGTGCTGGCAACCTTTCAGTCACGTCTCTAATCCATCCTCCCAGGAGACAACATACCCGGCGAGTCCACGGGTCTTGGCGACATACTTGGGTCTCGATCCCATGCAGCAAGGAGTCTCCCACTACTACCACTCTTCTCTTCTTATTATTGTAGGCCTGAGTTTCATCGCCTCTGTTTGACTGACCTTCAGCCTCTTGCTCACTCTCATGTAGGTTCCCCTGTGATTCTTCCTCTGCAGGCTGTCCTCCAGTCTCATCTACAAGTACCTGGAATCGGTTCCACAGCTCCACTGCTTCCACTCGTGCAGAGTGGCATCTAGTTCTTCTTCTCCTAACTGTCACCCTTTTCCAAGGAGTATCCTCTACTCTGTTTTTCTTCACCTCAGAATTTCCCACTGCCTCATCTTGCTGTTGCTCTTCAAGCTTCTGGTCTTCCCTTTGCTGCTGTAGTTCCCCCATTCTGTCCAAGAACTCTTCGTGTTCTCTTATTCCCCAAAGGGTCGACAGTCGCCTCTCCAGTCCACTTACTTTTTCTTCCAGCAGCGTGATCAACTTGCACTTGTTGCAGGTGTAGGCCATGTTGTTCTCGGGCAAGAAAACAAACATTGGACACACCTTGCAGGTCACCACCACTGGAGAGTCCTGTCCTTCCATTGCCTCTTTTCCCTTTTTGTGTCTAGCTTTGTGATTGTTCTAGAATCTCCTGCATGGATACTATGAGAAGATTTTTATTCCCAGCTGAAGACTCATGAGTGAAGGGCAAAGGGTCTAGTTGAAAGGAGCTCTTCCCTCTTGCATCGAGATGAATGTTCTTCCAGGCTTCCTTGACCACAGTATCACCCTCATCCCAAATCCCAGATTGCTGTGTTCATTCCAGTTCCCTACCATACAAGGTAAATCTCTCTTCATCCATAAACAATCCCAACCCAATTCCTTTTCACCCCAAGTCCCATGGCTTAAATCTGAAAACACTTCTCTATCCTTTCTCCCCAGTCTATGCAAATATCCAGTTCTAGCCAAACCTTTCTCCTATCCAGTTCCCCTTTCACATTCGCAAAGTGCTTGTATGTACAGTAGGGAGTATCACATGTACCAAAAACTGCAGACTTGGTGTGGTAATTGAACATCTGAAGCTGTCCTGATTGGACTCATTTGTGTGAAAGGTATTTGTTTTTTTCCTGGTAATGTGAGATTCATGAGAACTGTACTATCTTTTTTTCTCAGAACTGCCTTAGGTTTTCTTTGGGACAAATATTGATTATTTGCTATGTAAAGTCTTAAATGAAGACTGACAAACTTACCTTCAGAAGATAGGATTCAACTGGGGGAATCGGAAAAATCTCTGTGTGAAAGACATAAGTGATAGAATTAAATATGATCTAGAAACAAACTCAGCTTAGCTAAAGCAAAAAATCCCTAGTGATTCCTAGGAAAAAGATTGCAGGTTTGCTTGGGTTTGGCAGATTCAGGTAGGCAAACTATACAGCAAAGGTTTGAATTGGAAAAGAAAACTAGGGATGTCAGAGAATTCCGCCATGGATCTCTGTGAGGCCGACTGCCAGCGCATTCAGCCCCCTGAACTCTGTGGCGGAATGGCCTGCCACCCCCGCTCCCCTGCGGATCCCACCCAGGACGAGACTTACCTGGGGCGGATGTTCCGGGTGGCGG
This sequence comes from Heloderma suspectum, assembly GCF_057233095.1. Lineage (NCBI taxonomy): Eukaryota > Metazoa > Chordata > Lepidosauria > Squamata > Helodermatidae > Heloderma > Heloderma suspectum. The sequence continues at coordinate 106,475,330 of NC_139459.1, forward strand.
TGGCTCCGGCAGTGGCTCCGGCGGCGGCGGCTGGTCTTCCGACCAGCTGCCGCCACCACCATTTGCAGTCTTGTCTTTTTTTTTTTTTTTTTTACAAGACGTGATAGGCTACATAAAGATTTACGTAGCCTTTCATTGCTGGGTAAAAAAACAAACAAAACGCATACGCAAATGGCGGTGGCTACAGCCACCGCCATTTGCGTTCCTTATTTTTGGCCGTCTTAGTCTATGTAAATCTTTACGTAGACCATGATGGCGAAAAGAAAGGGGAACGCAAATAGCGTAGCAGGCGCTATTCGCGTCCCTCTTTGATTCGCCGTTTTAGCCTACGTAAATCTTTACATAGGCTAAAACGGCGAATCAAAAAGGGACACAAATAGCGCCCACTACGCTATTTGCATTCCCCTTTATTTTCACCGTAATAGTCTACGTAAATATTTACATAGACTAAAACGGTGAAAAATAAGGAATGCAAATAGTGGTGGCTGTAGCCGCTGCCATTTGCTTATGCGTTTTATTTTTTTTTTTTTACCAGGATGTGATAGGCTACGTAAGTCTAGGGATATGAACGTTCCGCCACGGATCTCGGGGAGGCTGAATGCCCGCGCTTTTGGCCCCCCAAAATCGGTGGCAGAACAGCCTCCCCCGCCCCCCTGGGATGGGACTTACCTTGGGCGGATCTTCCTGGCAGTGGCGGCTGCTGTGGCGGCGGTTCGGCGGCGGCGGCGGCTGCAGTGGCCGGTTTTCTGACCAGGTGCCACCACCGCCATTTCCAGTTTAAAAAAACCAAAAAAACAAAAAAAGTGATAGGCTACGTAAAGATTTACGTAGCCTATCACAGCTAGATTTTTAAAAAACACCATGATAGGCTACGTAAATGTTTACGTAGCCTATCACAGCTAGATTTTTAAAAAACACCATGATAGGCTACGTAAATGTTTACGTAGCCTATCACGGCTGACTTAAAAAAATAAAGAAAAAAAGTGGGTATGCAAATGGCGGCGGCCATGGCCGCCGCCATTTGCGTTCCTTATTTTGGTACGTCTTAGTCACCGTAAACATTTACGTAGACTAAGACGGCGAAAATAAGGGGAACTCAAATAGCGTAGCGTCTACGCTATTTGCGTTCCCCTTATTTTCACTGTCTTAGTCTACGTAAATGTTTACGGTGACTAACATGTGCCAAAATAAGGAACGCAAATGGCCGCTGCCATTTGCGTACACGCTTTTTTAAAAAAAAATCAGCTGTGATAGGCTACGTAAACATTTACGTAGCCTATCATGGCTGACTGCAGGGACGCAAATGGCGGCTACGGACGCCGCCATTTGCGTCCCTGCTAGCCAGCGGCCGGATGTCTGGCTGCTGGCGGAGCCGGCCGGCAGCTCCGCAGAATCATTGCAGAGCACAGGCGGCCACCCAGGATTCGGGGGGGGGAGGAACGGAGCGCCTCCCTCCCGGCGAGGATTCCGGGGGGAGGGACGGAACGCCTCCCCCCCGCCATCAACATAATCCGTGAACAGGTAAGTGACTTTTGTACATCCCTACTTAAGTCTTTACGTAGCCTATCACGTCTCTGTAAAAAACCCCAAAAACACACACACCAAATGCCAGACTGCAAATGGCAGCAGTGGTAGCCATTCGGAAGACCAGCTGCCGAAGCCTCCGCCACCAGAGGCTGGAGCCGCCGCTGCCCGGAACATCCGCCCCAGGTAAGTCTTGTCCCGGGGGGGATCCGTGGGGGGGCGGGGGGTGGCAGGCCATTCCGCCACAGATTTCAGGGGGCCGAATGCACTGGCATTCGGCCTCACCAAGATCCATGGCGGAATTCTCTGACATCCCTAGCAGAAATGGAGATCCGAAGGCCGGCGTAGAAGTGCTTCGTGCAGCCCAAAACACCATACTGTGCCCGCATAAGAGCACCCGTACCGGCGTACGTGAGTCCAACAGTCTGAGGAAGAAAACATTAGAGCAAGCAAAGGGAAAATTTATGAAGGCCATGCTGGAATGCTTCGAAGTGCCATCATCCCACCGCCATAACGTGCCTGTGAGTAAAACCTGAAGCGGCTGCCTTGGGGACTCCTCAATGCCAAAGAGGGTTCTGAATCAAAAATTACCTGGCCTAGTGTGCTAGAGCTGATGTGGTGGCAGCCCAAATTGAAATTTTGTTAATGGTGAACCGTTGGAATGACAAGACAGGGGTCCCTCCCAGACCCCAGTATTCCAGTAAAAACCCGTGATTGATTGATTGGTTTTATTTATTAATCACCCATCTGGCTGGTCACCCAGCCACTCTGAGCGATGTACAACACATAATAAACAGTTTAAAACAATAAAATTCTACAATATGATGACCCTGATGGGGCATTAATCTCTGAATGGGTAGGCGGAGTACAGCAGGAGAGACCTGTACATTGTAGTATCTGAAGGCCCTTCTGGACAAGCCAGATATGGAAACCTAAAACAACCCTGAAATCCCAAGGGCCCCAAAGAGGGTCGTTAAGGCTGCAGCGTGGAACAAGGAAACGTCATACCGGGAGGGGCAAGTGGAGGGCCATTATCTCAGAACCCAAGAAGGGAATCTGGAGAGAGAGGGTGCCTAGAATCTGCTAAAAGGAGGAGTCAGCCATGACACCACCTCATGGTGCATGCCTGGCCCTGAAATCTGACTTGGAGTCAGTAACTCCCCTTCTTGTGGCCAAGAAGACTAAAAAACGGCCAGCTTGCCCCTCATGGCTCTGGCAGATATCCCCCTTATTCCTTAAAGAGATGCAGAATTGCAGCAAAGGCTCTATAGGGAAGGGCCATGAGTCTTATGAGCCATAAGGCGCAGAACCCCCTACCCGCCCTAGGTGGCACCAGTACTGGGAACGATATAATTTAGGATGACATGCTCAGCTTCGGTACGCCGGTCTCATGTAGTACTGCAAGGATGGGACCTGGTAATAGATGCACCCACGAGGGTAAGGCCTAGAACCTGTCGATCTGATTCCATGACAAAGCATTGGCAATTGGGTTTGCCAAAACCCAGCACATGGTGGGCCCAGAACCAGATGTTAACACCCAGACACTGGAGCATGAGTGCTCTGCCCAACGACATGATCCCCGATTTCTGTGGGATAGGGAATCAATAACTCACACAGTGGCCATGTTGTTGTACAAAGAGGGCTACCAACTTGGCCATGAGGTCGGCCCCAATGTATACTGCTAGGTAAATAGGGAAGAACTCCAGAAAGGCAACGTCTTGACAAATTCCGGTGGTGGCCCAACTCTCAGGCTGCTGCCCGGGGCACCACCAAACCAGCCGTATGATTCTGAAACTCAGGGTACCAGCGGCACTCAAGTAGATCTGCGGGTTGGTGTTGAGGAGCAGCTTGCACAATATCGAAGCCGTAGCCACATATCCAGACGCACAGCGGAAGTGACCTTGGTCCGATGGTGCGGCTGCTGCAGTCCCTGCATTGTCGAACTGAGCTCGCACTACCCTACCTGGGGAATTGAAAAAATTGCCCTACAACTTCTTGCAAGGGCCCCCAAGGGAGACCTTAGGGAGATGTAAAACCACCTGGAATTGGCCCGAAGGACCAGAGATTTGTCCAGAGGGAGGGAAGAACATTGCCTAAGGGTAACTAACTCGATTCCCCAGAATGTAATGCGGCATACAGGCCCACTGTCCTGTGAGTGAAAGTGATACCGAGGTCAAAAGGGAAGGGAACAAATGCTTTCATTAAGTGAGAACATTGCCTCCACCGCTGGACTCTATGTAGCACATGCCCAGCAGGGACCGGGGGTTGGTCTCCCAGACCAAGACAACCATATCTTTGGAAGAGGTGTTTCGTATGGGGCACAGACGCCCAGGGGTCTTGTCATGAACGGGTTGGCCTTTGGAAAAGAGAGGCTATGGATTAGCCTGGACTCCCAAAGGGATGTCATGGGGGTAGCATTTTAAAAGCCAAAGGAGCGGCTCTCTCCTAACCAGGCTGGGGCCCGTTGGGGGGGGCAGTAGGCTTCCTACTGCCTTGGCCTTCCCTAGGGGGGACCCTGCCACCCCCAGGCTATTGGACAAGAGGTGGATGGGTGCTATCCGCTACAAAGGGAGCACTTGTGACGGAAACGGCAATGGTTCCGGGAGTAGGGGCCCTTGGGGCTGTACTCACAGCACAGCAAGCTGTGCTGAACCACTGGGCCCGCAATAGGTGGACGCCACTGTCAGACCTGTTGCCGCAATCCAGCAGGGAAGGAGACATAACTTGTAGCCCAAAGGCCCTGGTCTCTCAGGTCCCAGCACATAGAAGGTTATTAGTGGCCCTTCTGCAGGAAGCCTCGACATAGGTCAGCCATGCCACTCCTAAGGTGAAAGCCAATCATAGAAGAAGCAGCCTGGATGGGCATTGCTTCTCTCATGGGATTAGCGAAAGGATCTAACATTGCCACCTACGTGGGCGTCTGGGCATGTGGGGGCAGGGACAAGAGATCCTAAGTTAATCCTTCAGGACCCAGCCAGACACTAGCGAAAGGGGAGTGAAGTGGGTGGGGCTACTGTGGAGATGTGACTGATGGAGCTGCATGTGGCCTGGGAGTCATATATAGGGGGTGTAGTTGTCTCACCCATATCTGGGGCAGCTGCGCCAGGGTCCTTTGTGAGCAGGGGGGATGATGCCGCTTGCGGTGCTGCTGACAGGATGCCCCAGGAGAGTGGACTGCCTCAAATGGTGGTGTGCCACCCGGGAGAGCCTGCAAAGACGGGGTGTAGGCCCCAATGGTGCACAGGCGCAATGGATCGGGGGCAGCAGTGCCCTGGTCCCCTGCTGACAAGGTGAATGATGCTACTTGTGTTGCTGCTGGTGGAGCTGCCTCAGGTGGGTGGGCTGCCTCCAGTGGTGGTGTGCTGCCAAGGTGAGCCTGTGAAGACGAGGTGGAGGCCGCAGTGGTGCCCAGACGTGCTGGAGACAAGGTGGCTGGGCGATGCTTCTATGGCGTCCAGATGCGCTGAACCCAATGTAGCCGTGTTCTGATCCCCAACCGGCAAAGCGGATGGTGTCGCTTGGGTCATGGGGGATGAGGAAGCCGCGGGAGGAAGGAGCTCTTCTGGGGGCGGTGGGCTTTCGAGAACAGCCGGCAAAGAGGAGGTGGAAGCTTCAATGGCATCCGGACGTGCCATATCTGGGGCAGCCGCACCTGGGTCCCCTGCAGGCAGGGGGGATGATGTCGCTAGCAGTGCTACTGACAGAGATGCCACAGGAGAGGGGACCACCTCCCGCAGTGGTGAGCCACCCAGGTGAGCCCACGAAGATGAGGTGTAGGCCTAAATGGCGTCCAGGCGTGCTTGATCCGGGGCTGCTGTGCTCAGGTCCACTGCCCACAAGGTGGACGATGTTGATTGCGCTGCTGCCGACAGAGATGTCTGTGGGAGGAAATAGAAAGTTTTATTTAGTTATTGCTTTATATCCCATGTTTTGTCCATTGTGAAACAGAAGGTGGCAACATGTGGTTCCCAGGTAGTCCTCCCTCCAAGCACTGACCAGGCCCAAACATGTTAGCTTCGGCAAGGTGGCTGCCTCATGTGCCTACAGATTATGTCCTGGGCAGATGAGAGAAGAGACTGACCCAAATTCACCCATAAAGCCTTATGGGTAAGTGGAGACCGGAACCCGGGACCCCCAGGACCCAGCACAACGCTCTAACCACTATACCACCAAGCTCATGCGGTAGAGCAGAAGCCCCTGCAAAGGCATGACGGAGGTGGAGGCCTAAGAGGACCGCATGCCCAGAAGGTGCTGGTCAGCAACAGCCCTCCCCCCTTAAAATCCCAAAACTCTGGGCCAGTGGCCCTGAAAAAGAAGGTCCAGGTGGAAGAGGGTGGTGGGGGTGGGCAGGGCAAGCCCCTCGGAAGTGGCAGAGTGCAGCTGCTGCTGCCAACGGGGACCAGGAGGGTTGGCCACAGCGTCCACTGCAGCACAAGGGCCAGCGGCAGTGGCGGCGGGAGGCAGGCAAGGGGTGCGCGCAAGGCAAGGGGGGGCGCGAACCGCCGAAGCGTGCGCTGCCGCCCAGGAGGCCGCGAAGCGCCGACGACAGGCAGGCAAGGGGGGGGGGCGTGCGCCGCCGAAGCAAGCGCCACTACCCAGGAGGCTGTGAAGCACCGCGGCCACTGCCTACAAGTAAGGAAGGGGGGCACGTTCACTGCCAAGTGGGCGCTGCCACCCATGAGGTCGCCAAGCGCCGCCTCTTCCATGCAGGCATTGGGGAACGTGCACCGCAGAGACGAGCGCCGCCGCCCCAGGAGTCTGTGGAGCACCGCTGCCAGGCAGGCAAGGGGGGGCATGTGGCGCCAAAGCAGGTGCCGTTGCCCAGGAGTCTGTGAAGCGCTGCCGCCGCCAGCCAGTCAAGGGAGGGCGTGCACTGCCGAAGCAAGTGCCGCTGCCCCAGGAACCTGCGGAGCGCTGCTGCCGAACAGACAGGAAAGGGGGGCGTGCGCTGCAGAAGCAAGCGCTGCCACCCCAGGAGTTCGTGGAGCACCGCCGCCAAGCAGGCAAGGGGAGCGTGTGCCGCCAAAGCGTGCGCCGCCACCTGGGGGCCATAAAGCGCTGCAGCCACCGCTGACAGGCAGGCAAGGGGGGCGCATGCTGCAGAAGTGGGCGCTGCTGCCCAGGAGTCTGCGGAGCGCCGCTGCTGCTGTGCAGACAAGGGGGCCATGTGCTGCCGAAGTGGGCACCCCCACCCCAGGAGGCCGTGAAGTACGGCTGCTGCCGCCACCAAGCTGGCAAGGGGCAGCGTGCGCTGCAGAAGTGAGCGCCACCACCCAAACGGCAAAGCAGTGCAGTTGCTGCTGCCGGCGGGGACGCAGAGTCTGTCGCAGCGTCCAGCTAGCAGCAGCACAAGGCAGGCGAGGGGCACGTGTGCTGCCAGAGAGAGCTCCGGGAGGCACGGCACGAGCCAGCAGCCGGAGGCATGAGATGAAGGAGAAGGCGTGGTGGGGTTGTCATCAGTTGGGTCTCTCTTGCTCAGGCCAGCCACGAGAGTGAGAGAGCTGGTTTGGGAGGGGGCGCAGAGCTTAAGAGGGCTCTGCCGACCCCTCCCCTGCCTGGTGGTGCCATGGGGGGGCACCCAATAGGCAGCAGCCACCTCTTCTCACCCCACCCGCCTGCAACGTCCCCCCTCTTTTGCCAGACAAGATGGTGCCGGGGTTAGGGCACTTTCCTCCAGTGATTTATAGGTTTGGGCTATTAAAAATGTGGTCTGTGTGACTTTGTCCAACAAGGAGCAGAGATAGGGAAAGGGTGGTATTGCTAGGGCGCTATGGAAAAAAAGATTGATCCTGGCAATTACTATCCAAGAAATCCAATTTCTACTCCCAGAAATATAATGGAACAATAATGACTTCTTAAAAAGATGACTAAGCCACCAGTAATAAATAGAACATTTCGCCAAAGAATGCTTGGGCCTAAAATACAAAATTATTGAACGACAGACATATAGTATATTATTTAATGGCACTTCAGTACTTAATGGAATTTTTATCTTATTTTCAAAAGAAATCTGGATCAGTTTTCATGCAGATGTCATTAAGTGAAATGAAAACTTTTTGAAAGACCACATGCAACGGTAGACACCATGGCATCAAATTAAGCAGCACGTTCAGGTGCCTTCTTATCCTTACACATGGCATGATTTGTGTTGGAAGAGGTGGAAAACAGCAATTTAATGATACAAAAAATTAGGTTGAGATCCAAGATATTGCAAACATCAATGAATAAGTTGAAATGCAGTGAAAAGAACTTGGTGACATGAGTGGGGTTACTAATTGATGGAAACCGACTGGCCTAGCTGGCATTTTTCCTTTTTAAGTCATTGTTGCCAGGCAGTAAAGGAGTCATTATTTTCTTCTGCTGCCTTCCCCCTTACATACAGAATAGTATTTAGTTGTTTGCATTGCTCATCCATGGTGGGGTAAGGGGAGGCCTCTAGTTGTATAAAGCTGGTTTGCCTTGTGATAGTGATCGTATTGTTACAAAAATTGTGTTCTTTCCCTGGTAGACTTTCCAATTTGTTTACCAATAACGAGAGGAGGCAGAGATCTGGTCCAACACGATTTTATTCTGCAGAATAAGGCAACCCTTGGGGCTAACGCTCCAACAAAGGTGACAGGTCACAATCAAGTAATGTGATCCAAAAGTTTATATAGGCAAGACCTTTGGGGGCTGTCTTATGCTTGCATTGTACTAATCTCTTTGTCTAGCTGAGAAGGAAACAGAAAGCAGGCAGCGCCTTTCACATATCTAGGCATGCGCAGAGAGGTAGTCTTGTACTCTAACGTAAATATGTTCTTGGCATTCCTGAGTCTCTGATAAGGCACTGTGTCTTTGTCTGGCATGACAATTTCACACAGAGGTAGAATAGACATAGCCTAGCTTATAAAATTATGGGATAACAGACATATTACAACTGAAATTTCTATAACAGTATGAAGCTGCTTTTACTGATCAGAACCTTGGTCCATGTAGCACAGAATCATTTTCAGGGTCCCATTATTTACTTTACCTGACCGTTTAACTTCCAGTACAGGGATTGAACTTGGAATCTTCCATATGCAATGCATATATTCTACCACCGATCTGTGGTCCTTTCCTAAATAGCTCTGTACACATGCAGGAGCAGGGTCAGGAATCAGGATAGAAGAATTAATGCAATGTTTGAATCTATTTTATGCACTTTTTAAATGCTGTAATGGTATTTCAGTGGTTTTATTGAGATCCATTGTAGTGCAGCAGTGGCTACTGTGGGGCTTAGACCAGGATAACTGGGGTTTGCATTTCCAGTTGGCCAAACAGCTGGGTGAGCTTGGACCAGTCACTATCTCTCAGACAAATCTATCTTACAAGGTTGTTGTGAGGTTTCTGTAGGGGAAGAAGCCATGCACACTGCCCTGAACTCCTTTGAAGGGGGGTGGGATAAAAATGTGGTAAATAAACTTTGTAATTTGCCTTGAATTCCTTTTTGAGAAAAGTCATACACGCTCACGCACACACGTTGTATGCAGTGTCAATCCTGCCTAGAGTAGGCACACTGAAATGACTGGAACTTAAGTCCTATTCATTTAAATGGGTTTACTCTAAGTAGTACTAATTGGGTCCAACCCATATACTTTAGGGTTTGCAAACTAGCAGGCGTTACTTACTTGTATCCGATCCCAATCATATTTCATTGCCAGGTACCATCAGAGACTCTCTTTGTTTAGTTTGTAACTCTTTTTCTCCTGGAAACGTGGTTACTAAATTGCAAACTGAATTAGCGTGACTCTAAGGCCACTTCTCAAAGAATTCAGTGGATGAATGTGGGGTTGTTTTTCAAGTGTCATGAAATAACTAGGTTTCTATTCAACAGAACCAGGGAGCGCTGGCTTGTGTCAGACTGATGAATTATGTAAAAACTGATTTCCTCGTGTATTATTAATCACCCTAAACAAATGAAACTATTCTAATTAATCTGCGATTATTTTTTTTACCTGTAAACCTGAAAGCAACTTATCCAGAATAAAACTAAATGCAAGGGGTTTTCATTAAGTGTTGGTAAAATGGGGAGAAGTCCACAAATGTGGCTTATTTCATTATGCAAATGTAGAGCCTCCATCCCAAGCATGTAAATATATTCACATATATTCAGCTTATATTTGGCACACTGCTGGCACACTGCTGGCCCAAGACATTTTGTTGCCTGAAGTAGAGCCCAAATTGAGCCCTTCCCCACGCTAGCACCAACGCTTTAAAAAGACTTGTACTGTTCAGACACCAATTACCACCTTCATCTATCCTTCTTCTTACTCTCCTCTACATTTTTTATTTCCACATTCTAACTTGGTGCTCTGCTCTCAACTTATTCAGACACGCTATTGCTGTTAGGTGTAGGCAAGTTTTTTGTTCGGCCTTCATTTTTAAGCTAACCAATCTAATTGTCTCTTCCTACACTTGTTGTTGTTGTTCAGTCGTTCAGTCGTGTCCGACTCTTCGTGACCCCATGGACCATAGCACGCCAGGCCTTCCTGTCCTGCACTCTCTCCCGGAGCGTGCTCAAGTTCATATTCATTGCATCCGTGATGCTATCTAGCCATCTCATCCTCTGCCGTCCCCTTCTCCTTTTGCCTTCAGTCTTTCATCAGGGTCTTTTCCAGAGAGTTTTCTCTTCGCATTAGGTGGCGAAAATATTTGAGCTTCAGCTTCAGTATCTGTCCTTCCAATGAGCAGTCAGGGTTGATTTCCTTTAGGATGGACTGATTTGACCTCCTTGCAGTCCAGGGGACTCGTAAGAGTCTTCTCCAGCACCACAGTTCGAAAGCATCAATTCTTCGGCGCTCAGCCTTCCTTATAGTCCAGCTCTCACAGCCATACATTACTACTGGGAAAACCATAGCTTTGATTAGACGGACCTTTGTCGGTGAGGTAATGTCTCTGCTTCTTACTATGCTGTCTAGGTTTGCCATAGCTTTCCTCCCAAGGAGCAAGTGTCTTTTAATTTCATGGCTACAGTCACCATCTGCGGTGATCTTGGAGCCCAAGAAAGTAAAATCTGTCACTGCTTCCATTTCTTCCCCTTCTATATGCCAGGAAGTGATAGGGCCAGATGCCATGATCTTAGTTTTTTTAATGTTGAGTTTCAAACCAGCTTTTGCACTCTCCACTTTCACCCTCAACGAGAGGCTCTTGAGATCCTCTTCACTTTCTGCCATTAGGGTGGTATCATCTGCATATCGGAGGTTGTTGATAATTCTCCCAGCAATCTTAATTCTGACCTCTGATTCATCCAACCCGGCATTTCTCATGATGTACTCTGCATATAAGTTAAATAAGCAGGATGACAATATGCAGCCTTGTCGTACTCCTTTCCCAATTTTGAACCACTCAGTTGTTCCATGTCTGGTTCTTACTGTTGCTTCTTGACCCTCGTACAGGTTTCTCAGGAGACAGGTAACGTGGTCTGGTACTCCCATCACTTTAAGAATTTGCCACAGTTTGTTGTGATCCACACAATCAAAGGCTTTAGCATAGTCAATGAAGCAGAAATAGACGTTTTTCTGGAATTCTCTTGCTTTCTCCATGATCCAGCAAACACTGGCGATTTGATCTCTAGTTCCTATGCCTCTTTGAAACCCAGCTTGTACTTCCGGTAGTTCTCGGTTCGCATACTGCTGAAGCCTAGCTTGTAGGATTTTGAGCATCACCTTGCTGGCATGTGAAATGAGTGCAATTGTGCGGTAGTTTGAACACTCTTTGGCATTGCCCTTCTTTGGAGTTGGAATGTAAACTGACCTTTCCCAATCTTGCGGCCATTGTTGAGTGTTCCAAATTTGTTGGCATATTGAATGCAGCACTTTAACAGCATCATCTTTTAGGATTTTAAATAGCTCAACTGGAATACTGTCATCTCTGCTAGCTTTGTTGTTACTAATGCTTCCTAAGGCCCACTTGACTTCACTCTAGAGGATGTCTGGCTCAAGTTCAGTGACCGCACTGTCATGGCTATCAGGGACATTCAGATCTTTCCTGTATAGTTCTTCTGTGTATTCTTGCCACCTCTTCTTAATCTCATCTGCTTCTGTTAGGTCCCTGCCTTCTTTGTACTTTATCATGCCCGTCTTTGCACAAAACGTTCCCTTGAGATCTCCAATTTTCTTGAAGAGATCTCTAGTCTTTCCCATTCTGTTGTTTTCCTCAATTTCTTTGCATTGTTCATTTAAGAAGGCCTTCTTGTCTCTCCTTGCTATTCTCTGGAACTCTGCATTCAGTTGGATATATCTTCCCCTTTCTCCCTTGCTTTTCACTTCCCTTCTTTCCTCAGCTACTTGTAAAGCCTCATCAGACAGCCACTTGGCTTTCTTGCATTTCTTTTTCTTTGGGATGGATTTCGTTGCTGCCTCCTGAACAATGTTACGGACCTCCGTCCATAGTTCCTCAGGCACTCTGTCTATCAGGTCTAATCCCTGAAATCTATTCCTCACCTCCACTGTATATTCATAAGGGATATGATTTAGGTCATACCTGAATGGTTTAGTGGTTTTCCCTACGTTCTTCAATTTAAGCTGAAATTTTGCAACAAGAAGCTCATGATCTGAGCCACAGTCAGCTCCAGGTCTTGATTTGACTGACTGTATAGAGCTTCTCCATCTTTGGCTGCAAAGGACATAATCAATCTGATTTTGATATTGACCATCTGGTGATGTCCATGTGTAGAGTCGTCTCTTGTGCTGTTGGAAAAGAGTGTTTGCTATGATCAGCATGTTCTCTTGGCAAAACTCTATTAGCTTTTGTCCTGCTTCATTTTGTACACCAAGGCCATGCCTGCCTGTTATCCCAGTGATTTCGTGACTTCCTACTTTAGCATTCCAATCCCCTATGATGGAGAGGACATCTTTTTTTGGTGTTAGTTCTAGAAGGTGTTGTAGGTCTTCATAGAACCGATCAACCTCAGCTTCTTCGGCATCAGAGAACCGATCAACCTCAGCTTCTTCGGCTCTTCCTACACTACTACTATGTAGATTGGAACACAGTCAACCTTTGGATGGCGCCCTTCTTTGAATCAGCAGTTTCCGGCACAAAATGGTTATATTAGGGGACGTTGTGTGCAAAAATAAGTGTATTAGGGAAGGCTGCATACACAATGCATATATTAAGGAAAATTGTATAGAAAATGCATATGTCAGCGGAAACTGCATATCAAAATAAATGCAAATTTTCATGCAGTCCTAGAATTGGTTTATTATTATCTACTTGAGAAACAGACATGGACTGGAAATGGAATGAGTCATCCATCCCTAGTTGTTGTCCACCATTTAGTATATCCACACACACACACTCCAGGGTTGGGGATGCACCAGGTCTCACTTTCTAGGAAGAGTTCAGCCTGTTGTGAGCTGCTGCAAAGGTGGGAAAACTTTTAACTGGAACTGAGCAAGTCAGACAGAGAGCCAAGAGCTGACACCATCACAGGTAGCAGCCGTGTGTTCAGTTCCTCCTCCTTTTGCCCCCCTCTGCTAACAATGCCAGTTCATGAAAATGCACTAGCAGTCAGTGTGTAAGTGTGCGTATGCATGTGCAATGAAGCCTCTTTCTCCTTATCTCACATGACGGCTGCCATTTTGTGGTGTGCTATGTGTGAGGTTTACTTCTCAACTGTTTTTGCCCATTTTGTGAGCTGCCACTGCCATTAGGAAATCAGGGGCAGGGCTTTGCCAGAAGGTCACAGTACCATCCTTGAATCTTGATGCCACCTGAAGCAGGTTGTTTCACCTTGTTGCATGACAGGACCAGCCCTGAAGAATACATGTTATATATCTATGTGCATAGAGGTTTTTTTCTGTATGGGATAGTATTCAAAACATGGAATTCCCCACCTATAACCTGAATTGGTACAGCCCAGGAAACGATGTGCCATGTGGTTCTGTTGATAGTATAAACTGGATTGGAACCATAACTATGGGTTCCATAAAAGGTAAGAAAACCTTAACAATTGCCTTTTGATACAGGCAATTGAAATACAGTTCATGGTTCTGAATTAGCAACTCTCTCTCTCTCTCTCTCTCTTGGGCTATTGATAAAAAATATATATGTACTGAGGGTTACACTCCCAATATAAGTGCATACTAGCCTGTTCCTTCGGAAGGAACTGGATGCACACAACACACAATGCTACTTCTGGTTTGTAATGGCCCTTTATTTCACTTTGACAGTAATGGTCATATCAGTTATCATGTGAAATTGGCATTTCCATCCAGGCCCATCCTTTTGTCTTATGAGCAGTGTTGGGTTGATATCTCTGCAGAATCCCCAAGTGTCACAATAAGACCTAGAGAAAGGTTTGTCCTGAATGCAAGTAGCCAAATGGAAGAGACAGGCTGATGTTTCCTTTTAGCTAAGGGCACAGATCTCATGCCTTCGGCTGTTTTAATGCTGTGATCAAGCTTTTCTCTAATCTTCCCTTTGTACAAAAACCTGACTCTATCTCTGAAGTGCATAGTTTCCTCTAAGCACATGAGTTCATTGTCCAATTTTTATTTTTATTTACATACAAAAACTAGACATCCTTTAAAAAAGAAAAAGAGAAAGAGAGAGAGAGAGAGAAAGAAAGAAAGAGAAAGAAAGAAAGCTAGCTAGCTAGCTAGCTAACTGAATATCTATTTGATGGTCAGTTTATATTTCTATACTGGGTGTTGTTCATGGATGCTGTTTCACTTATGACATATCTTATCCACAGGACTGGATCTGGCATTCCTCAGAAATGTGTTCATACATAACAATCATGATGAACTCACTAGGCTAATGAGCATAGGCTTTCCAGTTCAAGTCCTGGAATCCCTGACTGTTGGAATGTGTCTCTCCCCCTCCCCGCTCCACTGATCCATCCCATTCTCAGCTTCCCTTGCTGGTGAACTGGGTCCTCACTGATACTGGATAGTATCAAGTTCTCTCAGTCTATCACTTTTCATCCTCAGAATATACGATGAATGGGAATAGCCCAAGAAAGAGTTTGATCTTGCTCCCTACTAATGGCAGTAGGGAAAAGGGATGGGCCTGAAATACCGCCCCCCCCCTTTTCAATGAAGAACAGCCTTGACCTTCTCAGGCAAGTGTTCTTGACTGGCCCTAATGGATCCAGTGGGAAATTTCTTTATTTTACCTTATTTCTGCCTTTGCACAAATGAATCAGTACATTTATTATAAATATTTAATGGATCTTCCTGAGTCTTCTTATTATAGGCTAGAATGTAAATGTCTGTACAGAGGCCAAGAACTGATCCTCAAATTTCCTATTTTGCAGTTGTCTGCAACAGATGCAGCATGGAAAACAAAAGGTTGCATTGGGGTGAGTTGTTGTTCTGCCTTAATATTTGAGGATTCCACTGGTATACTGGTGACAGCCAGCTTCCTAGATTTCAGATTTCAGATTCCAGCCCCAAATGCCTGCTTATGGTCTCCTCTTGTCTAGACTACTGTAATGCACTCTATGTGGTGTTACCCTTGAAGATTGTTCAGAAGCTGCAGCTGGTACAGAACACGGTGGCTCGCCTGATTAAAGGCAGCTAGGGATGTCAGAGAAATCTGCTGCAGATTCAAATGAGGCTGGATTCTTTGGAATCAGGCCTCAGGAATCCGCAGCAGATCGGGACCACTTACCTCTGCTCCAGGAGGACTGGAGGTGGAATGGCACTCGGCTGTTTCTTGCCAGCCAGAGCTGTTCACTTCCTCCCTGTCCCTACCAATCTCCACGTCTTTTCTTAAAAAATGAAAAGGCAATTGGCGGGATGTGCCCATACACTTACATGCAAAATAAAGCCGTGAATCTTGTGTATAAGCCTATGGACACATAGACTTAGACTCAAGATTCATGACTCTATTTGCGTCTATGTCTATGGGCAAATCCTGCCAATCGTCATTTTTTTGTTTTTAAAGAAAAGACATGGCGATTGGCAGGGACAAGGAGGAGGTGAACAGGTCTGGCTGGCAGGAGGGAAGGTAAGCGGCCCCCAAGCTGGTTCCCCCCCCCCGGAATCCTCATGGAGCAGAGCCGCTCCAGAGGATTCCGGGGGGGGGGAATGGATCGCCTCCTGCCCCATGGATTCCCCACCAGAACAGACGGTGAGGAATCCGTACACCCCTAAAGGCAGCTGCCGGCGTGATCACATCACTCTGGTGCTGAAGGAGTTGCACTGGTTACCAGTTGTTTTCTGGGCCAAATTCACAATGTTTTGACCTATATAGTTCTGGCCCAGTCTATCTTAAGGAGTGCCTCCAGCAACAACAGACAGGCCGCTTAATGAGATCAGCCTCGGATGGCCTCTCTGTCCCATCAGCCAGGCTGGTGAGGATAAGGGATAGGGCCTTCTCTGTGGTGGCCCCCACTCTGTGGAACTCCTTCCCTAGGGAACTCCACCATGCCCCCTCTTTAATGAGCTTCCGCCACGCATTAAAAACATGGCTGTTGGGGTGGGTTAGGGTATTTTTAGAAATATGATGTTTTAAAGTAGAATGTTATTTTAAAATTGTATTGCTGTACATCAGGTGGCCGGGTGACTGGCCAGATGGGTGATTAAGGAATTCAATAAGTAAAAAATTAATTATACCCATTTGCAATCTGCTCTTCATCACACAGTTCTAATAAAGGCGATAGAGACCATGCTAATTATTTTAATTGAGGAAGGCCTTTTATAGCTCATTTGGTGATAAAGTTTGCTATACATAGCAAGCATACTTTTTTGATCTGTCTTTAGACACAGTTGTCTGTCAAGATAATTAAAATTAACAGCAGTGATATTTAGACAACTCCTAGCATCTCAAAATAAAACAGGTCAGAAAAGTGCCTAAAGCAGAGAGACACCTGGCTTGGACATTCAGCAAGGGATTCAAATTAAGCCTGCGGACCGTTCATTGAGGCTACTTTCTTTTTGAAGCCAATCAGTTTTGGTATTCACTAGGGATGTACGAAAGTGACTTACCTGTTCGCGGATTCTGTTGATGGTGGGGGGGCGCTCTGTCCCTCCCCCCGGAATCCTCAATGGGGGGGAGGCGATCCAGTCCTCCCCCCTGGAATCCTGCCCGGCCGGCTCTGCTCCGCCACGGCTCTGCGGAGCAGCCAGCCAGGGCCGTCTGCAGCTGGACTTCTGACCGTGGACGGGCTGCTGAAGACGCAAATGGCGGCTGCCATTTGCATCCTTTCAGGCTGCCGTGATAGGCTATGTAAGTATTTACGTAGCCTATCATGACATGCCCCCCCAAAAAACGGCGTACGCAAATGGCGGCGGCTACGGTGACCACCATTTGTGTTCCTATTTTTTGCCGTTCTAGCCTACGTAAATATTTACGTAGGCAATTATGGCGAAAAAAAGAGGGAACCGCAAATAGTGTAGTGGGTGCTATTTGTGTTTCTTTTTTTTCGCCGTAAAAGCCTATGTAAATATTTATGTAAGATAAAATGGCGGGGAAAAAAGGAACGCAAATCGCGCCTACTACACTACTTGCTGTTCCCTTTTTTTCCCGCCGTAATTTCCTACGTAAATATTTACGTAGGCTAGAACGGCGAAAAATAGGGAATGCAAATGGTGGCCACCGTAGCTGCCATTAGCATACGCTGGTTTGTTTGTTTTTATTGGCTTGCCATGATAGGCTATGTAAAGACTTACGTAGCCTATCATGGCAAAGACCAGAATGCAAATGGCGGTTGTGGCAGCCGGTCGAAAGACCAGCCACCGCCGCAGCCACCGCTGGAGCTGCCGCTGTCTGGAACATCTGCCCCAGGTAAGTCTCGTCCCAGGGGGAATCCGTGGGGGGGGGTGGGGGGCAGGCCGTTCCGCCACGGATTTCAGGGGGCCAAATGCCAGTGCATTCGGCCTCACTGAAATCCGTGACGGAATTCTCCGCCATCCCTAGTATTCACTGTGCCAAACAAATTATTCATAAACTTCCAGGACAGCTGTATAGCTTAAACCCATCAATGTGAAATGCTTAACATGGTAGGTTCCACAGGGTGTCTTATTGTTGGTTATTATGTTGTTACTTGATTATGGTTATAGAGAATACTCACTCCTTTTGGTATGTTTGTGTTGAGTATTGAGTGTGTGTCTCTAACGTTGCATTTGAGTTAGATTAAGGGCCAGATAACTAGCTAGGTTAGCCCAGAAGTTTTGGACTACAGCTCCCAGCATTCTTGAAGATTAGCCATGCTGGAGTTAAAGAATGGTACATCTGGAGGGCAGCAGCTTAAGGAACATAGGGAACTGCCTTATACTGAGTCAGATCCTTGGTGCAACTAGCCCAGTATTTTCAACACTGATTGACAGCAGCTCTCCAGGGTTTCAAGCAGGAGTTTTCCCAGCCTTACCTGGCAATGCTGGGGATTGAATCTGGGACCTTCTGCATGCAAAACAGGTGCTCTGCCACTGGGCCACAGCCCAAGAGCTCTTCCCAGGTTGGGGAAGGTAGGGATGTCAGAGGCATCTGTCTGGGGGATGCAGCTCACCGAGCTTTCATCAGCTCGGCCCTCCAGACTTCAGCTCGTTTCCCTGAGAGGTGGCCTGCCTCGAACTGCTTCGAGTCAGGCCAGTTCATGGATTTCCTATTTTTTTTTTTTTTAAAGTGTGAAAAGAAATGTTTGCAATTTGCATAAATTTCTTTTAATGCATTAAAAAAAAGCCTGGAAAAGTTTCCAGATTTCAGGAAAAGCTGTGTGGCTCAGCCTGCAAATGTGAGCTGAGTCGGTGCTCAGTGGGAGCCCGTCGAGCCCCCAAAGGGGCAGATTTCACAGTGATGGACATCCCATACTGGAGAATCCATGGGGCTGAGCAATATGCCAATATCCCCCAAGCACCACTTTCTGGAGCCAACCATCCAAGTAGGAGCAGAACCACTGCAATGTAGTGCCCCCACTCCCAGCTCAGACAATCGTCCCAGAAGGATACCACGGTCGATGGTACTGAAAGCTGCTGAGACATCAAGTTTGATCAACAGGGTCACACTCCCCCTGTCTCTCTCCTAGCATAGGTCATCATAAAGACCAACAAAGGCTGTCTTCATGCCAAAACCCACCCTGAACCCTGACTGATATAGATCCAGATAATCAGTCTCATCCAAAAGTGTCTGGAGCTGGTTGGCAACCACCCTCTCAAAGACCTTGCCCAGGGAAAGGAATATTTGCTACTGGCTTAAAGATCTTCCAGGACCAGGGAGGATTTCTTCAGTAGTGGTCTTACCACCACCTCCTTCAGATGGCCTGGGATCACTCCCTCTCACAAAGAGGCATTAATTACCTCCCTGGCCCATCTGGCTGTTTCCTCCCTGCTAGTTTTAATACACCACAAAAAATAAACATGCAGGTATATATTTAAAAGAAATTACTCAGTGCAGTATTTCTTAGAAAGACATAAATATATTGGGTTGAAATGCATGTTTGACCATGGCTTACATGCATCTTTTACTTCAAAATTGCAAGTTGAAGTGTTATGGTGTTTCTGTATATGAATGGAAAGAACAAACAAGTAATCGCTTCATTATAAACAATTCATTGCAAAATATTTTTAGCCACTTTACAAGCTGAGTGGAAAGAGGCTGGAACATGACATTTGGCACAGGAACAGATCTCATCATCTAAGTGATTTGGTGACATTTAGTTTTGACTTCACTATCCTATGCACCTTTGGAAATTTAATTTTGCATGTTGTGTAGAAAAGGTTTAACGCCTCTGATTGCCAAAAATAGATAGCTGCTATAATGTTCTATATAATTGATGTTAACAACCTCACTAAGATTTTTTTTTTAAAGGAGCAGGGATAACTGACCATAAGCAGATAAATGAGCATATGATCATGTTACACACTTTTGATGTTAGCATAGGCAGTATAATAACAGGACAAACCAGACAAATCGTAACCTTTTAGTTAACTCTTCCATACTCTTGAAAACGGATACATATAATGATGATTATATATGATAAGTTAAAAATTATGAACTATGCCTGACATCTTAAACCAGAAAGGGATATAGTGATCTATAAAAGATCCCAAGAAGAGTAGGAGGAGGAGTAATAAACGGGGATATCCCGATTCCAGCAATGGTAGTCTGCTCTGAAGTTAATTCACTTTTTGCCAGCAGCCCATATTTCTGCAGGAAATCCATCTGAACTATGGGATTCCATCTGGTCCCTTTGCAGTGCCATGCTTTCTACATTTAAGATTGCATTGGCCTTAGACATTTTTGTGCATGAGATCATCATTCATTTTGCAGTACATTATGTCTTACGGTCTCCAGTTGCTGAATAAAAGAAGTAGTACCTGTCATGCATGCATTAAAATAACTCTGTGAGAGAACTACACTGTAGTGTTTATGCATCAGCTGTAAACTGAAAGACCCATAATGCAGTGTGACTGTGAGTAAAATGCACATGTGTGTGTGTACACACACATGAACACAAATAGCGAAGGCCTGTAAAACATGTGCCCATATCGAAGGCCTGTAAAACATGTGCCCAGGGAGACCCATATGGCAGCTCAAACAGTTAATCCAGAATCTGGTGGAAACAAAGTGAATACCAATCTCCCAGTTTTGGGAACCCTCAACATTCACACACACACTGGCCCCTGCAAATAATAATTTTCTACTGCACTAGCAAAAGGCTTCTGTCTGGCTTACAGAAAGTCCATTAATCTTGGTGTATATCAACGTCTCATCTGTAAAAATTGATTGTGTTATACAAAATGTCCTTTATTAAAACTATGATGCCGGACTCCTCTGATCTCCAGATTACTATGATGCATCTTTGGGGCTGATCCTTGTGATTACTTTAGCAGTACAAAAGCAAAATAAGCCTTCATCAGAGAACTACATAAACAGCTGCCTTTGTACAACATCAGCGTTGATGTTTTCCAGTATGAATATTTGTAGTTGCTCAGTTTAGGAGTATCTCAAACTGCTGAAATTGTTTCTAATTGATGTGTACAATATATTGCATTTTGTGTGATAAATAAATGAACAAGTAGAAGGGGAAAAATCATAAACTGGGGTGCTTGGGAAGGTACATATGGGCAGCATCAGTTACCAGCTACAGATCTGTACACAGCAGTATCAGTTTCTGATGTATGAGAACGTACTGTAGCTATTAGCTGGCTATTGATTATGTACCGTAATTTATTTTCTTTGTTAAGATTTCAGAACAATAATATATTAAATAAAAACAATGGTGATGGTGGGGAAATCAATACACAGAAGGCAAGAGGCTGATCAGGTGGCAACATTTGCCTAGTAATAATGAGGCATGATGTTCAGTAAATTCTTAAGGAAGATGATTATAGTCCATCTCTTTGTGTAGTTAAGAGGTAGATCAAATCTGGCTAGACTAGAATTTGTACTCCACTGGGAAAGAAAAGGAGTAGGAGTAAAGAAGTGACTACTGCCTGTAACATGGAGAGCCATTATAGCAGCAATAGACTGCGAGCAGATATTAAGAGCTTACTAATGGGAGGTTTTGCTCTGGGAAATTTTAATGGGGATATCCACTTTAACTTCTCTGGAAACTGATTAATTCATAGTTCTTCCTGTTTTTGGCAACTGAAGGCTGTTTCTCATGTTACTGGTGCAGAGGGCTGCTACTTTCATATGACTGAGTTCCATGTGGCACCAGAAATGTGTGAAATGAGGATCTCTGTGGCTTGTCCAGATGACCAATGCCAGTGCTACAGCTCTCCAGAAGGGCAGCACTAGGGTGCAAGTAGCCACATCAGACCGTCTCATGTGGTCTCTTAATTCTACCATGCTGCACAGGTAATCTATGAATTGGCTGTCAGAAGGCGAGGTGTAGAGATGTAACTCTTGCTATGTGTCACCCTGCTCTTGGAAACCAGGCCACTGTAGCATACCTTTATATCATGATGTGTCACTTTAAAACATAAAGTGAGATATAGGCCATAATGTTTTGGGTGGTACAGATAACTCTTCAGTGACTCTAATCCTTTAGAAAAACACCTCGGCAATATTTGCTGGGGATCAAGCAGGAGCTTTAAACGTATTATTGTAACTTGTAACACATTTGCTGAGAGATCCAGCTGTTCAGAGCCCTGTCTTTCCAGCCATACTGTGAAGATGAGATCCAAAGGTAAGCTAAGATGAGAACATTTACCAGGGGGTAAACCCTATTGAACTCAATAAGGCTTGAGAAGACGTGTATAGGACTGCACTGTAAACATGCTGCTTTCCTAAGACTTACTTTGTTTTAGAGACAGTTCTAATTTTTAATATTCTTTAATATTCTCATTAGGTTACCTATGGGCAAAGTTATCCAATGGCTACAGCTATATGAGTGGCGCATGCTGCCAGTTAGAATTTTAGGAGTTGATATAATCCTTTGAGTACCATACAACCTCAAAAGGAAATATGGGATCACCTCATTATTTCCATAATTAATGTACTGTTTTTCCTTTAGCAAGGAAGGCAAACAGACTATTATTACAATTATTATTATTATTATTATTATTATTATTATTATTAAGTATTAATACCTACCTAGCGTTTATATAGTGAAACTGGCCTCATTCGTGGCATGCTTCTATTTCTTTAGATTTCTTTGTGCAGCAAAAGAATTAGGCTATAATAATACTCTTGATTACCTTTTGTTCTGCATTTAGACTAGCCTTTATTCCTCATGTAGGTTTAATATAATTTATGTTAACAGGGTAACACCCCAAAGGCAAAATAATTTACTAGTACTTCTGGGCATATTTTCATCTGGGTCTCACTTATATAAGAGTATGGCAGTAAAATCAGATTGTTGTGTATAGCAATAGCTGCAGCTCATACCTTTTGCCTGAGTGTATGCAGCTCTACAGTGTTTTCAGAGCTTGGCTGATGTTCAGGACTTCCACACCCCCATAATGTGTGGAGGGAGGGTAGGTGGAGAGCCCCCCTGCATTCTACCCCAGGCTTCTCAAATTTTTAATTTGTAAAGAAGGTACAATCCACCCATTATTTGACCACCTCTCCCCACTACAGGATGTTACTCAGTGGATTGTCCCAGTTTCCCTAGCCTCTCATTCCTGCATTGGTGCGGTTTCATTTCCCCCTCTCCTCTCTCAGTACTTTATTATAACTCCTCTGCTCTACTCTTATCAGTGCTTCTTCAGGTCCTCTTTGTTCCTATCTTTGCCTCCAGCACTGATTTCATGGCTGTGCTATGCTATGTTTTCTGCTTCTTGAGCTTATTCACCTTCACTCCTCCCTCTTTCCCTCTGCTATAGTAATAGGATTTCATTTTTAAAAATAACTGAAATGCCATTTTCTCTTTAACCAAGTTGTCTTTTGTTTAATATAGACATGGCTTCTGTGGGCATCTTCTGATAGATCAGTTATCTTCCTTTGCTTCCATGAGCCGGGTAAGAGCTGGTTCTAGCCATGCTGTTCTGTTGTGGAAAGTGAGCAGATTGTGTCCTCTGAGCTTTTGTATGCCTTAAGCTGCAATCCTATGCATGTTTAGACAGAAAAAGTCCTGTAATTCTCAGCATGCCCCAGCCAGTATGGTTGGCTGGAGGGATGCTGGGAGTTATGGGCCCTTTTTTTGTCTAAACATACATAGGATTTCACCCTTAATTGCTAAGGATGCCTACTTAATGGGGAAGTACTTAATGGGTTGCGGTGGCTTAGTGGTTAAGACGCTGAACTGCAGACTGGAAGGTCGGCAGGACAGCAGTTCGAGACCCGAGTGCCGCGTGACGGGGTGAGCTCCCATCTTCAGTCCCAGCTCCTGCCAACCTAGCAGTTCGAAAGCAAGAAATTGCAAGTAGATAAATAGGTACCGCCTCGGCGGGAAAGGTAACAGCGTTCCGTGCACCTCGGTGTTCAGTCATGCCGGCCACATGACCACGGAAGCGTCTTCGGACAGTGCTGGCTCTTCGGCTTAGAAACGGGGATGAGCACCGCACCCTAGAGTCGGACACGACTGGTTGGGGACACCTTTACCTTTTTACTTAATGGGTACTGATGGCAAGTTGATGTTCTTAGAACCGATAATACAGGTGAGTCACCTCCCAGGACCTGGGTTAAGGTCGTTATGGCAAAGGTACTTTAGAGAAATCAGTTTGGATCCAAGATCTGCCTTGCCTGAGCTGAAGGGCTTCACTTGTGGAAGGTCCCTCCACCTAATTTGGGGGGTTCTCCCCTCCTTCCCACACCATTGCTCACCCCATTCAGCGGGGTCTTCTGACCCGCTTTATAGCATTTTCGGGAGGCTGGAGGGGGTAGGGAAGTCCACTTCTGCAGGTGTAGCTGATACAGTGCAAATCTGGATCCAATCCACTATATGTGAGCAGAAACCATTCTGAATGTGTGGGTAGGAAAAAAAAAGAGAGTCTGAGATAGAAGCTGCCTTGAAAAAAGTTTCCCAGAGATTTCCAGCTGCCAGAAGCAGCTTGCTCTGGTTTTGGAGCTTTCAGCTGATGTTGCTTTGGGACTAGCACCGCCTGTGTGAGTGCTTGCTCCCCATCTGCTCATCCTGTACTCTTGCAAATTACAAATTTAATACAAAAGGCACCATACGTCTTCATTACTCTCTTCTCGCAATGAAAATGACCCAATAATAGGGCTACCCAGGAACTGCCGGGGGAAAAGGGGAGCAGAAAACAATATTATTCTCTCAAAAAACTCAGTAGTATAATCAGAAAGGACTTAGTGAAGCTTCAAGAGATTATGACCTTATGGTTTAGTCACAGATTATTCATCCTAAATATGAAAAAATGTCTCATCCAGCATCCTGGAAAGATACCAGTTTCAAATCTTTCTGCAAACTAAAACATTACTCTCACCCATGAAATGATTCCTCAAGGGATGCTTCCACATCTCACTGGAATTTCTCCCTGAATTCTGGAGTTCTAAATTACGTGGTATTGTTGCCAGATTTTTTAAAATTTGTTTCTAAATTTAGTACAAAAATCTGTGCATAGCAGTCATGGGCATGGATCCTAACTTTTCAAAGATGCATTTTTGTTAGGTAGTTGGCAAAAAAGAAAAGGAAAAAAAAAAAAAAGGATCCTCTATGCAAGGCACTTAGAAGGTTACATTTTCTTTTTGTGTTATCTCTGAAATGTATTTTGCTTCAAATGTAATGGCCTCAAGGTGAGCATTTATTCTTAGTATGTGATTTGCACCCCCCTGCTCTAATAGGCCATTAATTTCAAAAGGCCCCCAACTATTTGAAAAATTCATTTGGCCATAGTAAAACCACGAAAGATTCTTTTTTATGACATTAGAATCTTCATTTTGTATTACCTTTTCCAATGTCATTCAATTAAATTCATAAAATCACTATATTGAATTTTTTTTTAACTCTCGGGGTAGAGATGAAACAGGATGAAAACAGTGAACTGTTAGTGGTCAGCACCTGGATGAAAATCAGCCACTCTTTATGCACAGAATGAAACATGACACAATGCTTTAAATGTTCGCTATATACTAAGTGTCATGGACTGACAACACCCTGTTCCATGAGCGGAAGGGAAAGCAAGGCAAAATAGTATGCTCACACTCCTTTTCGCGCTTCCCTTCCTATGGCCTTTTCCTATGCCACTGGGTAGAAATCTATTTCTCTGGCTGCCTCCACCAAACCAGCCTTAACTCTCTCTGGGTCTCAGTTTAAATTTTACTGAAGAAAAATGTTAATAGGAAAAAGTTTTAAAATCTGAATGGATACCCACATGCTGAGAGAAAACACAAAAAAATTACAAACAATAGAATGATCAAAACAACCACAGAGAGCTCTTGCTATTGGGCAGTATAGAAATAAATAGAGAGAGACAGACAGACAGACAGACAGACAAGCACATTCAGCTAAACCTGAAACCTAATTAGACTATGTCCCTATTTTATCCAGGCAATTGCTTACTGGCCCAGCTCTCTCAATAAGTTTTCCAGTTCCAACAGCTTTGATTCTATCTTTCCTCTAGGACTATGGCTGGCTGTCTTTCTTTCTTTCTTTCTTTCTTTCTTTCTTTCTTTCTTCCTCCCTCCCTCCCTCCCTCCCTCCCTCCCTCCCTCCCTCTGATCCTCTGCCTCTCTTCCTTTGGCTTTTATCTTCTAAGATTTTTTCTCTCTCCCTAACTCCAACTAATCGGGGGTGGGATGAGGGTTGTTTCTTATTCATTTCTGCCAACCAAGTTTCTGTTTCCTGAGTTAAAACTTTCTCTCCCTCTGACCTTCTGTTGAATTCTATCACCTCATGCTTCCTGATCTCTGTATTCTAACTAAACTTTTGACTTCTAAACTATTAACCTGAGTAGTGCACAGATGTATGCGCACACACAAACACACATACACAATATCGTATTTAATATCTTTAATATCGTTAACACCAAACTTAATAAAGAAATAGAGTACAATTCTGTTCCTTACAGTAAGATAGAGTAGAGAGTTACAAATAGTGCATCAGAATAAATCAGCAGAATGCAAGTCATTTGAGATAGCTCAAATAAGATATCTCTCAAATGAGCTATCACTCAATTATTGGCATTACTTCCACCACTTATCAGATGAAAACTGCCTGTTCTACATGAGAAAGCAGCTCCTCTCAGAGAGGAAAGAGCAAGTGCAGTCATAAACACAAAGGCATTCAGGACATCTTGTTACTTCACCTCCCAATAAATGTTTTTTTTTTTTTTAAAGAAAACTTCACTTTAAAAAATACATACCCCTGCTGCTTAAATTCTTCTGTAATAATATCCTACACATCTGCAAGTCTGTCTAGCAGTCTCCTCTATTTTGCTGGCATGAACAAGGGAGATACTATCTGAAAGTTGAGAAGTAGAGGTATATTCAGAAAATGTATCTTAGCTGGACCCAAGAAAGTCTGCATGTGTGTGCACTCTGAGACGCCTAATGCGGGGGGAGTCTAGGGGAACAGTGCTGAGTGTGATGACAACCTCAAGGCCTTCTGCAGAGAATGTGCAGTACTCAATGCATTCCCCTTCTTACATAGTGCCTAGATAAGCCTTTTTATAGCTGTAGGCATGTACAAAACAGTTCCCAGTGTGCTCCCCTTGTTACACAGCTGCTGGATAAAACTGCCCATATATTTAGACATAAAGACAACACCCGATTCATCCCCCTAGCTATACAGTATCTGGAAAAGTCTTTCTTACTAAATCTAGACTGTCATAAAGACGGCACCCAATGAATTTCCCTAGGTATGGACTGCCTGCCCACACAACATCAGGTAATGATTGCTAAAATTGTGCAAGGTGAGGAGATGTTCAACAGGCTTGCCCTCTTCAACAAATCTAACTGTGACTGGTTTTCTATGCCAGCAGAATACCAAGGGCTTCATCTGCTTTCAGACACTAAGAGTCCACCTCACTATTTCTATACATTAAGTACTTTTGTTCAGTTACTGTGCATCCCATATTGCCACATTTCAAGTAATAGGGGAAATGTATTGGCAGGGATGCCTTCAACTATAGCTTCCAGTTTCATGTCTTGCTGTCTTGTGAAAAGGAAAAAGGCAATGAACAAAGCTTCACCATCACTGTCAGCTTCCTGAAGGTGATTCAGGGACTTCATGTATTGCTAGGAACTTTATGCATCGTACTATTGTGGTGATATATCTGTTTTTCTGAATCTCATTAGTAACTAACAGCATATGAATCTCTTTCCCCATTGGTGACTTCTGCTTTTATTCTTCCCATGCACAAATCACTATACTGTGATATTTGAATGAACAATGCACGGAATCCGTGTGTGAGTGTGCGCGCGCACGCACACGTGCTGTCTAGAGCAGTCTTGCATTTATTAAAAGTTTAAAACCACTGTCAGAAAAAGGTAGTTTCTGGGCTCCCTCCTGGGTATACATTCTGCAAGGGGAGCAGGAAACCTTGTTGCTGGAAACTGATAATTCCAATCATGGGCACACTTTGTACCAACTACTATTAAAGCATCACTCCCTATCTCCTACTTTGGATTTGGGGCAGCTGGGGCGAAGCAGGTTGTGTGCTACCTACATAGGTCCTCAGGGTACATTTGAACATTTTCCCAATAAATGTGGTCTGTGCAAAGCAGGGGTGGGTAACACATGCATTTTTTGCAGCTACCACCACCACGGCTAAATTTGTGGTGGTGGCAAAAAAGAAGCAGCAGCTATACGCCACTGTGAGTACAGGAAGGTAATAGACTGTGGTTGGGGAAACTTTAAAATATAACCTAAGAGAGTGTCCCCATTGAATAAAGTGATTTGCATGCATTTTTGCAAATATATTATTTATTTGATTTGTACCCTGCCTTTCTTCTATGAAGAAAATGGTGCTTTAAGGCAGCTAACAAACATAGGACCTTTAAAAACACATAGATATAACTTGGTTATAAACAGCAGTGATACTTTCAAAAAAACATAAAACACACAAATTTAAAAAATATGAGGAGCGCCCAACCCAATAGACTAGTTTACATGCTGAAGGCCTGCTTGAACAGAAACGTGTTTGCCTGCTGGTGGAAGGACAGCAGAGAGGGAGCCAATCTAGCATCCCTCGGCAGGGACTTCCTGAGAGCAATCACCGAGAAGGCCCTCTCTTGTGTCATCACCAAAAGCACTTCTGAAGAAAGTGGTACTGAGAGCAGGGCCTTCCCTGAAGATGTTGGAACCTGGGCACGTTCATATGGGAAAAAACTGTCTTTCAGGTAGCCCAGTCCTAAGCCATATAGGGCTCTATAGGTTATAACCAGCACTTTGAACTATGCCCAGAAATAGACTGGCAGGTAGTGAAGCTGTCATAACCAGGGAGTCCCATGGTCCCATGTGCATTTTTTTTTTTTTTTTTAAAAAATATATATATTTTTGGTAGCCTTTTTTTGTGTTGGAAAACTACATCACAAACTTTAGAAATGCATGGATTTTGATGGCAGATTGCATAGCGGGTCCTGTTTAGGCTTGGTTGACCACTGTGTGAACAGAATGTTGGACTAGATGGACTCTTGGTCTGATCCATCAAGGCTCTTCTTTATGTTCTCATGTTCTTGGGAAGTGTGAATTTGGTCAGTTTGCATTGAAATGCAAAACAAATTTCTCACCCATCCCTAGCTTTGAAACATGAGCTATGTCAAGAGGCAGTGAACACTAATATAATATGGCAGCAATGATTCACAGGACTGAATATGTCTCCAAAAGTAGAGTTGCCTCCAAAATTTTGCTTACATCAAAAATGGAAGTGAACTGTAGAGTTCTTCCTGAGCCAAAATATCTGAGGACTTTTGGGAAACTTTATGTAGTAGATTGGGGAGCAAATTTGGGGGTTTCTCCTCATGAGAACAACCTGAGAAATTTCCAGGGAAGCCAAAAGCTGCTTTGTGTTTTAATGTAATGCAGTGGAATTGTGTTCCTCTGCTCTCTCTTTTTAAAGTGGTCTTATTGACCCTATAATTGTGTTTTATGCGCCATGTTTGATTGCATTTTTACTCTGTGATTATTTTAACTTGTTTTTATTTTTATCTTGTAAGCTGCTCCAAGAACTTTTCTTATAAGACGGCCTATAAATATTATAGACAAACAAATAAACATGTTTTGCCAAGACTAGTAACATTTCTCAGGTTATTCCACACATCCTTAATTTGTGAGGTAAATCTTGGTGGCTTCACTGAATAGCCACAGATTAACATGTCTGTGTGAAGTGGTTAAGAGTGGGAGAAGAGGCTCTTTTTCCAAAAGATCAAAGGCGGGATAAACATCAAATAAATAAATATACAACAAAGGAAGAAATGTTTCTTAAGAAACAAAGAAAATATATTCAATTTACTGGGAAAACTTGGTGGCCTGAAGCTGGTTGGTATTTTCTTCTAGCTAATCTATCTTCAGTTTCCTTTTGTTTGTTTGGGTTTTTTTGTTTTTGCTATTGTGTGTATTTTGTTTTACAATGGAGGGTTCTGAGCAGCGCATCTTGGTCCACCATTAGCTAGATAAGCCCACACTCTTTATTTATTATTTAGTAGCTTTAGGTAAGCTTTGTCTGTAGCATTTTCCCCTGCATTTTCCCCCTTCAGAAAGATGTGCTATCCTTTTTTCTTACAGGCTCGACATCTTGGCTGCTGAATTTGTCTTGCTTCTCTTTGAGAGATGGAAATTAATAAGACACTTCTTTCCTAATTGCACAATCAAAATAAATTATGGCCACAAATTGGAAGGCGTGGAAAATTGTATGTGCATTTTGGGTGCCGTGATAATGTCCAAGGGTAAATTGTTTTCATATACATTGCATACTTAATTAATTGCTTTTAAAATGCCCATGTATTTCTTTGTGCAAATACATCTATGCCTGTAGTCTTTTTTGTTTTGTTTTTTTAAACAGCAGCAAATTAAATTGCCCAGCCACATATTAAAATGTTGCCCTAGGTGTATCCTGACTGTGTTCAGTCATCAGCTCTTTACTAAGCTATGACAATAAATCTGGATGAGATCCTTCCGTTCTGAATTGCTACTGGGTATCCAATTGAACAGATTTTATTTTCTCCTAAATTACTGACATGCTAGGTCGTGTTGTCTGGTTAATTTGAACATAACACAATATGTTTGGTGTAGAAATATTTTTTTGTCTCCTCCCGAAGAAAATAAACACCTTTTGCTTCTTCAAAGAAATGGTTTTTCAGAGAGAAAGAAAACTCCTGCTGGGTTTTTACATTTCATGTTTGAATAATTTGAATAACTGATGGCTAGGTCACGTCTACAGATAATTCGTACTACAAATGTCCGTAACAAAACCGTCTATTTAATTTGCCTCAGCAAGCCTGCCGCACAGCCTAGGCCACTGCAATGGGCTATGCTGGAGTCAGCCTCTCATGATTCTCCAGATCCGCAGGGCTGCTATGCAATAATGTCTGGGGAGGGGGGCCAGCTACTCCCCCCCTCCCAGGATCCATCTATAATTATGCCGGTGCTGGCAGGATTTGGGGATTAGGTGCAGGTTGCTGGGAATGCTGAAGGAGAGGGATGGGGAAGGAGAAAGCCAAATGCAGATTCCTCTGGAGTCTTTTGCTAGGGTAGCATATGGGGAATAGGTGGTGAGATAAATACAGGTTGTAAAATTAAAATGTTGGCAGCCCTAATCTTTAGACTTGCTGTCCCAGTAGATAAATGTTTAGGTTCAGCCTCCTCCCTGCTGTCTTTGCACATATCTGTAAACATTATATTATGCTGCCATTCCAGACAGATCTGGCAATGTACATATTTAGGGTGAGAATGCCAGTCACTCTATGGAGCTAGTCAGTGACGACCAGGCCTTCCTAGTCCTTCATTTTTATTTTTTTAAAAAAGAATTTAAAGGCAAGTGCCTCTAGGTGCTCTGTTTTCCCACAATCTCAGTTGTCTTGTAGGCCTTTGTAACAATGCAGGTTTACACACGCACACACACACACGCACACACACACCCTGCTAGGATAAAAAGAGCAAACACAGCCTTTTCTACTTATGAGCAGTGCATTTTGCTACGTTTGAGAAACCACCCTCATTCATTTATTCATGAATGAGGTTTGCAAGAGATTTCTTTTCTCTCCACTTGCCCCTGTTCTCTGTTACACTTATTCCTTGTCCTGGTCAGTGTGTTCATGTGATAAACACACACACAGGTGCAGGAAAGCATCCATTTTCTGCTAAAGAGCAGCAATGGCTTTTGAAGCCTGACATGCTCCTTGTCAACACTGATGGTTTCTGCAGCTGCTGCTTGGCAAACAGCTGCTGTCCTCACATGCTCTACTGCTGTATTTGCACCTCCAGCCTAGCGGATGGCTCAGGTGGTAGTGAAGTCCTTTAACAGCCCAGTAAGCAAGCTTATGTGTTTAGTTCGTTCCTTTGCCTTTTGGGGGCAGACCCCGAAAGTTATCTGTGATCTGCTCTCTGGGTCAGGGGTGTTCAAGGGCATGGCATCTCGGGGGCTCACACTGCGGATGGATGTAACACTATGGGTCAAATGACACATTAGGTTAATTATGTAGTGTGTTACTGAGCCTGATCTTTATTTTTACTCTAGAGTAGGTGCATGTGGCCCTAGTCTGGATTGGTACCATTGTGCACTATAAGGGGAGAATTAAACCTTCCCCACCAAGCAAATTGCTTCCCATAATCCTCTCCTGCCAGCTGCCACACACACATTCACAGGTAAAGAATAACCTTCTGTTGACACCAATGGAGGCCTTTCTTCTTGTTTTAAAAAGTCCAGAGCTTGGGAGGGCAGGGGAGGGGAGGTTTAATCTTCCCCTTGTAGCAAATGGTGGCCCCAATACAAATCAAGGCCACATGCACCTACTCTAGAATAAAGATAAAAAGAAGGCTCAGCAAACTGCTACATAATCAACATAACATGTAGTTTGACCCAATGCTGAGGAACAGTTGGGCTCCATCACACAGGCAGAGAATTCCACATCAATGCCGGTTCTTTCCCCATCCAGTATCATTGCAGGATGGGGTTGTTCCCTTTAGACGGCTGTCCTCATCGTGTTGTTTTTCGTTTTGTTCCTTCTCACGGGTGTGGTGATGCCGCTCAGA
The DNA here is from genome assembly GCF_057233095.1 of Heloderma suspectum. Classification (NCBI taxonomy): domain Eukaryota; kingdom Metazoa; phylum Chordata; class Lepidosauria; order Squamata; family Helodermatidae; genus Heloderma; species Heloderma suspectum. The sequence goes on from NC_139459.1 coordinate 106,507,356, forward strand.
GGCACATCCGCCTTTCCTCAAAAAAGCATTACATGCGCTTAGGGTGTAGCGACAGCTCCTCCCTGGTCCCTGCCCCTTTCCCTCCCCTTGCACGTTACTGGTGGATGGGGTCTGACACACAGACAGTCCCCCCACTGATCTCTCTCTTCCATTTACTCAGCTGTTTACTCACTGGGAATGCACAGCAAGGGGCGTCCTGGCAGGTCAGAAGGCTGACACACTAGGGATGTTAGAGAAATCCGCTGTGGATTCAAATGAAGCTGGATTCTAATCTCGCCTCAGGAATCCGCGGTGGATCAGCACCACTTACCCCTGCTCCAGGAGGATTGGAGGCGGAATGGCACTCGGCTGCTTCTTCCACTGGAGCCGTTTGCTTCCTCCACACCAATCGCCATTTCTTGAGGGAAAAAAAAAGGCGATCGGCAGGATGTGCCCATAGACTTATACACAAAATAGAGCTGTGAATCTTGCGTAAAAGCCTATGGACACATAGCCTTATACACAAGATTCACAGCTCTATTTGTGTATAAGTCTATGGGCACATCCTGCCGATCGCCTTTTTTTTTTTAAGAAATGGAAATTGGTGCGGAGGAGGTGAACGGCTCTGGCTGGCAAGGTAAATGGCCCTATAGCCGGTGCAGCTCTGTGGAATCCTCGTGGAGTGGAGCCGCTCCAAAGGATTCTGGGGGGGGGGGGAGAACGGATCACCTCCCCCCACAGATTCCCCACCGGAACGGACAGTGGGGAATCCGTACACCCCTATGGCACACCGCTGTGCTGACCTGCTGCCTCGTTCAGAACTCTGCAGGCTGAAAATGGTGAGGACCCAAAGTGTGCAGGCGGGGGAATGCTTCACGCCCCAAAGCCCATTGTCACTGCCTTTGCCATCATGACCGCACCCCCAACAACCACCCACAGCTGCCAACACAAAGTGGTTCATTCGTGCTAGGAGAGAAATACACGGGGAGGTCATGGCACTCCATTTGCGCATATTTGGGAAAATACCACATTTTTTCCATTTGAGGAAATCAAGGGATAGGTGGGTGGAAATGGTGGGATACTGACCAGACAATGACAACATCATGTAATGGACCCGCACAATTCAGTGAGTGGCTAATCATGAATGTGCTATAAACTGGAGGTGTAGAGACACCCTTTAAGTGTCTGCATATGAGGGGTTACTGCAGTCCAGTGGTTACAATGTTAGAGACAGAGAACAGGTTGGGTCAGAATTTTCAGCTGTACTGGGGGTCACCTCAGTGACTGTATTCAAGGAAGAAATGTAATGTGAACAGGTAGTTCATAGATCCCAAGGATAAGAAAATGTGTTTAGTTAAAACAAACTAGTTTAATCTTTCCCAGCCACTTCTCTCTTAAAATCCACTCCCCCTGCAGCAGTTAAAGAAAGGGGTGGGGGAAGCCTCCATTGGTGAGAACTAGGCTGCAATAATGTGCCTGCTTAGCGATATCTGTTCTCTGCCTGACACAATCCTGTGCAGCACAGTGATACTGGTGTAACCAATTCACAGGTACAATTTAATGCCAGTTAGCTACAACTAGGTCAATGTGTACTGCCAGCCTCAAACAGGCAACAGGTTGGCAAGCATGTCTGAAAGCAAAACAGGTTAAATTGACATCCATCTATTATAGTAAAACACATACTGCACTGGCCAAATTCTGCTCTTGGCTGCAGCAGCCAACATGATGTCCGTCAATCCTGCCAGCTGGATGCAGTGCAGACTTTGCCCTTTAAAAGAGATGATTTAAGAAGGAGTTGGACACATGAAATCGGTCCATGTGGAGGTTTGCTGCAGGACCAGTTTTATGATGTGTAAAATCACTGAACATGAATAGCTGTGGTGATGGCTGTTTGCTCCAGAAATACCCAGCTTGACTTCAGCCAACTACCTGCCATCTTGTTGAGTGCTTGACTGAACACTCCCCTGTGGTCCATACTCAGTCACCATCTGAGCCATGGGAATGTTTTAAAGAAACTTGGCACTGGGAGCAGGACAGAGCCTGAATTGTATTCTCATGACCCCAAAATGTCTGGTGAATATTTCATGCTCTCTAACCCTTATCTTGTTCCATGCTTACTGTTGCTGGTTTGCCATATAAAGAAATACCAGCACTGGTATATTTTTCCTTCACTAGTTACATACATGATTTCTTAGGAACAAATTAGGGGAAAGTTAAAACTACCTGACTTACACAGAAAAAAGGGTCAATGTAACTATTCTTCTGATAATCAAGGGCAGTGGTCGTGGACATGGAGTTTGTTCCAGAGCTAGCATAAGAGCACATGTGAAATGAGGTAATGGGCAAAATAGAAATCCAAGTGATAAGATGCTCTCTGGTACTTGTGGATCTATCCTCTGGTTAAATTAAAGAGTTCCTGCTTTGCATATTACAGCAAAAATAAAGGGTGTTCTATCACGTAGCATCCAAAACATCTCTTATACCTGTTGTTTGGGAATATAGTACTATTCCTTCACAACATGTGAGTGCCTTTGGTTCATAAATGCTCTCCCGTGCACCACTGTCATTATAAATCAAAGCCACAGTCGTTTATGTATACACCTGTGTGGCACTTAGTCATGTATACGCTCCCAAGAAGTGTGTTATGGGTGATGTTCATGACTTTTTGATTCAGCACATAACAATTTCTGATTGGGCTTGGGTTCCTAGGCACATGTACACAGAAAGTTAAAAGACGTGCGTGGATACTTGGGGTTTTGGAAAGTGTGTCCTGCAGAAATTGTCATGTGCAAAACTGGCCTTAGGGTAGTTCCTCCACCACACCACATACCCAATAGTGCGCCAATTTGCTACACATCAACAAAGCAAAATTCTTGTGAATTCTGTACCTGATTAAAAAATAAATAAAAATGCCAACATGATACGATAGCTTGGGGCAGTAGCATCCTGAATGTAAATGGTTAGTAGTAGGCTGCTCATTTACACATCAGTAACTGCTTTGCTCAGTCTCAGCTCACATAAAGAGTAAACAATGCTGGTGTTGATATTGTGGGTACAAACCAACAGGATTGAGGTGCTGGAGCACATACGGCTGCACTCTCTTTTTCCCTAGAGTGCCTTGCATAGCAGAATGGCAGAGGGCTTGCTCCATGATTAGACTCAGCACCTTTCTGGAGTGATGCTGGAAAGTGAGCCTTTTCAAGTGCAATGAATGCATGTTGAGGAAATGAACGCTGGACATTTTATAGCCAAGCAATAAACCAGAATGCTGCTTGTATGGTAGGCAGCCATGAATATTGTATCACATTAGCCCCAAACCGTTTTGCTCTTCTTTTCCCACAACGCTGCTACAGATAGTGCACAATAGAAACTCGCGACTGGTGATGGATGACTGGCATGCAACCAGCCACTATAGAAAAAGGCTACTGTGTTTGCTGAATAGTCTCATTAAGGAATAGCAGTGTATCCCTCCCATTGAACAAGAACAATAGCAAGTACAGAAATGAGGTTGGTTTTGTAGGGAATAGAATCATTTAGGGGGAAGAATCTGCTGTTTGGTCACCATGTTGTAGAATTAGCTAGAGGACTTGTTTGAGGAGTAGTGAGAGAGAAATGAAAGCATTGGCAAGATTTGGCTGCAGCGTGATGTGTCACTGTGTACTAGGGCCTTAGAAATAGCTGGCACAGGGTCCTAGTGCTTAAAAGGGCCAACATAGACTAGGGAGTTTAGTCAAACTAATTACATTTATATCCATCTCCTAGCTTTTCTTCCTAACATGTTGTTTGTCTTTTAGCCCATTATAAAAACCTTCAGATGGACCAGGCTGCAGTTAGACAAGGCATCTAAAAGTGTTAACTACAATCAGAAAAAGAACCTATCATAAACACTATACATTGGGCCTGTTCAGACATAATGCTAAGCCATGATGGTTAGCATTTTTGAGCTAACCATGATGGCTCAGCGTGATGTGTGAATGGAATTTTCACAACCACGGTGGTTTATTAACCACAGACTAACCACATGCACTAACCATGGCTTAATGTGATGTCTGAACAGCCTCTGTGGTTAATTGGCAGCTGCCATGGAGCTCTGCAGCAAGAGAGGCCAAAGAAGGACTAGCTGCTCATGCCTGAACAGCAGATCTCTGTGGTCGACATCTGCCTAGCAGCAAATGATGCAGCTGCTGTGAGCCCACTGATACACTGCCCCTGGCAACAGCCCACTGCATGGCAGCAGAGAAGTGAACATAGAGCTGTGGCTCATGGCCACTTGTGCCTTGGCCCGTGTAGAGGAAAACCACCAGATGATAGGGATGTACGAAAGTCACTTACCTTGCCCAAAATTTGATTCGCGGTGGGAGGGAGGCGCTCTGTCCCTCCCCCTGAAATTCTGGCTGAGGGGGGAGGCACCCCGTCCCTCCCGCCCAAAATTCTGGCTGGGGGGGAGGCACCCCGTCCCTCCCCCCCGAAATTCTGGTCAGGAGGGAGGCGCCCCATCCCTCCCGCCGCGAATCCTGGCTGGCCAGGAACGCAAATGGCGGCGGCCATAGCCGCTGTCGTTTGCGTCCCTGCAATCAGCCGTGATAGGCTACGTAAATGTTTATGTAGCCTATCACGGCTGAGTAAAAAAAAAATTGCGTACGCGCGGTTTTTTTTTTTTTACTCAGCCGTGATAGGCTACGTAAACATTTACGTAGCCTATCACGGTATGTTTTTAAAATCTAGCCGTGATAGGCTACGTAAATGTTTATGTAGCCTATCACTTTTTTTTTTTTTTTTTACTGGAAATGGCGGCAGCGGCAGCCGGTCGGAAGACCGGCTGCCGCCGCCGCCACCGCCGCCCTGCCGCTGCCAGGGACATTCACACAAGGTAAGTCCCATCCGGGGGGGGGGGGCGGCGGGGTGGCAGACCATTTCGCCACCGATTTTGGGGGGCCAAGTGCGCTGGCATTCAGCCTCCCCGAGATTCGTGGCGAAATTCTCTTACATCCCTACTATTGTATATCGAGGAGATCGGGATGGTGTGCCACAGTTGTTCCTTGTATTCCCATGTCTCCTGGAAGACCTTAAAACTTAGGCCTCCTTAAGGCATTTAGTGTGAAATTTAGTTTTCAGAGTTGGTTGCAAGTGGGGATGGCATTGGCATGGCCTTCAAATGTGGGAGGAGGACATGAACGATGGAACGGCCTTGGAATGCGGGAGGGTACCATCTGGCTATTGTCCACCCGCTTCGCCTAATCTTTTGAGTGGTGCAGCTATGACATACATCATCAGGTGGCTTAAGTACAACAGGTGTGATTAATCGAGGTGCTGTCCTAAGCAACACATAGCACTCAAGAGATTAAGGTATAAAAAGCCCTGCAGTTTGCCTAGGGGAGCGTCGATGCAGACCTGACCGGGAAGGTGCTGCGTGCCGGCCGCAGACTGGGGTCTGCTTGTTGCCGTCCCTGGGGCTCCCGACAACTGATTGAGGACTGCTTGCTTGGTATTGTATATTCTTCTTGATATCCTTTTGCCTGCTTTAAATAAAATCCTCAACTCACTTGTGTGCTTATTGCTCCTGAATCCAAAAGGAACCCTTGCCTTTGGCAAGACATTTGGCGTCACGAACAGGATTCAGAAGCAGTGCCCTTGTGGGGGAAGAGGTCTGCTGAGCAAGATGCTGGCCGGAGCCGCATCCCTGGTTGGGCCAGTGCCAGTGCCCGGGTGCCAGTGGTCCCCGTTTTCAATCAGCTGACCCCGCCGATGCCATGGGAGTCCGAGATGGCAGAATTGGAGGTCCTACCCCCAGTGTTGTGCTTAAATGCATGCAGATATTGGGGGCAGAGAGAAAGGGGGGCAGAAGACAGTGACGGGGCTAGGATGGGTTCTTCTCACTGTGCTCCACACTTTGTGGGAACAATTAGAAGCCACTCGGAAGGCAGTACAGCATCAAACTGATGACATGATTGCCCTAAAGGAGCAACAGGCTCTCCTGAGAGAGGTACTGGAAGGCACCCTGGAAAGGAGGGAGCTGGCTGAAGAACGTGCCACCACAATGGCAGTTCGGTTTGCTATAGGGATGTCAGAGAATTCTGCCACGGATCTCGGTGAGGCCGAATGCCAGTGCATTCAGCTCCCCAAAATCCATGGCAGAACGAAGCCCCCGCTCCCCCAACCCATGAAAGGCGTGTGAAACGGAGCACTTACCTGCTGCCATCCGCGCTGACTTGCGAATGGCGGCCGCCCTGTGACCGCCATTCGCTTCCTCATCATAGCCGTGATAGGCTATGTAAATACTTACGTAGCCTATCACGGCTAACACAGGGATGCCTTTTGCGTCCCTGCGGAGGCTGTGATAGCAACGTAAGTATTTACATAGCCTATCACGGCAAGCCAAAAACAACAACCAAAACAGCGTATGCAAATGGCGGCAGTTACGGAGGCCGCCATTTGCGTTCCCTATTTTTAGCCATTTTAGCTTACGTAAATATTTATGTAGGCTAAAATGGGGGGGGGGGGGAGGAACGCAAATGGTGCCCACTACGTTATTTGCGTTCCCCTTTTTTTCGCCGTAATAGCCTACGTAAATATTTACGTAGGTTAAAACGGCTAAAAATAGGGAATGCAAATGGCGGCTGCCGTAGCTGCCGCCATTTGCGTACGCTGGTGTGTGTTTTTTGGCTTGCCGTGATAGGCTACGTAAATACATATGTAGCCTATCACGGCAGCTTCGCAGGACGCAAATGGTGGCGGCCACCATTTGTGTCCGCAGCAGCCTGTCCGCGGCCAGAACTCCAGCTGTGGACGGCCCTGGCCAGCGGCTCCGCGGAGCTGCCGTGGAGCGAAGCCAGCCAGGGAGGATTCTGGGGGGAGGGATGGAGCACCTCCCCCCCACCGCGAATCACATCTGCGAAAAGGTAAGTGACTTTTGTACATCCCTAGTTTGCTAAGCTTAAATATTGGAAGCAGGCAAGACGGGGGTGCATACCTAACCCTCATAAAGTCAGAACTCTCATCCTATCTCGAGATTGGGACCCAGAAACATGGGATGGAGATATGTGGGATTCTGATAAATCTGGTTGGACAGAGGGGGAGGATGAGAAAGAAAGTGAACAGCCGGCTGAAGTAAGATAATTGATTACTAATAAATCAAAGGGGCCGTCTGGAAATCCTGGTGCAACTCAAACCACTAGGACAGTGGGAGATTTCACTCAGCAAGAGCTGGTAGACATAACTAGGAATGCAGCACAGTGGCAGGGGGAGCAGTTAAGCCAGTAGTTGGTGAGGCTGTGGGACCAGCAGCATCTACAGTATATGACTGCTGAAGAATTGCCAAAATTAGGAGCATTATCAGAGGATACTTTGATCAATCAGTACCTCAGAAACCCGAATCTGGGGACAGTGGGGTCCTTGCTGGACTGGTGCATGGTGGCAGTGCAGACCCAGTATCCAGCTGCCATTGACTGGGAAGAGCAGGTGCCTGCATGGCGCACTATTGAGGAAGCAATAGCCCAGTTAAAGGGGGATGGCTATGCAGGCTGGGATGTATCAAGTGGGATTTCAGGGACCTGATAACCAACCTTTCACTGCTGGAATGAGAGCCTGATTAATGAAGGGGGCTCCATCCTATATGTGTGGTGCTTTGCTAGCATTGCTGCGGCCAGCCCAAGGATCTACAATAGGGCAAATAGTAGTTCTAATAGGGCAACTGGGAGACATTCAGAAAGAAAATGATGCTAAGCCCCGGGCTGGAGCTGTCAAGGAGGAGAAAAAACCACACAGTAACCCAAAGAAGCAGAATAAGAAAATACCATGGCGGCAAATGTTCATAGACCTTTTAAAAGTTGGAGTGCCAAAGGCTGACATAGATGGTGTTCCAACATCTGACCTGTACAAAATGTGGAAGAAGAAGTGGGCAGATCAGGGGGAGGCTAACAAGGGTGGCCCACAACTGAGGGGAGCTACCCCAACTGCCCCACCCAAGGACCCCTTATATCCCCTGTTACTGGGTGAAGGGGTGGGGGGGGTGGCAAATGCCCCAACCCATAGATTAGGGGTGTGGCAAGGCTTCAGAGGTAAGGCTAATAAAGACAGCCATCCCTGGAGACGAGCGCCCACATTTGCCCTTAACCATCTATTGGTCCAGCGGGAACACTCAAAGAGTTTTGGCTCTGCTTGACACGGGAGCAGAGGTGACTTTAATTCATGGAAATCCAGATAAGCACACAGGAGAGACTGTATACATTAATGCATATGGGGATGGGGAGGAACACACCACACGGGTATGGGTGCAATTGGCTTTGGGAAAGTCAGCCCCTTTTTGGGCAGATGTATTAATTTCACGAGGCCCTGAGTACATCATAGGCATTGACCTATTAAAGAGACACACATTTCAGACCCCATTGGGTTGATTTGCCTTTGGAGTTCGGGCCATAGTGATGGGAAAGGCTAAATGGACACCCTTGACCATCCCTCCACCTGACCGCCCAGTAAACATGAAGCAGTATTGGTTGCCAGGCAGGCATAAAGAAAACTCTGAGACAATTCAGGGGCTTCTGGAGGTGGGAATCATTCGCCCTGTACTGTCCCCCTTTAATTCCCCAGTGTGGCCTCTGAAGAAGCCAGATGGGTCCTGGAGGATGACGATGGACCAGCTGATTCATGCCAGCTGAATAAGCATGCTCCGCCCCCGTCAGCAGCTGTACCAGACATGGTCATGTTACTGGAACACATAGAAAAGAATGCTGGGGTGTGGCATGCAGTGATAGATTTAGCTAATGCCTTCTTCTCCATTCCGATTGACATGGCATCCCAAAATCAGTTCGCGTTCACGTGGGAGGGACGTCAATATACATTCCAAGTTTTACTTATGGGTTATTTGCATAGCCCCACCCTGTGCCACGGGATCATGGCCAGGGGTCTGAAAGAGGTTACTTTAAGTCCTGCATTGTTCATTGCCCATTACATTGATGATGTCATGATTTCAGGCCCAACAGAAGAGGAGGTACAGCAAGGGTTAACTACACTGGTTGAGCACATAAGATCCCGAGGATGGGAGATCTATCCCAAGAAAATTCAAGGACCTGCCCAACAGGTGCAGTTCCTAGGGGTGGTATGGGCAGGACCTCTTAGGCACATACCTGAAAAACTGCTCAATGTGATTGCCACCTTGCAGGCCCCAACTTCCAAAACCAAGGCTCAACGCCTTGTGGGTTTGATAGGGTTTTGGAAGGAGCATATACCTCATTTAGCCCAAATCCTGAGGCCCATTTATCAGGTGACACGCAAGAAGGCTCAATTTGAGTGGGGGGAGCCACAGCAATGAGCCTTGACAGAGGCTAAGGCAGCAGTGGCCACTGCCATGCCACTAGGGCCATGCACCGAAGGGCAGCCCTTTGAGCTGCAGGTGTCAGCCAATGCTGAAGTGGCTGTGTGGAGTTTGTGGCAAAAAGGGCCCTCAGGTAAACGTCTACCATTGGGGTTTTGGTCATGGTGCTTGCCCAATACTAGCTACTCTCCCTTTGAGTGGCAGCTTCTGGCATGCTATTAGGCTCTTGTAGATACTGAAAGGTTGACTGGACAAGATTCTGTGACACTTAGACCCTCCATTCCAGTCATGATGTGGGTGAAAGATGAGTCAGCCAGTCCATGGGTAGGATGGGCACAACATGGGCACTTCCATAATCAAATGGAAGTGGTATATCGCAGAGAGGGCAAAACCCGGCCCTCAGGACATGAGTACACTACAAGAGCAAGTGCTAGCCTTGACCCCCACTGGGGAAGAGATGCAAGAGAGCCCTGTGATGAAGATAGATAAATCCCCAGTGCTGGAAGCCCCACCCTATGCTGAAGTGAGCCACACTGAAACTTGGTTCACAGATGGGTCTGCCAGATACCAGGGGAATGAAAGGGTATGGAGGGCTGCCACCATCAATCCTAAAAAACAGGTTACCTTGTCCTGTGCTGGACAAGGCAAATCCAGCCAGTATACCGAGTTCAAGGCAGTAATGATGGTGATTGAACATGCGGTAGAACAACAATCTGATACCGTATACATATATACTGACTCCTGGGCAGTGTATAAAGGATTAACAACATGGTTTCCCAAGTGGAAGCAAGATGGGTTCTGCATACATAATGGTCCCTTGTGGGGCCAGGAGCTCTGGAAGCAAATCAGTCAATTGCTTCAGCAAATCATATTATATGTTGGACATGTGGATAGACATGTCTCAGGAACACCTGTACCATCAGGCTGCTGATCAACTGGCTAAAGTGCGGGTAGCCCTGCCTATGCTGGACCAGGGGGAGGAGATGCTGACATTGGCCTGATGGGCACATGAAAAGTCCGGACACCTGGGGTCCAAGGCAATTTGGGAATGGGCTATTCATAGAGGCATTCCCTGCCCTGTGGATGCAGCAGCCACTGCAGTTGCTGTATGTGAATTGTTCCTGAAGATCAAGCAGATGCCCCTTCCGAAGGTTCCTCTAGGGCAGTTGCACAGAGAAGAAGGGCCAGGGCAGATATGGCGAGTGGATTATGTAGGTCCACTGCCCCAATTTGGAAGGTGGCAGTATCTACTAATCATGGTAGATACCTATTCAGGGTACTTATTAGCATACCCATGTGCCTGAGCTACACAACAAAGTACAATCAAGGGATTGGACTTTCTGATCAGGAGATACGGTATACCCATTCAAATCCAGTCTGATAATGGAAGTCACTTCACAGGTGCAGACGTGAGGGACTGGGCCAATGAGTGGAATATCTAGTGGGTATACCACATTCCCCATCATCCACAAGCATCTGGGCTGATTGAATGGATGAATGGGTTGTTAAAGCAAAAGCTGAAACAGCTGACCTGCGATCATACCTTAAAAAGGTGGGGGACAGTCTTGGAGCAAGCTGAGTTTGAATTAAACAGCCGCCCCCTTGGGGTTGGCCAAACACCTCTGCAACGTATGGTGGGTTTGGTAGCGCCAGCACCAGTGGAGCACCTCATGGTGTGGAAAACCCAGCTCTCCGGGCAACACCAGGCAGTGCAGGGGTGGACCTCGCAACGCCAGAAGGGGTGGTGGTACCTGCCGGAGGGTGGGTCACTGTATCCCTTGGCATAGGGGTAACCGTCCCCTGTGGGACCTATGGGTGAATTGCGCCATGATGTGGCCTAGCCCTAAAGGGAATACAGGTGTTAGGAGGGGTAGTGGATTCTGACTTTCAGGGTGAAATAAAGGTGCTGCTACATAACATGAGTGCAGAGGATGTAGCCCTTTCCACTGGTCAGTGTATAGCCCAGCTAATTTGTGAAAAACTGAGTATACCCACTATCCAAGAGGTAGCAGGCCCTGGTAAACCCATGAGCAGAGGGGACGAATTAGGGATGGCGGAGAATTTCTCCCCGAAATTTCTCCCCGGAGAATTTCTCCCCGAAATTTCTCCCCGAAAGCTATTTGCGTTGCCCTTATTTTCGCCGTAGTCTACGTAAACATTTATGTAGACTACAGCCACCAAATAAGGAACGGGAATGGCGGCTCCCTATGGGGGCCGCCATTCACGTACGTGCTTTTTTTTTTTTTTTTAAAGTCACCCGTGATAGGCTACGTGATGATTCACGTAGCCTATCACGGCTGACTTTGCAGATCTAGCCGTGATAGGCTACGTGAATCGTCACGTAGCCTATCAGGGGAAGTTTTTTTTTTTTTCTTTACTTTCGCGTTCGCGGCCGGGCGAGGCGAGGCGCCTCCTCCCTGGCCTGAATTTCGGCCGGGCGAGGCGGGAAGCCTCCCCCCCCGGCCTGAATTTCGGCCGGGCAAGGCGGGAAACCTCCCCCCCCGGCCTGAACTTCGCGGGGGGAGCAGCGAAGCACTCCACCCCACCGCGAACGGCCTTCGACGACAGGTAAGTGACTTTCGTCCACCCCTACAAAGGATTTGGATCCACAGACAAGGATCTAACTCCAGGACAGAAAGTATGGGTGATGTATCCAAATCAACCTGATCAAACAGGAGAAATTCTCAGTAAAGGGCCGAGGGCTACGTATTGGGTATTACTGGCCACTGCCACCTCTCCTGTCTGTCTTGACATAGCTAAACTGAAACGTTGAGAATGATTAAAATGCATGTTCCCCAGGTGTTGCTGCAACGTGGTGAAGATGAGCTGGGGCACACTGCTGGAAACATGCACAAAAATGCCTAACTGGCAAAGATGAGCTGGGGCACACTGCTGGAAACATGCACAAAAATGCCTAACTGGCGAAGATGAGCTGGGGCACACTGCCGGAAACATGCACAAAAATGCCTAACTGGCGAAGATGAGCTGGGGCACACTGCCGGAAACATGCACGAAAATGCCTAACTGGCTGCACTTCTTAGGACCAGATACCTATACGACAAGAAAGGGGAAAAAACAGGTTTGGGCATGGGATGGATGCCTGCATAATGCTCTTTTGACTGTCATGGCATGGAAATGCCAGTGGGGAGCGTTGGCCCTGGCACAAGGACCGCACCCTGAGTGTCCTGCTTTAGTCTCCAACCAATTGAGGCATTTGCCTGATTGGGATGGACTTCGGGGGGGGGGGTGCCCTACATTGATCTACCCCCTACTGGTGATCCAGATAGAGAATCCCTATCATGGGAGGATTTGTTAGCGCCATGGCACTTCTTCAGGCCTGGCAGTCTTCTGGATGCGAACAATTTGTTACCCTACCTATGTTGCCAATATTGCTAAAAGGAACCATGACGTGTAATGTACAGGTGTAGTAACTTTAGCTCTGTGTTATTTCTTTGCATATAGAATGAGAATGAGATTAATGTGGCCAGAATTCTTGGTGCTTGTCTGGGCACAGTCTGACCTGCCTGCTTGGGAAATGGCTTCCATATCCAACTCCACACTGCCGCTGAAACCTGGGAAGGGCAACGTGACTACCCTCTCGCTATGCGAGCAACAAGTCCTGTCACAGAAGCAGTGGTTTCCGAGTACTCAAGGCAATTGTATGAACGTTACAGGGGTGGGCTTATAGTAGTATATATCCTTTATATTAAGGTTAAGCAACTGTATATAAAAGTATGAGCCCCCATTTGGCGCAATGAGGCAGAAGACAGACAATAGGACTAGAAGGAAGAATTGTGCACACCAAGGGGTGGAATGTAGAGGAAAACCACCGGAAGACTATTGTATATCGAGGAGATCGGGATGGTGTGCCACAGTTGTTCCTTCTGTTCCCATGTCTCCTGGAAGACCTTAAAACTTAGGCATCCTTAAGGCCTTTAGCTTGAAATTTAGTTTTCAAAGTTGGTTGCAGGTGGGGATGGCATGGCCTTGGAATGCGGGAGGATGACATAAACAGTGGAGCTAGATGGTACGGCCTTGGAATGCGGGAGGAGGACATGAACGTTGGTATGGCCTTGGAATGCGGGAGGAGGACATGAACGTTGGTATGGCCTTGGAATGCGGGAGGGTACCATCTGGCTACTGTCCACTCACTTCGCCTAATCTTTTGAGTGGTACACCTCATCATGAGGCTTAAGCACAACTGGTATGATTAATCGAGGTGCTGTTAGGCGGCACTTAGCACTCAAGAGATTAAGGTTTAAAAAAGCCCTGCAGTTTGCCCAGGGGAGCTTCAATGCAGACCTGACCGGGAAGGTGCTGCATGCCGGCCGCAGACTGGGGTCTGCTCGTTGTCGTCCCTGGGGCTCCCAACAATTGATTGAGGACTGCTTGCTTGCTATTGTATATTCTTCTTGATATCCTTTTGCCTGCTTTAAATAAAATCCTCAACTCACTTGTGTGCTTATTGCTCCTGAATCCAAAAGGAACCCTTGCCTTTGGCAAGACAGCCTGCCACTGCTATGAGCATGACCAGGTGCCACCATGTGTAATAGTGCTTGTTACAATGCAACTGCAGAGGCAGCATGGACTCCAGCCCTGCACTTTCAGTGGCATAAACAGTCGGCGGAAGCCACGGAAGCCTATTCCTGGTGGCCACCCATGTTTGTTTGTGCCACAGGGGATGCTTGAATGCATTGTGCATCAGGGGGAGGGGAAGATTACAACTGTGAGCAACAATTATAGGCCTCCAGAACAGGAAAGACGTATCTCAGACCATATGAATCCATTCTGCGGGACATGTCCAGGGCTGTGTGCCATGGCACAGGGGCAGCAGGCTGCTGAACCGCCAAGCACCAAAATGGTCAGCAGCACCAAGCACCAAAATGGCTGACAGTGCAAAGGCTGCTGGAACGCATGGCCACCCATCTGGAGAACTGCGGGTTCCTGTGGGAGGAGGGTTGTTAGAGAATGGTTAGCATAACCACATTGTGGAACATGGTTACCTGCATGTGTGACAGTAGCACTTGCAGTGGTTAGCGGTAACCACCACGCGCCATTGTTAGCCTAACCACCCTTCACCATTGTGTGTCTGAACAGGGCCAGTATTACAGTGTCCCTAGTTTCAGCTTACTGTCTCACAGTGTCTTTTCTGCATGAAGCTTTTAACCTGCACCTTTACCGAGGCTTCTGCTTCCGGATTCTTTGCAGGATTAAAATCGGCTCCTTTACGTGTGTTTTTTCCCCCATGGTTTTTTCTTCCTCTGGCTTTCTATATGTTCCATTACACAAGCACTAGGTGGTGCTGTGGTACAGTGGAACTGCTCAATTACATGAAGGCTCAATAATGCCATTGATAAAAAAACATTCAGCTTTCCCCGTGGGGGGACGGGACGTGATAATGGTTACAAAGCACAGGAGAGGCCCTGTAGGAGGATGACATCATGTAAAGGACCTGCAAATTACTATGAGGGAGGAAGCACAAGCGCACAATAAAAGCCTCATGTGGAAAGGATCTCTGTGTAAGGCTGGGGTGGGGAAACCCTTTTGGCCCAACGGACACACTGGCTCTGCACAAGCATGTCAAGGGCTGCATGCCAGTAAAATGGGCAGGAACACAACCTAAAGTGGTGGGGCCACCCCCACTGGGAACATGCGCCCCCCCAAATCCAGGACATACATACCATTCACATGCATGCACACACACACACACACACATTCACCCCATGTACCTATTCTCTGTTCTGTGTGTGTGTATGTGTGTGTCTTTCTCACACGTGCGCGCACACATACACACCACCACCATGACCTTCTTTTTGTCCTTGGGCAGTTTGCTCCCTTTCCATGCTGTGTGACAAGGATGCTCCTTTTTTCATTCCGCAGCACAGAAAGGCGAGGAACTGCCCATGAGAGGAGAGAGTGTGATCTCTTCCCCCCATGGTCAGTTCCCTGCCTTTCTATATTGTGTGGTAAAAAAGGAAACCTGTGGATCCCAGCCTTTCCTCTCCCCTCCTTGCCTACCAGAATAGTGAGAATAAAGAATACAAAGTTCTTTGAGGTCGGCCTTCCAATTTTGGAAAGCAGCTGTTGCTGTTCTTTCCATGGCAGCTGTGAGGGTGCAAGGGGAAGGCTCCGATGTCGAATTCCCCCTGCCAAAGTCAGAGGAGTGTCTACAGCCTCAGGAGGGGGAATCTGAAATATCCCATGGTCCCTGGGATGCTATCCCAGTAACCATACCATTGGTCCCTTAATCTTTTAAAAGTTTTATATTTTATCAAGTTGTATTTTGGGTTTTAAATTTCAAAAGCTTTGGCTATTGGGTGGTATAGAAATGTAGTAAACATTTTTTTTTTTTTAACTTGGAATAATGTTAACTTTAAAGGGGACATGGCTCGGATTTGAGTCGTGGTGTCCTGTATGCAGCAGGATGGGAGGGACCAATTCCCACTGAAAGTGATTGAGTCTCCTTTGAAAGGTTGCTGAAACTTCATTCCTTGCCAACTTCTGCTTGGGGAGCAGTTAACATGTGATACAATGAGAGGTAGAGAATTTGTTTTTGTTTTTTGAGGAAAGATCTCTGAACCTAGGAAAGCTTCAACATGGTACTTGAGTTAGGCAGGGCACATACTCTACTGACAAGACTTATCTATGATTTTCCTATTACAACAAGGCATACTCCAGCATGTATTGTAGAACAAGTCCCAATGTAATTGAATTCCTGCCCCTTCTGGCTATATATATATATATCCTCCCAGAAAAGTGTAGGTTCCTCTTTGCAGAGACTTGATGATTGTGTGGTAGCTCATGTGTATTGGATTTAGACCTAAATGTGTTGAAGTATAAAAGTAACAATCATATAAATTATTCAAGCAGCCCCTTGATTCAACTTGAGTTTTGCTGGCGGTTGGCTTACAAAGCTCAATTGTCAAGGCAAGCAAGCGATTGAAGGCAGTCGTTTACTGAGCATCACGGAGACTACAGTGGGCGAAAATGGAGCTAACAAGGTTGGGCATATATTTAGAGCACTGAATCAGTGGCTGGAAATGCTCCAGTGTGCGTGTGCAGCAGCCAATGTCATCGAATCGAACTCATTCAAATGTACTCTGCCTCCCAGTTAAAAGAGTCTGACTGAGCATCAAACAGCACAAGGCTGCCTGTCTAAAAGGCATGGTGTGGCTTTCGGAATCAGGTTTCTGAGTGCTTGGAAGAAAGTAACATGGTCTAATGGCTAAAGCATTGGTCATGGTTGGTTGCTGGCTTTTCAGAATCATAGGTATCAGAGGGATCTCTCTTTTCTCTCGTTTATTGCATTTTTTAAACAAACATTTATGTATTGCTCATCAACTGAGAAAAAGTTAACTTCCAGGGCAGTTTACAATAATGAATAAAAACACTATCAAAACAATTTGCAACAATAAAGGTGGCAATATAAACAATTACAGCAGACATTAAAAACCCCCAACAGCAACAAGGGTTAACCCAGCAATATGACTCATCCTTCGGGGGACCTCTGATGCCGGAGTCTCCAACATATCCAAAGCTGGGACTATCCTGCCAGGGCAGAAAAGAGGAAGAAGCAGTGTTTGTTGTTTCAATGGTTCCCGTTTGTTTTCCTTCGTTAACTGTTTTCCATCAAGGGAAAGGAAATAAACTTTGCCAGCTCCAGGACAGAGCCCCATTCCCTGGGCATGGCTGAGGGCTGGGAGAGACCACCCCATGATCCAGCCCCTGCTCCCGACACACCCAGGGACCACCCCTGATCCAGTCACTTTCCCACTCTCTGATGTCAGCACTCGAATGTGGGAGAAGTGAGGGGTGCAGAGGTTCCCGTAGGGGCTGGGAGGGGAGTTCCAAGGTCATGTCTCCCCCGCTGGGGTTGGGCGTCTCTCTGGCCAGAGCGACCCCTTTAGTCCTGTCACTACGATTCCATCATGGTAATGCTATATCCCTCTTGTGCATTTATACCTTGTAGGACACACAGTGACATTTGTTGTGGTATTTTTGGATAATGTGGAATAAAGAGCAGGAAATAACACTCTGATAGCAGTAAATTGAATGTGTAATGCGCCCCAACAGTTTTTAGTGCACTTCAATACCGCTATAAAGCAGTAGTGTAGATCTAGGCCCTGCCTTCTGAGGGAGAGATACAATCTATCCCGTGACCCTTGGGACACCCTCCCAGACCACAGGACTGCAGCCTATACGTCTTTGCCTGGGGCCTAAAAGACATCGCATAGGAGCCAGGTGAGTCTCCCTGGGGATATATGATGAGGCTAAGCAGAGAATGAAACAAGGTCCTGCAGATTCTTGGCAGCTGGGTCACCGTGGACAGGGATCCAATTTAGCCCCCACCTCAGTGGTGACTTCCAGTGTACCCTATTACTTTCCCCCATTGTAATGAAGCACCTGTGTCTCAGCGTAGAGCAGAGGTGTTGAACCTCAGGCCTGCAGGCCAGATCTGACTGGCCTCAGTCCCGAGCTGACCCTCCGGAGTTCCACAGATGGTCACACCCTGTGCACCAACCGCCAAGCATTGGGTGGCTTCCTGGCATTTGTGCAGTTCTCCCCCTCATTCTAAAAGCTGGAAGTGCCTCTCCTAAGGCTCAGTTGCTGGAAGTCAGAGCTTGAAGTGACAATATGCTGGTGTTTTGGCTCCACCCCTTTTACCTTTGGCTCCGCCAACTTTGTCTTCAGCTCCACCCACCACTGGAATGCGCTCCCAAGAGCATCCCCAAAATGCTATTTGGTCCTTGGGCTGAAAGAAGTCCAACACCCTGCCGGAAACCTATTTTAAAATCCACAGTACGTGTGTGTGTGTGTGTGTGTGGAGGGGGGGCGGGGGGGAGCAGTTGTATAAATCACACATTTGTGTCTTCCAATGAGCTTCTGCAGATTATTTTTCTTACTTTGATCTTACACTACTTCTGTGTGTGTGTGTTCTTTCTTAAAAAAAAACCTTTTAGCCTGTTCTATTGGATTATAGTATTTGGGTTTTTGTTTTTGTTTTTTAGGACAGTGTATCGTTTTATCCTTTGGTATGAGAATATTCTAATATAACATATTTATAGAGGTGTAAATGTTGATAGTAAATAGTAAATAAAAGTGTTTGTGTGGACAATGCAAGGACCAATGAGGAAGTATTGTGGAGACGAATCTCCAGAGGAATTCAGTCTATTTATTTGTTATTTTTACTTGTATACCACTTCGTATCGTAGAATCTGCAAGCAGTTCTAACAGCCATTCTAACTGTCAATTACAGACCAAACTAGATGTAACAGTAGCCATTCTATGTGTTTAAACACTGAACTGCCCCAATCCCATGGAGTGAGTGGGTGGGGTGATCCACTCTGAAAAGCAAAGGGGCATGCAGGATTTCCCCCCACCTTTCTGTAGCATAAATCCCTACACCCCATCCTCCCAAGTTCTTTCCTCTCAGCCAGGATCAGACCCAGTATTGGATCCCAGGCCGAGAGACCTAGGGCATTTCTACACGAGGCTTTTATTGTGCACTTGTGATTGGTCACTTACATTTTTTTGCGGGTCCTTTACATGATGTCATCAATCTCTGCCCCCCCCCCCATACTTTCTGGCCATTATAGCGGTGTTATTCTCAATGGGAAAAATGCAATCAGATTTTATTGTGCTTTGAACCATGATAAATTTCCGGTGAATTTCCCGAACCCCTCTATATTGCAGCTATACCACACCACCACCTAGTGGCTGTATAATAAAGTATATAGAACTTGCCCAGAAAGAAATCCCCTGGGAAAAAAACATGTGTAAAGGAGGCGATCTTAATTCTGCAAGGAATCTGGAAGCAGAAGTTCTGGTAAGGGTGTGGGATTTTAGCCTCTTGTGGAGAAGCCCCTAAAGTACCTAGAGAAGTGGGGCTTCAAGGAGGTATGCTGTAGGCTTCTGCACTGTTGACACAGCTTTTGCATTTAGAACCAGACCTTCACAGGTCTGTGAAGACCATAGTGAAGGCCATAATGTGAAGACCACAGGTCTTCACATTATGGAGGTAAGGTAGGAGTCTTAATGAAATCCACAAGCTCCTCCCTCTGATTCCCTCCCCCCAACTTCAGTCAGATGATGCCCTCCCATAGCCTTCAAAAATAGTGGGTAATGGAGCTGCCCCTTTTAATTCAAATGCTGTTGCTCTCCTTTTTCTGTGTGATCAAGTCACTTTCCTGTGATCAAGTCACTTCACCTAGAACTGCTGCTTCCGTCATGACTGCTTGACCCAATCTAATTATACAGTCTCCTTGTGCTGTTCTCTATGTGTAAGAATGAGAGCTCCAAAGACATTGTTATTATAATATATAAAGAAGTGCTTGTCTTATGCTGTGTCAGATTCTGCTCCACTGTCATTTTAACACAGTATAGTATTTCCTGTCCATGCTAAGGGCATGAACCGATAAGATAATAAAACGGGCGTGGATCCGTGAGACTGAAGGAAGGTCTGCTCACTTTTGGTCACAAAACAAGGAATTCCTCCAGCTACATACAGTATTTGTTACATTAGGGTAGCTTAACTGAAGCAGCCTGAGGTCTGTTTGAACATATGCTTCAGATTTGGGAATATTTGCTTATTTATTGGAAGAGGACTCTGTGTTGAAACCAGATGCTCAGCTGTAGGGGATATTTTGAGGAGCATCTGCCGGTATTCAGTCACCTCCAGCAAGGCCAAAGCTTCCACAACCTCCTTTCCTTAGCCCAACTGCCTTCTATTTCGCAGCCAGAACTGGAACTCTGCTGTCCTCTCTTCGGAACTAGAGTAATAACCAACATGCCAAATATGGTATAGAACAGGATGATCCCACTGTGAATGCTGTTTGTTTGGTTGCTTGTTTATTTCAAAAGTGTATAAGCTGTCTGTGCCTTCATCCAAAAATGGATTTAAGGGCAGTCATAAAAAAATTCAGTGTAGTGTTAAAACGACATCAATCTTTAATGATAGTGCAATAAAATTGAGAGGGATATGGTGTTAGTAGGGATGTGAGAACTCACCCCAGCTTGGCTTCTCCGGGCACCCGCTGATAGTGCCGGAGAAGCCGGAGCTGCGCTCGGGCCACCCATGAGCTCGGCGAGTTGCCCAGGCTCAGCGCGATCCCATCCGGTGAGTGCCCGCCATTTTCCTGCCTCTGATTTCTACATAAAAAAGGAAGATTAAAAAATGTGCATATTTAAATATGTGCAGTTTGGGGCCAGGAAAGCTTAATAAGCACAATATTAGAGGGATTATACCTCTAATAATGCACATATTAAACTTTCCCGGCCCCAAACTGCACATATTTAAATATGTACATTTTTTAATCTTCCTTTTTTACATAGAAATCAAAGGCGGGAAAATGGCAGTCCCTCACTGGACAAGATCGCAGAGAGTCCGGGAGGGTGCTAGTGGGCACGAGCAGGCGCAAGCAAGGACAATGTCTTGGTGGGTGCAGTATGGGGGTTGCGGGTGGAGGGGGCCCAACAGATTCCCGGACCCATTTGGGTGCCTGTGACATCCCTAGGTGTTAGGTTTATTTACAAATATACAGGTTGAGATGACCAAAGTCCACTGCACCCACGTGAGATGTCCAGAAAGTGGTAGCCACAGCACCCCAAAAGAAGGGATGTGAACATTCCAACCAGCTGTCCATGAGCAGGAGAGGAAGAAGAAGCCAGCAAGGTCAACTGTCACTTTGCCTTCCTCACCTGCAGTGGGTGTTTCACCACGCAGGGACTGGGCCCCTCCTCCCCCCACAGAGGCCACTACAACTAACTGCCCTGTGAGCGGGAGAGGAAGAAAACTGTCACCTTCAAAGAGGCTTTTCAATATTTAAACATTTTAACATTCCCTCCCTCCCTGTCCCCTATTCCTTGTGTGTTATGTCTTAAATTTAGAATGTAAGCTTGAGGGCAGGGACTGTCATGCTACTTAACTTTGTACGCCAATTTGGGAGCCTTTTTGGCTTAAAAGCAGGATATAAATGCTGTAAATAAATAAATAAATAAATAAATAAATAAATCTTTTAGTTTACAGAGACCAAACTCAGCTTTCTCTGCGGCTCCATCTACATGGAAACGGAATGAGAAGTGCTTTCTGGTTATATCTGGATTTTCATGAAATCGCTTTGGTTCATCAGGGCCACAAGAACCAAGAAAAGCAGAATATACACTACCTAAAAACCTGCTTTCTCAGGTCATACAGCACTCCCCATACTTTGGAGGTGTGTGGGCAGATTAAACTGACCATCATCAACCCCCGTAGGTGCTGCTCAGTGAATGAAAGAGGCTTGTTCCCTGCCTCTGTCCACACTCCCCTGCTCAGGGAAGTTTACTGGAAGCGCTGAATTAAGTCCCTGTACTTTACCCCATACTTTCCCCCTGTCATGTACCATTGGGATATTGTGAAAGATTAAAAGATACTGCGCTATTGTGAATGAGAAAAAACAGGCTACAAACACTGAATGGGTAAAGCAGCTACTGCACTATTGTGAATGCTTGAAACAGTGCTAGTGTGATTTTCTGAATGGGAAAAACAGGCTATATAGAGTGAATGGTGAAAGCAGCTACTGAGCTATTTTGAATGCTTGAAACAATACTGTTCCATTACTTTCATACTATGAATAGGGAAAAGAGGCTAGGTATGGTGAATGGGAAAACAGTCCTACTGCGAATGGGGGAAAAGAGGGTATGTGGGGGGGAGGACAGCCCCTCTCCTTGACCAAGTCACAGCCAGGTCACAGTAATAGGCACACCCAGGATTTAATGTGTGGGGAAGGGGCACACTGTAGTGAAACCATTCAGGAGCCACGTGTAAGGAAAAAAGAGGCACTAAAATGACTCTGCAAAAATGCACCTTTTTGAGAGGAAAGCTGAGCGATTGCTGCAGGATGGTGACAACGTCATGTGTCGTGAATGACCCTGAAGTGCTCCCGCTCCACACTAAATCACCCATGTAGATGGGCCTGGCTCTCTGTTAGTCTGTCTTAGTTCCACTGCAGTTGTCTCCCTTTGTTTCCTTCACAGAAACATAGATTACACCATCCTTAGGTGGTGGTGGTGGTGTGTGTGTGTGTGTGTGTAGGTCTAATTTTGCCCAAACCACAAGACGTAAGCAAGATAGTTTAACAATTAATTCCCACTGAGATGTGTCTTGCAACTTTACCATGGACTATAAAATAGCATTTTCAGTAATTCTGGCCCCATTCATCCTATCCTGTTGAAGCCCCCAGTCTTACAACAATAGTAGTCCTGTTTGGGTGTTCAGAAAAATCACCCATTTGGTCATGTGAGTGGGGAATGGGGCCATACTGAGTAGCCTCACCCCTCACCTACATGTGTTACCTAGCCCCCCCCCCCATTTATGCATATGGCTGTAGAGGTGAGGCCTATGTGCGTACATCAGGGGCGGGGCTATGTGACATGGCCCTGTTCCCTGCTCGTGTGTTCAGACAGGAGACTTTTTAAAACACTAACATAAGGCTACTGTAATTATATGAACTGGCAGGTTGATATAACTGAAGGTTATACAGAGCATTATGCTAGAACACCTGCCAAGCCTGCTATCACTTTTAGGCTAAACATATGTATCTTTTGGACATCAGGTATGACACACGCATATAACGTGTAGCAACCACACATATTGCCGTACCCCTGCCACTTGAATTTCTCCTGCCAGGCTCTTCACAGGCTTGCCTTGCCACAGACAGTTCTTTCAACAGCAGTCCTCCCTGACTGTGTTGTATCTCACCTAGAGGTGTTAGTTCAACATCAAATGGAGAACGGTGCCCCGTTCATTCATGACTGCTGGATGCTTCACTGCAAAGCTACACCTTCACTTATGAGTCCTCCGCCATACTGCATGGGCTGATTCAAACATTGTGACTAGGGGTGTACGAAACCCCACTTACCTGCGTCCGCTGGGGGTCCGCCGGGGGGGAGGCGATCCGTTCCTCCCCCCCCAGAATCCTCCCCAGCTAGCTCCGCTCCATGGCAAGTCTGCAGAGCCGCCGGCCGGGGCCTCCCGCCACAGCCGGACTTCTGGCTGCAGCCGGGCTGTGGCCGCAAATGGCGTCCCACATAGGGGACGCCATTTGCATCCCTGCTTTGCCGTGATAGGCTACGTAAGGATTTACATAGCCTATCATGGCAAAAAGGGAGGCACGCAAATGGCATAGCAGACACTATTTGCGTGCCTCCCTTTGGCCATGATAGGCTACGTAAAGATTTACGTAGCCTATTATGAAAAGAGTAGCGATGCAAATGGCGTAATGGACTCCATTTTTGTCCCTGCTCTTTGCTGTGATAGGCTATGTAAATCTTTATGTAGCCTATCACGGCCAAAGGAAGGCACGCCAATGGTGTCCGCCATGCAGGACACCATTCGCGGCCGCAGCCTGGATGGCGGCCAGCAGCAGCCGTATCCGGACCCACCAGAGGCAGGTAGGATCTGGTCTGCGCAGACTTCGCGGGGTGGCGGGGGGGATTGCTCCATCCCATCACAGACTCTGGGGGGCCAGATTCCAAAGAATCTGCCCTCACTGGAGTCCGTGGCGGAATTCTCTGCCATCCCTAATGGTGACCCTCATGTGGAGGCTGCCAAAAAGCACTTACCCATGTTGTTGCTTCATGCAGCAGGTATAATGCCAGCCAGATACAATGCTAGCATGCAGACCAGCCCTCAGGGCTGGGCTAGGGTTGCGAGCAACAATACCAGCAACTAGCTGTGACATGTGCATTCTCCCGCCCACTCCTCCTGATCACGCAGGGTTCCAGATCCACAATATATGCATATAAGGGCCCCTTTCACATGTTTGGCTGAACATACAGATGTTGGTGTGTCCAGAGGGGGCATGGCCAATGGTGGAATCTTGCTCATCTGAAAAAGACTTCACAGCTTCTGTAATCAGGAGCCAGAGACAGGGTCTAGGGGTTAAACAAACAGGTAGTGGGTTCTGTCCTATTAACCAAGGAGAAGGCAGAAAACAGTGGAGAGCATTTGTGTGTTTCTCAATGACATGCATCTTTGTTGTTCTGTCACTTCCGGCTCCAAGTGTTTGAGGGCCCTTGGCCCAGACACCCTCAATGGGCCCTCCCCCTCAGTGAGTCTACCTTCATATCGTCATTGTCGCTAGCTTCTATTGCTGCTGCTGCTCCTCCTCCTCACTGCTTGCTTGACAGGCAGAGAGCCAGGGAGCAAGTGGGCAGTGGCATCTACTGCTCCTCCTTCTCACCATTAGGGATGTCAGAGAATTCCGCACGAATTTTAAATGGGATCAAATTCTGACAAATCTGGTCTGTGGAATCCTCCTTGGAACGGAGCAGCCTGGACGACCCAGACCGGAGCTCACATGGACCCTTTTTTTTGGTCAGCGAAATGGCAGGTTTTACGAAAATAATTATGAAAAGGAATCCGTAAATCAGAAATGGAGGCAGAAGAATGCGAACGGCTTTACCCTTTTTACGAGGCATTTTCCCTGAGGCTTTCTTTCGCTGGGGCCGAGTCTTGAACTCCATGGAAATCCTCCATCTTTTCTGTTTATTGTCTGTGGAGGTGAGGTCAGGACAGGTGAGGTGAGGTCAGGACGGGTCCGGTGAGGTCAGGATGGGTCCGGTGAGGTCAGGTGACCAGACGTTACGTGAGGAATCCCTGCGAAGGGCTTTACCCTTTTTTATGAAAATAAATATGCATTTTCCCTATGACCTGAAGCTTATGGAGACCGATGGCAGGTGCACGGAAAGGATTTTTCGGTGGTACTTACAGAATTATTTACGTAAGTTTGGGGAGCTGAAAACCCCCTGGGGGAATCCGGGGCATGTGGACATCGGAACGGGGCGGCCCTCAGCTCTGTGGAATCCTTGTGGAGTGGAACCACTCAGTGCGGATTCCGGGAGGGAGGAACTGATCGCCTCCCCCCCACACACATTCCCCACTGGAACGGATGGTGGGGAATCTGTACATCCCTACTCACCATCACTGTTGTGTGGGCCAGAGCAAGAGGCAGGTGAGCAAGCAGTGCGCCATGGTGAAGAGAAGCAAGCAACTCCAGGGGACTCTTGTTAGTGGGCCCCTGCTGGGGTGTGGGCCCTTGGCAGGTGCTCGACCATGCCTACCCTTAATGCTGGCCTGTTAATGACTGCAGCTTTGCGCTTCTCTGAACAAAAACAACCAAGGGCACATAAGATATGGAACAGGAAGGAGGGTCCTACTAGAGCTACTGACTATTACTACTATGCTTACACATTTTAATGGATAACAGTACAGTACGTGCCATGTCAAGCAGAGGATTAACCTTTTCTGTGTCTAAAGAGCTTACAGTGAAAAGCCAGGAAAGGGGTCGAGATGAATGGGTCACAAATGAGTAGCTGCTGTAGGAGCCTTTTTGGCTGAGGAGCGGGATAAAAATACTTAAAAAAAATGTAATTGAGATGGGTAAGCGAGTCAGTGTTGCCCCTCATAGACCTCCCCCTGTTGTGAAGATTTCTCTCCAAGCTACACTAGGGCCCATCTATATGGCACTGTTTTCACCCGCCCCCCGACCCCCCGTAGCAACTGTGCAGCAATGCGGCTTCAAACTAGTATCCCTTGTGATACACTCACGATGTGCTGCACACTTCCTGAACAGACTCGCCGTGCCCCTCCGTTTTTGCCATTTTACTAAAATGAGCAGCTGTGCAGTCTTGTGAGTGCGGAGGGGCAACACTTCAGTGGCTGTTTTGTACTTGAGGGGCTCTGCTGTGTCTTTCCGTCCCTTTTTAGGTAAAAAGTGAGTGTTTTGTGCTCCTTCATTTCCACACCATCAGTTTTTGTTGGTTCCCCAGCCTAAGACTCCCACAATGGTTCGCACTCAGAAGCATGAGCACTACGTTCCTAGCCATTGCTCCAAAATGGTGGCCAGAGTGATGTTGGTTCTCCCCCAAGCCCCCCCCCGGTCCTTGGGTACTGAGTCCAAAAGCAACCGTTGCGAGGATATGAAGCTGCAAAACTGTGCAAAAGTGTGATTAAATAGATGAAAACGCCCCTCTGTGCCTCTGTAACTGTGCAGCTGTGAAGGAATGGGGGGGAGTAAAGGGGCGTCACAGAGTGATGTAAGCATTACGTATGCCTACACAACATGCTCACTGCAAAATGCAAAGTCAGTTTGGGGAAGGGACACAAGTGTGGGGAAACCCATAGCAAACGAAAAACATCAGAGCAGAACAACTCCTTCGAACTCCTCATTTTCCAGGCGAAAACCACAGATGGCTGCGAAGTCGCAACTGTGTCATCTATAGGGATGTATGAAAGTAACTTACCTTTTTGAAGGGTGACATTCGCAGTGGGGGGCAGGCACTTTGTACCTCCCCCTGAAATCCTACCCCGGCCAGCTCCGCTCCGCGACGATTCCACGGAGCCGCTGGCTGGGTGCATCCACACAGCAGGTCTGCGGATGCAAATGGTGGCCAGCGTAGCGGCTGCCATTTGTGTCTTCGCTGAGCCGTGATAGGCTACGTAAATATTTACATAGCCTATCACAGCAAAAGCGGGGATGCAAATGGCGGCTGCTGTGCCATTTGCATCCCCACTTTTGTCATGATAGGCTATGTAAATATTTACGTAGACTACCATGGCTCAGTGAAGGGACGCAAATGCCATAGTGGCCACCATTTGCATCCCCGCTTTTGCCGTGATAGGCTACGTAAATATTTATGTAGCCTATCACGGCAAAAGCAGGGATGCAAATGGCGGCTGCTACGCCATTCGTGTCCCTGCTCTGAGTCGTGATAGGCTACATAGATACTTACGTAGCCTATCACGGCTTGCCAGGGATGCAAATGGTGTCTGGCGTAGTGGCCACCATTTGCGGCCGCAGCCTGGCAGTGGCTGGAGCCACTGGAGCTGTCGCCGATGCTGGAGCCGCAGCCAGGTAGGCTCCGTTCCGGGGGGCTTTCGCGGGGTGGTGGGGCGGGTTGCTCTGTTCCGCCACGGATTCCGGGGGGCCAAATTCACTGGAATTCGGCCTCCCTGGGATCTGTGGTGGAATTCTCTAACATCCCTAGTCATCTATCGCGAGGGACCTTGACTCGCACCCACCCTGGAGTAAAACCTGGGTGTAGATGGGCCCCTGGGTTTCTTAAAGGAAAACATTCAGCCGTGCCTTGGCATGAGGATTCTGGTTATAGAAACACTAAAGAAGAGTATGCTCTATAAATGCTTGCAGGCTACACCAGATACTAATTTTACTGTGTAAAGAAGCTGCAATAAATGTCCTGTAAAAAAAGGGCTATTGTAGGTTTCATTCCCCCCCCCCTCCCACACATTATTTTCCAAGGAACTAGGAGAATCAATTTCATCTCTGAATAGAACTAACGATATGGATGCTGTGGTGTCCCCTCTACATCTGTAATAGGGCTATTAATGATTGTGGAAATTGATACTGACAGAAAGACTTAGAACCAGTACTTGCAACATCACCAGACTGGCATTGCCTATAAGGACATTGCTAACAACAACAAAACTGAATTTAAAAAACAAAAACAAAAACGGTGGTACTGTTAATACTCCTGTTTGGGTCAAAGCTGCATTTAAAATAGTGTACTCATTTTGTTTGTTTATTTTTTACATTCCCCCCCCCCCCATTTCAGTCCCACTTGAGACACACAAGGACACTAATATCTGTTTCAGGGCTGCAGAACTTACGATGCATCAAACAAAGAGTTGGATCCAGGATCTGCCTTCCATGAAAGGAAGAGACCTTCTGTGAGAGGAAGGGGTCCACCTGTGGAAGGTTTCTTTGACTGATTTTGAGGATCCCCTGCCCCGCAAAACCAGAGCTCACCCCATTCAGCAAGACCTCCTGTATCTCTGTGTAGTATTATCAAGGTTAGGCAGGGGCTGCCATGGGAAGGAGGGTGTGTGGAAGTCTCCTTCCACAAGAGCAGTTGTTCCAGTGTAAAGCTGGATCCAACCCCAAATATAGCCCAAACACACACATCCAGGTATGGCTGCTGAGCAGGCGTTGGAGATCAGCCTTCTGATTTCCCCCCCATGTCTGGAGAATGGAGCAAAACCAGGGGGTTGTCAAGCATTGCAGAAGCAAGAATACATGGCGGTAGGGATGTCAGAGAATTCCGCCATGGATCTTGTTGAGGCCGAATGCCAGTGCATTCGGCCCCCCAAACTCCATGGCGGAATGGTCTGCCCCCCCGCCCACCCGCGGATCCGCCCCGGGACGAGACTTACCTGGGGCGGATCTTCTGGGCGGCGGCGGCGGCGGCGGCTGCTGCTGCAGCAGCAGCTGGTCTTCCGACTGGCTGCTGCCGCTGCCATTTGCAGTCTTGTAAAAACAAAAAACCAAAAAACCCCAACGTGATAGGCTACATAAAGATTTACGTAGCCCATCATGGCTGGGTTTAAAAAAACACAAAACTGCGTATGCAAATGGTGGCGGCTACGGCCGCTCCCATTTGCTTTCCTTATTTTTGGCCATCTTAATCTACGTAAATATTTACGTAGACTATGACGGCGAAAATCAAGGGGAACGCAAATAGCGTAGTGGGCGCTATTTTAATCCCTTTTTGATTTGCCGTTTTAGCCTACGTAAATATTTATGTAGGCTAAAACAGTGAATCAAAAAGGGATGCAAATAGCGCCCACTACGCTATTTGCGTTCCCCTTGATTTTTGCCGTCATAGTCTACATAAATATTTATGTTGATTAAGACAGCCAAAAATAAGGAACGCAAATGGCAGCGGCCGTAGCCGCCGCCATTTGCGTACATGGTTGTTGTTGTTTTTTTCCCCAGAGCCCTCTGCGGACGGAAATCCGGCTGCAGACGGCTCTGGCCTGGCTGGGCCTGGCCGGCTGCTCTGCGGAGCTGCCGCGGAGCACAGCCGGCCGTGGAGGATTCTGGGGGGGAGGAATGGATCGCCTCCCCACCACCATCAACATAATCCGCGGAAAGGTAAGTGACTTTTGTATGTCCCTAATGGCTGGAGGCTGTATTCGCTTTGGTTGGTCACTAGGGATGTCAGAGAATTCCACCACGGATCTCGATGAGGCTAAATGCCAGTGCATTCAGCCCCCCGAAATCTGTGGTGGAACGAAGCCCCCTGCCCCCCCCGCGAAAGGTGCGCGAAACGGGACACCTACCTGCTGCCATTCACGCTACTCTACGATTGGTGGCCGCGTCCGCCATTCGCTTCTTCACTATAGCTGTGATAGGCTGCGTAAATACTTACGTAGCCTATCACGGCTAACGCAGGGACGCCATTTGTGTCCCTGCGGGAGCTGTGATAGGCTGCGTAAGTATTTATGTAGCCTATCATGGCAAAAAAAAGGAATGCAAAAGGCGGCGGCCGCTTAACAAGATCAGCCTCGGATGGCCTTCTCTCTGTCCCATCAGCCAGGACAGCTAGACTGGTGGGGATGAGGGAGAGGGCCTTTTTTGTGGTGGCCCCCACTCTGTGGAACTCCCTCCCTAGGGAACTCCGCCATGCCCCCTCTTTAATGAGCATCCGTCGTGCATTAAAAACGTGGTTGTTCAGGCAGGCATTTGGGGTGGGTTAGGGTATTTTAGAAAATGTTTTTATTGTAGAATTTTATTGTTTTAAACTGTTTTTTTGTACGCTGTACATCGCCCAGAGTGGCTGGGTGACCAGCCAGATGGGCGATTAATAAATTTAATAATAAATAAATAAATAAATTTGCGTTCCCCTTTTTTTGGCCGTGATAGCCTACGTAAATATTTACGTAGGCTATTACGGCAAAAGAGAGGGGCGCAAATGGCGTAGTGGCTGTCATTTTAGCCCCTCTCTTTTGCCATAATAGCCTACGTAAATATTTACGTAGCCTATCACGGCCAAAAAAAAAAGGGAATGCAAATGGCAGCCGCTGTAGCCACTGCCATTTGCATTCGCTGTCCCCCCCCCGTGATAGTCTACGTAAATGTTTAGGTAGCTTATCACGGCAAAATACAGGGACGCAAATGGCGGTGGCTACGGCAGCCGCCGTTTGTGTCCGTGCAGGCTGCCCAGCGGCTGGATGTCCAGCTGCAGGTGGCTCTGGCCAGCGGCTCCATGAAATCGCTGCGGAGTGGAGCCAGCCGGAGAGAATTTCGGGGGGAGGGACGGAGCGCCTCCCCCCACCGCGAATGTCACCCTTCAAAAAGGTAAGTGACTTTCATACATCCCTATTGGTCACAAGCTGAGTTGGGCAGATTCTCTTACAGCAAAACATTCCTCTTTTAAAAAAAATGTTAGAGTTCTGTCTCTTATGTTCCAACAACATGATATTTAAATGGAGATCAGGCCCCATTAATGGGTGCTGGCAGCCATGTTGGTGTATTACCAGGCTATAATGGGCAGTTCTGAAGAGATCACAATGGCACAAGGGGTGGAAGGGCTCTGTGTAACTCTGCGGCTGAGGCCCTGGGCAGGAGATGGGCAGTGGGGTTAGGATATCTGGGAGGCCTCCTGTTATGAGGAATAAAGTGCATATGCATGTCCAGTATACTAAAGTGCAGCATACTAAAGTGCACATGCATGACCATGGGCTGGCCAGCCAGAGGGAATGAGGGAAAAGAGCTCCATCAACACCCACAATGATTCCTTCCCCCACACAGCACTGCATCCATGGAGTGTGTCTGTGTGGACTGCCTGTAATGGAGGGGACAGACCATGTCAAGGTGGGGCAGAGAGGACACACCCACTCATCCATTTACATATGCCAACCCACACACATCCATCCACATATCACACACACACATACACACCCATTCACAAAACAATAAGCAAATCTTTCCCTCCCTCCCTCAAAATGGAGAAGAGACAAGTGGGTTGGCTGTCTTGGGATCTTGACCATGGGTTGTGGGGGGCTAGAGAGTCTCTTTACAGGCTCCTTCATACTGAGCTTTTATCCTGCGATTGAGATTGCTCCTTCATGGAAGTTTGCGGGCTCTTTACATGATGATGTGATAATTCAAGGCGTCTCCTGCGCTAAATGCCTTTTGTTCCATTTTTAAATAGATCACAGACAATGAGCCATCGAATTACCCCATTGTGTTCCGCTTCAATTTTCTCTGTGAAAAGAGTAAAAGCAGCAAGAAGAGGAGCGAGATCAACGAAAGAGAATGGATGACTCAGATACGGGGAGAGGGAGGGGGAAAGGGGAGGGGGGGAAGGAAGCGGGTGAAAAAGGAAGTCGTTGTGATCTTGCATTTAAAATGGAAGCACAAAGTCCCATTTTAAATGCAGGATTTTAGGCTGGTGTAGAGACACCCTACATCACTCTAGCCTCCGCAATCGGTGCTCAGGCTTCCGAGCTAGTATCTCATGGTGTCTCTTGGTGCTGCAGCCCAAGAGGAGAGAGTGGAAGAAGCCGAGGGGATGGGAGAAAATGCCAAGGTGTGCTCCCACTCCCAGTGATGACACAGTTCTCCCAGTTGTTCTACATCTGGATCGCTGCTGGGACAGCTAGAGGGGATATGGTCTAAGTGGAGGGGACTTGGCTTAGGGCAAGAGCAAAGATCTAGATGAAACAGAATTGCGGTCTGTATTTGAGCCTCAGTCTGGGAGTTCCCCAACCCAGTGGAATGGATAAAGTGGTCCTTGGCCCTGTGGTAATGGATGAAAAAAACCAAAAACGGTATATGTGTGGTGAAAAAGTAGTGGCTAACCTGAGCCATAGCATGTTTTGCATTCATGAATAAACTAACAAAAAAGTTTGCAAAAAATAATAAATAAATAGTGAGTGCTCCTTTTTTCCCCTTACAAAAGGAATCAATGCAAACATTTTCTGCTGATAGTGTATGAGCTTGTGGGAGCCAGGAGAGAAGTGTATGCATTTTGGGATTGTGACTACTGGCACAACGCCATTGTAGTAACTGTTCCCCTTGCAAAGTGAGCTTTACATTTGAGAATCCTTATGTTAACCCTGAGTTTATTCATCACTCTGGGAGAAAGTTTATAACAGCACCCCGTCCGCTCTCTCTTCTGATAACCATTTCTTGTAAGGTCTGTTTTGAGCTATGCATCTCTTTCATTTACTTGCATCTCTCAGGGCCCAGTGCATTCTTGCTCCCCAGATATTAAGGTTAAGCAAAGTTTAAATTATTCTGGTCCATGATTTCAATTACCATAAGACTTAAGCTGCTTTGACTCACTTTGTAGTAAGGGAGCTGGTACTAAGGATGAAAACAAAGAAGCATCTCCTCTCCTTTAGGTCCAGGAGAAAAATGTATTTTTTCCATCCCGATATTTCAAGCTTAGAATTCCATGACAGCCATTATATTTTGCTTGCTTACTGCAGAGCAATCAAATCAACACTGCAGTCATTTCAGTGCAGTAATTAGACGTACAACTATCTCAGCCTCTCCCTCCTCCCTTAAAAGCTTTCCTCTCCAATATATGTTTATTACGTAGTTACCACGGTGCTTACTGGATTTCGTGTTTATTTCTCAGCCATAAAGACTATTAAGCACCCATCAGCATAGACAGAGAGAGGGGGGTGGGTGCAGGAGGGAGGGGGAGAGAAAGAGAGATCTTGAAAAGAGAATTCCAGGATTTGTTGGTGAAGCAGACATAGGTGGCTGCTTTGAAGGTGACTTCCTTGATTCAGCGGCTGCATCTCCTACTGATATTGCAAATCCCCACAGTGTCCCTGCTTGCTTCCCTGGTTTATCTGGATGTTTTGAGATAGTGTATGCTGGGGCAGGCAGAAAGTAAATTGGGATTTACTGGTAGATCTCTGGGTGATTTGCGGTAGATCAGCAAGAGGTTTTGACTCCCAATGATTTAACAACAGCCACCAAAAAAAAGCGCCTTTGGTTCCTCTTCTAAATGAGGCTGCTGAAATCATGACAGCTTGGGGGGAAACAGGGGTGGATGATGATAAATTTCTATACTGTCCAATAGGTGAAGCTCTCTGGTCAGTTCACAACAATTCACAAGATGATAAAATGCAGCATAAAAATTAAATATATAAAATTTAAAACAATTTAAAGAGCTAAAAACAATTTCAATAAAATACTAGATCTATTAAGACAGCTGACAGAGATGCCCCATCATATGCCATCAAATGCCTGGGAGTAGACTAGAGGACAGACTTAATCTGGCACAGAAAAGATGTTGGTGCCAGGCAGGCCTCAGAGGGGAGATCATTCCATAACTGGAGGGCCACCACTGAAAAGGCCCTCTTCCTTGTTGCCACCTTCTGAGCCTCCCTTGGAGGTGGCACTCAGATGAAGGCCTCAGATGTTGATCGTAGTGTCTGGGTAGATTCAGGTCAGGAGAGGCTCTCTATCAGGTATTGCGGTCCTGAGCCATAGCCATGTGAGGCTTGAATCGGACTTGGAAACATACAGGCAGCCAATGCAAGCAGGTCAGAATTGGTGTTATATGTTCAGACCTTCTGGTCCCAATTATTAATCTGGCTGCCACATTTTGCACAAGCTGCAGCTTCTGAACAGTCTTCAAGGGCAGCCCTACATAGAGTGCATTGCAGTAATCTAACCTGGAGGTTACCAGAACATAGATCA
Source organism: Heloderma suspectum (assembly GCF_057233095.1). NCBI lineage: Eukaryota > Metazoa > Chordata > Lepidosauria > Squamata > Helodermatidae > Heloderma > Heloderma suspectum. The sequence goes on from NC_139459.1 coordinate 106,541,148, forward strand.
CTGAAAACAGGTTATCCCTGTTCAGATACGGAAGAAGCTGGGCCACCAACCGAAGCTGGTAGAAGGCACTCTGTGCCCTGGAGGCCACCTGACCCTCAAGTGACAAAGATGGCTCCAGGACAACCCCCAAGCTATGAACTTGCTCCTTCAAGGGGAGTGCAACTCCATTCAGAACAGGTTGAGCACTCTCCATCTGGATTTGCATCTGAAAGGATTTCTGTACAATCTCCTGGTACTGAAAACAAATTCCAGGGCTGAGGATGTGCTCAAGGCACTTTGTTCTTCTGCAAATCTATGTCTGCCTTCCTGAGCCAGAATTTTGCACCTGTGTCTGACTGATAGACCTTGGGGCTCTAGTGAAATACAAAGTAGATCCTGCAAGCCTAAAGTCCATCTCCCCACCCCACCCCGCAGTATGCCATCTCCAGACAGAGACAACTGTAAAAAAAAATTTCTTAAAAAATATGGCACTGTGGCTCAGAAAAGAGGAAAAACAAAAGTGTAAATAGAGTGATATAAAATGGGATATGCACTCATTCGTTCCCTGGGTTGAGGAGATCAGTTATATGCACTGGGATGAAATTTTGGATAATTCTCCTGTCCAATTATTTTTCTTCACACTTCAGGAAAGGACTGTTTGTCAAAGCAAATGCTTGTTGTTGAGCTTCAGATCCTGGACAGAACTTCAGATTATTAAACACTATATGCTGCCTGCAGGTCAACAATCACATTGCTCACATAAGAATATTCCTACTTCTAATAGGTTTTCCATCGCTTTGGATGACAGGGAAAATGCACTTCTCACCCAAGTGTAATAAAATGGTGGAAGGCATCGTTGTTGTTTTTTAATATATTGACTCCTTTTCTGTTTTTCCTTTTGAGAGATTCCAGCATTTTGTAAAATATGCACTGTCTTTGCATAGTTCTCTGCCAAAAAGAAAAGAAAAAGGAAAGCTAGTTCCCTCAGTAATATGACTCCATAATGTGGCTGCATTTTCTATTTTGCCTTCATATTCCTTAGTGTCAGCTGAAGTGATTCCAAGGCGACATCCATCACACCCTGGCACAGCTAACTCTTTAATTAGTCTAATGGGCAGCCAAGATGATGAGGGGTGGAAGGGGGGGGAACCCCTCTTTGTGGATCAGGTCAGGAAAGAAAACATATCCTGAACTCTAAGTGAACCCATTTCTCTTTTTGTTTTAAACAAACGCTGTTTGAATTGCAACACTGGCTCTTCATGGGAGTCTAACCTTTTAAGAAAGCAAATGGTTCATTGCCAAGCCAGAGCATTTTGGATTTCTCTTGAACTCTTATTAGCTTAGCCGTTTTAGGTTTTCTAGAAATGTTGCGGTTTGTGGTCCCTTTCATAATGAAATGCTCCCAGTGTCCCTGGTTTCATGATGGAATGAGGAATAGTGCAGGGAACACAGTAGGTGGCACTCTTACCTCTAAGCAGGGCTTAGAGTGACAAGAAACTCCTGGTATGTTGTCATTCTTGGCTGGAGAGAGAGAGAGAGCGAGAGAGAGAGAGAGAGAGAGAGAGAGAGCAAGCGAGCGAGCGAGCACAATGCATTCTCTCTTATAATAAAACAAGAGTGATTGTTGCAGAACAATCCTGATCAGATCCTCAAATTAGCTGCTGTTATCTTCCTTTCTTCCAAACAGCTCTTCATTTCATTGCCTCACAACCAGTTTTGAAGGGACAAGCATGCATAAAAATGTCTGTGTGCATTTCTGAGCTTGAAAGCAGCAATTAAAATCTTCTTTTTGCAGTCTGATGATGATACGCTAAAGTGCCTATGTGACTTCCTGCATCCGGTCTTTAAAACACTGCATGATGTATCCTTCCAGTGGCATTCAAAGTTGCCAGTGCTTGGGGCATATTTACAGTACTTATCTAAGACACAAAGGACATAGAACTCTTCATAGCTATGTACAAAGTGTGGATTTGGCGTTGCCTTGCACAGTCAGAGCCCCAGCAAGACAAGTATAAGGACTTGTTCACACATGCATGTTCATCACTTCATAACTGCAGCATCAAATGATAATTTATAAGTTGCATGTATGAATGGGCCATCACAAATATAACACCATCTATCAAACCATTCATCTCTGTTCATATATCATCCTAAACAGAATGCTTTTCAATCAGTTCACAAAGTTGTGTACATGTCATCAAGTGTAGAAATAACTAGTACAGTGTAATTAAGAGATGTACATGCATGTGTGAACAAGACCCAATCAAATACTGTATAAAGACATCAAGTGAGGACATGTATGTGTTAACCAGCTTTAAGTCTTAGAGAAATACAGATATACAGGAATTAGTCACAGACTGGGTCTAGATAGGCCATGACTAAACTACATGGACAGTCTAGAACATCTCATCCAATGAAGAAATTGATAATCCAGGGTCAGAGAAAAAGTATTTCTCCAAGCAATATTAGTGCATGTCCACCTATACACGTGTAACCGTGGCCACATATCCAAGTAACTGAAGTCAAGGAATCTTTAGGTCACAGGCATGACATGTTGTGGCAGTGAAGGGAGCCCCAAAGGAGGATTAACAAGAAGGATGCAGACCAGAGTTTTAGAGCAAGCGATCATGCATTTTTATTACAAAATAAAAAAGAAAGATGAACATAAAACTATTCAATAGCATAGGACCAAAGAGGGGCAAGAAGGAGAGGAAACTTTATTCTAAATAGGGAAATGGGAGGGTGCCAAGGAAGTTTATAGACACCCAGGAAGTTTAATCACAATAGGAGAACTCAATATATGTGACATGAGGTTTGGATTGGCATGGGTGGAGGAGATTGAGACTTAGGGTCACATTATGTTAATTATGTAACATGCAGCTGACCCCTCTATTTTTACTCTAGCCTAAGCGTGCACAGGACCACTGGGAGGGGAGGTTGTGCCTGCTGGGAGGGGAGGTTTAAACCCTTCTGTCTCAGCTACTTGGTTCCCAAAATTTCACCCCCTTCACAGAGGATACAAAGAAAAAGGGGGGAAAAAAATCTTCCATTAGCATCAATGGAGGCATCTATCTATCTATCTATCTATCTATCTATCTATCTATCTATCTATCTATCTTTGTTTATTTCATCAGTCGCTTCCGACTCTTTGTGACTTCATGGACCAGCCCATGCCAGAGCTTCCTGTTTGCCGTCGCCACCCCCAGCTCCCCCAAGGTCGAGTCCGTCACTTCCAGAATATCATCCATCCATCTTGCCCTTGGTTGGCCCCTCTTCCTTTTGCCTTCCACTTTCCCTAGCATCAGCATCTTCCCAAGGGTATCCTGTAGGGATGTACGAATCCCTTACCTTGCTCCGCTGAGGGGCATCCACGGTGGGGGGGAGGCACTCTGTCCCTCCCCCCAGAATCCTGCCTGGCCGGCTCCGCTCTGCAGCCAAGCTGCGGAGCCACCGGCCGGCTCCGACTGCCCACAGCTGAACATCCTGCCACTGGGCAGCCCTGTCGTAGCCGCCGCCATTTGCATCCCTGTATTGAGCCGTGATAGGCTACGTAAATATTTACATAGCCTATCACGGCAGGGGGGGGGGAAATCCCAGCCTACGCAAATGGCGGCCGCTACCACCATTTGCGTACACTGGGTTCCCCCCCCCCCCCGCCGTGATCGGCTACGTAAGTATTTACATAGCCTATCACGGCAGGGGGGAAATTTTTTTCCCCTCTGCCGTGATAGGCTACGTAAATACTTATGTAGCCTATCACGGCCTCAGCAGGGATGCAAATGGCGTCCCTGCGTTAGCCGTGATAGGCTACGTAAGTATTTACGTAGCCTATCACGGCTTGAAGAGGAGGAAGCGAATGGCGGCTGCAGGACGGCCGCCATTCGCAAAGCAGCACGGACGGGAGCAGGTAAGTGCTCCGTTTCGCGCGCCTGTCATGGGGTGGGGGCAGCGGGGGCTTCGTTCCACAATGGATTTCGGCCTCACCGAGATCCATTGCGGAATTCTCTGACATCCCTAGTATCCTGTCTTCTCATTATGTAGCCAAGTACTTCAGTTTTGCCTTTAACATCATTCCCTCAAGTGAGCAGTCTGGCTTTATTTCCTGGAGTATGGACTGGTTTGATCTTCTTGCAGTCCAAGGCACTCTCAGAATTTTCCTCCAGCACCACAGTTCAAAAGCATCTATCTTCCGTCGCTCAGCCTTCCTTATGGTCCAGCTCTCGCAGCCATAGGTTACTACGGGGAATACCACTGCTTTAAGTATGCGGACCTTTGTTGTCAGTCTCTGCTCTTACTATTTTATCAAGATTTGTCATTGCTGTCCTTCCAAGAAGTAAACGTCTTCTGATTTCCTGGCTGCAGTCAGTGTCTGCAGTAATCTCTGCGCCTAGAAGGACAAAGTCTGTCACTGCCTCCACGTTTTCTCCCCCTATTTGCCAGTTATCAATCAAGCTGGTTGCCATAATCTTGGTTTTTTTGAGGTTCAACTGCAACCCAGCTTGTGCACTTTCTTCTTTCACCTTCATCATACGGTTCCTCAGCTCCTCCTCACTTTCAGCCATCAAAGTGGTGTATGTGTGTATGTATGTGTGTGTGTGTGTGTGTGTGTGTGTGTGTGTATATATATATATATATATATATATATATATATATATGTGTATGTGTATGTGTATGTGTGTGTGTATGTATGTATGTATGTATATATATATTTAACCCTCTGCACAGGGCTGCTGGAATGTTGGGAATGTTTTAACCCTATTCTCCTGGTGCTTGGTGCTCCCGATCCAGAGTGGGGGCCATACACACTTACTCTAGAGTAAAAACACAAAGATAGGGGTCAGTTGCATGCTCTATAATTAAGTTAGAGCCTTAGAGAGGCAAGAGAAAGAAAGAAAATTATGTGAGCCTGGTGGGTGGGCAAAAGTTTCCTAACAGAGGGGGGAGGTTTGCAATACTGAATGTTCCAGATCTTGGAGGGGGTGTTGTTATGTGGATTCACGATGGGAGACTAGCAGGCAACAAAGGCCCCTTCACAGGCCCCTTTACCTTTGCATGTTTTGAGCTTTTGTGGTGAAAAGCTCGGAGGGGAAGCACCAGGCAGCGTGTTCCCCAGGATCCCTGACAAGACCAATAGTAAAATAATGTGCATGGATGCGGGGAAGGAAAACTGGGGGAAGAGGGAGGAAGCAGAGGAGCAGAGCTGAGCAAAAGCTAAGTGCCTGAAGATGAAGTGTTAGTTTTCTAAAGCCTTGGCCCCTGGGGGTTTGTTCCCAGAACAAAAGGGGGTTCCCAGAACAAAGGGGTGCTTCCAAAACTCTCTTGACATAGGTGCCTTCTGCAAAACCAAATAGAGGATCTAGGGTGAGTTAGTCCTTTCTCTCAGATGCAACTAGTGTATAAGCATGTGGTATAAGCATGGGGTGGAGGTCCCTAACCTTTACTAATGCTAATGTCCAGCGATGGTGCTACAGGCAGGGACAGCACTTTCTGTCATGGCGCTTTACCACGCCAGGGCTGTGGTCGGCCAGTTCAAATGGGCACAGCCCAGATGGCTGTGTGCTAAAGGACTGGGTATGGAGTAGGGCAGCCTTCCCCAACCTGGTGCCCTCCTCATGCATTGGACCACAACTCCCAGCATATCCCAGTCAGCATAGCAGTCCAAGGTATGCAGAGCAGAAAAGCTGAGAAACAGTCAGGAACACAAAGAAGAACTGAGCAGCCTGTCAGCAGCTGCTTCCTACTTCCTTGTGAACTATTGCTAGGAGAATGGGGCCGAGCAAGATACTATATGCGTGAGTCCCATTGCCGCGAGAGCTTTCCCAGTGTGGGAATAACAGAGCAGAACTTGCTGAGCTCCCTCTTGCATGTCTAGATAGACACGCTGTTGCAGACTTGTTGACTACGTGAACAGGCATGTGTGTCACCCTGTTCTTGGGCAAGATCTACACTAGAGCTTTTTATTGGCATCGACGTGCACTGATAGCTCTTGGAGTTGGGGCACATTACTCACAGTATTCCATATACCACTTTTCCAGCATTATTTCCCACTTTTTATTCTGTGTTATCCAATATACTGCAATGGATGTCATTGTGTGTGCTACGAGGTATAAATGCGCAAGAAGGACATAGCGTCGCCATGATGGGATCATACTGATATGCCACGAGGTGTAGCTCTGGTCTTAGTCTGGTTGCCTTGGGCTTGAGGGCTGTTGTTTTTCTTATGTTCATGTGTTTCTCTCATGGTGGGCCCAGGTTCTGTGCTCCCTGGCAATGGGTTTCCCATCCAAAAAAACTTATACAGCCATCATAATAAGGGCCCTGGCTGTGAGCTTTGTGGTGAGGGAGACAACCATCTTGAGCATAACTGCCAAGTCAGGGATCTGCTGGGCTGTTAGGGAATACTCTCTATTATGTTTCTGTTTCTCTATTTGCTGATGAAAAGGTAAAGGAGTAGCTAAAGGGCTCTGGTGTAGAGCCTGGACCATGCCCCCCTCCCCCCGAGCAAGACACCAATGGCTTGGGACCAGGCTACCTGAAAGACTGCCTTCTCCCTGGGTTTTCAGGGGAGGGCCTTTTCTTGGTATCACCATCAGAGGCACTTTTGGTGGCAACATGAGAGAGGGACTTCTCGATGGTTGTACCCAGGCTGTGGAACTCCCTGCTAAGGGAGGTGAGGTCGGCTTTCTCTCCATGTCCTTCGGTTGGCAGGTGAGGACATTTTTATTCAAGCAGGCCTTTGGCATGTAAGTGAGTCTGTTGGGTTGGGTGCTGTTTTTATGCTGGTTATTGTTGTGCCTTTAATGCATTCATTTTATTTTTGTTTTAAATGATGTTTTATTTATCTATGATTGTAAGCCACCTTGAGTGCCATTTTCTTGGTAGAAAGGTGTGGGGGGGGGGGCTACAAATGAAATGCAATGCAAAATAAACATATTTAGTCTATTGAAACTAACAAGTTAGTAATGACTATGAACCCAAGTCTTAGACACAACTAATTATCTGGATTAGGGCCAAGGGTCTTGGCAAGGAAGTACCTGAGGGATTGCCTACTTAAAAAATCTCACTGAGACCCAAAGTCTGGCCTATTCTTGCAGTGTCATCCCAACAAAAACAGTTTCCAACCAGGGGGCAGGCAGACAAATTAAATCTCTGTTTGTGAAGTTAAGATTCTGATTTTGCTTGGAAAAAAATAGGTTAATGTGCAGATATTGCAAACTCATGACTCAAAATTAGGAACTCGAGATCTAATCTCTCTCTACAAATTGGTTTTAGTTCTGCCTTTTTCATTGTGCACAAAAGTAAGTATGGAGGAAATGATATTTTACTATTTTCAATACCAATGTCATTTCATCACTGGAGTGAAGGGATTCATTTTGATTTGAATATGAGACAGTTTAATGGTCACTCTTCAGTTTCTGCTATAAAATGTGACTATAGCTCATCTCTTCTGAGCTTTTCTTTCATGGCTCTCTGAATCTCTTTTCAATCAATCTGAAATATATATTTGAAATATATATCTGATGTAGAAGTACAGGTGTGCTTTCAAAATTCTCTTCATCTAAATTTCTCCCTGGACTTTGGAGTTCTGAATTACGGTTGCCTGGTATTGTTTCCAAAGGGTAACTGATTCATTAGTATTATAATTAGTATTATTGAGAGCCAGTGTGGCGTAGTGGCTAGAGTGATGGACTGGGAATTGGGAGATCCAGGTTCTAATCCCCACTTGGCCATGGAAGCTGACTGGGTGACTTTGGGCCAGTCAAAGCTACCTCACAGGGTTGTTGTGAGGATAAAATGGAGAGAAGGAGGATTATGTGCACTGCCTTGGGTTCCTTAAGGAGGAAAAAAAAAGCAGGATATAAATGTAATAAATAAATAAATAAGTCCCAAAGTGGTAGCTGTGTTATTCTATTGCAGAAAAACCAACAACAAATCTGGGAGTGAGCAAGCTCACTGCTGCCGGTGCGCTCCTCACTTCTGCTTTCAGTTAACAACCTACGATCACCCCATTTGTAGGTTGTTATCATGACGTCCAAGCCTGCCCTGGACACTCTTAACCCATGGTTGGTAGTTGGATTAACTCTGGTGTCCAGGCTCAAAAGTCATGATAACAACATATGAAGGGGGTGATTGTAGGTTGTTAATTGAAAACAGAAGGGAGGCAGTGCGCCCACTCACTCCCACTCATGCCTAGCAATTTATCAGTTAATTCATCCATGACACCATGTTACGTGCAAACCGGGTCATTTATTATGGCATAAGCTTTCAAGGATATGCTGTCAACTGCCAGCAATGCTCTTCTGCATTCCGCATAGGACAAACACGCCAGTTTATCTATACAAAATAATAAATGGAAACAAATTTGACATCAGAAATGGCAATATGAAAAACCAGTGGGAGAACAGTTCGACTGCCCAGGACACCGTGTAACTGACCTTGACGTCGCTATCCTCGAACAAAGGAACTACAAAGGGAGATTGCAATGCAAAACTACTGAATTGCACTTAATTAAGAGGCTGAGTTCTATCAATTGGTCTTAAGTTGGGCTAAAGTTTTCTTATCACACTACACATATTAGATTCCCAATGCCAGGATGCCTGTGTTATCACCAACAACTGTTTCTGTGAATGGCCACTGTTAATAAAGTAATTATTAACCTTCAGCATTTCAGTTCTCTCTGACCTCACTCTTTATAACGCCCCCCCCATGTGTGTGTAACTCAGACAACATTTCATGTATCTGATGAAGTGGACTGCAGTCCACAAAGGTTTATGCCATAGTACATTTGTTAGTCTTTAAGGAGCCACAGGACTCTGTTGTTTTTCCAGTTCATTAAGCATCCTCCATTTTCCTTTTCAGGTTTTGCATATCATCCTGTGTGTGCACAATCTGCCACACCTCTTCATTCCTTTGGTTCATGTGTGTCTTTTTAACCCCTCTGCATTACTGATGCACACATGTACATTGATACAAAATAGGCACTCAGCAGGGCATGATTTAACAGGTCTAGTTTTAAAACTGTTTTGAGATCAGGGCTGGCTCAAAATGACAATGATAATTTCAAAGTCATCTCTTTCACATTGAAATGAGATTTTTTGAGTCATACATTTTTTTTTTAGCATAAGTGGGAAATAAATAAGAATATCTTGAAACATCCCACCAAAGATGCTTTATTTGAAAGCAGACCTCAAGGTTTATATTTTACATATAAAAGGAAGTTGCAATTTTATTTTTGGAGGAGAGAGGGGAATATCAGAAAGTGACAGTGCAATACTTGGCATGTCTAATCAAAAGTAAGCCTCACTGACCTGGTTTGCATGATCAAAATAAACCACCACGGCTTATTTAAATTGTGGTGCTTGCTGGTCACCATTTGAATAATCACCGCCCAGGCGTGAGTTGTTGTGTCATCCGAACCTGGATGGCATAGCTTGCTGGAGGAGGAAAACAAGCCTCCAATAACCCATGGGCTGTTGTAGGGTTATTGCAGGGTTGTTTCCCCCTCCATCAAGCCATGCCACCCAGGTTCGGACAATACAACAGGCCATAACTGGATGGTGATTATTCAAATTATGCCCTCCAATGCCTGGCACATGCCACAATTTAAAAAAGCTACTGTGACTTAAATAAGACATGGTAGCTTATTTTGATTATGCGAACTGGGGACTTACTCCCATGTAAACAAGCTGATAGATCAGCAAAACAAAGTTGGGGAGGGGATTCCATGAAACCATTTCCCCGCAAATCACTGGATCCGTTTCATGAATTTTGGTTGAATCACTATTTCTCACAACCTCTAATTGAGATTGGGGTGTGTGTGTGTGTGTGATCAATTAAAATGTAATGTGGAGTTAGATGAATAACACTATTTTATTTGTTCTCTCTTATTTCTGAGCTAAGCCCTGCTAGCTACTTTTGGAGGCTGATGAAGCATGACACCAGTGCCAGCTCCAGGTTTTGGAGGGCCCTTGGGCAAGACACCCTGAATGGGCCCCCTCCCTCAGTGAGTCCACCTTCTCACAGCCATTGTCACCAGGTGCTACTGCTCCTCATCCTTTTCCCCATCATTGCTGCCACTTGCTTGCTTGACAGGCAGAGAGCCAGGGAGCAAGCAGGCCGTGGCATCCACTGCTCCTCCTTCTCACCACCACAGTTGTCTGGATCAGAACGAGAGGCAGGTGAACAAGGCAGATGGAGAAGTGCACCAACGTCTCCAGGGGCTCTTGTTAGTGGTCTCTGCTGGGGTGTGGGCCCTCGGCAGATGCCTGACCTTGCCTACTCTTGGCACCAGTCCTGCACAGTGATACTGGAGTGGATGGTCTATCCTCTTTCTCTGCTTCCTGAGTTCAAGCAAAGGAATAACTTGTGTATGTTCTCTGAAGGAAGTAGAGATGGATACATTTGTCTGTTTTGCTTTCTCCCATATTCAAGTTTTTAAATATTTTAAATTTTCTGTCCCATTCAGGAAGAAAACTTTGAATTTTAATAGGTTCTTTTTCAAAAAGGAAACAAATGAATGTGAACAAAATTTTCACCCAGCCCATATAGGAAGATGCACAAGGTGTATCCACATTATGGGAACACACTTGCTTCCCAGTGGCTGTCGGGACTGCCCCTGTTGTCTTCTGAATCCTCCAATAGCCAGAATCAACACTCAGACAAAAGGGCTGCTTTCCAAGGCTTTATTTCCATTCAACCTAATGAAACTTATAGATGTTAATTGTGTGAGACTCAGAGGAAATACAAAGGAACAGCTAGGGGTTTCTAAGAGTTAGGATGTCAGTTGGTCTCCATTTGGAGAAAAGTGCAGCAACTTTCTGAACTTAAGGAGTAGGAGGGGAAATTCTCCCCCTTTCCTGTGGGGCCTCGGGGCACAGCTGTTGACGTTGAGCCAATTGGGCTGAGCACCTCAGCTCGGCTCCCTCAACCTCTCGCCTGCACCTGCGCCTCGCATCTAAAAGCTCAAGTTGTCCCTCCCTTTCCATGCCAGGGTCACTGTCGCTCCCAGGAATGTGAGTGGGGGGGCCTCCCCCTCCAGCCGCACCTCTGAAACCTGAGAAAGTTCATCTCCCACGGATTGTATCTCCTCCTCAGAATCAGAGCTGCTTTGGGACTCTATGGGCTCAGATCCAACCCGAGAGTGGCAGATCTGTGTGTGTTCCTCCTTCACAAATACCTGATGGTGCGGAAAGAAGATGCACAAGTCACTTGTACATCCTCAGTTGCTGCTTTTATGTGAATCAGCTCTGAAATCCATTGTGCATTGGAGAAGGCTGCATTGTGTCCTCAGTGTCTTTATGCAGGGAACATTTCAGATGAGCTGTTAAGTATGTGGTCAAGGAGCAGGGCTTGTGGTGGGACAACTTCCTGAGAATTGGATCATTTTCTTATTAGCCTGGCATTCTAAGAATAGAGTATTCATATCAGTAGGTGGTGAGATCCTTTATTTGGAATGTGCAGCTGACATTATTATTTTAGCACATAGCACAATCTCAGTTGCTCTCCAGGCCTTTGGGATGAAAGCTGCCATTTAAAATATACAGTAGCCTTTTATATAAAACACCCACAATTACTCAGACCAAGAAGGACTGTTAACTTCCCTTTATCTGTAAAAACAAGCCCGAGAAAATTTTTTAGAAGTCAAATATTTTGTAGGAGGTGTATCGTTGGACATCAGGGATTGCAACAGGCCCTCTGACTACGTACCATTTACCTTCTCCAAAATCTCTTTTGGCCTTGGGCTAGTGGAGAAAAAGACTCTTTTATGCCTCCAGGGGAAAAGAGAGTTGTAAAATCAGGAGTGATGATTGCCTGGCAACAGCAACAGCCCAGACTGGCTAGCTTTATATACAACAGCCTAGCCATTGTTCTGCTTTCCCTGGTTAATGGTGCTACCCCTTTGTTGCTCTTCTGCATTACAATCTCTAGTTTTTTCCTGATGTGCCTGTATCCTGAGTTTCTGCTTTCCCCACTATTCTTTCTTAAATGCAAGTCCTCCAGTCCTGGCTCATTTCCTGCCCTCCAACTCCGTGTGGATTTTACACATCTAAGTACTTCTTCCCAGCTTCAACTTGGTCACTTGGCCCCAGCACTTCATATTCCACAAGAGAAAACACCAGCCTGCAGTTTATTTACAGTGATTGGTCAGATACTGTTTTCCGACCGAACTTCTGACTCTGATCCCCTGGTGTGGTATGAAACTTTGAATCTGACATGGCACATACTGTTCATGTTCCCACCTTCTTACTACATAAATGTCCTGTCTCCTTTTAATGCAATTGCAATATGGCTCCATTAACTTTTTCTCCTTTTACAGTTTTCTTTCTACTTCATATAACATTCGGGTGGGGGAAACACAAACAATGGGCAAGCTGATATAGATCTGGGCTGTAGACAAATGCGCATTCTTTTAATCATGTCAAATCTATGGTGGGCCAATTGCAAATAATTGCAACCCTTTTCTTTATATAGCAAACAAAACACAAAACAAAAACCCAACATGTGGCTACTGATGGTTTGACACAGAAGGGTCTATACTGCAGGGGGCCCACGGTGAAAATGTCATGGGATGACTCTACCACAAGCCCTGATTGTGGTTGGGCACACTTTGCTCAACTCAGGAGGTTTACAGAGGGATGGCGAACCTGTAGCCCTCTGGATATTGTTGGACTCCAACACTTATCAGCTCCAGCCAGCATGGCCAATGGTCAAGGATGATGGGAGTTGCACTCCAACAGCATCTGGAGGGTCACAGGTTCATCACCAGTGGTGTAGTGGTAAATTTTGAGGGACAGGTGCTCATCATGACAATCCCCATAGCCAGACCCCCAAGGAGTGTCCAAAAATGCAGGCAACTGTGTTGATACAGATCAACAAACCAGTTCTAGCAGTTTTCATCTCCACTAAGAACAGGTCTTATCTAAAGCTCATGGGTCTTAATAGCCCATTCAAGATCAAGGCTCTCCAAAATACTTCGCATTACAGTTAGGGATGTACGAAAGTTCCGCCACGGATCTCGGGGAGGCCGAATGCCAGCGCATTTGGCCCCCCGAAATCGGTGGCGGAACGGCCCCCCGCCCCCCTGGGATGGGACTTACCTTAGGCAGATCTTCCTGGCGGCGGTTCGGCGGCAGCATCTGCGGCGGCTGGTCTTCCGACTGGCTGCCGCCGCTGCCATTTCCAGGTAAAAAAACCCCCAAAACAAAAAAATGTGATAGGCTACATAAATCTTTACGTAGCCTATCATGGTTAGATTTTTAAAAAAACACCGTGATAGATTACGTAAATGTTTACGTAGCCTATCATGGCTGATTAAAAAAACACACGCGCGTATGCAAATGGCGGCGCCCATGGGCGCCGCCATTTGCGTTCCTTATTTTGGCACGTCTTAGTCTAAGTAAACATTTACGTAGACTAAAAAGGTAAAGGTAAAGGTGTCCCCAACCAGTCGTGTCTGACTCTGGGGTGTGGTGCTCATCCCCGTTTCTAAGCCGAAGAGCCAGCGCTGTCCGAAGACGCTTCCATGGTCATGTGGCCGGCATGACTGAACACCGAGGTGCACGGAATGCTGTAGCATCTATGCTATTTGCATTCCCCGTATTTTCGCCGTCTTAGTCTACGTAAATGTTTACGTAGACTAAGACGTGCCAAAATAAAGAACGCAAATGGCGGCGCCCATGGGTGCTGCCATTTGCATATGCGCATTTTTGTTTTTTGTTTTAAATCAGCTGTGATAGGCTACGTAAACATTAATGTAGCCTATCACGGCTGACTGCAGGGACACAAATGGCGGCGGCTACGGCTGCCACCATTTGCGTCCCTGCTAGCCAGCGGCCAGATGTCCGGCTGCTGGCAGAGCCAGCTGGCGGCTCCGCAGAATCCCTGTGGAGCACAGCTCGCCAGCCAGGATTCCGGGGGGGAGGAACGGAGCGCCTCCCCCCCCGGCCAGGATTCCGGGGGGAGGGACAGAATGCCTCCCCCCCAGCATCAGCATAATCCGCGGAAAGGTAAGTACCTTTCGTACATCCCTAATTACAGTGGGGAACAATATATTGATCCTAGAAAAATTCATCTTCCCCCTGCTACTGTAGCTAAACTCAGAGAGAACAGGGACTTCTGAAGGAGGTGGCATATGATATCAGTGTCCCTGCTAATCAAAAAGTGCCTGTGCTTAGGGATGGCAGAGAATTCCACCACAGATTTCAGTGAGGCCGAATGCACTGGCATTCGGTCCCTCAAAATCCGTGGCGGAATGGCCTGCCACCCCCCGCCCCTGCGCGGATTTCCCTCGGGACGAGACTTACCTGGGGTGGATGTTCTGGATGGCGGCGGCTCCAGCGGTGGCTTCGGCGGTGGCAGCGGCAGCGGCAGCAGCAGCTGGTCTTTTGACCGGCTGCCGCGGCTGCCATTTCCATTCTGGTCTTTGCTGTGATAGGCTACATAAGTCTTTACGTAGCCTATCATGGCTGGGTAAAAAAAAAACCGGCATATGCAAACAGCGGCGGCTATGGCGGCCGCCATTTGCGTTCCTTATTTTTCACCGTTTTAGTCTATGTAAATATTTACATAGACTATTACAGCGGGGAAAAAAGGGGAACATAAATAGCGTAGTGGGCGCTATTTGTGTTCCTTTTTTATTAATAAAGACTTATGTAGCCTATTATTTAGTAAGAAAGACTTACGTAGCCTATCATGGCTCCCTGGCTGGATGCAAATGGTGGCTGCCATTTGCGTCCTCACCAGCCAGTTCGCGGCCAGAAATTCAGCTGTGGACGGCCCTGGCCAGCTGCTCTGCGGAGCCACCGCGGAGCAAAGCTGGCCATCGAGGATTCCGGGGAGGAGGACTGGATCGCCTCCCCCCCGTCAAGGATTCCGGGGGAGGGACAGAGTGCCCCCCCCACAAACACAATCCGCGGAAATGTAAGTGACTTTAATACATCCCTACCTGTGCTGTGTCCCTATGAGCTGTGGTTCCACTGCACCACTGTTCCCCACCCCTGGTATACAGGGTCATATCCCAACTGGAGCTTGTACTGGAACCTTCAAAATGCCCATCTGCTGTAGGGGACAACATCCCCCTACCCCAGTGATTGTATCAACTGGTCCTGCACCAAATTTCTGTTTTGCCATATGAAATAATGCTGTATCTTGAAAGATAGCATACATAGGGATGGCGGAGAAATCTTCCACAGACCCCAGTGAGGCTGGATTTAAAAGAATCCGCCCCCCCCCCGGAGTCCGTGGAGGATCGGAAGACTTACCTCTGCCTCCTGGAGGAGTCCTTGCCAGCCAGCTCCTCCCCGCTGGCTGGCTCCAGAGCACCAGTGATACAGCCACCATTGCCGTATTGCTGGCTGGGCTGATTGACTGTGGACGCAAATGGTGTCCCCTACACCATCTGCGGCCGTAAAGGTCTTAGTTTAAGCTAAATGCAGCCATTTACAGCTGTGGAGTGGAGCCAGCGAGGTAGGATTCCGGGGGGAGGGACAGATCGCCTCCCCCCCTGTGGACCCCCCCCCCAGACCTGAAGTCAAGTATTGTGTACATCCCTAAGCATACATCCACACCAAGCTGGGAGATGGCCCTGGAAAAGATGCTGGAACTATGTTGCATCTCTCATTCTTTGTGGCCAATCTAATTCCAATGGTCCACAGCAAGGGTAGAGATCCTGCGGCCCTGCAGATGTTGTTGGACTCCAACTCCCATCATCTTCAACCATTGGCCATGCTGTCTGGAACTGATGGGAGTTGGAGTCCAACAACATCTGCAGGGCCACAGGTTCCCCAGCCCCCATCTACAGTAACATGATAAAGAACCCAGTGACTCCAGCGGCGACCAAATCTGCATTGTTGCTTGAACATCTTCCGTTTATAGCCTTCGGCCCCTGTTAAGAATTGGGTGAGAATCACGTGCTCACACTTTTGTCTCCAGTGACACTTTTCTCCCAAATATTTATGCACATTCTACTAGACTCCGAACAGTTTACATTCATTTTCAAAACCCTGTTCCCTTTTGGAAACATGAAAGAAGGATCACTGTCTAGGGGCTGCAGTGCACTATACACATGCTTTCCTATTTTCCTACAGTAAATCACCCCCTTCCAATCTTTGAAGTGTAACTTCATTCTAACAAGAGGGGAAATAACCTATTTAATCAATAAGATGTGGCAGGACATGAATAAGTACATATTTATGATCAAAGCCACTTGTCCTAAATGACTATCCTCTAGTATAATTTAAACATTACAACGTCTGACTGGAATAATGCAATTTTACTCCAAAATGCTACTTTTTGTCAAAAAAAAAATTAACAGGATGGTGAAAATGCTCAGAACTTCTGAGCTGTGTCTTGTGCTTTTCTGCTTTTTCTGCCTCCTTAGCCAATCAGATAATATAGGTTTTCATGCTTGCTTTGTAATGTAGATCAAATGAATGTGTTACTGCTACAAAGGCTGATTTTCCCTTAATAACACCCAGTTGATCCCAGAGGAGTGGCAAACATATCAGCACTGTTCAAATCTCTAATGGGATAACATTTAGTCTAATTAACATAGCAAGCATCAAAAACATGGACCATGAAATAAAATGTATGCCAAAAACAATATTAAAATGAAGTAATTCAACTAATACTTCTAGGGGTCCATAAGTAGTTCTTGGAGCCTTGTACTCAGAAAAGGTCCACTGACACTTCCTTTCAGGGCCATCTCATGTGTCACACAGAAGTAAACCTAGATCTGCCTTCAATATTAGCTTTCTGAAGGTCTCTTCCTCCTGCTCCTCCCATGATTAAAATCAGGTCAGGGGGGAGAGGGGGTATGTGCTAGCTAGCTCCACCCCCTCTGTCACATTCCCGCTTCCCATCCTGCTGCCTTCCATGCATACGGGGGCATGCGCTAATGTCTGCAGTGAGGATGCTGCCATACGTGTGTAGGCTGAACACACAATTTAGAGCCCTGCGCGATCAGGGCTCTATATCGTACAGGGAGCCTACACAGCTACAGCAGGTTTCCTACTGCATACATTTGCCATCCAATGCGTGGAGAGCGGTGGGACTGGAGTGGAAATGGAGATGCAGTGGAGGGGCCAGAGGTAGTTAGCACATCCCCGCTCTCCCCTCCCCAGATTGAATGAGACACATTCTGTATTGGATTATGTATGCACTGTATTGGGAATTATGTATGTGCTGTAGTAAACAATAGGTCCCTGACATAGGAACATAGGAAGCTGCCTTATACTGAGTCAGACCCTGGGTCCATCTAGCCCAGTATTGTTGACACTGCCTGGCATCAGCGGCTCTCCAGGGTTTCAGGCAGGACTCTTTCCTTGCCCTACCTGGAGAAGCCGGGGATCAAACCCAGGACCTTCTGCATGCCAAGCAGGTGCTCTGCCACTGAGCCATGGTACTTCCTTGGCTGAGCTACAGTGACGACTGCATCTATATGGTATCCATGTTTGCAAATGTGTTTGTCATATTCATGCTTTACATATTTTCATGTACACTGGAACCATCCTACATATACACCTAAAAAAGAATACTTAGGAGTGGCACTCAGACATTAAACTACTTTATAGCACCAACTATTATTACACCGTCTTTGTGATGCATCCTAACTTACAGCCATATAATCCAATCCAGAGCTCTATTTTCACTCTGATGCTCACACCAAAGGCCTTCTTCTGTTTCACCCATTTCAGTGGGAAAACCTTGTGCACGTGAAGGGATGCACACATAAGGACATTCTTGCAGAAAGGTTGCTATTGTTAAGTTGGATCCAGATGTAGGTGCACGTGACTGGGATGGTGGAAGAAGACTCCTCCTCAAACCAGCCCTCCCAGCCCTCAGCCCCCAATATTACATAGAGGATTGGGGTACCCTGCTTAATGGGTGTGGCATAGGGATCCCTGAAAATCAGGTGGAAGCATCTTCCATGAGCAGGAGCTTGGAGGGACTGCCATGAGGATGAGGGGGCAGAGAAGTCTGCTTCCACCAGAGTGTGCTTACACCAGTTCAGTTACAAATCTGGATCCAACCCATCATCATCACAAAATGTACATCCACTTTTCTTTAAAAATAAACTCAACGTCGTGTCAGGCAAATGTAAAACAATAAATATATGATGTGGGCAGTAGATCCTTGCATAGATGAGATGGCTGTACTGAGGCCTAGCGTTCCCTATGTGTTTAAGCATAGTTCTTCTGCCTTATAGGAACCAGAACCACGCCTATAGAAATCTATAACACCTTCATGGGATCTTTTTCTGCTCACAATACTTCCTGTTTACAATTCTCTGAGTGATCATGGAAGAGTAGATGGATCTCACAAAAAGAGTAGTGAGTTCGGGAGAGAAAGGGCAGCCCCTCTCAAACCCTTCCGATATTGTCACCAGGCTATAAACAAACATCTTTCTGGTGTTTAAATGGTAACATCGCTCATACTTCCAGTCAGAATCGCAACCATATCCTTCATTATCTTTTATCGGTCTTCTCCAGAGATCTCCACGTGCAATGAGCTGAACCAAAGCAGTTTACTCTGCATTCCAGCATCATACATAAATGCCAATCTGTTAAGTACTTAACCTTCGTGCCCATAAAAAAGCATGTTCCAACAATTATGTTTCTCTATAAAATATGTAGTTGAACTGGCTGTGTTCAGTTATGAATTATGCAGCTCTGTGTCTGGGCAACAAAGAAATGTGCATTCATTTAGTGGCTTGGCTCTCTCTTTTGCTTTAGCTTTTGATCCATTGACTGTTGGCTCTTCAACATGGTTATTCCTTTGATAGCCATTCAGCCAAAAGGCAGGTCCTCCTCATTGTGTTTTTCAGTGTTCTTTGGTGTGAATCGGAGAAATTAATTCTTTAACTGGGACTGTTTCTTCAACAGGTGTTGCTTAAGTAGGCTCCAGTGTGCTGTAATGCAATGCAATGTAATTCAACAAGCAGCCTGAAGCCACTGATTCTGGAAATCACTGTTTTACTAACAAGGTGTTTGATTCTTTCAGACTTACCCTTCCTCCCATCTTTTATTTACATTAATTAAGTGGATGTGAAATGTGGATGGGAAGGACACTCAGGAGACTGAAAAGTGATACTGTAGTTACAGTGTAGCCTTTGAAGCTAAAGAAGTCCTTCCTTGAAACAATCGGTCCGAAAGAAAAGGTTGAACAACTTGGTCAGATGTGACTAATAATTCAGACAACAATTTCTACCTTTGTTTATAGGATGTACTCTGATATAAGTCCTCTACAGTTATTTATTGCCTGGGGAAAGGAAACCATTTTAATTACCGCAAGAGAGAGATGTTAAAAATGGCCACTGGAGTTACTTTTTCTGAGATCCTTAACTGGATGAGTTGGTTGGTTTCACTTTCTCTCTGTGCTTTCAGATGGACAGCTCCCAACTCTACCAATCAGAAAACACTGTGCAACGATCCCCATCTCTCCCTCTTTCATAGATTTCCTGTGGTAAGAAAAAGGATGGAAGGAGCACAGGTGGGAGGGTAACAAATGGAAGATGACAATATGTGAACTCCCCATAAAATTATGTGAATTAGACAGGGTGATTGTACAATAAAGCCTAATCTGGAAGCACCCTATATTCCTCTGAGAAAGAAAGATTGACTTTGCATTATTCTCTGAAATAATATGAGATGCTATCTCTTTAGCAGACTAATTATCTCACTCCTTTCTCTTATCAGTAATATAACACTTGAATTATCACTTGCATTATCAATGATTCCATTGCATGTTAAAATGTATCTGTCTTCCTCAACTGTATTATCTTCTTATTTCACTTCCACTCAGTACAGATTTTAACTGCTACTTCCATGTCCATTTTCATGGGTGCTGCAGAGTTATTCCCTATAGGCATAACATTTAGCATTAATGAGCACTGCACAACTCAGTGCGTGATATAGCTGCATAGTGTTCCCATACTGCTGCATCATGTGTAGTTCATCAGGGTTGGCATGCTGTGAGAAGGGCTGTGAGAAGGGCTCTTGCCGATATGCAGTGAATGATGGTGGAGTGTAGTCTCATGGCCCTTGCTATCCCATACTTTTTTAAAAAAATCATGAACATGCAAAGCACAGGACCTAGGCCTCCAATCTGGATGACTTTAAAAGGAGATTGGACAAGTTCATGGAGGAGAAGGCTATCAATAGCTACTAGCGCTGATGGCTAAATGCTACCTCCAGTATCAGAGGCCTACGTACACCAGTTGCTGGGGAACATGGGTGGGAAGGTGCTTCTGCACTCATGTCCTGCTTGTGGGTTTCCCTTGAGCAGCTGGTTGGCCACTGTGTGAACAGAATGATGGACTAGATGGACCTTTGGTTTGATCCAGCAGGACTCTTCTTATGTTCTTGTGTCTGAAAACAGCATTTGCAAAGGTCAGCATCTAAATGTTTGTGCACTGACATGACCTTGGCTGCTATGCCAGAAGTTGCGGATCCAGCACTGAAGGGGATTGATCAGAGTCAGCAACAGGATCAAGGATCAGTTAACATCTTTCAGTATTGAGAACATTCATTAACTAGCCTAACAAAGCACTTAGCCTCTCACCACAACTTCAGTCACTTGACCATTAACAAAAAAATCATTATTTTAGACTAGGCATTGCTCCTGCATCACTAATTCTTCAAGCCCCTGCCTCCCCAACAATGTATATTTCCCTCAGCCATTTTCTGTCAAGGGAATAAAACCTTTCAAAACAGGCCTCCTACCACAGCCACTAACCACTTTTTCCTGACTGAAATTGTTTACAAACTAGTTTTTAAAAGAGCCAGAATGGCAATTAGGCAGGGTCAAATAGCAATTCTCACAGCTATTGTAAAACACTGCTAATAACTGCTATACAGATTTAATGAGAAACACATAGCAGCAGTCTGGAAATGGTAATTATTGTTGTGACTCAGGTTTCTTGGCCCTGCTCCTTTGCCTTATTGTTTATCTTACAGTCAAATATAAAACACCTAACTAAAGAAAGAAAGAAAGCACAGCTCCCGTGCCCCTTCTTCCTAACACTCATCTGGTGAGGACCATCACCGGGGCCAATCCACATATGTTTTGAAGCAAAAGCAATAGCAAATTTGACACGGCAAGTCTAAAATACTGACATACCATTATGGGGTTCCAGCTATACATTCAACACTCACCTCACCCAGTTTTCATATGGTAAAACAGTCTGGTGAAACCATAGCTATGCAGAGATGCCCCTGAACTGTACTCCAGGAGAAAGGTGTAGACTGGGGACTTCCTGGAATATGTTGCAATGCTGTCACAGTTTTGGAGCTTTTGTGGCAGGCAAGGTTCACTGCACATATGCCAACACAAGATGGCCTGGAGACATCATTGTGCCCCATCAATGCAGAAGAACTCTATATGCAACTGCAGCAAGGCTTGCAGAAGCTTCCAGATTCACCAAAGCATCCCTGTAAATTCATTGGTAGATCTAGAGTTTCCATAATCCAAAACAGTTCAGAACATAAGGGCATTAGAAGAGCCCTGCTGGATCAGACCAAGGGTCCATCTAGTCCAACATTCTGTTCACACAGTGGCCAACTAGCTGTTGACAGGAAACCCACAAGCAAGACATGAGTTCAACAGCACCCTCCTGCTCATGTTCCCCAACAACTGGTGTACATAGGCATACCGCCTCTGATACTGGATGTAGCATATAGCCATCAGGACTAGTAGCCACTGAAGGCCTTTTCCTCCAGGAATTTGTCTAACCCCCCTTTTAAAGCCATCCAAATTGGTGGACATCAATATGTCTTGTAGTAGCAGACTCTATAGTTTCATTATGCGCTGTGTGAAGAAGTACTTACTTCCTTTTATTTGTGCTGAATCTCCCACAAGTCAGCTTCATGGGATGACCCTGGGTTCTAGTATTATGAGAGAGGGAGGTCTCCCTATGTACTTTCTCCACACCATGCAGAGAAGAGGAGCAGAAATTCAGTGGACATGCAGATGAAAAATGAGATATTTCACAAGTTGTTGCACCCATTTCTACTCCCCCCAACCCCAACAATATAAGACAGCAAATGTATCAAAGTAGTGATTTTCAGCAGTTGCTAACTTTTAATCTTGTAAACTTCCTGGTGGTGATGAGGCAACTCAATCAAGACAAAAGGGATGGGACAAGTCACTCTGAGGTGACTTTTCCACCCAAAGACGTGGCAGAATCAGAAGAAGAAGGAGTGGCAAGGTAACAGCAAGTTATCTAGACAAAAATTTACATTACTTTTAATATCTGCATGCTTAAGAAATAATGACTGTGACCACTGGAAGGCTTTCCCTTAATCATGTTTTAAAAAACGCTTTCATAAATATTGTAATAAAGGGGAATTCATTGCTAGTTCAAGCCTAATATGGGCAATGAGCATATTTATCATTCAGGAGATGGAGCTTTGTCAAGAAATAAGAAAATGAGAGGGAGGGCACAAAATTTATGCTGCACATCTTGACATATCTTTCTGCAAGAAATAATAAAAGTTCCTCTCACTACACAGCTCAAATAGCCAATAAACAATAGGTAGAAGAGGATAGGAGGGAGGAAAAGGTAAAGGTGGCAGGAACACCAAGTATATTAGCAAACTATATTGCCATCATTGTCAGTTATTTCTAGTAGCAAGAAATTGTTCGTGTTCTTTTTTGTTATTTATAAAATTGTTATACTTCTTTTCCATCTATAGAATATGCAAAGCAATGGACAAAGATAAAACAGACCTTAAAAGAATAAAACCCATCAAAATAAACAATATATCAAATTATAGAAGCTGTTCAGCAAAAGCAGACCTAATAATAAGTACTTTGATCTACTTAAAAAAAAAAAAACCAAGGTGTTGTGACTCCCAGTCCACTGAGGAGAATGAGGGTCAGGAAATATGGTCAGTTCCTTATTCAGGGCCCCGGTGGCCAGAGGACACAGCTGCCATGATCTTCTAACTCAGAGGATGAGTATCTAGCAGAACCTCCATCAAAATGAAGAGTGAGTCCTTTAACAGTGCAATCAGCTCCTCTGGGGTTGGGGAGCTAACCAACAAGGTCTTGTCAGCTTACATAAGACTTTAGCTTAGTTTAGCTCCCTGCTGAGACACCATCCTCCTGAAGTTGTCCTAGCAGGGGAGCAGTTCAGGAAGGTGGGCTTACTTGCAGTTGTCCAAGGTACTGTTTTCATCTGCCCTCTGCATAAGAAGGCTCCTGCTATGATTTTGCCTATGACTTGACTTGACTTTATTTACCGTGACTTGGCTTTACCTGATTCATTCAATCATTCATTCATTCATTCATTCATTCATTCAAATACTTTTGTACCACCTACAATCCCATAGCAGTTCACATTAAAATACAACATAACAACACAGCAGCTGAGATAAAACAATAAAGAATTTAAACATTTTAAAATATTGAAAACTATTACAATGTTATGACAATAACGACAGGGTAGTAACAGAGTCCCTCACAGGTCAGGGAAAGCCTGTGCAAATAGGTGTGTTTTCACGAGGTGTTTAAAACTTGCCACCATTTCTGCCTCTCGAACCACACACGAGAGAGTGCTTCAGAAGACCTACTTATACACTGCTACCTGGTGACATTCTATTTGCTGCAGAATGGCCAGTAAGGCCTCAACTGGGTATATGTAAGGGATCTTTGATCTGAGTCCATCAGGTGCTATTAGCTTTCCCTGTGAGCCTCAGAATGGGACACAAGGGCTACCAACTGGAGCCAGGCACAAAACAGTTTCTCAGGGTGAGGAAAGGCAAACACTTAGAATTAAGGGAGCCCAGGCATTTGTTTTTGGTACAGGAATGGATCTAACTGTTCTTTTACATGAACAATCCACTCCTGGCTTCTCTCCAAGCTTTATTTATTTATTTATTCATTCATTCATTCATTCATGCATGCATGCATGCATTTCATTTCTATACCGCCCAATAGCCGAAGCTCTCTGGATGGTTCACAAAAACCCTGGCATGCATTTTCTGATTTTCTTTTCTAACTAGCACTCGCCATTCCATGGCTATCATGGTGCTCACCCCTCATTGTGCCATGAGGGTGGGGTGGGGTGTTGCCGCCTTAGATTTTTGTTTACGTAAGTTTTGTACTTCTTCAAACCTCAAGGTTCCCCTGAGCATGCTGACATTCCCCTCTTGTTTCTCAGTGGCCCAGCTTTGGCTCCAATCCTGTCAGCACACACCATCTGAGTTTGGTATTAGATTTAGACACCTAAATACATCAAGAATTGCCTTCACATTCCGAGAAATTGCAATTTCACTGAATTTTAAAGAGGACTGTATGGGCAGGGAGCCCTTTCAGCAAAGACAGCGGCTAGTGCACCCTGCATATCAGCTCTCTGTTCTGATGTGGGGTGGTGGGGAGAGGAGACAACAGAAAATTGGTAAAATGTTGTATTGGACAGAGTGAGAAGTGGAAAGATGCAATGTCGATTTTAAAAGGGCAGATGGGTGCTTACTCCTTGGATTCCACAGCCATTTGTTCCAGATTTCATGTCCTAATTGAAACTTTCAAACAAAGCCCTTATGTTGGATCTTAAAATTTAGCAGACACATTATGAATTACTTAAAAAGCCACAGCTGTGCAAACTTTCTGATACCCATTCTTGACTGTTCTTCAGTATTTGTCGTTTCCCCCTCCAGCTGGACTTGTTGTCTAATTTTTCAAGTAAAATCCAGTAAAACAAACAAACCCTGTACTAGCTGCCATGGGTATTATGATGTTATGCTTTCTTTACTAGTTGGCAAGTGTGCAACTGTTACCGAGATCCTTATATGCCACAAAATAAAAGGTGGGATCTAAATTGAAGAACTCTCTCTCTCTCTGTGTGTGTGTGTGTGTGTGTGTGTGTGTGTAATACAGCTTGAAGCCATTTAGGGAAGGGTAAGACAGATGAGGTAAAAGGCTCTGAAACTGAAAGGCACAGACAAAAGGAGGTGTTTTTTTCATACACAGCACATAATTAAAGGATTCATTATCACAAGATGCAGTGATGGCTTCCACCACCTTAGATGGCTTTAGGGGAATTAGAAAATTCATAAGGAGGATAAGGCTATTATTGGCTACTAATCATGAGGCCTATGTGCTACCTCCAGGAACAGGGGCAGTATATCTCCTGCCAGTTGCTGGGAAACACAGCAGGGAGGGCGACTGCCATGGGCTTCCAAAGAGGCATCTGGGATCTGGCTGGCCACCCTGGAAAACAGGGTGATGGACTAGACTGGCCATTGGTTTGATGCAGCAGGGTGCTTCTTATGTTTATATGTTTCTTTTCTCTCTCTTTTTCTCTTTCTCTCCCTACTCATTCAAGATGAGACGAAAAGTTTGGGTAGCTTTTAATTCCTTCTTATGGCTTTGAACTCTGTTTAAATATATATGTAACTGATTAAATATAACTTTAACTAAATTTAACTATTAACTATGAGATTAAGAAGAGGTGGAAAGAATACACAGAAGAACTATACAGGAAAGATCTGAATGTCCCTGATAGCCATGATAGTGCGGTCACTGAACTTGAGCCGGACATCCTTGAGAGTGAAGTCAAGTGGGCCTTAGGAAGCATTACTAACAAAAAAGCTAGCGGAGATGACAGTATTCCAGCTGAGCTATTTAAAATCCTAAAAGATGATGCTGTTAAAGTGCTGCACTCAATATGCCAACAAATTTGGAACACTCAACAGTGGCCTCAAGACTGGAAAAGGTCAGTTTACATTCCAATTCCAAAGAAGGGCAACGCCAAAGAGTGTTCAAACTACCGCACAATTGCACTCATTTCACATGCCAGCAAGGTGATGCTCAAAATCCTACAAGCTAGGCTTCAGCAGTATGCCAACCAAGAACTACCGGAAGTACAAGCTGGGTTTCAAAGAGGCATAGGAACTAGAGATCAAATCGCCAGTGTTTGCTGGATCATGGAGAAAGCAAGAGAATTCCAGAAAAATGTCTATTTCTGCTTCATTGACTACGCTGAAGCCTTTGATTGTGTGGATCACAACAATCTGTGGCAAATTCTGAAAGAGATGGGAGTACCAGACCACCTTACCTGTCTCCTGAGAAACCTGTACGAGGGTCAAGAAGCAACAGTAAGAACCAGACATGGAACAACCAATTGGTTCCAAATTGGGAAAGGAGTACGACAAGGCTGCATATTGTCGCTCTGCTTATTTAACTTATATGCAGAGTTGTTGTTGTTGTTGTTCAGTCGTTCAGTCGTGTCCGACTCTTCGTGACCCCATGGACCATAGCACGCCAGGCCTTCCTGTCCTGCGCTCTCTCCCGGAGCGTGCTCAAGTTCATATTCATTGCATCCGTGATGCTATCTAGCCATCTCATCCTCTGCCGTCCCCTTCTCCTTTTGCCTTCAGTCTTTCCCAGCATCAGGGTCTTTTCCAGGGAGTTTTCTCTTCGCATTAGGTGGCCAAAATATTGGAGCTTCAGCTTCATTATCTATCCTTCCAATGAGCACTCAGGGTTGATTTCCTTTAGGATGGACTGATTTGACCTCCTTGCAGTCCAGGGGACTCGTAAGAGTCTTCTCCAGCACCACAGTTCGAAAGCATCAATTCTTCGGCGCTCAGCCTTCCTTATAGTCCAGCTCTCACAGCCATACATTACTACTGGGAAAACCATAGCTTTGATTAGACGGACCTTTGTCGGCAAGGTGATGTCTCTGCTTCTTACTATGCTGTCTAGGTTTGCCATAGCTTTCCTCCCAAGGAGCAAGCGTCTTTTAATTTCATGGCTACAGTCACCGTCTGTGGTGATCTTGGAGTCCAAGAAAGTAAAATCTGTCACTGCTTCCATTTCTTCCCCTTCTATATGCAGAGTACATCATGAGAAATGCCGGGTTGGATGAATCACAGGTTGGAATTAAGATTGCCAGGAGAATGATCAACAACCTCTGATGTGCAGATGATACCACCCTAATGGCAGAAAGCGAAGAGGATCTAAAGAGCCTCTTGTTGAGGATGAAAGAGGAGAGTGCAAAAGCTGGTTTGAAACTCAACATTAAAAAAACAAAGATCATGGCTTCTGGCCCCATCACTTCCTGGCGTATAGAAGGGGAAGAAATGGAAGCTGTGACAGATTTTATTTTCTTGGGCTCCAAGATCACCGCAGACGGTGACTGTAGCCATGAAATTAAAAGACGCTTGCTCCTTGGGAGGAAAGCTATGGCAAACCTAAACAGCATAGTAAGAAGCAGACACATCAGCTTCCCGACAAAGGTCCATATAATCAAAGCTATGGTTTTCCCAGTAGTAATGTATGGCTGTGAGAGCTGGACTATAAGGAAGGCTGAGCGCTGAAGAATTGATGCTTTCAAACTGTGGTGCTGGAGAAGACTCTTACGAGTCCCCTGGACTGCAAGGAGGTCCAATCAGTCCATCCTAAAGGAAATCAACCCTGAGTAGTCATTGGAAGGACAGATACTGAAGGTGAAGCTCAAATATTTTGGCCACCTAATGCGAAGAGAAAACTCTCTGGAAAAGACCCTGATGCTGGGAAAGACTGAAGGCAAAAGGAGAAGGGGATGGCAGAGGATGAGATGGCTAGATAGCATCACCGATGCAATGAATATGAACTTGAGCACGCTCCGGGAGAGAGCGTAGGACAGGAAGGCCTGGCGTGCTATGGTCCATGGGGTCACGAAGAGTCGGACATGACTGAACGACTGAACAACTATTAACTGATATTCACAGTTGATAGATAAATTACTCTGTATGCAAAGGTAAGTTCTGTTCTGGGATCTTTCAAATAAGTGTGACTGACTGACAGTGGTGTAGAAGTGGAGCCAGGGCTTGTGGGGATGGAGTGCCAGCACTTTTTTTAATTACAGGGATACTGATGTCATCTGACACCTCGCTCAGAATTCCCTGTTCCCCCTGAGCTTAGCTGCAATCCTCACAGTAGCAGGGGGATGGAATGAATTTTCCTAGCAATAATACATTGTTCCCTGTTGTAATGCAAAGTATTTTGGGGTGCCTTGGTCTTTAATGGGCCATTAAGTCCCATTACCTTTACAAAATACCTGCTTCCAGTGGACATGAAAACTGCTAGGGCAGGCTTGTTGATCTGGATCAACACAGCTGCCTGCTTTTTTGGCCTGATTCATGATTGGGCCAGCCCTGTGAGCTACCTGGCTTCTACTCACCCCTGAACTACATCCTTAGGATTGTGGAGAAATCTCCCAACTACCTTTGACAGAGCTATCAGTTTAGGGATAAAAGGCTGG
The DNA here is from genome assembly GCF_057233095.1 of Heloderma suspectum. Classification (NCBI taxonomy): domain Eukaryota; kingdom Metazoa; phylum Chordata; class Lepidosauria; order Squamata; family Helodermatidae; genus Heloderma; species Heloderma suspectum. The sequence continues at coordinate 106,569,373 of NC_139459.1, forward strand.
CTTGGCTTGGCTACCACCTGAGTGGGTATCTCGTAGAAATATCAGCTCCAGGTTTTTCAGGGGCCTTGGGGCTAGACACCCTCAGTGAGGCCCTTGCCTCAGTGTGTCTACCTTCTTGCTGCCATAGTGACCAGCTGCTATTGCTCCTCATCCTCTTTCTTGTTGCTTGCTTGACAGACAGAGACAGGTGCCCAACCATGCCTACCCTTGAGGCTGGCCCTGCTTTCTCCCATAGAAGTAAGTGGACGCCAATCACTTCTATGGGGGAAAGTAGTGAGGTGAACACAATTGAGGTATGGGCCAAAATCCTCCCTGCTCCCAAATCATAGCGATGGCAATTTTTTTTTGTTAGAAATTTCAGGCAATATAAGACTTGAATCTTAAAAAGGACATGGACATGCTGAATACTGGCAAAAATCATGGAAGGATTTCATGAGAAATCATGACATGATTTCAAGATTTCACCATAAACAGCACAGGTGGTTCTTCATTGACCTCTCCTCCTTCTTCATGTTTTTCAGCATAGACTCTCCTTATTTTCATATAATCTCACATCCTTTCAGATTCACTTGTTAATGGAATTCTGCTTGTTAACTTGGCTGTAACTAATTTCCAAAGAGGAAGTTTGAAATCAAATGCATCTATAACCTGATAACATGTACAGCACTGCATCACTCTTCTTTATCAAAGGTAAATGATGAGAAATAGTATGGCAAGAAGACAGAGGTTTATGTGGTTATAAAGCCGGGGAATGATACTTTGCACAATCTATCCATGGGGGAGTGGAGAGTCATCGATGAAATGACAGAGAAGGTTTTATCATGTCCACTGTTGTTGGAGAAGGCAAGGACATTTATACACATTAGAATGCATTTTATAGAACTGCATTCTATAATGATATTATTTGCTGGCTCTGGTTTTATCACCCTTAATAAACAATCTCGTATCATGTGACTTTTTTCTTTGTTTCTCTCAGCTTCTGGTTATGTTGGAAAAGAGATGGTTCTGAACTGTCAGGAGGAACTACGGAGGCCAGAACCGGGAAGCCGTGCTTCTATGTGCGGCTGCCCCATATGGCACTCTGTCAGAACTTCAGCTTGGAGCATCTTCCTAGCAGTGAAATGTTTTCAGGCTCTAAAGCAGCCTTCCCCAACCTGGTGCCCACCAAACTGCTGCCATTGTTTATGCTGGTTGGGATTGATGGGAGTTGCAGTGCATCCAACACATCTGGAGGGCACCAGGTTGGAGAAGGCTGCTCTAGACTCTGGAGATGCACTCACCCTGGCCAGTCCCCTTAGACTTGAAGGGCTATAAGAGTCTTCTTGTTTGCCCAAGCAACAAACTCTTCTTGACTCCCTGATGTGTTTCTGTGCATTCCTTAGCTCTGATTCCTGGCTTGGTCCCTCAGCTGTGACTCCCCAGCTCAGCTCCTTCTCACCACTGAAAGTTGTCAATAGCTCAGCCTTGACATGAATTCTGCCATGAGTGGGTCCAGTCTCTGGATATGGGAATCTAAATTTTGGACCCATTTGGAAGCCCAGGTGGAAAGGAAGTTCTCTGTACACCCTGCATTCTTCCCAGCCAAATCCAGCTCTTTCTGATTTCCCACCAAACCTCCAGGGGGTGACAATGTGGACCCAGTTTGGCTGGGAGGGGTCTAGATGCCTTTAGGCCTGGAGTCTCCAGCATGGTGCCTGTGGGCAGCAATGTGCCCATGGACACCTCTGTTTGTGACTACCAGGCTGCCTGCCCCTTCTGATTTTTATTTTATTTCTGAAGGTTTATTATTATTGTTATTATTTTATTAGAAGGCTGGCATGCTTCATGTGAAAAGCTGCCTTCCAGAGCCGTCTTTATTTGGGTTCAAAAGAGTGGTTTTGTATTTTGGAGTTGAAACCCTACCTCTACCATGTACTCTTAAGTTCTTGGAAAACTTACTTTTCTTTTAGCCTCCCTAGGGGAAATCAGTATTTTGTGACTAGCCATGCCCACCATGGTATCCATTTTAGGAGTGGGCAAGCCCCCATGGCAACCATTTTGTGAAAGCACCCATGATACACTCTCAAAATTCCAAATGTGCACACTCATCCAAAAGTTTGGAAACCTCTGGTTTAGGCCCTTTTGAACGCCTCATGATACTATCGAGCACATGAAAGGGCCTAATCAAGCTGTAACTGATCGAGAGACAATAGATTCACTTTCAATTGTGCAAGAGATGCCTAGGTAATTCATCTGGTTTTCCTCAGATAAATTACACATTCGAGAAACTCAGTGTGTGCACACATCACTAATGTATTTCACAGGTTTGCTTTCATGTCCCATTGCTTTTCAGTACCACAATCCCAACAAGGGTTACAGGGAGCATACAACTCCCTTGTTAGAACAGCTTCACTGGCTTTCAGTCTGTTTCCGGGCACAATTCAACGTGCTGGCTATGACCTATAAAGCCCTATACAGCTCCGGTCCAGGTTAACTGAAAGACCGTATCCTCCCCTATGAACCTGCCCATGTTCTGAGATCTTCTGGGCAGGCCCTTCTCTCAGTCCCACCATTGTCACTGGCATGTTTGGTGGGGACCCAGGAGAAGGCTTTCTCTGTGGCTGCCTCACAGCTGTGGAACAGCCTTCCCAGGGAGGCTAGGATGGCTTCCTCCTTGATGTGTTTCCGGAGGCAGACTAAAACATTCTTGTTCCAGAAGGCCTTTGGGACATAGTTGGAGCCTGGGGGTAAGCTGCTAAAATGCTGTTTTAAAATGCTGTTTTAATATAATTTAATTATATTGTTGTTTAATTTATATTTTAACTTTTGTATATTTTCATATGTTTTAATTGTATATGTTTTAATTTTTGTAAGCCGCCTTGTGTCCCAGTACTGGGATAAAGGTGGGGTATAAATAAATATAATAACAACAACGAAACACCTGAGTGTTGTTTTGGAAGGATAACCTCTTGTTTTTGTATAGTCTTTGCTTTCCAGTCACAGCACGTGAAGTTATGAGCCTTTCATAAAATCATCACACCTGATACTTCTAGCTTGAAAATAAAACACCTAAAATAAAGTTCAGACAATTTAGGTCTGCACCTTTAATCTGTAGAATGATGAAGCATTTGTAAAGATGTTCAGCTATTTAATGGCACTTCTCCATTATGGAGTCATGCAGTTAATAATATATTTGTTGTTTATATGGAACCTTGTATTCCATGACTGAGAAAGGAAAACAAATCATGCCCCACCACCCTTTCAAACATGGATCTCCCCTTAAATATACTCCAAAGGTTTCTTTCAAATGATTCCTACTTTATAGACTGAGTTATTTGTGGAATTTTATTTTCTAAGTGTGAAGCTAATCTACACACTTCGGATCTAAAATAGAATTAAAGCATGACTTCTTACTGACAGGGTTATATATATTTGCTTTCACTGTGGTTTATTCATAAGAAACAGGGCTTAGTTGTTCGAATAGTCCTGGTGGAGAGTTGTAAACTCAAAGGTCACTTCACTAGACAATACAACACTGACACCTTTCCATTTCCAATATCCCCCCATTCCATTATATCACATCCCTAACAAGAAGAACCAAAGGCCATGGGTCTATTTGCGCAGTGGAAAGTTATACAAATATCAGTGCCATACAATATGAACCAAAAAACCCCTAGCTGCAACACTTCTGCACACACTAATAACATTACACCCCATAAATTAGCTGGTATGACATGCCTCCTTCTATGTGTCCCAGGATATTATACCCCCAAACAGTCCTAGTTTAGCAAGATTATCTTTTCATTTACAGCATTGTTTCTTGATTCAAGTCTTGCTGAAATGAAAACCCCAATAAAATCTTGTTCCCAGCTCCAGAGACTCTCTGCGTCCTCACTTTCACTTGATATGTGAAATTGCAGCCTTTTAGAGCTGCAAGTAGTCAAGTTTCCCAGCTTTTGATATGAAGTAGTAGGATTCTAAGGTGAATATTATATATATTCTTCATTTGGACATAAAGACCATGCTTGACTTGCCTTTGCCACAAAATTCTCTCTAGAAATTGAGAGTAAAAACGTTTCTTGATTAAATCCAGACAACAGAGGCTTCCAAAAGTCTTTTACCCATCAACTCTTATTTGCCAACCTTAATCACCGGTCTATTTCTGGACATAGCAGAAATGGGCAAATTGTATGGTATGCTGAAGAAATTGGCAATACATTGATAACTTATCTGAAAAATGGTTTCAATTTATTGTTCAGTGGAATAACACTGATCAACATGAGTAATGTATTTTTATAGATTGCATCCATCTCTCTCTCCTTTTAAATGAATGATTAAGGCTGCTATCCTATACCTATTTACCTGGAGTAAACCCCCTTGAACCCAGTGGGCCTTATTTCTGAGTAGACATTATAGGATTGTGCTGTAAATTGATGAGACCATGAGTAATTTTGGATGGTGCACACTCTCTCCTCCATCATTCCCATCATAGTCTCAAACTCTGGGCAGGAATAAGTAGAGATTAATCATCACCAAAGTAAATGCCTCCTGCAGCTGCTTGTTTTGGTCAAGGAAGGGAGGTACAACCTGAAGCTATAAACATAGTAATTACACTGGGTCCAGTTTCATGTGTTTGCCTTTTGCTCATTGAGTCCTGAGAGCATACAACTGATCAAAATCTTACAATAAACCCTGGTAATTGGATGCCAGCAACGTGTTTGAAGCTTAGAAGGCAAAGTGTGTAGTTAGAACCCTTTCAACAGAACCTAAGGAAAAGATGGCAAGGATGTTAAATAAATGTATGTATTTTGATAAAAGAACAGAAATACAAATGCAACATTATGTTGTTGTTGTTGTTCAGTCGTTCAGTCGTGTCCGACTCTTCGTGACCCCATGGACCATAGCACGCCAGGCCTTCCTGTCCTGCGCTCTCTCCCGGAGCGTGCTCAAGTTCATATTCATTGCATCGGTGATGCTATCTAGCCATCTCATCCTCTGCCGTCCCCTTCTCCTTTTGCCTTCAGTCTTTCCCAGCATCAGGGTCTTTTCCAGGGAGTTTTCTCTTCGCATTAGGTGGCCAAAATATTGGAGCTTCACCTTCATTATCTGTCCTTCCAATGAGCACTCAGGGTTGATTTCCTTTAGGATGGACTGATTTGACCTCCTTGCAGTCCAGGGGACTCGTAGGAGTCTTCTCCAGCACCACAGTTCGAAAGCATCAATTCTTCGGCGCTCAGCCTTCCTTATAGTCCAGCTCTCACAGCCATACATTACTACTGGGAAAACCATAGCTTTGATTAGATGGACCTTTGTCGGCAAGGTGATGTCTCTGCTTCTTACTATGCTGTCTAGGTTGGCCATAGCTTTCCTCCCAAGGAGCAAGCGTCTTTTAATTTCATGGCTACAGTCACCGTCTGCGGTGATCTTGGAGCCCAAGAAAGTAAAATCTGTCACTGCTTCCATTTCTTCCCCTTCTATATGCCAGGAAGTGATGGGGCCAGATGCCATGATCTTCGTTTTTTTAATGTTGAGTTTCAAACCAGCTTTTGCACTCTCCTCTTTCACCCTCAACAAGAGGCTCTTGAGATCCTCTTCGCTTTCTGCCATTAGGGTGGTATCGTCTGCATATCGGAGGTTGTTGATAATTCTCCCAGCAATCTTAATTCCGACCTCTGATTCATCCAACCCGGCATTTCTCATGATGTACTCTGCATATAAGTTAAATAAGCAGGGTGACAATATGCAGCCTTGTCGTACTCCTTTCCCAATTTTGAACCACTCGGTTGTTCCATGTCTGGTTCTTACTGTTGCTTCTTGACCCTCGTACAGGTTTCTCAGGAGACAGGTAAGGTGGTCTGGTACTCCCATCACTTTAAGAATTTGCCACAGTTTGTTGTGATCCACACAATCAAAGGCTTTAGCATAGTCAATGAAGCAGAAATAGACGTTTTTCTGGAATTGTCTTGCTTTCTCCATGATGCAGCGAATGTTGGCGATTTGATCTCTAGTTCCTCTGCCTCTTCTAAACCCAGCTTGTACTTCCGGTAGTTCTCGGTTCGCATACTGCTGAAGCCTAGCTTGTGGGATTTTGAGCATCACCTTGCTGGCATGTGAAATGAGCGCAATGGTGCGGTAGTTTGAACACTCTTTGGCGTTGCCCTTCTTTGGAATTGGAATGTAAACTGACCTTTTCCAGTCTTGTGGCCACTGTTGAGTGTTCCAGATTTGTTGGCATATTGAATGCAGCACTTTAACAGCATCATCTTTTAGGATTTTAAATAGCTCAGCTGGAATACTGTCATCTCCACTAGCTTTGTTGTTACTAATGCTTCCTAAGGCCCACTTGACTTCACTCTCGAGGATGTGCGGCTCAAGTTCAGTGACCGCACTCTCATGGCTATCAGGGACATTCAGATCTTTCCTGTAGAGTTCTTCTGTGTATTCTTTCCAGCTCTTCTTAATCTCATCTGCTTCTGTTAGGTTCCTGCCTCTTTATCCTTTATCATGCCCATCTTTGCACAAAACGTTCCCTTGAGATCTCTGATTTTCTTGAAAAGATCTCTAATCTTTCCCATTCTATTGTTTTCCTTGATTTCTTTGCATTGTTCATTTAAGAAGGCCTTCTGGTCTCTCCTTGCTATTCTCTGGAACTCTGCATTCAGTTGGATATATCTTCCCCTTTCTCCCTTGCTTTTCACTTCCCTTCTTTCCTCAGCTACTTGTAAAGCCTCATCAGATAGCCACTTTGCTTTCTTGCATTTCTTTTTCTTTGGGATGGATTGAGTTACTGCCTCCTGAACAATGTTATGGACCTCTGTCCATAGTTCCTCAGGCACTCTGTCTGTCAGGTCTAATCTCTTAAATCTATTAATCACCTCCACTGTGTATTCATAAGGGATATGATTTAGGTCATACCTGAATGGTTTAGTGGTTTTCCCTAAATTCTTCAATTTAAGCCGAAATTTTGCAACAAGAAGCTCATGATCTGAGCCACAGTCAGCTCCAGGTCTTGTTTTTACTGACTGTATAGAGCTTCTCCATCTTTGGCTGCAAAGGACATAATAAATCAGATTTCGATATTGACCATCTGGTGATGTCCATGTGTAGAGTTGCCTCTTGTGCTGTTGGAAAAGAGTGTTTGCTATGATCAGCGTGTTCTCTTGGTAAATTCTATTAGCCTTTGTTCTGCTTCATTTTGTACACCAAGGCCATGCTTGCCTGTTATCCCGGTGATTTCTTGACTTCCTACTTTAGCATTCCAATCCCCTATGATGAAGAGGACATCTTTGTTTGGTGTTAGTTCTAGAAGGTGTTGTAGGTCTTCATAGAACCGATCAACCTCAGCTTCTTCAGACTCAGTGATTGGGGCATAGACTTGAATTACTGTGATGTTGAATGCCATGGTTTGCCTTGGATTCATACTGAGATCATTCTATCATTTTTGAGATTGTACCCCAGTACTGCTTTTCTCACCCTTTTATTGACTATGAGTGCTATTCCATTTCTTTTAAGGGATTCTTGTCCTCAGTAGTAGATATGATGGTCACCTGAATTAAATTCGCCCATGCTTGTCCATTTTAGTTCACTGATTCCCAAGATGTTGATGTTCAATCTTGCCATCTCATGTTTGACCACCTCCAGTTTACCTTGATTCATTGATATTATAATCCATGTTCCTAAACAATATTGTTCTTTACAGCATCGGACTTTCTTTTCACCACCAGACACATCCACAGCTGAGTGTCCTTTTGGCTTTGGCCCAGCCGCTTCACTCTTTCTGACGCTACTTGGAAATTCCCTCTGCTCTTCCCCAGTAGTATATTGGACACCATCCGACCTGAGGGACTCATCTTCCGGCGTCATCTCTTTTAGCCTTGTGATACGTTCCATGGGGTTTTCTTGGCAAGAATACTGGAGTGGGATGCCATTTCCTTCTCCAGTGGACCACATTTTGTCAGAACTCATCCAAGAACCTGTCTGTCTTGGGTGGCCCTGCATGGCATAGCTTATGGCTTCACTGAGTTAAGGAAGCCCCTTCGCCACAACAAGGCAGTGATCCATGAAGGGGGAGGGTTCATACTACACTATTAGTGACCTGGTTCTCACATTCACAGGTTGGTCACTGGGCCATGGTGGCTTGTTAACCACCCTGAGTGAGCCAATTGCATCCTGGGCAGATTAGCATAATTACCCTTGGCAGCGTGGCTTGTTGTGACATGCAAACCTGGTCAGGATGGCTTGCTGCTCTGGTGAACAAGCTACCCAGAACCCATGGGCTGTTATAGGTTCTGGGGTGGATTGTTAACCACGGTGACAAGCCATCCTGGCCAGGTTCACATGACATGACAAGTTGTGCTGCCAAGGGTAATTATGCTAATCCCCCCAGCATGCGAGGTGGGGGAAATAAGCCACCATGGCTTATTTTCCAAGCTGTGATCCTGCGAACCAGGCATATGACATTCCTTATTCAAGGGTTCAGCATATCAGGCCTAGCAAAGCTTGCTTATGGATTAATTCCAAGGAGACAGCATACATGAAGACAGCATTTCGTTCCATACAGGACTAAGCCAGGTGGGGAACAGGTCAAAGACAAAAGCATGAGCCAAGTACACATTTCAAAACACACATACCAAAATCTACCTATGGCGAGGGATTAGACAGCAGCATTTTGAGCCCATCCCAGATTTTCCCTTGTCATTGGACTCAGTGTAAATTAAACACTTAAATCTCCAGGGTATAATTTGCAAATGTTTTTCTTTTTCTTTTCAAAACTCACACCTGTAATAAGATTGCATATATACATAACAAAATAACTCAAGGAAAACTCTCAGAGTGGGAGATCTGGGGAAATGCTTGATGGTTCATTGAGCTGGGAGGGAAAGAACAATTACATCTGACATCCAAAGAATGCTAAATTCAATTCTAATATATATTAGGGCACAATCCTGTGGCCGCTAGTCAGTGGCTAGATGGCCATAGGATTGGTTGGTTCCCTGAGAACCAACCTCCACCCCCTCCTGCGCCACTTTGTAGGCAGTGCAGATCGGCACTGCACTTGTAAGAGCAGAGCAGAGTGGGGAAGACAGGGCGTTCCGGGGGGGGGGGGAGGTCGGAAATACTGGTACAACACTTCCTATGTGTTGTTTGGCCGCGGCTTCCCACCCTCCAAGGTCCCACAGCTAGACAGCCGAAATCAGCTGTCTAGCCATGAAAACAGGGCAGGGGGAGCGAGGAGGAGATCCACTCCTCACCAGTCTTCCTGCCCTGCCCTGGATAGGTGGTTGCCCCCAGGGTCGGAGGTGACCGATGATCCAGATAGGATTGCTCCCTTAGAATTAGAATTCTAACCTATATTAGAAAAGCAAATCGCATTTTCTGCTGTCAGCTTTTCTGAAGTTGATAGTTTAATAAATGGTTGCTGTGCACTCCTAGCCGATTATAATTCTATCCTTTTGTAAAGGCCATGAGTCCATGGGTTTTTTTCCCCTAGTAGCTCTAACAAATCAGAATCTAAAGTACTTCCGACCTGGATTTTACTCTGAACATAGGCTCTCTCTATAAGCTAGACCTGCTTAGGCAGCATTAAAAGATTCTGATAGACCTCAGTCCATATACCTGTTTCTACTAAAATCATTTTTAAATCATTTATTTATTTGTTACATTTATATCCTGCCTTTCCTCGAAGGAGCCCAAGGTGGTATACACATAATCCTCCTCCTCTCCATTTTATCCTCAACAACCCTGTGAGGTAGGTTAGGCTCGGAGTCAGTGACTGGCCCAAAGTCACTCAGTGAGCTTCATGGCCAAGTGGGGAATAGAACCCAGGTTTCCTGAATCCCAGTGCAGTGCCCTAACCACTACACCACACTGGCTCTCAATCATTCACCACATCTCCCATGTAGATACTGAATGAAATTATTAGCATCTTGGGAACAAGGATCATCTGCCTCTTTTTTCAATATAACCTTTAAAAATGTAACATTTGGGGATAGGCCAGGTTATTAATCTAAATTTCATAATGTCCTAGAAAGGGGCCAGATTCTGTGACTATGAAATCAGACTGCCAAGGGCCATTACTGAGATGAATGGATTGGTTCACACTTCTTCAAACAGTTTTTCTAGGATGACTGGAGATTTCTGCAGAAATGGTTGCATTCCGGGTTGTTGATTTTTTTTTCTTTTTCTTCAGTTCACAGTTTTAAGGATAGTTTTGGAAATGGAGAAATACGGAGAGATGAAAGAAAAGCAAGAGAAGTCATACAATGCAGAAAAGAGGTGCTGTAACCATAATCCTTTAAATTTTAAACCAACATCTCTCTCTCTACAAAGCAAAGAATCCCTTTTCTAAAACGTTAAACTTGAAAGCGAATGAGATAAAAGCTTGTCTGACTTCGCACATTCCAAAAGCACAGAGAAAACAGACGTGTGAGTCAGGCTTGTTTCCGTAATTTCTGCTGTAATGTGTGAAGCCATGGATTTCATTCACTCAATTGTCCCTAGGCTCCAGCAGCCAAATGGAGCTCATCCATCTTACCATGTGTGGGTCCTCAAAATCAAAAGCAACTCAATTTAAATATACTGTAATGATTCAGATAGCCAGTCTATTTTCATAATTTTATGAGTTCATGTTTTCGCCAAGCAGTGGGAATCCAGTGGAGCGATAAATCTGAAGGTGTACAACACATGCCCACTGCTGCAACCTTGGTTTCAGAAAATTAACTGTTAATTAATTCATTCAGTTTATATCTTTTCTGCCTTTCTCTAGTTTGGAAATACTGTTTGAATCATGATTGCACAAGAGTCTGTTGCCCATCCCTTTCAACAACCTAGGCTGAATCTACACATAGCAGTTATACCGTTATCATACCGTTATCATGGTATGATAACACACCAATGGTATGAAAACACACCAATGGGCACCAATAGTTATGATAACGGTACGATAATGGTAAAACTGCTATGTATAGATTCAGCCCTAGTTTAATTGCATTGTTTTTGTTCAGTGTTTATCAAACTAAAGGCACACTGAAGGTTCAGTGCTCTGAAGGTTCAATGCTCCAAGCGCCTGAATGCATAACAAGAAGTGAAAAAAGTGGTACTGGGAGGTGGGGGGTGTTAAACGTTGAACACCTGGTTTTTTAACATGTTTCCACTGTGTACCCACATTTGACCTCAGTCTGCCATAAAACTGTTTGTCTGAGGGCCAGTTTACACAGTCACTTTAACTAGCAACTGAACAGTTGTGTTGTCCTTAGCCATGGATATTTATGATTGCATGAATAGTCATGTAAACTGAGCTAGACAGGATACAAAATGCAGGACTGTAGCCGCACTCTGAATGATGGGACTGTTGCACCTGTAGTTGTATACAACTTGGTTCATGCCAACATTCCCTCACATGATCAGTGATCCTGAAGGTGACTAAGAACTCACTTACATGCAGGGAAAAAAGGAAAGTGCCTCTCTGATGCAGCTGAGAATTTGCCCTAGATGTGGTAGGCATTGAGCATTATAGAAATACAGACCACCCTAACTGTTGTCCTTGGTCATAATCTTCAGTTATTGGGTTGTGACCCTCAAGCCAAAGTGATTTGCACCAAAGGCACCATAACCACCTTTTGGAAAGAAGAACACAAAAATGGATAGATATCATAAAAGTGAAAACAATGTACAAATAATACATGACCATTTCATGGTAATTCTAGTATTGTAAATAATTCTTAAGATTATTTTTGTGATTCCCCCCCCCCCCCGTATGTTAAATGCAATTTATAAGGCAGGGGAGGGCAACCACGTTTGGTCTGGGGGCCAAATTACCTCCCTGGACCAAACCAGTGAGCTGGATGATGGACACAGAGAAAAGGACCCGGCTGGGGCTTGCAGGAGCCTGTTCCTGCAGGCCACAGCTGAGTGGGACTGCTGTAAAGGTAGACTGGATGTCCTGGCTCCAGCAGCCACACCTTCCTGCTGCCACCACCTCCACATTGTTATAATAGGTAGCAGTTATATCTAGCAAAAGGAGTGCAAGGGGACTAGAAGCTGAACTCCAGTACAGAGGTCAAGAGGGAGGAGCCTAAGCAAGCACTTGGAGTCTTGTTTCATTCTCAATAAAGCTTTAGTCACAGCACTGTCTTTCATGGGCTACGAAAACACTATTAAAACATGGTGTTGGAAGTTAATCTCTTGTTCTGATGACAAGGAAGGCTCAAGGAGCACCGTTTATAGAGGCAGCAAGCACACTGATTGCAGACGAAGACAACATTACAGCAATGGCAGCCAACATGATTCCAGTTCCAGGGCCCGTGGACATGGCAGGTGATATTTTTAATAATTGGATGCTTTGCAAAGCACAGTGGAAGAATTATGAAATTGCAATAGGATTGGATGGTAAAGATAAAAGGATCAAGGTTGCAACACTGCTTTCAGTGATGGGGAAAGAGTGTCATTTGCTCCGGAGCATCTTGATATTCCAGTAGCAGACAGACAAGATCCATCCAAATTACTAGAAGCCCTTCAAAAGCATTTTGAGCCTACTAGAAATTTTATATATTATTCTTTTATTATTTATTACATTTCTATACCTCCCAATAGCCAAAGCTCTCTGGGCGGCTTACAAAGATTAAAAACATTTAAAAATACAGTAGACAGAGATTAAAAGCCATTTACATTAAAAAAAACATGAATAGACAATATACACAAGAGAACATATATCTAAAACAACTTCAAACAAGCAATCCCAAGCAAACAAAGATTACTATAAGGCAATCCAGGAGAGATTTAAACTTATCATATGCTGCCAAATGCCTGGGAGGTCTTAACCTGGGCCCCAAAGGAGAACAATGTTGGCGCCAGGCAGGCCTCATCAAGGAGATCACAATTGGGGGGCCACCACCAACAAGGCCCTCTCCCTTGTTGCTATCTTCTGAGCTTCCCTCGGAGTAGGTAGGCAGAGGAGGGTCTTAGATGCTGTGTGCCTTAGAGCATAGTGTATGGGTAGGTTCATATCGGGAGAGAGACTCCATCAGTGGTCCCAAGCCATGTGAGGCTTTATAGGTTAAAACCAGCACCCTTAATTGGGCTCGGAAACATACAGGCAGCCAATGCAAGTGAGCCAGAGTCAGTCTTATATGTTCAGACCTTCTGGCCCCTGTTATCAATCTGGCCACTGCATTTTGCATGAGTTGCAGCTTCTGTCTTCAAAGGCAGCTCCATGTAGAATGCATTGCAGTAATCTAACCTGGAGGTTACCAGACCATAGATCACTGAAACCAGGTTGTCCCTTTCAGATAGAGGAGTAGCTGGGCCACCAGCCGAAGCTGGTAGAAGGCACTCTATGCCATGGAGGCCGCCTGACCCTCAAGTAACAAAGATGGCTCCAGGAGAACCCCCAAGCTATGAACCTGCTCCTTCAGGGGGAGTGCAACCCCATCCAGAACAGGTTGCACACCCTCCATCTGGTCAGAAGAACCACCCACCAACAGTATCTCAGTCTTGTCTGGATTGAGTTTCAGTTTATTAGTCCTCATCCAGTCCATTGTCACAGCCAGGCACTGATTTAACACATCCACAGCCTCACCTGAAGAAGATGAATAGGAGAACAAGAGCTGCGTCATCAGCTTACTGATAACAACGTACTCCAAAACTCCAGATGACTGCACTGAACAGTTTCATGTAGATGTTAAATAGCATGGGGGACCCAAAACCGACCCCTGTGGAACCCCATACTGGAGAATCCATATGTCTGAGCAATATCCCCCAAGCACCACCTTCTGGAGCCGACTATCCAAATAGGAGTGAAACCACTGCAATGCAGTGCCTCCCACTCCCAGCTCAAACAATCATCCAGAAGGATACCATGGTTAATGGTATCAAAAGCCACTGAGAGATCAAGGAGAATCATCAACAAGGAAGCATTAATCACCTCCCTGGCCCAGCCAGTTGTTCCTTCTCTGCCAGTTTTTATAAGCCAAGAGGGGCAAGTATCCAGTATGGAAGTGGTTGCCCGAACCTATCCAAACACCTTGTCAATGTCCTTGAGCTATAGCAACTGAAAGTTACCCAGGGGAACTGGACAAGGCTGTGCTCTGGATACCTCACCAGACTCACTTGCTATTACACTGGAGTCTAAGTCCTGGTGGATGCAAGATATGTTATCCTAGAAGTGCCTAGCAAATGCATTACAGCGGGCCTCAGAGGGGTTTACAGTGTCCTTAGGGCCTGGATTCAAAGCCTGGACCAGGCAGGGGAAGGCAGCCAGGAAGTCGTACAGAGGCAGGTGGGCCAATTTACCATCTTATTGGCCCTGCCTGGTACTGTGTTGCTGCCAGAGAGAAGCCACCCCCTGGCTGGAGCTGAAGAGGGGACCCCCCCCCCGGGTTAATTACTGCTGATTTGAGCTGGCTGGGCCCAAGTTCCCTGGGAAGCCTCTTGTCTGCCCATCTCTGATGTGGGGCGGGGTCGCCCCTTTGGGGGGAGCCTCTTTGGGGTAGGGGCAAGGGCCTCCTCCTAACATTGGGTTGATTGGTTTTGCGCCTTCTCTGTGTGTATGTGAGTGGGGGGGTTGTTTTTTTCGGCTTAGGATCTTGTTATGTGCCTGGGAGAGAGGATATATGGCCACGTTGGGGTTCTTGAGGGGCCTCAATTAGTGTGGTTACCAGTCAAGGGAGATCTGGCATTGGGAGGAGGAATAGCCAGGTTAGGGGAACATGGCCCAGACAGTTAATGGCTGTGCCGTGTTCCGGCCCTCTCCCCATCTACAGGTGTGGTCAGCCTGTCCTGGGGTCTCCAGATGCTGCTTCTAAATGCCAGATCAGTTCAAAACAAGACCTTCCTCATCCATGATTTAATAGTGGATGAGGCTGCCGATGTGGCATGCATAACCGAGACCTGGGTGGGTGAGCAGGGAGGAGTCAGTCTTTCCCAGCTCTGCCCACTGGGGCACATGGTTCAGCAACAGGGAAGACCTGAGGGCTGGGGAAGGGGGTGTTGTGGTCTATAGGAATCCCATCTCCCTCTGCAGGCTCCCAGTCCATGTGACTATTTGTCTGGAGTGTTTGCCCCTTGCATTGGAAATGGAGATGGTGGGGGACTTTTCATCAGTTCCCTTGTCATCATTGCCTGCTGAGGGTAGACGCTACACTATTTGCGTTCCCCTTATTTTCGCTGTCTTAGTCTACGTAAATGTTTACGTAGACTAAGATGTGCCAAAATAAAGAACGCAAATGGCGGCGGCCATGGCCGCCGTCATTTGCGTACGCGCATTTTGTTTTTGTTTTTAAATCAGCCGTGATAGGCTACGTAAGCATTTACGTAGCCTATCACGGCTGACTGCAGGGACGCAAATGGCGGCGGCTATGGCTGCTGCCATTTGCGTCCCTGCTAGCCAGTGGCCGGAGGTCTGGCTGCTGGCGGAGCCAGCCGGCAGCTCCGCAGAATCGCTGCAGAGCACAGCCGGATGGCCAGGATTCCGGGGGGGGGGGAGGAACTGAGTGCCTCCCCCCCCGGCCAGGATTCTGGGGGGAGGGACGGAATGCCTCCCCCCCACCATCAACATAATCCGCGGAAAGGTAAGTCACTTTCGTACATCCCTAGAAACTAGTAACATGACATACTTCACAAGACATCCACACAGAAACCAACAGAACCTTGGCTCTGAGACAAGCACAAGGTAGCATATCAAAACACAAATCCTAAAAAATTACCATGATGTATTTGAAGGACTTGGATGTCTCCCAGGCACCCTACATTTCAAAGTGGATCAAACTGCAGCCAATGCAACATATGCCATGTAGAGTCCCCATAACATTGAAAGAAAAAATTACAACTGCAATAAGACAAATAAAAAAGAACAGAATCATTGCCAGAGTAGGGGTGTACGGATTCCCCACCATCTGTTCCAGTGGGGAATCCATGGGAGGGGGAGACGATCCATTCCTCCCCCCCCCGCCAGAATCCTCCGGAGTGGGAACCAGCTTGAGGGCTGCTTACCTTCCCTCTTGCCAGCTAGAGCCATTCGCCTCCTCCCTGTCCCTGCCAATCGCCATGCCTTTTCTTTAAAAATAAAAAATAAAAAATGGCGATCAGCAGGATGTGCCCACAGTTGTTGTTGTTGTTCAGTCGTTCAGTCGTGTCCGACTCTTCATGACCCCATGGACCATAGCACGCCAGGCCTTCCTGTCCTGCGCTCTCTCCCGGAGTGTGCTCAAGTTCATATTCATTGCATCCGTGATGCTATCTAGCCATCTCATCCTCTGCCGTCCCCTTCTCCTTTTGCCTTCAGTCTTTCCCAGCATCAGGGTCTTTTCCAGGGAGTTAGAGCTGTGAATCTTGCATATAAGCCTATGGACACATAGACTTAGATGCAAGATTCATGGCTGTATTTTGCGTATAAGTCTATGGGCACATCCTGCCGATCACCTTTTTTTTTTTTAAAGAAAAGTCATGGCGATCGGCAGGGACAGGGAGGAGGCAAACGGCTCTGGCTGGCAAGAAGCAGCTGAGTGCTGTTCCGCCTCCAGTCCTCCTGGAGCAGAGGTAAGTGGTCCCAATCCACTGCAGATTCATGAGGCTGGATTCCAAAGAATCTGGCCTCATTTGAATCTGCAGTGGATTTCTGTGACATCCCTATGTCAGAGTGACAGAACCTACCAAGTGGATAGGTAGCATGGTAGCCATAGAGAAAGTTGGTAAACTTTGCATCTGTATAGATCCAAGTAATTTAAACAAGGCAGTATTATGAGCTGACTACCAAATGTTACCAGACTTCACCAACGCTGAAATATTTTCAGTTTTAGATACAAAAGATGGGTACTGGCAAATCTTATTAGATGAATAAAGCAGGTACCTTATTACATTCTGGACCCTAGAAGGCTATTATAGGTGGCTGAGAATGACCTTCGGCATAAAACCAGCTGCAGAAGAGTATCAGCGCCGCCAACAAGATGCACTGGTGGGTAGGGATGGTGTGAGTGTCCGATTCTGTCTAGGAATCCGATGGATCACCCCCTGCCCACATCCCCGAGCCCCGCTTGCCAAGCCCCCATCCCCGTTCACCCCCTTCCCACACTTGGTGAGTGGCCCACACTCACCCTGATGGCCTCGACAAGGCTGCCGGAGTGAGTGCGAGCCGCTTACCGAGAGTGGGAGGGGCTCGAGAGCAGTCCGGGGACCAATCAGTGGGGGCAGGAGCTGGGTGAGTGCCCAGAGAACCCAGATGGGGGTGTGTTCACACATCCCTACTGGTGGGTCTCAAAGGAATCAGTGTAATTGCAGAAAACATTCTGGTGTATTAATGTGGAGATTCAGTAGAGAGTGCCACATAGGGATGTCAGAGAATTCCGCGATGGATCTCGGTGAGGCTGAAAGCCAGTGCATTCAGCCCCCAGAAAACCATCGCGGAATGAAGCCCCCACCCCCCCAACCCACAAAAGGCACGGGGGATGAAGTGCCCACTGCCCCCACCCCACGAAAGGCGCGCGAAATGGAGTACTTACCTGCTCCCATCCACGCTGCTGTGCGAATGGCGGCTGTCCTGTGGCTGCCATTCGCTTCCTCCTTCTTCAGCCGTGATAGGCTACGTAAATACTTACGTAGCCTATCATGGCTAACGCAGGGATGCCATTTGTGTCCCTGCGGAGGCCATGATAGGCTACGTAAGTATTTACATAGCCTATCATGGCGGGGGGGGGAACCCCAGTGTACGCAAATGGCGGTAGCCTCCGCCATTTGCGTACGCTGGGGTTTTTCCCCCCTGCCATGATAGGCTACGTAAATATTTACGTAGCCTATCATGGCAAGGGGAAAAAAAACCCCAGCCTATGCAAATGGCGGCGGCTACTGCCATTTGCATACTCTGGAGTTTCCCCCCTGCCGGATAGGCTACGTAAATATTTACATAGCCTATCATGGCTCACTACAGGTACGCAAATGACAGCGGCTATGACAGCTGCCATTTGCATCCCTGCAGGGCTGCCCAGAGGCCGGATGTCCGGCTGCGGGCAGCTGGAGCCGGCCAGCGGCTCTGCGGCTTGGCTGTGGAGTGGAGCCGGCCGGCCAGGATTCCGGGAGGAGGCACAGAGCGCCTCCCCCCCCGGCGAGGATTCTGGGGGGAGGGATGGAGTGCCTCCCCCCACCTGCAGAACCTGGCGGAGCCAGGTCAGCGGGGTTTCGTGCACCCTTAGTGCCATAGCTGACCATGGCAACAACCTGATGTCTCTGCTAGAAAGGGCCAGAAAAGTCAATCTAAAACTCAATAAAAATAAGATGAGGATACAAATGTCAGCAGTACCCTACTGGGGACACCGCCTAATATCACAAGGTTTGCAACCAGATCCAGAAAAGGTGAGGGCTATACAACAGATGCCTAAACCATTCAATACCAAATCTCTTCAGCAGTTACTAGGATTTGTTAATTATCTGAATTAGATTTCATTAATAATAAATTAAATTATCTGAATTAAATCAAATTTCTTCCCCATCTTTCTAATGTTTGTGAGCCTCTCAGATACACCTTGGATGTGGCTATCCCAACATGATGCAGCCCTCCAACAGATCAAAGGCTTTGTTACCAGACATCCTGTGTTGAAGTACTATGACATGAATGAAAATGTCACTATCCAGCGTGATGCCAGTGAAACTGGCCTGGGTGCTGTACTTTTGCAAAATGGGCAGCCTGTTGTATTTGCATCAAGATCTTTATTGCAGACTGAACGGCATTATGCCCAAATGGAAAAAAGAATGTTTGGCAATAGAATTTGCATGTGAAAAATTTGACCAGTACATATGAGGTCAGAAATCCATCAGGGTTGACAGCAATCATAAGCGTCTAGAAGTTATTTTTAAGAAATCATTGTTATCAACTCCAAAATGTCTCCAACGCATGCTTCTTAGGCTACAAGGCTATCCCCTGGATGTACAATATAAAAAAGGAACTGAGGTACATAGCAGATCTCCTGTCCAAAGCACTCTTGCCACAAGAAAGGCACACTGACAAGCAAGACTATGAGATACGCAATTCCCTTGAAGCACAAGGAGCACAAGAGGGACTCGAAAGAATTAATCAAGCTGCTCATATGCCCATCCCACAGCAAAGAGTTCAAAGAGTCCAAGAATACACTTTACAGGACAAAGAGCTGCAGGAATTATCTCTATTATTTTAGCAGTTTGGCCAGATACCCAGGAGAAAACTCCAGTGTCCACTCGAGCCTACCGGAACTATCGCGATGAACTAAATGTCCAAGATGGCATCATATTCAAAGGCCAATGGATATTCATTTCAAAGACCACGAGGAAACTCATATTATCAAGAATACATTGCAGTCATTCTGTAATAGAAGGATGTTTGAGGAAAGCTAGAGATGTGATATACTGCCCAAATATTGCTAATGTCATCAGAGACCTCAGTCATAAGCAACTGTGATGCATGTGCAGAATTCCAAGCAAGTCAGCAGAAGGACCCACTGGTGATACACAGCATTCCTAACGGACCATGGAGCAAGGTGGGAATGGACCACAGAAAATGGCAGCGATTATCTCATTCTAGTAGACTACTGTTCAGATTTCTGGGAAATGGATAAACTGACAGATAGAACCATAGAATCATAGAACAGTAGGGTTGGAAGGGGCCTACAAGTCCATCGAGTCCAACTCCCTGCTCAATGCAGGAATCCAAGTCAGAGAATCCCTGACAGATGGCTGTAAAGCCTCGTCTTGAATGCCTCCAGTGTGGGAGAGCCTACAACCTCCCTAGGTAATTGGTTCCATTGTCGTATTGCTCTAACAGTCAGGAAGTTTTTCCTGATGTTCAGCCGGAATCTGGCTTCCTGTAACTTGAGCCCATTATGTCGTGTCCTGCACTCTGGGATGATCAAGAAGAGATCCTGGCTTTCCTCTCTGAGACAACCTTTCAAGTACTTGAAGAGCGCTATCATATCTGCCCTCAGTCTTCTCTTCTCAAGGCTAAACATGCCCAGTTCTTTCAGTCTCTCCTCACAGGGCTTTGTTTCCAGTCCCCTGATCATCTTTGTTGCCCTCCTCTGAACCCTCTCCAGTTTGTCTGCATCCTTCTTAAAGTGTGATGCTCAGAACTGGACACAGTATTCCAGGTGAGGCCTAACCAGTGCAGAGTAGAGGGGAACTAGTACTTCCCGGGATTTGGAAATTATGCTTCTACTAATGCAGCCCAAAATAGCATATTCCTTTTTTGCAGCCACATCACATTGTTGGCTCATATTCAGCTTGTGATCGACAACAATTCCAAGATCCTTCTCGCTTGTAGTGTTGTTGAGCCAAGTATCCCCCATCTTGTAACTGTGCATTTGGTTTCTTTTTCCTAGATGCAGAACTTGGTATTTATCCCTATTAAATGTCATTCTGTTGTTTTCTGCCCGGTGCTCCAGTCCATCAAGATCACTTTGAATTTTGTTTCTGTCTTCCAAAGTATTAGCTATCCCACCCAATTTTGTGTCATCTGCAAATTTGATAAGCATTCCCTGCCCCTCCTCCTCCAAGTCATTAATAAAAATGTTGAGAAGCACTGGGCCCAGGACTGAGCCCTGCAGTACCCCACTCGTTACCTCTCCCCAGTTTGAGAAGGTCCCATTGATCAGCACTCTTTGAGTCCGATTCTGTAGCCAACTGTGGATCCACCGGATCATTGTTTCATCTAGCCCACTTTGAGCTAGTTTGCTCATCAGGATATCACGGGGCACTTTGTCGAAAGCTCTGCTGAAGTCGAGGTATATGATGTCTACAGCATTCCCATGGTCCACAAGGGAGCTTACTTGATCAAAAAATGAGATCAGATTCGTCTGGCAGGATTTGTTCTTGACAAATCCATGTTGGCTTTGAGTAATCACTGCATTGTTTTCAAGGTGCTTCCAGATGGATTGCTTTATCATCTGCTCCAGAATTTTCCCAGGGATTGATGTCAGACTGACTGGTCTGTAGTTCCCAGGTTCCTCCTTTTTACCCTTTTTGAAGATAGGGGCAACATTAGCCCTCCTCCAGTCATCTGGCACTTCTCCCGTCCTCCATGATTTCTCAAAGAGAATAGACAGTGGTTCTGAGAGTTCTTCTGCCAGGTCCTGTATTACTCTAGGATGCAGTTCATCTGGCCCTGGAGATTTGAACTCATTCAAAGTAGGGATGGCGGAGAATTTCTCCCCAAAACTTCGGGGGGCCGAGCGCCAACGTGTTCGGCCCCCTGAACAAGTTTCGGGGAGAAATCCTCCGCACCCCCCCGCACCCCGCACCCCCCGGGATGGGACTTACCTTCGCCGAATGTCCCTCCCGGCGGCGGGTCCGGCCGGCGGTTTGGCAGGTGTTCATGCGGGGCGGGAGCGGCAGCCGGTCTTTCGACCGGCTGCCGCCGCCGACATTGCAATCAAAGAAAAACAAAAAAACGCCCCCGTGATAGGCTATGTGACGATTAACGTAGCCTATCACGGCTAGATTTGCAAAGTTAGCCGTGATAGGCTACGTAAATCATCACGTA
Source organism: Heloderma suspectum (assembly GCF_057233095.1). Taxonomy (NCBI): domain Eukaryota; kingdom Metazoa; phylum Chordata; class Lepidosauria; order Squamata; family Helodermatidae; genus Heloderma; species Heloderma suspectum. The sequence goes on from NC_139459.1 coordinate 106,590,845, forward strand.
GCCTATCATGGGGGCGTTTTTTTTAAAAAAAAACTTTCGAGTTCGTGGCCGGGTGAGGCGGGAAGCCTCCTCCCTGGCCTGAATTTCGGCCGGGCGAGGCGGGAAGCCTCCCCCCCGGCCTGAATTTCGGCCGGGGCGAGGCGGGAAGCCTCCCCCCCTGGCCTGAACTTCATGGGGGGAGCAGCGAAGCGCCTCCCCACCACCGCGAACAAGCTTCGACGAAAGGTAAGTGACTTTCGTCCACCCCTAATTCAAAGTAATTAGGTGTTCCTTGACCATGTGCCTATCGATCTCAAGCTGCAATCCTGCCCCTTCAGCCTGTACTTTACCTTTGCCAGGGTGGCCATAGACCCTCTTTTGGGAGAAGACTGAGCCAAAGTAGGAATTGAGCACCTCTGCCTTTTCTTTGTCATCTGTTATCATTTTGCCATCCTTATTTAGTAGCTGAAGAACCATTTCTTTCCTCTGCCTTTTACAATGCACATAGCTGAAGAAAGCCTTTTTGTTGTTTTTTGCATCCCTCGCTAACCTTAGCTCGTTCTCAGCTTTAGCCTTCCTGACGCCATCCCTGCAGTTCTGTGCTACCTGCTTGGACTCTTCCTTTGTTACTTGGCCTTCCTTCCACTTCCTGTGTCCTTTTTTGTTTTCAGGTCATCTCTGAGCTTTTTGTGAAGCCACATTGGCTTCTTCTGTTGTCTTCCACCTTTTCTTCTTGTTGGAATTGTTTGTAATTGTGCCTTGAGAATTTCCTTTTTTAAAAGCTCCCACCCATCTTGGACTCCTTTTCTCATTAGGGTCGCTTGCCATGGGACCTTACTGATCATTGTTCTGAGTATATTAAAATCAGCTTTCCTAAAATCCAGGGTACGCGTTTGACTGCACTCGGCTTTTGCTTCCCTTAGAACCAAGAACTGAAGTACAACATGGTCGCTTTCCCCCAGAGTTCCTGTAACTGCTACTTTATCCACTAAGTCATCTCTGTTGGTTAGGATCAAGTTAAGGATAGCTGATCCTCTAGTTCCTTCATCTACTTTCTGTAGGAGGAAGTTATCTGCCACACAAGTCAGGAATTCCCTGGAGGGGCCATGTTTTGCAGAATTTGTCTCCTAACAAATAGCGGGGAAATTGAAGTCCTCCATTACTACTACATCATGCTTCCTTAAAACATTGGCTATTTGCTTTTCAAAAGTTTTATCCTTGTCTTCTCCTTGATTGGGTGGCCGGTAGTAGCTCCGACCACCAGGTTCCTTTTATTCTTTGCTCCATTTATTTTGATCCAGATGCTCTTGATGGGGCTACCAAGCTCATCCTCCTGTATTTCTGTGCAGAGATATGTATTTTTCACATACAGTGCAATCCCACCTCCCTTTCTTTTTTCCTCCTGTTCTTTTTGAACAAGTTATATCCTTCAATTGCTGTATTCCAGTCATGAGAGTCATCCCACCAAGTCTCAGTTATACCTATCAAGTCATAGTTTCCCTCCTGTATTAAGAGTTCAAGTTTGTCCTGTTTCCCATACTCTGGGCATTAGTATATAGACATGGAAGACCATGTGCTTCATAGTCTGGCTTTCTTCCTAAATGTGTCTGAAGACTATTATTGGGCGCTATTAGAGCTGTTCTCTCTGTTGCAGTGCATGAGCCTACATCCATTGTTACCCCCAACTTTACATCTCCCTTCCCCATAGGATTCAGTTTAAAGCCCTCCTGATGAAGTTCTTCATGCTGTAGCCAAACACATTCTTCCCATCCTTTGTGAGGTGCAACCCATCCCTTGCCAACAGCCCATCTTCCAGGAAGTATAGCCCGTGGTCCCAGAATCCAAATCTCTCTTGTTGGCACCACCTTCGTAACCAGTCATTCACTTGTTAGGGATGTACGAAAGTCACTTACCTTTTACGAAATTTGATTCACGGTGGGGGGGAGGCGCTCCGTCCCTCCCCCTGAAATTCTGGCTGGGGGCAGAGGCGTCCCATCCCTCCCACCTGAAATTCTGGCTGGGGGGGAGGCGCCCCATCCCTCCCGCCGCGAATCCTGGCCAGCCAGGTCTGCAAATGGCGGCTGTAGCCGCTGCCATTTGCGTCCCTGCAGGCAGCTGTGATAGGCTACGTAAATGTTTACGTAGCCTATTACGGCTGAGTGAAAAAACACACAACAACCATGCATACACAAATGGCGGCGCCCATGGGCGCCGCCATTTGCATTCCTTATTTTGGCACGTCTAGTCTACGTAAACATTTACGTAGACTGCGGCGAAAATAAGGGGAACGCAAATAGCGTAGATGCTACGCTATTTGCGTTCCCCTTATTTTCGCCGTAGTCTACGTAAATGTTTACGTAGACTAGACGTGCCAAAATAAGGAACGCAAATGGCGGCGCCCATGGGCGCCACCATTTGCGTATGCGCGGGGTTTGTTTTTTTTTCACTCAGCCGTGATAGGCTACGTAAATCTTTACATAGCCTATCATGTTTTGTTTTGTTTTGTTTAAACTTGGAACTGGCGACGGCGGCAGCCGGTCCGAAGACCGGCTGCCGCAGCCGCCGCCGCCACCGCACCGCCACCGCCAGGGAGATTTACCCAAGGTAAGTCCCGTCCCAGGGGGGCGGGGGGCAGACCGTTTCGCCACCGATTTTGGGGGGCCGAATGCGCTGGCATTTGGCCTCCCCGAGATTCGTGGTGAAATTCTCTGACATCCCTACTTGGAGTATTTTTCGTTCCCTTTCTATCCCTCTTCTAACTACTGGAAGTATGGAGGAGAAAACTATCTGGGCCCCAAAGTTCTTGAGTTTCCTCCCCAAAGCTTCAAAGCCTGATGTGATTTCTTCGTAGCTCCATTTGGCAGTATCATTTGTTCCCACATGGATGAGAAGAAAGGCATACCTGTCAGTGGGCGTTATAGTGCAGGCAACCTTCAGTCACGTCTCTAATCTGTCCTCCTGGGAGACAACATACCTGGTGAGTCCACGGGTCTTTGCGACATACTTGGGTCTCGATCCCACACAGCAAGGAGTCTCCCACTACTACCACTCTTCTCTTCTTCTTGTTGTTTCATCGCCTCTGGGTTTCATCGCCTCTGTTTGACTGACCTTCAGCCTCTTGCTCACTCTCATGTAGATTCCCTTGCGATTCTTCCTCTGCAGGCTATCCTCCAGTCTCATCCGCAAGTACCTGGAATCGGTTCCACAGCTCCACTGCTTCCACTGGTGCAGAGTGGCGTCTAGTTCTTCTTCTCCTAACTGTCACCCTTTTCCAAGGAGTATCCTCTTCAGCTCAGCATTTCCCACTTCTGCCTCAGCTTGCTGTTGCTCTTCAAGCTTCTGGTCTTCCCTTTGCTGCTGTAGTTCCCCCATTCTGTCCAAGATACCACATCAGCAACAGTAATAGAAAGAATCTTGAACCATTTCAGCAAGACTGTGTGATTTCAGATGGTGGACCACAGTTCACCTGCAAAGAATTTGCCAAATTTTCAAAAGACTGGGAATTTCACCACATAACATCATATCCCTACATCAGCCAATCTAATGGCAAAGTTGAATCAGCTGTCAATGTTGCAAAAACTCTATTAAAGAAAATGGCAAGAAATAACGAAAACATTTGGCAAGCTATTCTGGAGTGGAGAAATACTCTCACTGCTGGCATGACTAGCAGCCCAAGGCAAAGACTTATGGCCGGATGCACATGATCCTTGGTGCCTCCATCTCTTGCACTATTGAAACCTAAAGTTGCAACAAAAGTCACAGATCAACTGCAACACAAACACAGTAAAACTAAAGCCTACTATGATAGGGATATAAAAGAGTTTCCACCACTGCACATTAGATTCTGTACATGTCCACTTAATTCCTTAAGACAAGTCATGTCCCTGCACAAAAGGAACTTGCATGGGACAAAAAAAAATCCCCGTACTTATATTATTGAAGTCAATGGATGCTCTTATCGACGTTCATTCATCTAATGAGGCCTCGAAGACTTCAAGACACCTCAGATGTGGGAGATGATGATATGCATGCTATTCTACCATTCCATATTCTCATGCAGATGCATGCCAGATTCCTGACCCTGGACCTTGAAATCAAGAGACCCATGCAACTGCATCACCAGCACAGAACAGTAACAACATGCATGGTCAAGATAATGAACATGAGAAAAGCACACGTACCCACAGTCATATCAAACCACCTAAATGAGACATAGATTTTGTATTAAATGACTGATTGACAGATAATTAAGTTACCTATCAGAACCAGTACTATTTCCAAGTTAAATGATCTTCATTAGACCTTCCACCAGACTGAAGGGAAACCAAAGACAAAGGGCTGGAGATTCTCCCTAAGCTTTATATAATTTTAAAGCCAACTCTCCAATTCAACACCCCTTCCTTCTCCAAGGGATGAGGAGATGACATTTTTGCACCTCTCCAGCTGTGGCTCCCTACCCACCCACCCCCACCCCTTGGCAGGCCAAGATGGTTTATGGCCTTGAATTGAGATAAGGGTCCTAGCTGGTAGGGGTGTACAGATTCCCCACTGTCTGTTCCGGTGGGGGATCCGTGGTGGTGGTGGAGGCGATGTGTTCCTCCCCCCCGGAATCCTCCAAAGTGGTTCCACTCTGCTCAGATTCCGGTGGGAGGGGGAACTGGCTTGGGGACACTTACCTTCCCTCCTGTCAGCCAGAGCCATTCGCCTCCACCCTGTCCCTGCCGATTGCCTTAAAAAAAAAGTCTTTTTTTTTTAAAAAAAGGTGATCTGGAGGATGTGCCCATAGACTTATATGCAAATAGAGTCATGAATCTTGCATATAAGTCTATATGTCCATAGGCTTATACACAAGATTCACCGCTCTATTTTGCGTATAAGTCTATGGGAACATCCTGCTGATCGCACGTGCCCATAGACTTATATGCAAAATAGAGCGGTGAATCTTGCGTATAAGCCTATAGACACATAGACTTATATGCAAGATTCATGACTCTATTTGGGTATAAGTCTATGGGCATATCCTCCTGATCGCTTTTTTTTTTTTTTTAAAGACATGGCAATCGGCAGGGACAGGACAGGGAGGAGGTGAATGGCTCTGGCTGGAAGAAGCAGCCGACTGCCATTCCGCCTCCAGTCCTCCTGGAGCGGAGGTAAGTGTTCCCAATCTGCTGTGGATTCCTGAGGCAGGATTCCAAAGAATTCGGCCTCATTTGAATCCGCAGCGGATTTCTCTGACATCCCTACTAGCTGGTGTCATTTGGTCTGGAAATAACTCAAGCCTCCCTCCTTCCAGGGGCCCCACAGTTGCAAATCTTTTTGGCCAGATCCTTAGTTATAAAACAATACAGTTCTAACTAAAACTGTTACTGTTAACCCTTGAGTCCCACCCAAGACCTGAGTGGAGCAGAGCAGTTTACCTTACAACCATCTCTCCTTTACAACTGCTCCTTCCCATGCCACTCGCATCCTGAGTGGGATGCAAGAACCACAGGAAGGGACTCAGCTGTGGCCTGCAGGACCAGTTCCTGCAAGCCCCAGCTGCATAGTATGGGGATATCCCTAGGTTATCTCCAGTCTCTGACCAGAGGTAACAAAGGGATTCCCCTTTGCAGCACTTCTGATTGGGAGGGTAAGCAACACAAAGGGGAATCCCTTTGTTATCTCTGATCAGGGATAACATGGGAATTCCTCTCCTCCAGGGAGCGGGATTTGGGGAGGGCAGGGCCTATGGAGGGTGTTCAGCCCTCCATGGACTGGTTTGGGGCTCTCCGTGGGCTAGGTCAGGCCCATGGACTGGAGGTTCCCCTCCGCTGTTATAAGGGTTGATTTGCACTTTGCAGGCAGAAATTCTTATGCTTTTGAAATTGCCTTAAAGCTTTCCTACTGACATATGAATCATTGGCTGCTTGGCTAAGATCATTCCCTTTTGCAATCTTCATCTGTGCAATTGAATCCAGCTTCATCTGTTCTATAAAAAGGAAAGTGATAAAATGACAGATGTAGAGAATCAGAGTAAGCATGCATGCAGCACTATTAATTACATAAAAACCCTTTTCACACCATTGTTCCTCCTCCCACTCTCTAAGAAAAAGGTCTTGGAAACATGAGATCTCAGTTTGCTTTTTAATATGGTTGAAGTCATACATGACTGAATATCATGTTTTCTACCATGAAGCGTTTTTCATCTCTTTAAATTTATATATTTAAAATGTGACCAAGGCCAAATCCTGCAGCTGAAATATGCAGTTGACCTTTGTGGCTCTACTTGGTTTGCTTCCATCTTCTGTCCTGTCCATTAAAAGATATAATAGAGAACAACTAATGAAAATTTGGAGAGGTTTGTGCCGCTTTCTAATTCTGTGCCTGGATGCAACAATATTCTAAGGCTGGTCAGTAAGATTAAATGGGATCTGGAAGTGGAAAGCTATAAAATGGTAATAACACAAATAAAACAAATACATTACCTGCCAAGACAAGGAGTGGGAGAGACAAAACCTGTTGTGGCTGAGAAGTGGGGCAGGCTGATATTAATACATCATACCAAGGTGTAGTCACACAGGAAGAAATTATCTAACTATCTTCTTAGTGAGCAAATATCTTTACTTTACCAAAGTAAGTATATAACCAAAGGCTATTACAGCAAAATAAGACTCTATAAAATACAATTCTGTATAACCAATATACAAAGATTCAATAGTAAAACAAAATATAATATCATTAAGTAGAGTACAGGATTGCCTTCAGCCATAAGGCCCTATTGCCATAGCCATAGGCCAATCCCCATTCCATAATTTATCTAGCCAACATAACTTGGTGAGATTATGATCCTACAATCAATTTAATCTACTCCAGTATCTAAAATACATTAAGCCAATCCCAGCAGCAACCGACTGCAGGCCAAATTCTGCTCTAAGATGGGTAGATGGTGAACCAGAAGGAAGACCAAAGGAATACCTCATAAATTTATTCTTAAGGACATCCAATTCTAATTTAGCTCCTTCTCCCCAAATTTCAGCCCCATTTAACATACAGCTATGATGGTGGCAGAATAGACATTAAAAGCAGAGTTTACTAGTTGGCCACCTCTAGTATAAAAAGATGAATGATAATCCTAGAACATGATAATTTGGTGGGAGTTAAATTATATTTCCAGGAAAGTCTCTCACTGAAGTGCAATCCCAAATATTTAAAAGAACACACCTGCTAGAAGACATGGCCATTTCTGATTTGAAACTCTCTTTCCAAAGACAGTGATCTTAGATATGGCAGAACTGACTATCAGCTATTCCTCCCTACACAGATGTCCAAATCTGAGCAACGTTCTCTTAAGACCTATTTTATTTAAAGATAGCAGTACCATTTAGTCAGCATATGGCAGTACGTCTGCTTTCAATCGAAGATGCCATTGCGAGTGGAGATGGGTAATAAAGAGATGGACACGTGTGCTTGGATACAAATCGGGCCACATTTATTGGAATATCTGCAAAGGGGGAACCCAGGATGGGCACCAAACTGTGCCAGCCGTCAGCTGACACTGCGATGGGTGAAAAAACATTCACAGCCTGTGGAGTGGAGTGTCAACATCACCACCCCACAGGGCTACCCCTTAGGGGGAGGTAGACCTTCCCCTATCACTGCCCCCCCCCCAGGCTACAAAACACTCATGGGTGGGTGAGGTGAGTCGGCTTCACAAGTAACCCTTATCCCCTGATGGGCCACGAAACCCACAGTGCAGGCCTCAGGCATCACCTGTCACCAGAACAGTGCCTCTGAATTCTCACCATCCCTATTCTTGTCTCCATTGCCTGTCCTAACCGCCACCAGGAGTGATAAGCCTGTTACTTTGTCAAACTCCCCCCACCTGCACTGAAGCACTTCCCGCAGGCCATTTGCAGATCCAACAGAAATATGTCATTGCCAAATCAGACAGGTGCACGGCACGCCATCTTGTTAAGACGCTGAACTGCAGACTGGAAGGTTGGCAGGTCAGCAGTTCGAGACCCGAGTGCTGCGTGACGGAGTGAGCTCCCGTCTTCAGTCCCAGCTTCTGCCAACCTAGCAGTTCGAAAGCAAGAAATTGCAAGTAGATAAATAGGTACCGCCTCGGCGGGAAAGGTAACAGCGTTCCGTGCACCTCGGTGTTCAGTCATGCCGGCCACATGACCACGGAAGCATCTTTGGACAGCGCTGGCTCTTCGGCTTAGAAACAGGGATGAGCACCACACCCTAGAGTCGGACACGACTGGTTGGGGACACCTTTACCTTTTTTTACCTTTACCATGTCCTAATAATTTCTGGATGAGATGATCCCATTGCCCTTCAGATATAGCCCTAAGGCTATCTCCCGGTTCACTTTCTGACAGGCCCTTTCCATGGCCCTCTGGTTACAAGCATTCTTCCAATTAATTTGAGGAAGCAAATAAGTTCAAATGATTGTTATCCCTGGCGAACTTTACCAGATAATCTGGAAATCAGCCAAGGCCCACAGGGTGAGGTCCTTGCCTTTCACAACCAAAGTCTCCATGAGCCCCTGCCAAAGGAAGTGAGGTGGGTGGCTACTAGGAGGAGGGCTTTTTCTGCTGTGGCACCCCGGCTCTGGAATGAGCTCCCTAGTGAGGTTCGCCTGGCACCTACATTGTATTCCTTTCGGCGCCAGGTGAAGACCTTATTTTCCCAGGCATTTTAGCATTTTAGCTTTCTAAATTTTTATCTTTGCTGTTTTAAATCTGTATTTTAAACTTCTGCACTGCTGCTAAGTTTTATTGTGGTTGTATTGTTATATTGTGGTTTTAATGTTCTATATATTTTAAATTGTTTTATTGTGTGTTGTTTGGATTTAATTTTTGTGAACCGCCCAGAGAGCTTCGGCTATTGGGCGGTATAGAAATGAAATAAATAAATAAATAAATAAATAAGTCCCCCCCCCCTAGATTAGGATAAGGGATACACACATCCCCATGCAGAGATAGCCCCGTGGCTATTTCCCGGTTGGCCTTCCTGCAGGGCCCACTCCAAGGCTCACTGGCCACAGCTAGGGATGGACGAAAGTCACTTACCTGTTCGCGGATTAAGTTGATGGTGGGGAGGAGGCATTCCGTCCCTCCCCCCAGAATCCTCGCCGGGGGGGAGGCGCTCCGTTCCTCCCCCCCGGAATCCTCCATGGCTGGCTGTGCTCCGTGGCAGCTCTGTGGAGCAGCCGGCCAGGCCCAGCCAGACCAGAGCTGTCTGCAGCCGGATTTCCGGCCACGGAGGGCTCTGGGTAAAAAAACACACAAAAAACCACGTACGCAAATGGCGGCTATGGCTGCCGCCATTTGCATTCCTTATTTTTGCCCTCTTAATCTACGTAAATATTTACGTAGACTATGATGGCAAAAATCAAGGGGAACGCAAATAGCATAGCGGGCGCTATTTGCGTCCTTTTTTGAAGCGCCATTTTAGCCTACGTAAATATTTACGTAGGCTAAAATGGGGAATCAAAAAGGGACGCAAATAGCGCCTGCTACGCTATTTGCGTTCCCCTTGATTTTCGCTGTCATAGTCTATGTAAATATTTACGTATATTAAGAGGGTAAAAATAAGGAATGCAAATGGCGGTCGCCGTAGCCTCCGCCATTTGCGTATGCGGTGTGTGTGTGTGTTTTTTAACCCACCCAGCCATGATAGGCTACGTAAAGATTTACATAGCCTATCACGTCGTGTTTTTTTTTTTAAACCTAGTCATGATAGGCTACGTAAATCTTTACATAGCCTATCATGTCTTTCTTTCTTTCTTTCTTTCTTTCTTTTTCTTTCTTTCTTTCTTTCTTTCTTTCTTTTTTTTATCAGAGTGGAAATGGTGGTGGTGGCAGCAGGTCAGAAGACCGACTGCCGCCGCCGAAGCCGCCGCCGGAGCTGCTGGCAGAGCCGCCGCCCAGAGGATCCGCCCCAGGTGAGTCTCGTCCTGGGGGGGATCCACGGGGGGGCAGGGGGGTGGCAGGCGGTTCCACCACAGAGTTCGGGGGGCCGAATACACTGGCATTCGGCCTCACTGTGATCCATGGCGGAATTCTCTGCCACTCCTAGCCACAGCTGTCCTTCCATTTTGCCCTGGGAAGCAAACTGAGCCGAAGGCTCTTCTACCACAAGCTGTGTCAGCTCAACACTTGACTGTTGGCAAACCAGGAAAGTCCAAGCTGGCACCACCACTTGACCTGGGAACCCTCTGTCCGGCCCCATTGTGTGTCACCCCAACAACTGAACGTTGGCACCATCTGTGTCCATGATGGCTCCTCAGCTCGACCTGGAAGCCCTCTGTCTGGCCCATTTCACTCCTGTCAAACAATGGAATGTTGGCACACCAGCTGAGTCAAAGCTGGCTCCACAGCTTGATGTGGAAATGTCCTGTCCGGCCCAAACATAGTGCTGTGCCCGTGTGTGAGTGCATGCACTGGTTCCCAACAATCCAACGATCTAAGGGAAGAAAACCAATGGGTGAGCTTAAACACTACTTAACGTTGCATCTTTATTGCCCCAGGAGTGACTGCATGTATAAATTGAAAGGCCCTGGAACACCACCTGTCCCCACCTGAACTTTGTCATGTACAAATTAAGAGAGATGGCCGAGGAGGTGGTCCAGGTACAAAAGGAATGCAAAAGCTCCAAGGCATCCCACCTCCCAGGTCACCCCCATGATCACCGAATGAATACTTTAGTTGGAGGAACCATCATGAAGAAAAAAGGGGGTCTTTCCCCACCCCATAACACAACCAGAAGCCACCACAGCCTCCACTGAGCCCAATTCCAGAACCTGTATGGGAAATAAGGACACTCCTACACCTGTACCTCACAGGTTGATCCTGGGCCGACTGAGCCAGATATGTATGACCTGTTGAAAGAATTGAATATCCCAACTAGAAGGCGCATTTGTACACATTGTCCCCGGCTGCCACCAACTATTAGGAAAGATAGACCGCCCCAAAGAAAACTGTCAATAATGCAGAAGGGGATAATTACATCATAAAGGGAGTTGCACTGAAGGCTGCCGGCCCCACAGATGTGGAGAAAAAACAGGTTGGGGGGGCATATTTCAATGAAATCATCAGGCCAGATACTGGCCAAACTCTGTAGGGTGCCCTGGACCCTAAACTCTGTGGTGTATGTCAAGCTTCTCTCAGACTTGACCAGAAGACAAATGCAGCCAGCTCACTGCCAATAGTGAGCCGGGAGTCCTACACTCCAGGAATGGACGAGGGACCATAACAGTAAACTACCAAGATGGCAACAACCATCACAGATGAATGTCAGAGCCAAAGGCCATGGACTCCATATCTACCCAGGTATAGAAGGCCCACCCACCCCTGCTATACCACTGCCCCATGATATGAGCCCTAGTGGAGCACAGGCTGCCTCAGTCCCAGGTCATGCAAGAACATGACCCTCCTCACCTCAATCCTGAGTTACTGTGGCAATGGCATAAACCCCTAGTATGGGTCTGCCACTGCAGGCATCTGGGAGATGGCCGGTGTAGGAGAGGAGAGTTGATCCTGCAGGTCCTAACACTGAAGTTGACAATACTAGGTAAGTATAAAACTAATGCAGAGAATGGCTTGATCCTTCAAGAGCTGCAGAAGGAATTGGGCCCAAGACCCAAGGCAGAGCCATGCTGGAAAAAGCTTCAAACGCATCCAAGGCTTTGATCACGTCCAAGCATGCTGCATCTGGGCCAGCCAGAGCTGAGATATCTGCACCTGGGGTAGGTGGCATCACCCCTCCCATTGGAGCCTGCAGTGTCATAGGCATAGCGCCTTCCTCAGCCTGGAGGGCTGGTCCCGAACACAGAAATAGGATCGGAGGTGTAAGATGTTTCGATGGCATCTAGACACGCTGCAAATAAGGCAACAATGTGCGCTGGGACTGCCACCAAGTTCATTTAGGCCACCAAGTTTAGGCAACGTACTTGATCCCGTGGACATGGGAGGGGTGAGCCCTTTGTCTTTCTCAACTGCCTGAGGCGTGCAAGGATTGATGCTAAATCAGGACCCGCCTCCTTGTGGCCTATTACTGTAGGGCGTGGTGCCTACCCTTGCCTTTCTTGACCCCTTGTTGAAAATATTGTGGGCCCGAACAAACGATTGTAAGGGAGAGGTCACCAAGGCCCCTTGTATAAGGAAAACACTCTAACTCCACCCCACTTACTGCCCAGAAAATGATCCCACAGTAAGTTAAACCCTGGGATGTTGGCTGTACTGCTATGAAAACTTGTACAAGTTTTAAAAGCAGGCCCCCATTAGCGATCTGCTTGGGATAAAGGGAACAGGGCATAGTTTGGGCACAGGGCTCAGAAGCCTCAGGAATCTAAAATGCAAAGCTTAGAGCACCTGGTATTTCTATGTATTCTCCCATCCAGGTGGAACCAGGCCTGACCCTGCTTAGCCTTAAAGATCAGAAAATATATATCAATGGGAGTCTTAGGTGGTGGCCCTTCCAAAAACTGACCTGACCTGACCCTTCTTAGCTTCAGTAAAGCAGCAGCCTCAAGTTCCTTCAGACCGTGCTCTTCATTTGAGAAAATAAGCCCTAAATTCAAAGCTGCCCCCTGCTGAAAGGAGACCTTTCATGTAAGTCTGAACAAGGAGGGGGCAGGAGAACCCTGAGGGGGGGAATGGGGGGAAACAACCCTTTGAATTGTCCCTCCCCACCTCCCCGGAGTTCCCGCCAAACCTTGGGCCAGCCGGCTCTAGTAGCACAAACTTCGCTCCTGGCTGACCGGCTCGTCCGCAGCCGGTGGCACGCAAGGAAACTGTTGCCCCTCGAGGAGGGAAAACCTCCACTGCATCCTGAGTACCGCTGCAGCTGCAATCAGCCTATTCCCGTCCGGGGGGCGGGGAGGCGCATGGTGGAAAGCCTTTGTACTGCCATTTTGGCTGCTGCTGCCACTCTACTCTCCTTAGGCCTTCCACACGTCAAAGAGGCATTTGGGAGGGGCACAGAGGGCTAAAAGTGGCCTCTCTGTCCCCAGCCACCTCTGGTGGTCCCACCGTCAAGTAGCCAATGGCTGCCAGGCATATCTCCTCTCCCCGCCCACCCGCAATGGGCCCCCCATGGCCAGGCAAACCAGACATGGGGTGGGGCACTTCTAGGAACAAGATCATTTATGTACCTATTAAAAAGAAAAGGGGGCAAGCAAGATGCAATTCTGCTTTTCTCCTATATTGATAGGGATTGTTTCTGTGAGAGCACCTTGTGGACCAATTTTAACCGGTGCAATATTGTATTGGTGCAATGTCTGAATGAGCCAGAGCAATCTTCTGTCAATATTAGTTGTGGCCAGTTTACACCACAAAAGCAGATGAGAAGTCTATTCAACATTTCAGAAGCAGATAACAAGTCAATAAAAGCTTCAAAAATATACTTATTTGGGCCCTTTGTATACTTAGAAATTAAATGGTGAAATACATACACCTGGTCTACTGTGAGTCTGCCTTTCCTAAAACCAGCCTGCTTATCATGAATGATGGAAGTGTTTCTATCCCAGTTTTGTGATTTATAAAGGAGATACTGAGAACAAATTTTAGAGGCCACATCTGGAGGACTGATAGGCCTATAATTACTGGGGTCAGATGGATCACCTTTTTTAAAAACAACAACTAAGTGGAAGGTTGCCAGATAAATTAATATATGTGAACAGCTTAACTAAGATCGGAGTCCACCAGTCAACATCTAAGGAAAAAACTTCAGGAGGGATCATATCTTCCCTGGATAGTTAGCAAATGGCCTCATCCTATCTAAGGCTGTAGCTATGGTGGCTACTAATCATGTAGGAGTGCATAAACGATTTCCTGCTAAATTGGCTGAAGATGGATATCTAATGAAGGATGGTTCCTAAGGGTGCCTTCCACTGACTAGGATTTATCAAGGTTCTGGAGTCTTCATTCATATTCCCTTGATATAAACTAAAGAATGGGGCTGCTCTGTTTTAAAATAGCTGAATAAAAGCTCTTGTAATTACAAGCATTGCCATTCTTTCTTATGCCTAAATACAACATTTTGCCTTAAACTGGGATAAACAAGAGTCTCTTGAGTGTCTATTTCTTCCTCTTCATAGACAGTGGTGATGATGGCTGGATCTTACTTATTCCTTGCCCAGGTTTAGTGTAACAACACATGCACTGTCCCAGGTTGATGACATCATCAGTATGCATTGGGCTGCACCTGGGCTGCACCTAGGTTTAGTGGAGTGCAGGTGGATGAGTATAGTCCTAAGTCTTGAAATAATTTGGACTCCAGAACAACACACTGGATACACATTTCTAGTAACACGTCTAGTTAGGAACAATGGGGTGAACACGTCTCTAGTATTTATTCAACTTTCCTTCTCGTCAAGTTTCTAGCATACTTGAAGCAGAGCTGTCTACCACATCGCAGTCTAGGATTTTATTATAGTGGGATATTAACCTGGTGGGTTTCCCGCACTTCTTGCAAAGTTTGACATTCAACTCTGCTCTTAGAGACTGGTGAAAATGAGTTTGGTGAGGCAGATGTAAAACCAGGGATTGGCTATCTCTTGCATTTTCAGAATGGAAGAATTAGCATCCAGTTAACTGGTCTCCTAAGCTGGGCGAATTTTTTAGGGCCGTTCCAAATGTAACCTGGAAGATCCATGATTAGGACTCCTGTGGCATTTGTTCTTCTAATTAACAGCCCCATAGGGCTACTTTGGGGGATATGGTGCTTTGGGAGAGGATGTTTAAGCCTTTCCCCAGTGCAGAACCCCCACCCTAGGCAGCTGCTATAAGCTCCACATGGGAGCGGAGGAAAAGTGAGGTAGCACTGCTGTTCCTTCCTCCCAATTCTGTGGAATTCATAGCAGCTTCAAAGTAAGGGAAATATTTACTTCAGGAAATTGGCATGGGAGAAAAGAGTTATTGGGCCAGTTCATATGATCACAGCATGATTAATGAGCCATGGTGGCTTGTTAACCAATCTGCGCATGCCCAATTTACATGCTGCCCAATTTGCATAATTACCCTCACCAGACACAGCTTGTTGTGACATCCAAACCTGGCAAAGGTGGGTGATTGGAGTGGTTAACAAACAACCCTAAAACAACCTGTGGGTTCTTGGTGGTTTGTTAACCACTCCAATCACCCACCATTTCTGGGTTCGGACTTTACAACAAGCCACGCCCAGCAAGGGTAATTATATAAGCCGGGAGCACATGCAGGGTGGTTAATAAGCCTATTATCTCAGCTCAGAACATCATGCCCCTATCTTCAATAATCATAGAGTTGGCAATTGACAAAGCAAAACCTGTAGAAGATCCCAATTGTGCCTTTCCAAGCATGATATTTAAGCTGGCCCTTAGATAAATACACTCAAATGATTAAAATTACATAACCAAGGCAATAGGTTTGCACTGAAACATCTGGGCCATGAACTAGCTCTCATTCTTATGAATGAGTAGTGGCCCCAAATGGGAGTGTATATCCCCATCTATCCACCCATCTGGGGACAGGCAGTGATGCCATCGACAAGGCTAGTGAGACCACTGGTAAATTAGTAGTGGTACAAAACGTGGAAGGTACCAGTATATTTAAACCTTGAAAGTTGACTCTTGCAGTAGGAAACTTGACTTCCATAGGAGAAAAGCATTTGGCCTGTTGGAAAAAGGGAAATGTGGTGGGATTATGCTTCCATGAACCTTTAAGATGGATTATTATGTTAAAATCAAGCTTGGTTCTCCTTAGCTCTAAGGAAAGTTTTACTTCCTAGATGTAATTGGAACTGTTCTGGAACTGCCATTCTCTGATGTTAGAAATGAAATGAAAAGAGGGTGCAAGGCTATATTTTAGATGTTGGGTTCTTGTACAAAGTGTAATTACAGTCATCTCACTACATTTATTCTCACAGAGTAAACATATTGCATCCAAATGTTGACCAAAAAGGTCAACCTTTAAGCCACATGAGAAATTACAGACTCGGAGCATTTAAGATCCTGCCTGGAAATAGGATACAGATTTTAAGTTGTCAAACTATTAATAATAAAGTGTGGATGGGGAGAGGTTATGTGAGGTTGTGCTGCTTCATGGCAACAAAAGTTGGAGTCTGTCCTACTAAGACCAAGAAGTAGAAGATTACAAAGTCACAGGTGTCTGACATCCCTGAAAATGTGGATGAAAACAGCTGAAAGGGCTGCTTCACCTATTCTTTTTCAAGTGCTTTTAAAAAAAACCCTCAGTGGGGAGGACCACAAGGAAAAGAAAACATACCTCACACTTTAGCAGAGGCTTATGTGACCAGTTTTTAAAGGCCCAATGCTAAGAAGCTCACTGTATTCTGTTGGGGAAGCAAAGGTCATAATGACCTGAGTGGTGCAAGACAGAGTAATAGTCATGACCAAACAAAATCTGGGAATTATGAGGTAAATCTGAGTCTCCTTATACCTTTGTGCATTGTCATTGTTGTTTCACACCAGTATGAGAGTTCAGGACAAAATGTCACCTTCGGCTTTTGAATACATAGTAGAAATTGAAAATAAGAGTCATTGTGACATTTTAGCTAGGAGACCTTTTTTTCTGGCTACAGAAAAATAGAACCAACTGCAACTAAGCCTTTTTCTCATTGTCATGAAGCAAGAAGGAAAGCCACAGAGCCAAAATGTCACCTCCAAGCTTGTTTTCTTTTATATTTGTAGTGAATATTTTATTATTCTTTGTTATTTTTATAAAGGTAATACAAGGTTATTCATTCTTGATCTCTCTCCCTGGAAAAATACAGCTCCTTTATTTAACTTCTACAGCATGAAGCTAAGACAATTAGCTAAAACAATCTTACGACATTGTTTCTTGAATTTGTGGTAAAGTAGTTGACATAGGAAAAACCCCTGGCCTTGAAAAGACTTAATTAGGCCAGAATTAAGACAAACATTAATATGAACCAAGTCATCTAGTAAAACAGTTTGAAACCATCTAGGAAAATGTCTACTATGACAAACTTGTGTTTGAGGATTACATCCCTTTTGCTGCATTTAATATTATTCTTAGGTAACGATATACCTTAGAAGACCAATACTTTCCCTCCACGGCAGCCTTTCCAATAGACAACTGTCCTCTGTAATGTAGGATATCTGACCACCCTACCTGCCAGTGATATCAGCTATAGTCCAAGGAAGCAAAAAAGGCTTCAAAAAAAGGCAAATGCTATTTTGGGCTGCATTAATAGAAGCCACAAGAGGCGACTCTACACATGGACATCACCAGATGGTCAATATCGAAATCAGATTGATTATGTCCTTTGCAGCCAAAGATGGAGAAGAAGCTCTATACAGTTGGTAAAAGCAAGACCTGGAGCTAACTGTGGCTCAGATCATGAGCTGCTTCTTGCAAAATTTTGGTTTAAATTGAAGAATGTAGGGAAAACCACTAAACCATTCAGGTATGACCTAAATCATATCCCTTATGAATACACAGTGGAGGTGAGGAATAGATTTAAGAGATTAGACCTGATAGACAGAGTGCCTGAGGAACTATGGATGGAAGTCCATAACATTGTTCAGGAGGCAGCAACTCAATCCATCCCAAAGAAAAAGAAATGCAAGAAAGCAAAGTGGCTGTCTGATGAGGCTTTACAAGTAGCTGAGGAAAGAAGGGAAGCGAAAAGCAAGGGAGAAAGGGGAAGATATAGCCAACTGAATGCAGAGTTCCAGAGAATAGCAAGGAGAGACAAGAAGGCCTTCTTAAATGAACAATGCAAAGAAATCGAGGAAAACAACAGAATGGGAAAGACTAGATATCTCTTCAAGAAAATCGAAGATCTCAAGGGAACATTTTGTGCAAAGACGGGCATGATAAAGGACAAAGAAGGCAGGGACCTAACAGAAGCAGATGAGATTAAGAAGAGGTGGAAAGAGTACACAGAAGAACTATACAGGAAAGATCTGAATGTCCCTGATAGCCATGATAGTGTGGTCACTGAACTTGAGCCGGACATCCTCGAGAGTGAAGTCAAGTGGGCCTTAGGAAGCATTACTAACAACAAAGCTAGCGGAGATGACAGTCTTCCAGCTGAGCTATTTAAAATCCTAAAAGATGATGCTGTTAAACTGCTGCACTCAATATGCCAACAAATTTGGAACACTCAACAGTGGCCACAAGCCTAGAAAAGGTCAGTTTACATTCCGGTTCCAAAGAAGGGCAATGCCAAAGAGTGTTCAAACTACCGTACAATTGCGCTCATTTCACATGCCAGCAAGGTTATGCTCAAAATCCTACAAGCTAGGCTTCAGCAGTATGCGAACTGAGAACTACCGGAAGTACAAGCTGGGTTTCGAAGAGGCAGAGGAACTAGAGATCAAATCGCCAACTTTCGCTGGATCATGGAGAAAGCAAGAGAATTCCAGAAAAACATCTATTTCTGCTTCATTGACTGCGCTAAAGCCTTTGATTGTGTGGATCACAACAAACTGTGGCAAATTCTGAAAGAGATGGGAGTACCAGACCACCTTACCTGTCTCCTGAGAAACCTGTACGAGGGTCAAGAAGCAACAGTAAGAACCAGACATGGAACAACTGAGTGGTTCAAAAGTGGGAAAGGAGTATGACAAGGCTGCATATTGTTGCCCTGCTTATTTAATTTATATGCAGAGTACATCATGAGAAACGCCAGGTTGGATGAATCACAGGTTGGAATTAAGATTGCCGGGAGAATTTTCAACAACCTCAGATATGCAGACGATACCACCCTAATGGCAGAAAGCGAAGAGGATCTAAAGAGCCTCTTGTTGACGGTGAAAGTGGAGAGTGCAAAAGCTGGTTTGAAACTCAACATTAAAAAAATGAAGATCATGGCATCTGGCCCCATCACTTCCTGGCATATGGAAGGGGAAGAAATGGAAGCAGTGACAGATTTTATTTTCTTGGGCTCCAAGATCACTGCAGACAGTGACTGTAGCCATGAAATTAAAAGATGCTTGCTCCTTGGGAGGAAAGCGATGGCAAACCTAGACAGCATAGTAAGAAGCAGAGACATCATCTTGCCGACAAAGGTCCGTCTAATCAAAGCTATGGTTTTCCCAGTAGTAACGTATGGCTGTGAGAGCTGGACTATAAGGAAGGCTGAGCGCCGAAGAATTGATGCTTTCGAACTGTGGTGCTGGAGAAGACTCTTACGAGTCCCCTGGACTTCAAGGAGGTCAGACCAGTCCATCCTAAAGGAAATCAACCCTGACTGCTCATTGGAAGGACAGATACTGAAGCTGAAGCTCAAATATTTTGGCCACCTAATGCGAAGAGAAAACTCTCTGGAAAAGACCCTGATGCTTGGAAAGACTGAAGGCAAAAGGAGAAGGGGACGGCAGAGGATGAGATGGCTAGATAGCATCACTGATGCAATGAATATGGATTTGAGCACGCTCCGGGAGAGAGCGCAGGACAGGAAGGCCTGGCGTGCTATGGTCCATGGGGTCATGAAGAGTTGGACATGACTGAACGACTGAACAACAACAACAACAAAGCTTCCAAATCCCGGGAAGTACTAATTCCCCTCTACTCAGCACTGGTTTGGCCTCATCTGGATTATTGTGTCCAGTTCTGGGCACCACACTTTAAGAATGAAGCAGACAAACTGGAGAGGGTTCAGAGGAGGGCAACAAAGATGATCAGGGGACTGGAAACAAAGCCCTATGAGGAGAGACTGAAAGAACTGGGCATGTTTAGCCTTGAGAATTGAAGACTGAGGGGAGATATGATAGCGCTCTTCAAGTACATGAAAGGTTGTCCCAGAGAGGAAGGCCAGGATCTCTTCTCAATCATCCCAGAGTGCAGGACACGAATAATGGGCTCAAGTTACAGGAAGCCAGATTCTGGCTGGACATCAGGAAAAATGTCCTGACTGTTACAGCAATATGACAATGGAACCAATGACCTAGGGAGGTGATGGGCTCTCCCACACTGGAGGCCTCCAAGACGAGGCTGGACAGCCATCTGCCAGGGATGCTCTGACTTGGATTCCTGCATTGAGCAGGGGGTTGGACTCGATGGCCTTGTAGGCCCCTTCCAACCCTACTATTCTATGATTCTATGAAGGGCGGGGGGAAATACATGCACTGACTCGTTAGGCTATTACTGAGCATGGTTTGGAAAGTGCTGTGATGCTATACTTATACAAAAGTCTGACTAACCTTCTGACATAATGTGCCTATCCAAACTTAGTTATCTACTAGCTTTTGCACTTGCAGAATGTTCCAATTCCATTCTTAGATCAAAACATGAATCACAATATATTTAAAATGTATATTTTGAGAGAAAGTACATCTAGAAAAGCATATTTAAAATACATTTAAATGAACTAGTGATCCTAGGTAAATATTTATGTATATAATCAGGAGGGGGCAACTCCACATCACCTGGCAGAGAGGTGTCCCCCACCCCCGCAAAAATAGAAAATAAAACTGAGGGTGGGGGAACTCTTTCTTTCTGCCCCTAGTAGACCACAGCTGATGTGTCAGAATAGCAAATCCCTTAAAAGTGGATTCAACCCCATTTTAAACTTCAGATCTGTTCTAAAAATTAATCACCAATTGGTAGGAATACATAAGGAATTTGATATTTACAAATTCAGATACAAATTCAACTGGTGCAGATAAGTACAGGTTTGAACTTAGTTATCCTTTCCACTGGATTTTGCACTTGTAGAATGTTCCAATTTAGTACTCAATGCAATTTTTTTTGGAATATAGTTAAATAAAGTGCATATTTTGAGAGAAAGTGCATCTAGAAAAATGTATTTAAGTACTTATTCAAATGTCAATTTGCATGTGGATTTCTTTTTTAATTTTCAAATTAGTGCAGAAATAGGATGGAATGGACATATAGGTGAAAAATGTGAAAATAATATGGATCAGAAATAAACTGATCCATCTGTCTTTACTAATTTGGAATTGAACTAACCAATGTAGTTCTATGGTCTATACTTCTATTTTTAGAAATGCCCAGGTTTCATCAAAGATGCTAACTATTTTTCTCCTGGATATCTAGCAAGAATATTTACTACAATCTTCTTCTGGAAAAGCTAGGCTGTGGCCACAGAGAAAACAGGGACACCTGGTGCATATCTATGGAGAATATATTGCAGCAGCTGGATGTAGTGATTGGTTTAAACCTATTATTCACTTTGCATAATTATTGACCTTTCTGCTTGTGCTCTTCAATGAGACATTCAGTAAACTGAGCACACTCCAAAAGAATAGGTAATCTCATTCTATTATTTTCTGGTATGGTTCAGAATCTTGCCAGCTTTTTCATTTACAGCTGTTCTACACCTAGAATTTACATAGCCTATACATCAAAATGTGACTGACTGGCTTGGCATGGATTCAGACCATGGGCTTTCCCAGCCCGACCTGGAAGTGTCTTGAATCAGAGACCTTCTGAATACAAAGCAGGAGCTCCCCACTGAGCTACAGCCCTGCACCTCAATACTTCTGAATAACCTGTAAAACGCTGATATGCATTCAAACAAATCCATATCTAGTTTTGTGTGTGCTTCTATGTATGTATTGATTAAAAACAAAAGGTAATGGAAAGCATCTGCCCTGTACCTCTCTCCCTAAATAATGAGGAAAATATTTATGAATTATTTAATGTCAATGGTGGTTAAACATTAAACATAATTAACTAGTATTTGCTAATTGTTATTTGACCATCTGTGGAGCAGCTTGACATGAAAGTATTTGCTGAATAATAAATATTGGTGGGGGAAAATCAATCTGATACATGATTTGTACAAATGATATGATCATGTCTGCTTTATAACATATTATTTCTGTACATGTGTGACTTATGGAATGCACTCTCCCAAGACGTTCTTATAGGTGTGTCATCCCCCCCCCCCCCGATCTCCTTTAGAATGCAGGCAAAGACTTCTGTTTTGCTTGTCATTTGGAACATTGTACCATTGCTTTTACTGTAGTTTTTAAAATTTAACATTTCATACAATTTTAATTGGATTTATTTTAATTTGCGTAATCTGCCATTTTTGTTAAAATAAAATAATGATGAGCTATTTTATGATAAATTGTTTTATGTTTTGTATGAAGATCTCCACTGAAGTGTAAAACACATTCCCTAAGCTTCCTTGCTTAGGGAAATAAGGCAAAGCTCCAGGATTCTGACAGTGAATGTCATATATATATATATATATATATATATATATATATATATAAAATATGTATGAGTAAGATGGTGAAACAACCTGTAGTCAGCACCCAACACTCTGGGGCAATTGCATTTAATTGATCCCACCAGAGATGACACCTTGCCTGCATCCCGAATAGGGTGGCCACTTAGGCATAACCAAAAAAGAGGAAATGAACCCACAATAAAGAGGACAAATGAGGGCACCAATCTGCATAAATTTGCACATTCTAATTACTATGTATATATGCAAATTTAGAAATTCTAACTGTAACTAAACTATGGATTTCTAGCTTCCAAGCTAGCTTTCTAGCTTGTTAGTGTGCTTGTTTGTGCCCAAATGCAAAAGGACCCGTATGCTGGAATACAAATGTCACATTGGACCCCGAAAATCCTATCATGCTGAGCTCTGTGCCAATCATCATCTATTTCCCAATCCTATGTTCCCCTTTTTACTTTGACTGCCCCATATGATCTACCAAGATGCAGTGAACTGAATCCTCCATGGATCCAAATGTTGCTATTGATCCAATGTTCAAGTATTTTTCTAAATGGAGGTCTATAGCTGATGGAACAGTTAAATTTGTTTTTGTATAATACAGCCAGGAATCTTCAGGAGGAAGAAAAAGTCTTGAGGTGAAAAGCCTCTCTCCACCCCCAATCCCTGCTGTACCAGATTCCATGGTTTTACCATTTCTATGTTTAAGAAATATCTTTAATCCTCTTCCTGCCTACCTTTGCATCAAGAGATGCCTACTTAGGACAACTTTCTTATTTACAGGAAAGCTCTGTATTCCAGGGCATTTGTTTCACTTCTTTCTATCAAGCTCTGCCTTTGGAGGGAAAGGGAGTGAGGGAGGGAGAGAGCAAGAGAGCAACAGTGCTCTCACTTTAAGCAATTTTCCAGGCAGCTATTGGCTCGAAGATAAGGCACAACTTCCCTCAGAGGTCTCCAGGTAGTGAATGGAGCCTGACTTTAACTCCTGACACAGGAGATCCAAGTGTAAATCTTCTCAGAGGCTGGCTGAAATCATTTCCTCAGAACAGTGCTCTGGAGCCAGCCTCATTCATATTCCCTCAGAAAGAGATTTCATTTCATTAAACTCTAGACTTGACTCTTTCTCAAAGAGGTCAGGGAAAATGCTACGTGCAGCCCTTTCTCCCTTCAGTAGTGCCACCACTTGTTTGATTTATAGCAGCTGTGCCTTTATGAGCCACAAAAAGTCCCTGTAGATAGACTCCTGCTTCTTGTGAAAAGCAAATGAAGGGCTGATCTGTGTTTCTGAGGAGAAAATATTCAAAGTGCGCTGCATCGCAGAAGCATAACAACTGGGCTTCGCAAAACACACAGCCTATCATTATTAACTTTTTACAGATGTAAATATTTCGTCAAGTCGTGCAAGGGCTGCACGGAATGTTTCTTGCTGCCTGCAAAATTAACAACGATAACATATGAGTTTCTATGTGTATATGTGTGTGTATAGGGAGGAGTGGGGAGTGAACACCATTGCCTGCATTTGTATAAATGTTTCATGGAGGGGTAAGTACAGTCCAACTCTCTCCTCCCCCTCAACTTCTAGTTAGCTGATAACTAATGGCGAATTTACACAAGGAGTTTTGAAAAGCAGAATTTCCCATGTAATAAATTTCTCCACTTTTTATCATTCTTTGTCTACTGTGATGTTCCACAGGTTTTTAAGATGGCAAACAATAAATAATAAGCAGAATGCTGCTTATTCCAATTTCTATTAGGGGGTACTGGCTTGGGCTGAAGACGCAGCTCTGTGTGGTTGCATGAAACAACTATCCACATAGTTCTGCTGATGTCAACACCACCGATGCAGCCTATCTTTCTCTCCCACTCCATGTATGATTGCTTAGCCGAATGTGCTGGAATCGTTTGGAGAGCCACTTCATGCAGTTTGCCATGTCAAGCTGTCTCCCCACAGCTGGGCTTCAAATAGCAGTGAGGCTGCTGTTTGCATATATGAGCTGGGCCTCAAACAAAGATACTGTAAATCATGGTGAGATATAATCTCTTGGGTGGAGGTGTATTCACAAGAATGGAAGAAACACCACCTGGCAGCCTTTTCTCTTAGGAATGATTGAACACTTTCACCCTAAATCACTTTAGCATCTTCCACACCTGATGGATTAAATGCAGCATCACACAAGGGGACCTCCCCTTGCTCTCCTCTCTGCTGCAGCTTCCCACCTCCCCACAAATCTGCTCTAGAGAGTCCCCTGACCTATCCGAAGGACCACCTTTCTCATTATGAACCTTCCCAGTTATTAAGATCTGCAGGAGAGGCACCATTACCAGCAAAGGCCTATTTGTCAGGCATGCATAAAGAGTTGCTCCTGACTTGCTCCAAAACTGTGGAATGCACTCCCTCAAGAACTACAATTCCCCCCGCCCTGGCTTTCAGAGCATTTCTGAAGGCAAATCTTTTTAATTTAGCCTTTTAAATTATGTAGTTTTATATTTTACTGTTTTTAATGTTCTTGGGGTTTTTTTTAAGTGTTTTAAGTTTAATTGTTTTAAATTGTTATACACTGCCTTGATGGCTTTTTAGCAAATAAGGCAGTATTTAAATGTTAATGATAAATAAATTTGGGAGGGTCGGGCAGCTGCAGCAGGGAAAGGATATCTATTTGGCCAGTGGTTTCCATTCCACTGGCAAATGGCCAGAGTCTGTTACAAGCCAATGACTGTGTTTGCACAATCACAGATGGAAAATAAGCCATGGTGGATTATTTTCCCCCCCGCACATGCTGGTTGCAAGCCACCTAATTAGTATAATTACACTCATCCGTGCGGGTTGTTGTGACATCCAAAACTGGCGAGAGTGGGTGGCTGAGTGGTTTACAAAGCACTCTGAAACCCATGGCTTGTTCTAGGGTTTCAGGGTGGTTTGTAAACCACCCCAGCCTCCAGCTTTTGCTGAGTTTGGATGTCATGACAACCCATCCCGGGCAAGGGTAATTATGCTAGCAACCAGCACATATGGGGAGGGAAAATAATTGCCATTTAAACCATCCCCCATCTGACAACATATTCTCAAATTTGCTAACTGTTTGGGACTTATCAGCAATGCCGAATATGCTGTTTTGAGTAAAAGACTCCAAAGGATTTCTGTAGGCAATTCTATGATGCATGAAAAAAAACCCACCTTTCACAATTCTTACTAACATAAATACACTGATTACCAAATAATAGGGGAGGGAGGAAGGTGCTTAGCAGGAGTACAATTAAAGGAAATAATAAAACAAGATTATGTATAGGAGGTCATCATACTATCAACTGAAACATTTATACAGCTTCAAGGTTACTAAAATTCTGCTGCAAAACTTTCAATGTGAAAACTGCATTGGGAAATTTTCAGTACCCCAGATTTAAATCTTTTTTTTTTTTTTAATTGCATCACATAATTTCCTATGGTAGTCCTTTGGAGCTTTTTTACTTGAAATGCTAAGAACTAGTGGAGATTTTCCTCAGTAACAAAACATGGCTTTTATGCATGTTTAACCCAGGCCTGCCAGTACCACTAGGGAGATACGGACCTAACCATGGGATGGCATTTCCTCTGGCAGCTGCCATAGAGAATACATGAGAGAATGTCCACTTAAAGATAACCACTGTCAGAGCGGAATCTTAAACAAAACAAAACCCTGTATTTAAATGTTGTGTTAAATCCCAAGCCAGCCTTTTCAAAAGAACAATCTGGTTTCAAATTGTCTACTCAACATCAAAAGCCAACAAAAAGCTAGGTAAACTAACAAAAAACTGGATTTTCCTTTAGCAATTTGGTCTCAAATCTGTAGCAATAAAAGATTCAATTTTTCTTATTTTGTTCCTGTAAAATACAAGTCAGCAATTTTTGCAGGATGGGGTGGCTACTCCTTTTCTAGTCACTCTTCCTCCAACCTCCAGGGCTTTATTTTTTATCGTCTCTTGTGTTTTAGCTTTAGGCCATCCCACTTTGTGCATATATTGATTGAAAAATCCCCGATAAAGATACCTTTGATTATACACAGAACAGTTATGTTTTC
The DNA here is from genome assembly GCF_057233095.1 of Heloderma suspectum. NCBI lineage: Eukaryota > Metazoa > Chordata > Lepidosauria > Squamata > Helodermatidae > Heloderma > Heloderma suspectum. The sequence continues at coordinate 106,617,049 of NC_139459.1, forward strand.
TTATCTTTGCACGTGAGTAGATGTCACCTGATAGGGCTCCCTTGCTAAAACAGTATTTATGCTTTAGACACTAATCAAAGAAGAGGTGTGTATAACAAAAAAGCACTTTTTTGTGGATAGCACTTTTGTGGATAGCACTTTTGTGAAGAAATCTGCTGCGCTGCCATCTTCCTCCAGCCTGGGTGACCTGCTATGTTGGTGTGAAATGGAAGCATCCTAATGAAAGGAGAAGGACTTTCATCAAGGCATGCTGGTTGTTTGCTCTCCCGTACTTCCAGCAACTCCACGTGTTGCTTTGGAAACTGAATTTTTCTTTAGACTCTGCCAGTGTTATCCCCTTCAGCTACTCTGTCATTTTTGTTAAACTGACAGTGCTTATGAGCTCATGGGTTAAGGATGAAGATCAGCAAGGCTTTAAAAGAACATCCAGGTCTTGTGGTGTCAAGTGATATTGCTGTATAAACCCAAAGCAACCAAGATTCCATCATGGAAATGGAGGTTGCTTTGGTGTAAGATCTCCAGATTAACAAAGAATTATTGCTCCAGCTGAAGTTTGGTCTGAGACTGGCAACATCCAATTAATCGACATTCAAATCAGCTTCTTGGGTGCCTTTTATATTACGGAGTGTCCCATATTTTGACATACCTAAGCTCATGACATTGATATAGACATCATGTTTGATATCTAATTCTGCAGTTCTTATTTTTGGCATTTGGATTTCACAGTTGTACATAACTAGTAATATCTTGTGACCTGTCAGCTTCTTTTTCACCGTGCCTTATTTTGAGCTCAATTTACCTAAATGACCACTTTCTTTCCTATGACCACCAATGTCCTCTAATATTGACTAACAGAGCAATGTCTACTCAGAAGTATTTTCTATTGAATGGGACTTACTACCAGGTCGGCAGGGAAGACTGGTGGATCCGATTTCTGTGGGGTGGAGATTGCATTCTGGGTTTTAGTTACAACTATCCAAAAGCCTAAAGCTATCCATGGTGCTAGATCCTATCCCCCAAATGGGTCCAGCACCTTGGATAGTTCCTTTAGATTTCTGGCTGGTTGTATTTAAAACCGAGATCAGATTCACCAGCCTGACCTGGAGATAGGTATGTATAGGATTGCAGCCTGAGCAAGGCTGGGCCAAGACATTTTGCTGCCTTAGGCAAAGGACAAGATGGTGCCCCTTCCACAGATCACATACAGAAGCTCCTGGACTGGCAATTGAACCTTACTTCAGCATTGTCAATGGGATAGCATCCTCTACTACACCTGAGACAGTAGGGGTGTACAAAATCAACTTACCTTTCCGATCCGGGGCGTCTGCAGGGTGGGGGGAGGTGATCTGTCCCTCCACCCAGAATCCTCCCTGTCTGGCTCCACTCCACAGTGAGTCTGCAGAACTGCCAGCCGGGCCCGTCCACAGCCAGACTTCCATCCGCTGCTGGGCTGCGGCCGCAATGGCTTCCAGCGTAGGGGACTCCATTTGTGTCCCTGCTTTAGCTGTGATAGGCTACGTAAATCTTTACGTTTGTTGTTGTTCAGTCGTTCAGTCGTGTCCGACTCTTCGTGACCCCATGGACCATAGCACGCCAGGCCTTCCTGTCCTGCGCTCTCTCCCGGAGCATGCTCAAGTTCATATTCATTGCATCCGTGATGCTATCTAGCCATCTCATCCTCTGCCGTCCCCTTCTTCTTTCGCCTTCAGTCTTTCCCAGCATCAGGGTCTTTTCCAGGGAGTTTTCTCTTCGCATTAGGTGGCCAAAATATTGGAGCTTCAGCTTCATTATCTGTCCTTCCAATGTCAGGGTTGATTTCCTTTAGGATGGACTGATTTGACCTCCTTGCAGTCCAGGGGACTCGTAAGAGTCTTCTCCAGCACCACAGTTCGAAAGCATCAATTCTTCGGCGCTCAGCCTTCCTTATAGTCCAGCTCTCACAGCCATACATTACTACTGGGAAAACCATAGCTTTGATTAGATGGACCTTTGTCGGCAAGGTGATGTCTCTGCTTCTTACTATGCTGTCTAGGTTTGCCATAGCTTTCCTCCCAAGGAGCAAGCATCTTTTAATTTCATGACTACAGTCGCTGTCTGCGGTGATCTTGGAAACCAAGAAAGTAAAATCTGTCACTGCTTCCATTTCTTCCCCTTCTATATGCCAGGAAGTGATAGGGCCAGATGCCATGATCTTAGTTTTTTTAATGTTGAGTTTCAAACCAGCTTTTGCACTCTCCTCTTTCACCCTCAACAAGAGGCTCTTTAGATCCTCTTCGCTTTCTGCCATTAGGGTGGTATCGTCTGCATATCGGAGGTTGTTGATAATTCTCCCGGCAATCTTAATTCCGACCTCTGATTCATCCAACCCGGCATTTCTCATGATGTACTCTGCATATAAGTTAAATAAGCAGGGTGACAATATGCAGCCTTGTCGTACTCCTTTCCCAATTTGGAACCAATCGGTTGTTCCATGTGTGGTTCTTACTGTTGCTTCTTGACCCTCGTACAGGTTTCTCAGGAGACAGGTAAGGTGGTCTGGTACTCCCATCACTTTCAGAATTTGCCACAGTTTGTTGTGATCCACACAATCAAAGGCTTTAGCGTAGTCAATGAAGCAGAAATAGATGTTTTTCTGGAATTCTCTTGCTTTCTCCATGATGCAGCGAATGTTGGCGATTTGATCTCTAGTTCCTCTGCCTCTTCGAAACCCAGCTTGTACTTCCGGTAGTTCTCGGTTCGCATACTGCTGAAGCCTAGCTTGTAGGATTTTTTTGTTCCAGATTTGTTGGCATATTGAATGCAGCACTTTAATAGCATCATCTTTTAGGATTTTAAATAGCTCGGCTGGAATACTGTCATCTCCGCTAGCTTTGTTGTTACTAATGCTTCCTAAGGCCCACTTGACTTCACTCTCGAGGATGTCCGGCTCAAGTTCAGTGACTGCACTATCATGGCTATCAGGGACATTCAGATCTTTCCTGTATAGTTCTTCTGTGTATTCTTGCCACCTCTTCTTAATCTCATCTGCTTCTGTTAGGTCCCTGCCTTCTTTGTCCTTTATCATGCCCGTCTTTGCACAAAACGTTCCCTTGAGATCTCCAATTTTCTTGAAGAGATCTCTAGTCTTTCCCATTCTGTTGTTTTCCTCAATTTCTTTGCATTGTTCATTTAAGAAGGCCTTCTTGTCTCTCCTTACTATTCTCTGGAACTCTGCATTCAGTTGGGTATATCTTCCCCTTTCTCCCTTGCTTTTCGCTTCCCTTCTTTCGTGAGCTACTTGTAAAGCCTCATCAGACAGCCACTTTGCTTTCTTGCATTTCTTTTTAAATGGGACGGATTGAGTTGCTGCCTCCTGAACAATGTTACGGACCTCCGTCCATAGTTCCCCAGGCACTCTGTCTATCAGGTCTAATCCCTGAAATCTATTCCTCACCTCCACTGTATATTCATCAGGGATATGATTTAGGTCATACCTGAACGGTTTAGTGGTTTTCCCGACGTTCTTCAATTTAAGCCGAAATTTTGCAAGAAGCAGCTCATGATCTGAGCCACAGTCAGCTCCAGGTCTTGTTTTTACTGACTGTATGGAGCTTCTCCATCTTTGGCTGCAAAGGACATAATCAATCTGATTTCGATATTGACCATCTGGTGACGTCCATGTGTAGAGTCGCCTCTTGTGCTGTTGGAAAAGAGTGTTTGCTATGATCAGCATGTTCTCTTGGCAAAACTCTATTAGCTTTTGTCCTGCTTCATTTTGTACACCAAGGCCATGCCTGCCTGTTATCCCAGTGATTTCTTGACTTCCTACTTTAGCATTCCAATCCCCTATGATGAAGAGGACATCTTTTTTTGGTGTTAGTTCTAGAAGGTGTTGTAGGTCTTCATAGAACCGATCAACCTCAGCTTCTTCGGCCTCAGTGGTTGGGGCATAGACTTGAATTACTGTGATGTTGAATGGTTTGCCTTGGATTCGTACTGAGATCATTCTATCATTTTTAAGATTGTACCCCAGTACTGCTTTTCCCACCCTTTTGTTGACTATGAGTGCTACTCCATTTCTTCTAAGGGATTCTTGCCCACAATAGTAGATATGATGGTCACCTGAATTAAATTCGCCCATGCCTGTCCATTTTAGTTCGCTGATTCCCAAGATGTCGATGTTCAATCTTGCCATCTCATGTTTGACCACCTCCAGCTTACCTTGATTCATTGATCTGACATTCCAGGTTCCTAAACAATATTGTTCTTTACAGCATCGGATTTTCTTTTCACCGCCAGACACATCCACAGCTGAGTGTCCTTTCGGCTTTGGCCCAGCCGCTTCACTCTTTCTGGCGCTACTTGGAAATACCCTCTGCTCTTCCCCAGTAGCATATTGGACACCTTCCGACCTGAGGGACTCATCTTCCGGCGTCATATCTTTTAGCCTTGTGATACGTTCCATGGGGTTTTCTTGGCAAGAATACTGGAGTGGGTTGCCATTTCCTTCTCCAGTGGACCACATTTTGTCAGAACTCTCTGCCATGACCTGTCTGTCTTGGGTGGCCCTGCACGGCATAGCCTATGGCTTCACTGAGTTACGCAAGCCCCTTCGCCACAACAAGGCAGTGATCCATGAAGGGGAATCTTTACATAGCCTAACACAAAAAGAGCAGGGACACAAATGGCGTAGCGGCCGCCATTTGTGTCCCCTGCTCTTTGACATGGTAGGCTACGTAAATCTTTTTATGTATGGCGTATTTGCGTCCCTGTTCCTTCACGCAATAGGCTACGTAAAGATTTACGTAGCCTATCACATCAAAGAGCAGGAGACGCAAATGGCGGCCGCTATGCTGGCCTCCATTTGTGTCTGCAGTTCGTCAGTCCAGCCAGCGATACAGCAATGGTGGCCATATTGCTGGGGCTTCGGAGCCAGTGGCAGGCAGGATCCGCCGGCGAGGACTTCGCAACAGAGGAGGAGGTAGGGGATCCTATCTTCCACGGACTTTGGGAGGCTAGATTCAATTGAATCTGGCCTCACTGGGGTCCATGGAGGATTTCTTCAACATCCCTAGGCATACGCAGTTCTGTCCTTCAACAGAGGGGAGCAGCCAGAGCATTCATGAGGAACAGCCAGGAGGCTGCTTCTGCCAGTTTCTGCCACCTGATGCGGTCACCTCACTCTGGCTGATGGTAGGGCCAGGCCTGATCCTGAGATTGTCTTCTGAAAAATATTATTTAGCATATTTGGTCAGCAAAGGCAAATAAAAAGGTATTCTTGGTGGCTGCCCTGCAATTATCTCCTTCTTCAAACACTCAGCAAAACTAGACTACAGCCTTCTCCTTACAAGCACTCCTCCTTGGAATAGCTTTTGCAGGTCCGCTTATTTCAGTAAGCAGGGAAAAGTGGAGTAGAATGTTATGTTTTCAAGCTGTTTAATTTGAATTGAATGCAATTGTAATAATGTGTTTGTTTTCTTTATTTTTTTTTAACCAGCCATGAAATTTTGGGATGGAAGAAGTGATACATTTTAATAGATTAGAATAGCACCCACAAGCTGCATAAAACAATATAAACTGCTATCATTTGTGCTGTAAAGGTATTGTGCAGAGCTGAGTATTAGGAAGAGAAGAAAATCCAAAGGCAAAAATCTCATTCAGTGACCTTCTAGCAATGATTCCAGCTGATGTTCTCTTTCAAATTATTATAATTAAGAGAGCACCCATTAAAAGGTTTTCATTTGTCAGATGGATGATGCTGTTTTATAACATGGCCAAATAATGTGCCCATTATGAATCTCAAGTCGAGTGCCAACAAAGTGTCTGCAACTTTTCTTGTACAGCAGCTGAAGCAGCATAGCAAAGGTCAGTTAATGACAATTTGGGAAAACGCAATGCTGCACTTAACCAGTAGTGTTCCACATTCAGATTCAGTGCCTTGAAATCACATGCCTCTGTATCCCAGTTGCTGGGGAACATGAGCAGGAGGTTGTTGTTGCATTCATGCCCCCCTTTTGGGCTTCCCATGGGCTTCTCTCTTTGTGGAGAGAAGACTGGATTAGATTGTTGGTCTCATCTAGCATGGCTCCTCGTATGTTCTTACCCAATCCTGTTTATCTGATTTGGGGTTCATCATCATTAGGTGATGTGTGGTATTTTTATGGCGGGGGGGAAACTGGGATAAGACGTCATGTGCAGAAAAGAACTGCAGTAATCTTTAGGCTCAAGCTTGAATGAATTCCACTATAAGGATTAAAATATCTTTCTCTCTCTTGCCCCCTTCAGACATTACTTCTTACTGTATGTAATTAACAGCTGCATGAAGGTGGGAGTGGGGTTGTGCCAGCTGCCCGCCCTCACCATTACATACCCTGCCAGCCCCACCTCCCAGCATCCATGCATTGGGAGAATGTCTACAATGGGGAAGTAATTTCATTTCATTTATTATATTTCTGTACTGCCCCATAGCTGAAGCTCTCTGGGCGGTTGGCGAAAATTAAAAACCATTAAAACACATTATACAAAGTACAAAAAAGCATTTACATAAAAACCATATAAACAGATAGCACACACACACGGTCAACATATATCTAAAAACAATTAGATAAACAATCAGCCAAAGATTATCCAGGACCTAATTAAAACTCATTATATGCTGCCAAATGCCTGAAGGAAGAGGACAGTTTTAACCTGACACTGAAAAGATAACGATGTTGGTGCCAGGCGGGCCTCATCGAGGAGATTATTCTAGAATTGGGAGGCCACCACTGAGAAGGCCCTCTCTCTTATTGCTTTCCTCTGAGCCTCCCCCAGAGGAGGCACCAGGAGGAGGGCCTTAGATGCAGAACATAGTGTATGGGTTGGTTCATGCTGGGAGAAGTACTACACCAGCCAAACACAAATAGGCTATCACTTTGAACTAGAACCCCTGCGATTGCTATTCACATGAGGGAAGAACTACAGACCAATCAGTCTGACATCAATCCCTGGGAAAATTCTGAAGCAGATTATAAAGCAATCAGTATGTAAGCACCTTGAAAACAATGCAGTGATTACTTGAAGCCAACATGGATTTGTCAAGAACAAATCCAGCCAGATGAATCTGATCTCATTTTTTGATCAGGTAACCTCCCTTGTGGACTGTGGGAATGTTGTGGACATAATATATCTTGACTTCAGCAAAGCTTTAAACAAAGTGCCCCATAAAATCCTGATGAGCAAACTAGCTCAAAGTGAGCTAGATGAAACAACTATCAGGTTGATCCACAGTTAGCTACAGAATCGGACTCAAAGAGTGCTGATCAATGGGATCTTCTCAAACTGGGTAAAGATAATGAGCGGGGTACTGCAGGGCTCAGTCCTGGGCCCAGTGCTCTTCAACATTTTTATTAATGTTCTGTACTGTAGGAGGAGGTGCAGGGAATGCTTCTCAGATTTGCAGATGAAACAAAATTGGGCAGGACAGCTAAAACCTTGGAAGACAGAAACATAATTCAAAGTGATCTTCATAGACTGGAGCACTGGACGGAAAACAACAGAATGAAATTTAATAGGGATAAATGCCAAGTTCTGCACCTAGGAAAAAGAAACCAAATGCACAGTTACAAGATGGGGGATACTTGGCTCAACAATACTACAAGTGAGAAGGATCTTGGAATTGTTGTAGATCACAAGCTGAATATGAGCCAACAATGTGATGTGGCTGCAAAAAAGGAAAATGCTCTTTTGGGCTGCATTCATAGAAGCATAGCTTCCAAATCCCGGGAAGTACTAGTTCCCCTCTACTCAGCACTGGTTAGGCCTCATCTGGAATATTGTGTCCAGTTCTGTATGCCACACTTTAAGAAGGATGCAGACAAACTGGAGAGGGTTCAGAAGAGGGCAACAAAGATGATCAGGGGACTGGAAACAAAGCCCTATGAGGAGAGACTGAAAGAACTGGGCATGTTGAGCCTTGAGAAGAGAAGACTGAGGGGAGACAGGATAGCGCTCTTCAAGTACTTGAAAGGTTGTCCCAGAGAGGAAAGCCAGGATCTCTTCTTGATCATCCCAGAGTGCAGGACACGGAATAACAGGCTCAAGTTACAGGAAGCCAGATGCTGACTGGACATCAGGAAAAACGTCCTGACTGTTACAGCAATACGACAGTGGAACCAATGACCTAGGGAGGTGGTGGGCTCTCCCACACTGGAGGCATTCAAGATGAGGCTGGACAGCCATTTCTCGGGGATGCTGTGACTTGGATTCCTGCACTGAGCAGGGGGTTGAACTCGATGGTCTTATAGGCCCCTTCCAACCCTACTATTCTATGATTCTATGTATGCCTGAATGGGGGTTCTATTTCATAACACTGGAACTTAGGATATCCTATATATTGGTCAGAAGTGGGTTCAGAATAAAGAAAAGTATGTAATTTATGTTATTGAATATATATCTTGTCTTCGGTTCATAACAAGACCTGCAAAACAAGATTTGCAAAAGCACAATTAACTTCTGCAATTCGTTGCTTTACTATGTTGTTGGGCAAACAGCAGAGTTTACTTTTGAAAAAAGTAGACAAATTCATGGAAGATAGGTCTGCCTGTCTTTGTTAGCTAGGGCAGTCAAGAAAAGGTATCTGAGTGCACAGCAGCAGCACATCTTGGCTGGATTGCTGGATGCTAGAGAGTTTAGGGGGAACATGGGGGGCATCTATTGAGCCACTGTTCAATGGTGTTGAGCTTTTGAGCTGATTGAGGAGGGAAATTCTTATGTTCTTATTGTCTTTGCTTATTTTTTTATTGCATAGAATCTCACTTTATTGATTTTTCCCTTTGCTTACAACGCTGACACCCCTGTTGACAAAACCACACTATGCTAAGATTCATATCTAAACACATTGTGTTGGTAATGCAAATTCTGCAGCACACTCCAAAGATTTGACTCTCTTGAACAGGAGGAAGATAGGTTAAAGTTGTGCAGTTCTTCTACCTTGTTGTTGCTGTTGTTGGTTTAGCAAAAAAAAAAGTCCTCTAAAACTGATTCAAAGCCTTCCGACAACGTCAGATGGGGAAAGAAGTGTGGGCATCAAAATCTGAATCTGGCAAGCTCCTCAGACTACTAGCAGAAGCAGCAACTGGTATCAAGCTTGTTGCTGTCAGGAGGACACAGAAATCACACATGCTGGGAGGAAAAGAAGAGCTCCACTGGATCTTAACAATAAAGAAAAAAATGTTCAGTATTTTTAAAACATGAAAAATTGTATGAGTCTATAGCCTCTGGCACTGTTCCTGCAGTTTTTGTTTTGTTTTTGTTTTTACAAGTACTGAGTATGGAGGAAGCAATGTTTCTTGTGACAATGAAATTGTTTTTCTAGTTCGTCACTTTGTGGTTCCTGTACCTTTTCCATAGATCACTTTTTTTAAAAAAGTATCTTTACCACCTGGCGTGATTCCAATAAAATCATTTCAAATTCCAATTGTTAGACTATGGAAAGATATAGGTGAGACTTCTCTGGTTTAATAAAGAACAGATCACATACCATATATAAAAATCTCAACTGAACCCAAACGAATGGAGGGTTTTATGCAGTTATCCTCCATAATCAGAGAGTAACACTGAAAATAATGCAAGGCAGTTTGTTTAATGATGTTTCAATATGACCAAAAGCCAAAGGTTTACAATTTTCTTCCCTTTTTCCTAAATGTTTCAGTATATGTGCTTTTAGTTTCAGCATGTTGTCTGAAGCAAATTGTTTCTCTACAGCACCAAATTCAGCAAAGCTTAATGTTTAGGGTACATCTTTGCCTTCCAGACCACTCTGGTACATTTAAAAGAAAAACACATATTTACTTATCAAAACCACTTTGTCATTTCAGACATGAACACGCTTTCATTTACAATCACAGCTTCAAACAAAACAGAGCATTGTCCTCCATGCTTCCCTATACCTCTCTCTGTAAGCAACCTTTTTCTTCAGGGGGCAGCAATTTTAACTTACTAACACGAATCTGTATTTCAGGCCCAGTGGTGCAGCTAGGTAATTTTAGACCCCGAACTTAATGGTCCAATGGGGGCTTCCCTTTAGATGGCCATATGTATTATTTCAGTTGTGAAACACATAACTTAACACTTCTGTTCTCCACCCGACCCCCACCCGTCCATACTTTACAAGTGCTTCTACATTCCTAATTTTTTTAACAACAAAACAAATAAACGAACACTCTTATTACTAACCCTGATAAAAAGAAATACTCTCCGCATGTGCAGTTTCACATTTTAAACTCGCTTAAATAAAGCTCCATCATGACTACAAGAACGAAATGGAGTTTGGTTCTGCTGCCCTGATGCAAAACACGTTTTCTTGAGAATAAGCACCACTTTGTTGTAGTTAGAGATAGTATATATTTTAAAGGAAAAATAATAAAATGAGCACCTGTAACCATGTGTATGCTCAACTAGCCTCCTGACTCTCTCCCTCTGTCTCTCTCTTTAATGCCCGTGTCAGCCAGGTGGTGATGAGAGGCCTGTTTGTTCCTACCCCAATCACCTGCCACTTTCTGGGTTTTCACTGGGGGCGGGGCTGGGGGGCCTTGAGTTTTGGCCCCACAGTCAAGCCCTATCTGCACCACTGTTCAGTCCTGCACACATTGCTTGTGACTCACAGGTGAAACACATTTATTACATTTCTACACTGCCCAATTGCCAAAGCCACATATTGTCACATGTCAGGCACCTGACAACCTCTCTGTTTTTGAAATGCCTGTGAGGCAGGAAAAGTGGGTGGCCCAGCAAGCCACCATACATGCTTGGTAGGCTATGTTCAGTTCAACAGCCACATGTGATGCACTTCCCTCCTACTTGGCAATGGCAGATTCATCGACAAGTCGAAAGTCTATGATTCATTCCTAAGGACACAAGGAGCTGCGTTCCCTGACGTGACCCACATTATGTAGTCATGCCCCTGACATCCAGGCATACAGTGTGAATGTCTGTAGGGAGGGGGCTTTTGTGCATACGCTTGTGGTACCTCATGGAAAGGCTGCTGCTACATAGATGAGTGGGCACAATTAAGGATGGGCGGATTCTCTACCTTCCAGTCCCATGGGGAATCCACCCGGGGGGGGGAGGCGATCCATTCCTCCCCCCTGGAATCCTCTGGAATGGCTCCGCGTTGGGAGGATTCCGCAGACCGGCACTCCTGCTCTGTATCGTTTGCGATACAGTAATGGCAGCTGCCATTACCATATTCCTTGGAGAATATGGCTGCAATTAGGTTAAACTCAGAGCTTTATGGCCGCAAGTGGCATCCGCTATGCCATCTGCGGCTGTCTTTCTCCAAGGAATAGAGTAATGGCAGCCGCCATTACCTCATCGCAAATGATCCAGAGCAGGAGTGCTGGTCCATGAGGGATCCTCAGGATGCGGATGTGAGTGGTAGGGATGGCGGAGAATTCTGCCATGGATTTCAGTGAGGCTGAATGCACTGGCATTAGGCCCCCGAAACCCGTGGCAGAACAGCCTCCCAACCCCCGCCACCCCACAGAATCCCCCCCGGGATGAAGCTTACCTGGGGTGGATGTTCCAGAGGCAGCGGCGGCTCCGGTGGCGGCTTTGGTGGTGGCAGCGGCGGCGGCAGCTGGTCTATGCCATTTGCGTAGCTGCCTTTACCATGATAGGCTACGTAAATACTTACGTAGCCTATCACGGAAAGAGCAGCAGTGCAAAGGTGTAGCGGCTGCTGTTTGCGCCCCTGCTCTTTGCCATGATAGGCTACGTAAATACTTACGTAGCCTATCACGGCAGCCTGGCAGAACGCAAATGGCAGCCGCTACGGCAGCCACCATTTGAGGCAGCAGCCAGCCGTGGCCGGAACTCTGGCTGCGGACGGCCCTGGCTGGTGGCTCTGCGGAGCCGCCGCAGAGCAGAGCCAGCCCAGGGAGAATTCCAGGGGGAGGGATGGAGCGCCTCCCCCCCACCGCAAATCAAAGCTGCGAAAAGGTAAATGACTTTCCTACATCCCTAGTGAGTGGTGCCCTTCTGCCACGGATTCTGGAGGCCGGATTCCAAAGAACCCGGCCTCATTTGAGTCCACGGCAGAATTCTCCGCCATCCCTAGGCACAATAGCAAATGCTCATTGGAAAAAAGAAAGACTTAAATAATGGTTGTGGAAGGGCAGGGCAATAGCCAAGAACAGGCATACTGTCAGTCTTATGCCTAGACAAATTCCATAAAGGCATTCACCTCTTTAATGCAGTATACACTTTTGGAAGAAAAATACTGCAAGAGGAGCACAATAACGCCGTATTCACTGTGCTATCTCATTGTGTGATTTGTTATTGCCACTTGTGTAAAAAATCTGATAGCCTGGATGCCCCCTAGAAGCATGGAATGTGGCCCGCAGTGTGGCCCATCTTCCTGCAACTCCTTGTGAGTCAGAGATTTTGCATTAGATTCCTATAAGCCGGGAGTGGTGAACCTCTTTCAGCTTGAGAGATGAATTCCATTTTGGAGAAGCTCTTGGGGCCGTGTTCCAGTGGCGGGCAGGGCCGAAGGCAAAAGGGGAGGAGCATCCTTTATATTTGTGCGACTTTTTAACTTTGTCCAATTAAAAGAGCTGGAGATGTCTGCATCCAGGCAAGCTCTTCTCCTCTGCTTTTCTGTACATTCTGAGAGCAACTGAAGGATTTTGAGTATTCCAGGTCAAGGCATGCATCATATGAAATGTCCTGTCTATCGTATCTCAGCAACCTAGAGGCTGCTTGTTGATGTCCAAGACTTGTGGCCTCTCCAGGTTGCTAAATTCAATGAGGACTCCAGTTAGTTGGATTGCATGATTCATGAGGTTTCTGACATCTGATCTGAGAGGCATTTAGGGCCAAACTGCATGCTTTGATAAACATATTTTTATTCTGAAGAGAAGGCAGTTGCAGGCCCACAAATCAGACTGTGCTCCTGATCCAGATTGCAGGTTCAAACCAGTTTCCTGCTGAAAATCCCCCACTGGCTGCTATTTGCATCTGAAACTGGAGTTCACTGCATGCAACACCTTCTGGGGCAAATCCCTGGCAAGGAGGTGGGATTTTTGGCAGAAAACGTGTGCAGGGACCTGATCCATTCTGGGAACATGTTCCAGATCACAGCCCATTGCTTTTTTTTTTTTTGCTTCAAAATAGAAGAGGCCAGTTTAACAAAGTTTTTGCTCCCTTCATAACCCAAACCCACAAAATAACCCCAAATGAGCTATAAGGATTTTTTTTTTTTTACAGAAGTGTGCCGATTTTGTGTTATTATGTTATTTTATTTTGATCAATGGTAATATAACACCCCAAACAAAGAGTTCTGTGACAGGTTTAGGAATAAAAAAATCAAATAATAAAATACAAAAATACAATATGAAAATAAAAACTGAAACAGGCTAAAACCATTGTTTATCATACTGAGGGTATCTTATGATCGTGTAGAGAGAAGTAATCGTGGCTTTTCTCTGCACCATGGCGCGTGCTGCGTGTGTGACCACCATTTGCATAGTTCCCCACAATGCAATGCGGGTGGCGTGTTGTCCTACAACCCTCCACTGCACATTGTAGGTTGTAGGGTGGATACGAAGCCACTCCCCACCAAGCCATGTGCTGGGTTCGGGCAACACGCCAACCCGCACTTCTGTGGTGGTAATTATATAAATGGTGGTTGCACACGTGGCACATGGAGGGGGCGGGTGGAGAAGTCATGATAGCTTCTTCTGTCTATGTGATCATTCAAACTCAGTCACTATGTAGCTTGTCCCTTACTCTAACATATTCCCATGCCACTGATTTTCAGGCTATTTTCCACAGTTTGTAAAAATGTGCATTTCATTCATTTATACACAGGTGAAGTAACAATAATTTGGTTTTCTAACATTTAAAACATGCAAAACCAACTTTCAAAAAGATAAACCAGGATGAGTATGAGGAGGGTTAACTTTTTTCTTCCTGTGCCCCCTGCCTCCATCCCCCTTCCCTTTTCACATCAAGAAGCCACATAGTTGTACAATGATTTAAGATGTTGCAACTTTTCCTCAAAAATGCAGGATGAGGGCAAAACTGCCAGCTTTACTTACTAGGATTCTCCTTCCCCTCTCCCCCGTTTTCTTTCAACTGGGAAAGATTTTTGCTTCCTTCATAACCTAAACCCACAAAATAACCCCAAATGAGCTATAAGGAATATTTTTTTTTACAAAAGATTTATTGAAATGAATGTGGCATGAATATGCACATGTTTTCAATTTCCCGAGGCATGTTGATGTTTTCAGTCTCCTCAGCCCTCTTACGCCAGCCTCGCTCAACACCCACCCCACTGCTGGGAGTCTTCATCGACAGATACAGGGCAGAGTGGTGTTAAGATAACACTGCGGTGGAAGAGAGCCTTGACCTGCTTACTCTGTGTAATAAAATCTATTCAGCTGTGCTCCTAATTTCATCAACTTATACAAGTCAACACCAGACATTAATGAGGAAAGGTTTCCAATTAGACACAGTCTGAGACTGACCCAGCTTCTCAGTAACCTTCAATTGTCAGCAATAAAAAGGACAGCTCAATATGATATGGATCATTCATTCCAAATCTCCACAACTCATTTATGACAAACACAACTAGTGGACCATACGGAACTGCTGAATTGTTTTCCATTATGCTCTGGCACATTGGCAGGAGACGACTCTGCTAATGATCTTTAGTGGCTTTTCTGTACAGAGGACAGCTAATGAGCAAGCAGGGCTGCCATGGTGGGGGTCAATAGCGATCCGGATTGCCAAGTGACAGCACCAGGCACAGGAAGAGGCAGAGGAGATGCTGTTGCTTCTAGTAACTGGTTTGTAGGAGGGGAGTGTTGGCAGGTCTATGAGCATCTCCACACCAGCCTAAAATCCTGCATTTAAAAGGGGGCTTTCTGCTTCCATTTTAAATGCAGGATCACAACAGACTCCCTTCACATGGGCTCCCTTTTCCCCCTCCCCTTTCCCCCTCCTCCCCCTTATCAGAGTCTTCCAAATGTTTCATTGATCCAGCTCCTCTTCTCACAGCTTTTCCTTTTTCACAGAGGGAACTCAAACAGAACACAAGTGGGGTAGTTGGATAGCTCATTGTTGTTGTTCAGTCGTTCAGTCGTGTCCGACTCTTCGTGACCCCATGGACCATAGCACGCCAGGCCTTCTTGTCCTGCGCTCTCTCCCGGAGCGTGCTCAAGTCCATATTCATTGCATCGGTGATGCTATCTAGCCATCTCATCCTCTGCTGTCCCCTTCTCCTTTTGCCTTCAATCTTTCCCAGCATCAGGGTCTTTTCCAGGGAGTTTTCTCTTTGCATTAGGTGGCCAAAATATTTGAGCTTCAGCTTCAGTATCTGTCCTTCCAATGAGCACTCAGGGTTGATTTGCTTTAGTATTGACTGATTTGACCTCCTTGCAGTCCAGGGGACTCAGAAGAGTCTTCTCCAGCACCACAGTTCGAAAGCATCGATCCTTTGGTGCTCAGCCTTCCTTATAGTCCAGCTCTCACAGCCATACGTTGCTACTGGGAAAACCATAGCTTTGTTTATATGGACCTTTGTTGGCAAGGTGATGTATCTGCTTCTGACTATGCTGTCTAAGTTTGCCATAGCTTTCCTCCCAAGGAGCAAGCGTCTTTTAATTTCATGACTACAGTCACCATCTGCGGTGATCTTGGAGCCCAAGAAAATAAAATCTGTCACTGCTTCCATTTCTTCCCCTCCTGTATGCCAGGAAGTGATGGGGCCATCACAATTAATGAACACAATTAATGTTGAGTTTCAAACCAGCTTTTGCACTCTCCACTTTCACCCTCAACAAGAGGCTCTTTAGATCCTCTTCACTTTCTGCCATTAGGGTGGTATCGTCTGCATATCGGAGGTTGTTGATAATTCTCCCGGCAATCTTAATTCCGACCTGTGAGTCATCCAACCCGGCATTTCTCATGATGTACTCTGCATATAAGTTAAATAAGCAGGGTGACAATATGCAGCCTTGTTGTACTCCTTTCCCACTTTTGAACCAATCGGTTGTTCCATGTCCGGTTCTTACTGTTGCTTCTTGACCCTCGTACAGGTTTCTCAGGAGACAGGTAAGGTGGTCTGGTACTCCCATCACTTTAAGAATTTGCCACAGTTTGTTGTGATCCACACAATCAAAGGCTTTAGCGTAGTCAATGAAGCAGAAATAGATGTTTTTCTGGAATTCTCTTGCTTTTTCCATGATCCAGCGAACGTTGGAGATTGGATCCCTAGTTCCTCTGCCTCTTTGAAACTCAGCTTGTACTTCTGGTAGTTCTCGGTTCACATACTGCTGAAGCCTAGCTTGTAGGATTTTGAGCATAACCTTGCTGGCATGTGAAATGAGCGCAATTGTACGGTAGTTTGAACACTCTTTGGCATTGTCCTTCTTTGGAATTGGAATGTAAACTGACCATTTCCAGTCTTGTGGCCATTGTTGAGTGTTCCAAATTTGATGGCATATTGAGTGCAGCAGTTTAACAGCATCATCTTTTAGGATCTTAAATAGCTCAGCTGGAATATTGTAATCTCCGCTAGCTTTGTTGTTAGTAATGCTTCCTAAGGCCCACTTGACTTCACTCTCGAGGATGTCTGGCTCAAGTTCAGTGACCGCACTCTCATGACTGTCAGGGACATTCAGATCTTTCCTGTATAGTTCTTCTGTGTATTCTTTCCACCTCTTCTTAATGTCATCTGCTTCTGTTAGGTCCCTGCCTTCTTTGTCCTTTATCATGCCCATCTTTGCACAAAACGTTCCCTTGAGATCTCCGATTTTCTTGAAGAGATCTCTAGTCTTTCCCATTCTGTTGTTTTCCTCGATTTCTTTGCATTGTTCATTTAAGAAGGCCTTCTTCTCTCTCCTTGCTATTCTCTGGAAGTCTGCATTCAGTTGGGTATATCTTCCCCTTTCTCCCTTGCTTTTCGCTTCCCTTCTTTCCTCAGCTTCTTGTAAAGCCTCATCAGACAGCCACTTTGCTTTCTTGCATTTCTTTTTCTTTGGGATGGATTGAGTTGCTGCCTCCTGAACAATGTTACGGACCTCCGTCCATAGTTCCTCAGGCACTCTGTCTATCAGGTCTAATATCTTAAATCTATTCCTCACGTCCACTGTATATGCATAAGGGATATGATTTAGGTCATACCTGAATGGTTTAGTGGATTTCCCTATGTTCTTCAATTTAAGCCAAAATTTTGCAACAAGAAGCTCATGATCTGAGGCACAGTCAGCTCCAGGTCTTGTTTTTACTGACTGTATAGAGCTTCTTCATCTTTGGCTGCAAAGGACATAATCAATCTGATTCGATATTGACCATCTGGTGATGTCCATGTGTAGAGTCGCCTCTTGTGCTGTTGGAAAAGAGTGTTTGCTATGATCAGCGTGTTCTCTTGGCAAAACTCTATTAGCCTTTGTCCTGCTTCATTTTGTACACCAAGGCCATGCCTAGGGTTGGCGGAGAATTTCTCCACAAATATTCGGGAGGCCGAGCACCGACGCATTCGGCCCCCCGAAAGTGTTGGGGAAATTCTCTGCTGGCCCCTCACCCCCCCCAGGATGGGACTTACCTTTGGTGAATGTCCCTCTCGGCGGCGGGTCCCGGCGACATTTTGGCGGCGTTTCGGCGGGGGCAGGGGCGGCGGCCGGTCTCCTGACTGGCTGCCGCCACCGCCATTGCAAAAAAAAAAAGTAAATTAAAAAAAAAACCACACACCCGTGATAGGCTATGTAATGATTTACGTAGCCTATCACAGCTAGATTTCCAAAGTCAGCCGTGATAGGCTACGTAAATCGTCACGTAGCCTATCACGGGTGACTTTGGGGGAAAAAAAAAAAGTGCGTACGCAAATGGCGGTGCCCATGTGGCGCCATTTGCGTTCCTTATTTTGGCATGTCTAGTCTATGTAAAGATTTATGTAGACTATGGCGAAAATAAGGGAACGCTATTTGCATACGTGCTTTTTTTTTTTTTCCCAAAGTCACCCGTGTTAGGCTACGTGACGATTTACATAGCCTATCATGGCTGACTTTGGAAATCTAGCCGTGATAGGCTATGTAAATCATTACGTAGCCTATCACGGGTGTGTGTGTGTGTTTTTACTTTTTTTTTCGCGGCCGGGTAGACGGGGCGCTCCTACCCGGCCTGAATTTTGCCGGCGAGGGATGGGGCGCCTCCCCCCGGCCTGAATTTCGGGGGGAGAAGCGAAGCACCTCCCCACCACCGCGAAGCAAGCTGCGGGACAAGGTAAGTCCCTTTCGTCCATCCCTAGCCATGCCTGCCTGTTATCCCGGTGATTTCTTGACTTCCTACTTTAGCATTCCAATCCCCTATGATGAAGAGGACATCTTTTTTTTGGTGTTAGTTCTAGAAGGTGTTGTAGGTCTTCATAGAACCGATCAACCTCAGCGTATTCGGCCTCAGTGGTTGGGGCATAGACTTGAATTACTGTGATGTTGAATGGTTTGCCTTGGATTCATACTGAGATCATTCTATCATTTCTGAGATTGTACCCCAGTACTGCTTTTCCCACCCTTTTGTTGACTATGAGTGCTATTCCATTTCTTCTAAGGGATTGTTGCCCACAGTAGTAGATATAATGGTCACCTGAATTAAATTTGCCCATGCTTATCCATTTTAGTTCGCTGATTCCCAAGACGTTGATGTTCAATCTTGCCTTCTCATGTTTGACCACCTCCAGCTAGGGGTGCACGAAAGCCACTTACCTGCTCTCGCAGCTTGCTTCGCGGTGGGGGGGAGGCGTTTCGCTGCTGCCCCCAAAGTTCAGGCCGGGGGGGAGGCTTCCCTCCTCGCCCGGCCGAAATTCAGGCCGGAGGGGAGGCGTCTCGCCTCGGCCGGCCGCGAAATAAAAAGTTAAAAAAAAAACGCCCCCGTGATAGGCTACGTGACCATTAACGTAGCCTATCACGGCTAGATCTGCAAAGTCAGCCATGATAGGCTACGTTAATCGTCACGTAGCTTATCACGGGTGACTTAAAAAAAAAGAAAAAGTGCGTACGCAAATGGCGGCCCCCATAGGGAGCCGCCATTCGCGTTCCTTATTTGGTCGCTGTAGTCTACGTAAATCTTTACGTAGACTACGGCGAAAATAAGGGCAATGCAAATAGCGTTGCCCTTATTTTCACCATAGTCTACGTAATCTTTACGTAGACTACAGTGACCAAATAAGGAATGTGAATGGCGGCTCCCTATGGGGGCCGCCATTAGCCGTACGCGCTTTTTTTTTTTTTAAAGTCACCCGTGATAGGCTACGTGACGATTTACGTAGCCTATCACGGCTGACTTTGCAAATCTAGCCATGATAGGCTACGTTAATCGTCACGTAGCCTATCACGGGGGCGTTTTTTTGTTTTTTACTTTTATTGGAATGGCGGTGGCGGCAGCCAGTCGAAAGACCGGCTGCCGCCTCTGCCCCTGTTGAAGACCTGCTGAACTGCTGCCGGGACCCGCCGCTGGGAGGGACATTCGGGAAAGGTAAGTCCCATCCCGGGGGGGGGGGGGGCGGTGGGCGGTGGGGGTGTGGAGAATTTCTCCCCGAAACTACTTCGGGGGGCCGAATACATTGGCACTTGGCCCCCCGAAGTTTCGGGGAGAAATTCTCCCCCATCCCTACCTCCAGCTTACCTTGATTCATTGATCTTACATTCCAGGTTCCTAAACAATATTGTTCTTTACAGCATCGGACTTTCTTTTCACCACCAGACACATCCACAGCTGAGTGTCCTTTTGGCTTTGGCCCAGCCGCTTCACTCTTTCTGGCGCTACTTGGAAATACCCTCTGCTCTTCCCCAGTAGTATATTGGACACCTTCCGAGCTGAGGGGCTCATCTTCTGGCGTCATACCTTTTAGCCTTGTGATACATTCCATGGGGTTTTCTTGGCAAGAATACTGGAGTGGGATGCCATTTCCTTTTCCAGTGGACCACATTTTGTCAGAACTCTCTGCCATGACCTGTCTGTCTTGGGTGGCCCTGCACGGCATAGCTTATGGCTTCATTGAGTTATGCAAGCCCCTTCGCCACAACAAGGCAGTGATCCATGAAGGAGTTGATAGCTCATTATCTCCAATCTATTTAAAAATGAAATAAAGGTCATTTAGTGCAGGAGATGCCCTGGAGGTTCACGTCGTCGTTTAAAGGGCCTGCAAACTTCTGCGAGTGAGCAATCTCAAGAGCAGGATAAAAGCTCCATGTGAAGAAGTCCTATGTCTTGGAGGCAATGCTATTCAAACAAATACAAATGGGGCCTGGAACAAATTGTTGCTGTGTGGAGTGCTCCCATTCAGTGACCCAGCCAGCTATGCTCTTTTCCGGGGTATTCCGTTCCATTCACCCTCTCCCCCTTTTCTGCTCCTCCTCCCTCCACAGACACTCAGCATCATGTGGCCACTGACCATGATCAGTCCTCACTGAACTGCTTTGAGGTGGTGGTTGTATTTTTCGCCTCCTTAGCTCAGCCTTCTCAAACAAGATGGTTTGGATTTCAACTCCCATCAGCCTCAGCTAGCATAGGCAGTGTTCAGGAATGCTAGGAGATGTAGTCCAATTACAGGCACCAGATTGGGGAAGGCTGTCTTAGGGTTTTTTTCCCTAAAGGTTTTGTCCACTTCTGCAAACCTCGGGGTTCTTTTGAGCATGCTGAGACTTCTCCCTTGTTTCTCAGTAGCCCTGTTTTGGCTGCACAGGCATCATAAGTCAGCGCCCTGCGTTCATATAGATCTGTAAAAAAAAAGTTCAAGTATGTGTAGTTTGTTCCTCTCATTTTTTTTCTTGCATTATTTTTATTGTAATTATTAAGTGTAGACCCATGGGGGAAACTGGCAAAGGGGAGGGTTTTCCCCATCTTTTAATCTTTTTTCCCCATGCTTCTTATCCAGTCCAAGTAACTAGACCAGAGGGACCGCAGACATAAGTGCATCAAATGTACATCCAATGCAGATACACTGAATTTAGTGCTATGCATGGACATCCCATTGACAGCAGTGTAGAGGAAATAGACAACATCTGCACTCAGAAGTGCCTTTCACTGCCCACCCAATTTATGCATAGCCACAATGCAACACCAGCTCCACTCTGACCTGTTCTGACATATTAGGAATAAATATCCCCAAATGAGAATTTAGCTATTGAACTGGCCATTGAACACCCCACATTAACCAACTGGCATTTCTGTGTGAATGAGGTTTTTCGCCAGACCTTGAATGTGCTGATTTGGTGCATCTGATCCTTATGTGCTTCACAACAGTCTGCTGATCTTCGTGTTGGTGTGTGTAGAGACTGCCTGACATCGCTGCATGTTCTTGGTAGCTACGGTGTTGGCATTCAAAAGCTGCACATGCTAGAACAGTGGGGTACATACTGCTAAATGTGGAAGTGCAGGCGCTCATCATGATGCCCCCATAGCCACACCCCAGGGAGAGTAAAAAAAAATTAGGCAGCTTTTTGGATCCATATCAACAAACCAGTCCTAGCAGTTTTCATCTCCACCAGGACCTGCTCTTTTGAAAAGCTAATGGATCTTAACTGCCTGATCTAGACTAAGCCACCCCAAAACACCTTGCAACACAACAGGGATAGCTCACAACATTATATTGCTGCAGGGCATATCTGTTTTCCCACCAGTTAAGGTCATAAGAATGTAAGAAGAGCCCTGATGGATCAGACCAAGAGTCCATCTAATCCAGCTTCTGTTCACACAATGGCCAACCAGCCGTTGACCAGGAACCCACCAGCAGAGCACAAGCGCAACAGCCCCCTCCCACCCATGTTCCCCAGCAACTGATGTACATAGGCTCACTGCCTCTGATACTGGAGGTATCAGAGGCAGTTATGAGGATTGTTAAGCTCAGGGGGAACAGGGAAGCCTGCAGGGGATGGCAGAGGACACCATTGTCCCTAGGAATGTACAGGTTTTATTAAATCTGTTCTGTCTGCATTTTGGAGATTGTCAGGCATCTCTCATTCCATCATCCGCTCACTGATGGAATTAGATTTTTTTTAGGGAATTTCATTCCTTTGTGCAAATGTATATTTGCTAGGGCTGTGCATTGCTTCAGTGCCAAATCCAAATCCTGAAGTGAATCAGGGCACTTTGGGGGTGCCTTGGTGAGATCTGAAGCAAATCAGGCCAGCACTGTGGCACTCTGAAGTGAAACAGGTCACCGACGAAGCGCCTCAGTCCGCCTCAGAGATTCTGGGCTTTTTTGATGCCTTCTGAAGCCCAGACAGCCTGTCTCCAAAATGTATCAACTTGAGAAAGATCAGGGGCAGGGGGCGGGAGGAGGGAGTGAGCTTTGGCAAATGGCAACTCTAGTTGCCAAATTAGGGCTGAACGTAACCCAGCAGTCTCCAATCAGTGACTGTAGTGAAGGTCGGGGTGGGGGAGGAATACTGGATATATTGGAGAAAAAAGCCTGCATTTGTTCATTGCAAGAGAGAGATCTGATGGTGTTACTGGAGAGAGCTCTGAAGTTAATTGGCTAGATCTGTGGTGTGTGTGTGTGTTTGTGTTGGACTCTTTCCCACCCTTTCTTCATAGTTTTCTGGCTACATCCTTTAAAAAAAACACCAAAATATATTTAAAAAGTACTTTCCTTCCCATGTTCTTAGCTCGTTCCCTCTCCCTGCCCTTCTTGATTCCCACATATTGAAATACAGTGAGCAAAGCACTACATCTATTATTTAAATTTAGGGATGTACGAAAGTCACTTACCGTTTCGCGGATCTAGGCATGTACGAAAGTCCCTTACCTTGCCCGAAATTTGATTCGCGGTGGGGGGGAGGCGCTCCGTCCCTCTCCCCAAAATTCTGGCTGGGGGGGAGGCGCCCCGTCCCCCCCCAAATTCTGGCCGGTGGGGAGGCACCCCATCCCTCCCGCCACGAATCCTGCCGGCCGGGAATGCAAATGGCGGTGGCCGTAGCCGCCGCCGTTTGCATCCCTGCAGTCAGCCGTGATAGGCTACATAAATGTTTACATAGCCTATCACGGCTGAGTGAAAAGAAAAAAAACCCATGGGCGCCGCCATTTGCGTTCCTTATTTTGGCACATGTAGTCTACATAAATGTTTACGTAGACTACACATGCCAAAATAAGGAACGCAAATGGCGGCGCCCAGGGGCGCTGCCATTTGCGTACGCACGGTTTTTTTTTCTTTCACTCAGCCGTGATAGGCTACGTAAAGATTTACGTAGCCTATCACGGTATTTTTAAAAAATCTAGCCATGATAGGCTACGTAAATGTTTATGTAGCCTATCACTTTTTTTGGTGTTTTTTTTTTACTGGAAACAGCGGCGGAAGCTGGTCGGACAACCGGCCGCCGCAGCCGCCGGTGCTGCACCGCCACCGAACTGCCGCCGGAGCTGCCGCCGCCAGGGATATTCGCACAAAGTAAGTCCCGTCCCGGGGGGGCGGGGGGGCGGCAGACCGTTTCTCCACTGATTTCGGGGGCATTTGCCAGCGCATTCGGCCTTCCTGAGATTCATGGCGAAATTCTCTGACATCCCTATGCGGATCTGCTTCGTGGGGGGGGGAGGCGCTCCGTCCCTCCCCCCGGAATCCTCGACGGGGGAGGGAGGTGCTCTGTCCCTCCCCCCAGAATCCTGCTCAGCCGGCTCCGCTCCATGGGGATTCCACGGAGCCACCGGCTGGCTCCGCCCGCAGCCAGACATCTGGCCGCTGGGCAGCAGAAACGCAAATGGCAGTGGCCGTAGCCGCTGCCATTTGTGTCCCTGTACTTAACCGTGATAGGCTACGTAAATATTTACGTAGCCTATCATGGCGAAGTAAAAAAAAACCCGTACGCAAATGGCGGCGGCTACAGCAGCAGCCAGTTGCGTTCGCTATTTTTCGCCGTTCTAGCCTACGTAAATATTTACGTAGGCTAGAATGGCGAAAAATAGCAAACACAAATGGCGGCCGCCATAGCCACTGCCATTTGCATATGCTGCGACCAGCCGCAGCCGGCCAGGAGACCAGCCGCTGCCGCCCCTGCCACCCCCGCAACTGCCGCCCCCGCACCTGCCGCCCCGCCGCACCTTCTGCCGCGACCGCCCCCACTGCACCTGCCACCCCCGCTGCCGCACCTGCTGCCGCCGCTGCCCCTGCCGCCGCCACCACACCTGCCACCCCCACTACCTCACCTGGTGCCCCCGCCGCTGTACCTTCCGCAGCCGCACCTGCTGCCCCCACCGCTGCCGCCCCTGCCGCCCCTGCACCTTCCAATGCCCCGCACCTTCCACTGCCGTCCCGCCCCCTCTGCTGCCCCTGCCTCTGCTGCACGTTCTGCTGCCGCTGCCGCGCTGCTGCCGCGGTGCTGCCGCACCGCCTCTGCACCCGCCACCACATCTGCCACTGCATCCGCCGCATCCGCCCCAGGTAAGTGCTGTCCCGGGGGGTTCCGCCACGGATTCTGGGGGGCCGAATGCCAGTGCATTCAGCCTCACTGGAATCCATGGCGGAATTCTCCGCCATCCCTATTGCCACTGTGTGGCAAAGCAAGCAAGCTCAATATGAGGCATCTTTGGGGTCTTGAATCTGTTGCATCTTTACTGTTACCATCAGAGTACTTGAGAGAGAGTGAGAAGGAAGTTATATGGATTTAGTAGGGATGTCAGAGAATTCCACCACAGATCTCATTGAGCTCGAATGCTAGTGCATTCAGCCCCCTGAAATCCATGGAACTAAGCCCCCTGCCCCACCACCCTGCAAAAGGCATGGGAAACGGAGCACTTACCTGGTGCCATTCGCGCTGCATTGCGAATGGTGGCCACGTCTGTGGCCGCCATTCGCTTCCCCATTTTTTCCGTGATAGGCTACGTAAATACTTACGTAGCCTATCACGGCTAACGCAAAAAAGGGAACACGAATCTATAGCCATTGGCCATAGCCTATCACGGCTAACGCAAAAAAGGGAACACGAATGGCGTCACCATAGCCGCCACCATTTGCACCCCTGTTTTTTTGCCATGATAGGCTACGTAAATATGTTAGTAGCATATCAAGGTAAAAAAACAGGAACGCAAATGGCGGCCACCATGGCTGCTGCCATTTGCATCCGCAGGCTCCGCACGCCTGCGAATGCACCCGGCCGGAGGCTCTGTGGAGTTGCCGCGGAGCGGAGCTGGCCAGGTTAGGATTTTGGGGGGAGGTGCGGAGTGCCTCCCCCCCCACCGCGAATCACCCCCTTCGAAAAGGTAAGTGACTTTCGCACATCCCTAGGATTTAGAAAAGATGGAACTAAGCACATTAAGTTGACCAGACTTTAGAAATCCAGCAAATTTTACTTCAAGGCAGTTGCATGAATCAACCGTCTCTTAAGTCCAAGATAGCAAATTGGCAGTCCACAGCCTGGATGCGAACTTTATCTGGTACCAGATTACCAAATTTAGTAGTACTAGGAGTAGGGATGGTGGAGAATTTCTCCCCGAATCTTCAGGAGGCCGAGCGCTGATGCATTCGGCCCCCCGAAGTTGGTTGGGAAATTCTCCGCCGGCTCCCCGCCCCCCCGGGATGGGACTTACCTTCGGCGAATGTCCCTCTCGGCGGCGGGTCCCGGCGGCAGTTCGGCGGCGGTTCGTCGCGGGCGGGGGCGGCGGCCGGTCTCCCGACTGGCTGCCGCCGCTGCCATTGCAAAAAAAAAAAACTAAATTAAAAAAAAACACAACACCCGTGATAGGCTACATAACGATTTACGTAGCCTATCACGGCTAGATTTCCAAAGTCAGCCGTGATAGGCTATGTAAATCGTCACGTAGCCTATCACGGGTGACTTTGGGGAAAAAAAAAGCACGTACGCAAATGGCGGCACCCATGGGGCGCCGCCATTTGTGTTCCTTATTTGGGCACGTCTAGTCTACGTAAAGATTTACGTAGGGCACGAAAATAAGGGCACGCTACGTAAACCTTTACGTAGACTAGACGTGCCAAAATAAGGAACGCAAATGGTGGCGCCCCATGGGCGCCGCCATTTGCTTACGCGCTTTTTTTTCCCCCCCAAAGTCACCCATGATAGGCTACGTGACGATTTACGTAGCCTATCATGGCTGACTTTGGAAATCTAGCCGTGATAGGCTATGTAAATCGTCACGTAGCCTATCAAGGGGTCTTTTTTTTTTTTTACTTTTTGTTTCGCGGCCGGGGAGACGGGGCGCATCTCCCCGGCCTGAATTTCGGCCGGGCGAGGCGGGGCGCCTCCCCCCCCCTCGCCTGAACTTCAGGGGGAGAAGCGAAGCGCCTCCCCCCCACCACGAAGCCAAGCTACGAAAAGGCAAGTGACTTTCGTACATCCCTAACCAGGAGAGAGGGGTTATTTGCACTTCAAAGAAACCTACAGCAGAGATTAGGGATAGTGATCTCCTCGTAATCACTGCTTAAGCACCTAACTTCTCTGATTATCCCTTTATGACCTTTGGTTTGCGTTTCTGAGAATAGCACATTTTATCTGTGCTTAGCACAAAAACTATTGGGCCAAACTGTCTGAAATTTGGCAGGTGGAATCCCTACCATGAGGGCTGAGGGGGCCCCATATTCCATGCACTTCTGTGGAAACAGTCGAAAGTTACAGTGCTTTGCTTTGAGAGGTTTTGTTGAAAAAAAATCAAATTTCACCTGCGCCTAGCATAAAAACTACTGGGCCAAACTGTCGGAAGTGTGGCAAATAGAATCCCCCCCATGGGGGTTAACAGGACCCTAAATTTCATGTATTTATCATGAAAACTGAAGATGAAAACTGAAAATGGCCATTTCTATTTTCTAGTGGAAGTCAATGGGAAAATGTCATATCAGAATGATTTGGATATTTGAATCTCGCTTCAGTTCTGAATCTGAAATGGTGGATGGGGTCTGAATCAGGCCAAAGTGAAGGGGGGCTACTTCGGAAGGTCCAAAGCCGCATCCAAAGTGAAGTGGGGCATCCATGCACAGCCCTAACATTTGTGCAAATGCACACTTGCAGAAGTGTGCATTAGCACAAGTGCAAAGTGCAGAATTGTGCAAATGTTCACTTGCGCACCCCCCCAAGCAATAACCCAGTCTGCAGGTTCTCAGGATCTGCACACCCTGGAAAAAGCCAGTCCACTGTGGAATCTGCAGGACGGATGCATCAAAATCCGAACTCAGTTGAATCCATTGCCGATTTCGCCAACGTCCCTAGTTGTCCCTGCTAATCCAAAAAGTCCCTGCACTTTGACCCTGTGAGCCCTGGCTTTACTATGCCACTATGCTGGAATTTCCTCCTGTGTTAAGGAGGGTTAATGGTAGCAGTGGCATTGACTAAGGGCTTTCCTGCAACTTGCACATGGGGTGAGTAACGTTTAGTCCAGCTCTGAGAGAAACTAGATCATTCCTTCCATGAGCTCATGAAGCATAGACACATTCTATATTATTCTGGCATCAGAAAAATCCTAACAGACATACTGATGCCACTGAGGAATTGAGATCTTGATTCTGTTTCTGCTCACATAAAATGCCTAGTGTAAATTAAATATCAGGGATGAGAGTGCTTAGAGAAGAGATATATCCAAAGAAAACTCTGTTGGACTAGTGCAAATTGCAACTTAAAAGCTTCCAATTGCAGGGATCCCAAATGTCTTTAACATAGGGGTGGACGAAAGTCCCTTACCTGTCGTCGAAGGACGTTCGCGGTGGGGGGGAGGCGCTTCTCTGCTCCCCCCGTGAAGTTCAGGCCGGGGGGGGGAGGCTTCCTGCCTCGCCCCGGCCGAAATTCAGGCCGGGGGGGAGGCTTCCCGCCTCGCCCGGCCGCGAACGCAAAAGTTTTTGTTTTTTTAAAAAAACGCCCCCTGATAGGCTACGTGACGATTCACGTAGCCTATCACGGCTAGATCTGCAAAGTCAGCCATGATAGGCTACGTCAATCGTCACGTAGCCTATCACGGGTGACTTTAAAAAAAAAAAAGTGTGTACGGATAATGGCGGCCCCCATAGGGAGCCGCCATTCGCGTTCCATATTTAGTCGCTGTAGTCTACGTAAATGTTTACGTAGACTACGGCGAAAATAAGGGCAACGCTATTTGCGTTCCTTATTTAGTCGCTGTAGTCTACGTAAATGTTTACGTAGACTACGGCGAAAATAAGGGCAACGCTATTCGCGTTCCTTATTTAGTCGCTGTAGTCTACGTAAATGTTTACGTAGACTACGGCGAAAATAAGGGCAACGCTATTTGCGTTGCCCTTATTTTCGCCGTAGTCTACGTAAACATTTACGTAGACTACAGCGACTAAATAAGGAACACGAATGGCGGCTCCCTATGGGGGCCGCCATTATCCGTACACACTTTTTTTTTTTTTTAAAGTCACCCGTGATAGGCTACGTGACGATTGACGTAGCCTATCACGGCTGACTTTGCAAATCTAGCCGTGATAGGCTACGTGAATCGTCACGTAGCCTATCAGGGGGCGTTTTTTTTTTTTATTGCAATGGCGGTGGCGGCAGCCGGTCGAAAGACCGGCTGCCGCTCCCGCCCCGCTCGAACACCCGCCGAACCGCCAGCCGGACCCGCCACCGGGAGGGACATTCGGTGAAGGTAAGTCCCGTCCCGGGGGGGGTGCGGGGTGCGGGGGGGTTCGGAGGATTTCTCCCCGAAACTTGTTCGGGGGGCCGAACATGTTGGCGCTCGGCCCCCCAAAGTTTCGGGGAGAAATTCTCCGCCATCCCTACTAACATGAGAAAGCCAGAAGGACCAAAAACAGACCTTTTCAACAGTAAATGAGCTGAATATGAACGAGAAAGTGAGAACTATTTCCAGTTATGCTGTGCCAGTCTATGTTGACTTAGAAAGTGGTGGTAGGAATTCCCTAGGTATTGGGGGTGGGGAAAACCTATTTTTAGGGTACTTTACATTAAAGAAAATGGGCCCAAATCTTACGTAAACTTGATTTTAAAACACCCACACAAATTGTACATTTTAATTTTGGCTCCATCCATCTTCATCAGCTATATATTAGCTTCATCAGCTAAAACAATGATTTTTTTTTCTGCAGTCCTAGTGAGATTAAACCCCATTGGATATACTGGGACTTACTGAGTAAACATGTAAAGAATTGTGTTGTGACAGTCCAATCTTATTGTTACTTTGGAGCACTCCGAGGTTTCCTAAACTCTGCTGGGTTCCTGCCACTCCCATGCAAGCAATTGGGGAGAAACATCTAAATGTTCCTCCTTTTGGGGGGCATGGTGGAGGACTGAGAGGGTTTGGATACCACATATCCAGAAGCTCCTGTGGTTCGCCCATGCCACCTGCCTAGTCTGCGCATTTCCTCCCACCCTGATGGAATGCAGGATCTGTGGAGCAAGAGAGGGTGGGATCTGTGATCGGATGTCCTCCTCTGAGGTTGGAGCTCTGTCTCTGACCTTGGAGGGGGAGATCCAGTCTCTCCTATGGCCCCTGGGCAAGACACCCTCAATGGGGTCCCTCCCTCAGGGTATCTACCTTCTCACTGCCATGGTCATCAGCTGCTATTGCTCCTCATCCTCTTTCTTGTCATTTGCTTGCTTCAAGGGCAGAGAGCCAGTGAGCAAGTAGGCAGTAGCATCTGCTGTTCCTCCTTCTCACCACCACTGTAGTCTGGGCCAGAGTGAGATGCAGGTGAACAAGCAGCTTGGAATGGTGAAGAGGAAGAGCACATCCTGGGGTCTTTTGTCAGTGGGCCGGGCCCCTGCTGGGTTGTGGGCCCAACCATGCGTATCCTTGAAGCTGGACCTGCCATTGATAGCTCCTAGTTGGTTTTCGTCTAGCTACTTCCTGAGTAGTTGGATTTTTGTTTTGTTTTTTACTGTTGCTTCTCTTCCATGATATTTTTGTGTATTATTAATTCTGTCATTCTCAAGTGATGTTTTTGTGATTATTGCAAGCTGCTTTGGACACCACTTGTCAGAAAATGTGGTCTAAATATTGAAAGAGAGGAAAAGAGCTGGACCATCATTTGGCATGGATGTTGGTTGCTTGAGGGACACTTTCACGATGGGAGGTGATTTAAATGCAGCTTTAAAATGTTTTTCCTTTGAGAATGAAGGAATTGCAATATGATTCAGTGTATTTAAAAACTCTCAGATAATTGCTTGTGTGCTACCTTACTCAAATTATCTCAGCTCCGATAAAGCGATAAAAATATGACTTTGACCTTTTCAGTGCTAGTTTCAGCAAGGTAAACAACATCACAGGCTTGTTACAGTTTTGAGAACGAGCTCAACCTCTCCAAACCTCGTTGGTTTGGATTGCAAGATGGAAATTCTGATGGCTTAAGCTTTTTTTGTGAGGTTGCCAGTGATGTGATCTGTAAAACTTAAATGGTTTTTGAAGGAAAAATATTTGCAGGAAATGTTCCTGCACCCACAAAGATGGAGCTTTTGAGGACATGATATCATGCTCTTAGTGAGGCTACTTGAATCATCATACAAAACAAACTGGGAGGCCCTACTGAACTGGTATTCTATACAAGTGCTTCTTTGTGGAGATTCTACCTTTCCACCTTCCCTGTGCCTTTATGCTACTCTACAGAGAGGAGAGCAGAGGCCACGTTCCTAGTTATGGGAACTTAGTGCACCCATGAAGTGGAGTGACCATGTCTCCTATAGTTTTGTCAAATGTCCAGTGCGAGATAAGCAGGACAGTGATATGGTGCTGGACTCCTTCTGTATCTGCATGAACTTCATTATGGGTATGTATGTACTTCATTAACTGTATATACTTCATTAGATGTGAGACCATTGTGTCATATGAATCAGAGAGAAAAGAGGCCATACAATGTGCTTTAGGACAGCGCCCTCTGAGTCACCAAATCTACCACTGATGTTTAAGATTATATATCTCTATCTCTATTTATCTGAATCTCATTCTCAATACACATAACCGGGCTGACGGCGGTGCATCCACTTAACTCCTTAGCATCAGACAATAAGCTCCTTTCCCCTCCCACTTCACTTCACTGAACTCACTTGTGAAAACTCTGTCTCACCTCTGCAGCCATGTTCCTTGCCAAGCTAAAATGATTGCTTAGCAGCTAGGAACACTAAGTAGCTGTTGGATTAGTTCCTTTCCTTACTAGTTACTTACTGCATCATCTGGCTGCCTGCTGAAGTCAGCTACTGAAGGTTTTCAATTTAGTTTGAGAGTTTATGCTGTGTTCTTTGGTACAGAAGCTGGGAAACGGTAGTCACAAAATGGCAATGGGCAGGATGAGAATAGATAGTACTGGGAACAGTTCATACTTTATACTTATTAATATTATACATTGCTATGGGTAGGGAAACAAGCCCTGATACGGGGGAAGGTGGGAGAGCAAAAATCTTTTTGGAGCATTATATTTGGGACATACTGATCATTGTGAAGGGAGAAAGAAAAAAGAACAGGAAAGGGACTGTTTTAAGATTTATTTATTTTTTAAAAAAAGTCTGAAATTCTGTGCAGATCTGTAAAAAAAAAAATATGTCAAGTTATAGAAATAAGAGTACAGTCCTAAAGGACTGACACACCATAGACAGACAGCTCCAGTCCTGGAGTCCTCTGTCTGTCCTATGCTGTGCTGGCCAGAGCCAGGCAAAGCAGGAGGAACCATAGAGGCTTTTTCAAGCCTCTCATTCCTCCATTTTTTTTTCAGAGCTAGATGAGCCTCTGAGCCTATCCAGCTCACTCACTCACCTTGGGGCAGGAGAAGGGAAGGCTTGTGGATGTGGCATTTCCACATCCTCTCCATTCCCTCCCATCCCCTCCCACTGGTATGCCCCCTTTTAACCTTTCCCAAGCTCTTTGAGGGATGCTGTTGAATTAGGCTGACCATATTTCCTTGATATTGGGATGACAAAAACGGGATGGGGTTATGTAATATTCCGTATTCATGAAAAAGTAAGACGATAACAAATCTGTATGGCATACCACACTGAACACTCTAATGCAGGACTGCAGTGGCCAGACTGCAAAAAATCATAAACATACACCAAAAAGAAAAAAAAGAGGAATGAACAAACCCCGATTGCTATCACAAGCCGGTATATGCTAATGTCCCACTGGAGAGTTCCACTGTAATAAAAAAAATAGCGAACAGCCTGTTGAACCGAAATATGAGTCTGAAAAGTCTGAATCAAACTGAATGTAGGGCAGAAAGAATCTCTATGGGCGGAATGATGGTAGAAATAACAGTAAGACTCACCCTCCTGGCTCCCACATGCTGAATGGGGCTTAGCGACTGCCTCTTGAATTCCCCACCACTGCAGACAAGCAAGGGGGCGGCATCTGATCGTCGCTAGCTCAAGAAGCCTGGCCCTGGCTGGATAACGTAAATGGAACTTCATAGAGCCTCATGATAAACGCGTTCAGTTTTTTTTTACAAAAAATTAAAAATGGGACAAAATCGACATTTATATTAAAACAACGGGACAGTCGGGAAATATGAAAAAAAATGGTTGTTGTTGTTGTTCAGTCATTAAGTCGTGTCCAACTCTTTGTGACCCCATGGACCATAGCACGCCAGGCCTTCCTGTCCTCCATTCTCTCCCGGAGTATGCTCAGGTTCATATTCATTGCATCAGTGATGCTATCTAGCCATCTCATCCTCTGCCGTCCCCTTCTCCTTTTGCCTTCAATCTTTCCCAGCATCAGGGTCTTTTCCAGGGAGTTTTCTCTTTGCATTAGGTGGCCAAAATATTGGAGCTTCAGCTTCAGTATCTGTCCTTCCAATGAGCACTCAGGGTTGATTTCCTTTAGGATGGACTGATTTGACCTCCTTGCAGTCCAGGGGACTCGTAAGAGTCTTCTCCAGCACCACAGTTCGAAAGCATCAATTCTTCGGCGCTTGGCCTTCCTTATAGTCCAGCTCTCACAGCCATACATTACTACTGGGAAAACCATAGCTTTGATTAGACGGACCTTTGTTGGCAAGGTGATGTTTCTGCTTCTGACTATGCTATCTAGGTTTGCCATAGCTTTCCTCCCAAGGAGCAAGCGTCTTTTAATTTCATGGCTACAGTCACCGTCTGCAGTGATCTTGGAGCCCAAGAAAATAAAATCTGTCACTGCTTCCATTTCTTCCCCTTCTATATGCCAGGAAGTGATGGGGCCAGATGCCATGATCTTCGTTTTTTTAATGTTGAGTTTCAAACCAGCTTTTGCACTCTCCACTTTCACCGTCAACAAGAGGCTCTTTAGATCCTCTTCACTTTCTGCCATTAGGGTGGTATCGTCTGCGTATCTGAGGTTGTTGATAATTCTCCCGGCAATCTTAATTCCGACCTGTGAGTCATCCAACCCGGCATTTCTCATGATGTACTCTGCATATAAGTTAAATAAGCAGGGCGACAATATGCAGCCTTGTTGTACTCCTTTCCCAATTTTGAACCAATCGGTTGTTCCATGTCTGGTTCTTACTGTTGCTTCTTGACCCTCACAGGTTTCTCAGGAGACAGGTAAGGTGGTCTGGTACTCCCATCTCTTTCAGAATTTGCCACAGTTTGTCGTGATCCACACAATCAAAGGCTTTAGCGTAGTCAATGAAGCAGAAATAGATGTTTTTCTGGAATTCTCTTGCTTTCTCCATGATGCAGCGAATGTTGGCGATTTGATCTCTCATTCCTCTGCCTCTTCGAAACCCAGCTTGTACTTCTGGTAGTTCTTGGTTCACATACGGCTGAAGCCTATCTTGTAGGATTTTGAGCATAACCTTGCTGACATGTGAAATGAGTGCAATTGTACGGTAGTTTGAACACTCTTTGGCATTGCTGAATGGTACGTATGGTCAGCCTATGTTGAATCCTCAGAAAAGAAGTGACTGCAGTGCTCTCCCCAGCAGCTTGGAGGGGTGGCAGAGTGGGAAATCCCCACTGAGATTTCCTCTTCTGAGATCATAGGTGTACTGCATCTACAAGCTTGGGAGGGGAATTCTGCAATATCCTATGGCCCCTGGGCATTCTCCCAGGGACCATAGGATCATTCTGTTCATGATATAATCATACCTCACACCTGCAGAACCTGACCAACAGCGCACCAGCCAAATATGGCCACCTGCATGTATGTCAGCTCTTATTTTTGCAGGTATCTAGGACTCTGAGGTACATGGATATGGATAAACACTTGACTGACCACAATACATGGCTGATAGATACATTTAGCTTGGTGGGTCACTAGCTGTGCAGGCATGCATTTGCTAGAGCAGGTGAAAGTTTTGTAAGAGCAGGCTGACAGCAGCATTCATGGGCAAAAACACGGGAATGATTTGATATAGGCAAAGCCCAACATAGTTAGGCCCTCAGTTATAGGGGAAGTAACACCATCTGTGGTCAGGCAGGAACTGGCAAAGAGCAGGATGCAAAGAGCAGAGTGTTAGAACAAGAGGTTCTGAGGCAATTACAGGGTGGATTTGGATTAACATTTTTTTCTTAGCCACCTTTACTTTTTCAAGTGGAGAGTGACAAGGAGCAGATGAGGGCAGGAAAAGGTGACACAACCTTTGCTTTTTATCGCTGGCTGAGCGAGAGTGATTGAGAGAGAGTGGCTGAGATGTTTTCTTTCTGTCTTTCCTCCAGTTTGATTAGATAATGAGGCATCTACTAGGCAGCCTACAAATGCAAATGGAAATCTTGGTGTGCTGGAACATTTTTTATGGTGTCAGTGTAGACGATGCAATTGCTGCCTAATTATTGTTTCAGAGAGCAAATCGATGGTATATTGCAAGAGAGAAAACAACTTATACTTGAGTGTGAAATCCAAGATACAAACACAGTAGTGTCTACATCTACAAGTCAACTTACATAATTTTCTTCAGAGGAAATAATCAACACAATGTTGTTGTTTTTTAAACAATGACATTGTTTAAATGTCACTTTAACTGTTTTGTGGGGGGCAGGAGCACTCAGTATGGTGAATTATAAACACAATCACTTGAAACCTTTCCATTTTGACTGTACCTTTCCAAAACATCCTAAATATTAGCAGGAACTTCCTAAAGACATGAGCTATTCAACAGTGGAACATACTTACCTTGGAAGGTGGTAGAAGCTCCCACCTTTTATAACCCACCTTTCTAATCCTACTTTGCTGAAATCAGCCCAGGATCAGCCCAACATTTTACCATGCAATGTTTATTGTGGTAAGAAGCCGTAGTGAAATGGAAATTAGATGGCAAATGTGTGCTCACGTTTTCTCTAGGTTTTTATTGCCCATCCAAAAACTGGCAATTACATAATCATATATCCTTATAAAGCAGGGGTGGGCGACTTCTAGCAGATTTTCCATATTTTTAAAGTTTCACAAATTATGGGCACAATTCGAGCAAATTTGCATGATTTGCACAACTTGTGTAAAATACAGCCCCAATGTACATAATTTGTGAAAATTTTGGCTGCAATTTGTGCGAATTTCATTCCCCAAGAAAACCAGGAAAAGTCCCTGGATTTGTGGGACTCCAAATGCAAGCTGAGTCAACGCTGTGGAAATCTAGCAAGCCCCCCAAAGGGTCAGATTTCCCAGTGATGGATATCCCTGATGGCACCACCAAATTTCAGAGGTGCAACAGCTGGACCAGAGGCCAGGGATACATGTGTGGCCCATGGGCCACATGTTGCCCACCTCTGTTATAAGCAACATGTGCATAAAAGTAATACAAGATAGAATTAAGCTTTGTGGGAGAGAACCAGTATGGACTGTTAGCACTGTATTTGTCTCAAGTGGTAAGTGTTACAAAATGAAAATGTGGTATATTTTATCAAAGGCTAACTTATGTTGGTAAAAGGCATGACACTCCCCAAATGAAATGAACAAGACTTTAACATGCTTCATTTGGGCTGGATCTTTGTGTCCCCTTCAGATGGACAGCAGTCCAATCACAAAATCCTCTGAGTATGATGAAGTTTGAAGCCTTATTATTTTTCCATCAGTCAAAACTAAGCAAACTCACATGGGTCATCACTACAGCTGATTGTAACAGGACATGATAGAAGCTAGCATGGAAATAAGTCTTAAACATCTGCTCTTGGTTTGTTAGGGAATGGTGATTTGACCTGGTTCTTTGCCCTTATATGTCAGGTAAATCTGTAATGAATTAACAGGATAGGATAATTTCCCTTTAAACTAATTCCATGTCATTCTAGAAGTTAGTGGTATGAACATAAATCTAGATTCTGGACCTACCATATCATCTCTTCTTGGCCACTAGGTACCAATTGGTTAGTATATGTAAGATGAGCAATTCATTGTTTTAAATTGCTTGTAATGATGAACAATGGCTTTTGCTGCCTTTGACCTGGAGGGAAAAGGCTTCATATCCCAATATCAATCCCATTAACCAGCTAGTTCCTATTTTTTCACACTCTTTACAGCAATCTGTCATGTGCAATGTTATAATAAGACAGTTTTTCCAGTAATATGATCTGATTCCATGAGCAGAATGTCCCAGTTGCTTTTCCACTGCCTGTGTGTAATGCATAGTGGGACAGAGCACATCTCGGACTGACGCACATGCACATACATCATTCCTAGAGTGATGTAATGCTCTAGCTAATGAAGTAATTGCCAGCTGGGAATTTTTTAATAGGCAGTTTGCTGAATTAGGCAAAATATTTCTTCCAGTTCCTGTCTCCCCCAGTATAGCTTCTGGATGGCCTTATTTAGTATTTCCATTGGCTCAGCAGACATAGATCAGAAGTGAAAGATGGCTTAGTTATCTGGACTCAAAGGAGCTGTGGTCAAACTTTTTAGGAGACCCAGAGAAGCTTTAGAATAACCGGATTTCTTTTCTTGTGGATGACTGGGAATCGAACAGAAATGATAAATCAAAACTAACCCCCCTCTCCTTGCAAGGCATTGCTGTAATAAGAACTATATTGAAATTTCCATATTGTAGGCTTTGTTGTGATACCCTGCATCAGTTCATTTTAGATGTAATGGTATTTATTTTAAAATTATGTTACTGCCCAAATCAGGGCCAGCATCAAAGGCAGGCATGGTTGGGCACCTGCCAAGGGCCCACAGCCCAGCAGGGGCCCTCTGGCAAGAGCCTTCTGGACTTGCTCCTCCTCTTCGCCGTTGTAACCTGCTTACTTACCTGCCTCTTGCTCTGGCCCAGACAACAATGGTGGGGCTGAGGAGGACAGTAGATGCCACTGCCTCCTTGCACACTGGCTCTTTCCCTGTCAAGCAATCAAGTAATGATGAGAAAGAGGTTGAGGAGCAATAGTTGCTGGTGACAATGGCAATGAGAATGTAGACTCACTGAAGGAGGGGCCATGGAGGGTGTCTTGCACAAGGGCCCTCAAAACCTGTAGCCAGCAAACTTTGTTGTATAAATAAATTGCAGTAATGTTTTTCTGCTACTACTTCTCCATGGGTTATAGCTGCACAAAGCCAGTAATTGGAGTTATGGGTTATAGTTATAGCAAATATTGTAATTGGAGTTATCTAAAGCTGCATAAAAATTTGACCATCTTACTATAAATGCATAGCACTGATTAATACTGGAAAATAAATTATAGCAATTGATGGTAATTAAATACCATTTTATCTGACATATAGAACATTTTATATATACAGGCATTATCTTTCACTTTAAATAGTGCTAATTCGTTGACTTGGCCATTAAAATTACTGGAAATGTGGCAATTACTCAGTGAATATTAAGTAATCTTGTAGTGTTGTAATTTTAAGTTTCTAATGGTTTTTAGGCTTTTATTTTATAATGTTTTATTGAATGTATTTGCATATTGCAACATGCTGTAAATCACCTTGATTTATTTAATAGGAAATGCAGGACACATGGGCTTAAATAAAGTCTTTAAGATTTGGGACCTTAAATACATGACAAGTTATTTATTGTAAGTTGTATTAGCAGGTCAACAACTTTTTCTAAGATTCCGAAATAGTTGGGTATGCTTCTTTTAACTTCAATGAGGTTTGGACCAAACAACTATATGTTGAACAAGAGCCAAAAATGAATGGGTTTGATGCTTAAAAAGAAATAGTAAGGTTTCAGAAATGGCATTTCATAAGAATTCTGTGGTAGTGCTTTTTCTTTGGAACTACAGAACCAAAACCAAACTAATATCCCAGAAAACATAATAAGCCTTTGGATGTGTAGGAGTTCTGGTATGTTAACTGATGTCCACACCATTGCTATCATTAAATAAACAGCTGTTAATCTGCTGAATAATATTTTAATGCAAGCATGCACAAATTGTGACCGTGAGCCTGAACACAGCTAACTAACCTGCATTGTGGCTTTTCAGGGGCTTGCTAGTCTCCTTTTGTTAGCAGTCCAGGCAGGCAGGAAAAACAGGAATTGTATCAAGTCTATGTATGTTTGGTGGGGCTGTTTGGTTTGGTGGGTCACAATTTGTGTAGGATTTGCTTAACCTATATTGTAATAATGATATTAATCACACAATATATTTCTCCCAGCAGTTTTTAGTTTCCTTGTCTGTCATAAGAACATAAGAAGAGCCATGCTGGATCAGACCATCCAGTCCATCCAGTCCAGCATTCTGTTCACACCATGGCCAACCAGCTGTTGACCAGGAACCCACAAGCAGGGCATGAGCACAACAGCACCTTCCCACCCATGTTCCCCAGCAACTGGTGCACATAGGCTCACTGCCTCTGGTACTGGAAGTGTCATATAACCATCAAGACTAGTAGCCATTGATAGCCTTTTCCTTCAGGAATTTGTCCAACCCCCTATTAAAGCCATCCAAATTGGTGGCCATCACTACAGCCTGTGGTAGCGAATTCCATAGTTTAACTATGCGCTGTGTGAAGAAGTACTTCCTTTTATCTGTCCTGAATCTCCCAC
Source organism: Heloderma suspectum (assembly GCF_057233095.1). NCBI lineage: Eukaryota > Metazoa > Chordata > Lepidosauria > Squamata > Helodermatidae > Heloderma > Heloderma suspectum. The sequence continues at coordinate 106,655,855 of NC_139459.1, forward strand.
CAATGAGCTTCATAGGATGACCCTGCATTCTCGTATTTTGAGAGAGAGAGAAAAATGTCTCCCTATCCACATTCTCCACACCGTGCACAATTTTGTAGACCTCTATCATGTCTCCACTTACCCTACTCTGGCTTTGGCCCTATACAATAAAATGTTTTCCTAGACCAGGAGTAGGCAACCTTTTGGGCCCATGACCACATCTGGAAATCCTGAGCACAATCCTAAAATGGCTGCCATGGGTGGGTGTGGCCAGTCACAAAGGACGAGTAATCTGCCCAGAAGCATTCATGGGGGGCTCCCACTTTGCTTTGAGGCAACCCCAGCTGCCAGTAAGAAAATATACACATTTTTTTAAAATAAAAGGTGTAGGTGGGTGTCTCAGTGGGCACAAAGCCAGGCATTTGGGGGCACATCGGTGCCTGCAGGGACCATATTGTGTATTTATTTATTTTTTAAAACTCTTGGTTGCCTTTCAGGGAAGAAGCCTTCCCAAGGTGGCTCACAGCAATAAAATTCAACAAAACAGTTAAAGTATTAAAAGCGGTGAAAACATAAACACAATAAATAGCAATAACAGCAACAATAAAATTGCCAACCCCTGTTCTAGAGTGTTATGGATCTGGGAGGCAGGTTGACTTTTCCTTCTAGTCCACCCCATCTTTACAAGGATTCTCCAAAAAGAATTACTGATTGGCTGCCAACAATCAGGATGAACCTCCTGACACACCCTAGTTGGCCCAGTCCAGTCAAGGACTCCCTTCAGCTCAGCTCTGGGGGAAAATAAAAAGAAAGGTGCCTTGGATTTTGTTGCCCCAAATCCCAGAAGACACAGAATTAACAAAATCCTAAGAACACAGCAGCTTTGTAACCATGTGGCCCTTCACATGGAGAATGGTTTTAGTGAGAGATTCCCTTTTATAAAAATGCAGTCATATATCAAAATATTTTTTAAAAAGGAGTTCATTTGGTGAAAAAATGAAAAAGGGGAGAACAAGAGAAGGCAACAATTTCATACGTTAGCCTCCTGATTAGATGTTATTAGGAAGATGACAAAGAGTGAGTACCTCTCACTTTTATGGAAATTTGATTTGAGTTCAGTAAAGCTAAAGCCAGCACCTTAATGGTGACTTACTGTCATTTTGTCCAATAATGTGATGCCCTCCGTTTCTGACGTTTGCGGTCTAGCTGCCAAATCAGAAAATTACTTACTGGCTGGATCCACCTTTATAACAACTCTACACTTGAATTATACAAGAGCTGACCAGTTTTGACTGGAGAAAGCATTGTGCAAAAGAGCTTAGGGTTTGGATGGGTACTGGGGAACAAGAAGTGAGATCTGGCATATTCAGCCATCCTGGCATGTTGCCAGCTTACCAGATGCACTGTTGAGCTACATCAGCATTAGGAATTTTAAAACACAGACCTATTGAGCTAACAAAGATAGTTGTTTAAATTCTTAAATCCTGCATTTTTGAATCCTTTTTAGTCTGCTTTCTTATATGCTTTTGGAATAGAAACTGCTTTGGTCACCCTGGTTGATGATCTATGCTGGCAGCTATACAGTGGGAGTGTATGTATCCCTGTCAATTTTGTTTGGCCCCTCAGTGGCTTTTGATACCATCAACCATGGTATCCTTCCTGCCTTTAAAATTATCTGGAAACTTTAGTTGGGGCAAAAGGCAGCAGTGAAAATTCTGAATGGGCCAGTCCTTTGGAGTATATGGCTCCTTTACTGCTCCAGAACATTCCAAACCAGACAACTTTATTGGGGCTTTCTGCTTCTGTTTTAAATGCAGAATCATGACGGCTCCCTTTACACATGCTTCCCTCCCCTGCCCTTCTACCATTATCTGTGTTGTTCTATATGTTTCATTATACAGTCACTAGATGGTGATGTGGTTTAGCTCCTCTTATTGCAGCATTTCCTCTTTGCACGCAGGAACTCAACATGCTGGAATTTGGTAGCTCATTATCTCCAATCTTTAAAAAAATGGGATAAAGGTCATTTAGCACGGGAGATGCCATGGAGGTTGATGACGTCATGTAAAGGACCTACAAACTTCCGTGAGTAACCAATCCCAATAGCAGGATTAAAGCCCTGTGTGGAGAAGCCCCCAATTGCACTGGCTACCAAATTGTTTCTGGGCTCAATTAAAAGTGCTGCTTATTAGCTTTAAAGTACTACCTCCTTCCATATGACCCTACCCACCCTTTCAGGCCAGTCTGGAGGCTTTCTTGTACATCCACCTTTATCTGAAGTTCATTTGGCAGGAAGGCCAGAGGGGGTCTTCTCTGTAGTGGCACCCAGCTTCTATAACTCCCTGCCTGAGAGAACCATCTAGCTGCCCCCTTGTTCTTACATTTCTGTACCACCTGATAGTGAAAGCTCTCTGGGTCATTTACAAAAGATTAAAACCTTTAAAATACAGTCTAAAGCATATAGATATGTATTATATATAAAACCATTTTACATATACAATAATTAAAAACAATCAACCATAGAAATCCCAGGACTGGTTAAAACTTTATCATATACTGCCAAATGCCTTAGTAGAGGAAAGTGTAAACCTGGCACCAAAGGGATGATGACACTGGCACCAGGCAGACCTCACTGGGGAGAGTGTTTCATAATCTTTTCACTGCCTCCTGAAGACCATTTTGGTTAGGCAGACATCAAGAGTAGCCATGGTTGGGCACCTGCCTAGGGCTCACACTCTAGCAGGGGCCCACTGACAAAATCCCCCTGAAGTTTCTCCACCTCTTCACTGTTGCAACTTGCTCATTCACTTGCCTCTTGCTCTGGCCCAGGAGATGATGGTGGTGAGAAGGAGGAGCAGTAGATACCACTGCCTACTTGTTCATTGGCTGTCTGCCTATCAAGCAAGCAAGCACTAGCGATGATGAGAAAGGATGCACAGCTATAACAGCTACTGACAATGGTGGTGAAAAAGTGGGCTCACTGAGGGAGGGGGGCCATTGAGAATGCTTTGCCCTAGGGCCTTCAAAACCTGTAGCTGGCACCGAGTGGGCACTTAATTTGGCTATTTGGTTAAGTTGTTATTTTTGGAGTATTTATCAGCTATCTCAAATTTCATTTAGATCTTCTCTTTTGATTGCATTAGAATTTTATACAGTTGTTTGCTTGTTTTTGATCTGTTGTTTATAATTTGTTAGCCACCATAGACACATCCATAAGTGGTAAGGTAGGATATAAATTCCTTATAAGATAGATAGACAGACAGACAGACAGACAGATGATAGATTCCTGCCTTATGGTCAAGTTCCTAAAGAAAGATGTTTTGTTGCTCTTTCATACCTCAAGTAGCAGCCATATCCAGAAAGCTACGTGTGTAGATATAATTTTGCAAGGACAGATTTTTTTAGGGTTCCTGTATGGATGAATAAACACCACAGAGAATTGAGAGAGTCACACTTTTCTCAGCATGCAGCACTTTACAGATTAGGTACTGTGATGCACAGGCCATTCTCCTTTATAATGGCCATCCATTCAAACAAGTGGTACAGGCCTGGAATGTGTTCTTCCCTGGTGGAAAAGAAACATCAGAAAACAGACTAAGCTTTAATACTTCTCCCTGGTGAATCTACTGGTAAAACTTTGGGCAATTTGCAGTAGATTGACAAGGGTTTCTGATAGTCAACTGTTTAGCAATAGCAGCAACAAAAAAGGATCCCGTTCCTCTGAAATTATAGTGCTGAAATGAACAAAGCTTGGGGTAGCCAGAGGTGGATTTTTGAGGGAAGGACCATGAGCTCTGTTCAGTCCTGCTTAGGGATGGCAGAGAATTCCGCCATGGATTCCAGTGAGACCGGATTCTGTAGAATCCATTGCACTCCGGGTGTGTTGACCCCTGCAATTTCCCCAAATGTGGGAAACTCGACTGCATAATTTGTGGTAGTCAAATTATGCAGTAATTTGCATAAAATTACTTTTTAATAATTTAATATTTAAATTATTAAAGGAACGGGTGCGGCAGCAGCGGGTGCGGCGGCGGCGGGTGCGGCGGCTGTCGGTGCGGCGGTGGCTGGTCTCCTGGCCGGGTGCGGCCAGGCGCAGCATACGCAAATGGTGGTGGCTATGGCGGCCGCCATTTGCGTTCGCTATTTTTCGCTGTTCTAGCCTACTTAAATATTTATGTAGGCTAGAACGGTGAAAAATAGCAGATGCAAATGCAGCCGCCGTAGCCGCCGCCAACTGTGTATGCTTTTTTTTTACTTTGCCATGATGGCGGCCGCTGTAGCCGCTGCCATTTGCATTCCTGCTGCCCAGTGGCCAGATGTCCGGCTGCGGGAGGAGCTGGCCGGTGGCTCTGCGGAATCCCCATGGAGCGGAGCTGGCTGGGCAGGACTCTGGGGGGAGGGACGGAGCACCTCCCCCCCGTTGAGGATTCCGGGGGGAGGGACAGAGCGCTCTCCCCCTACCGCGAAGCAGATCCGCGAAACGGTAAGTGACTTTCATACATCCCTAGTCCTGCTACTCCTGGGCTCAGAATTCTTTAATTCTAAGTCTTTGTCTCCTGCATCAGGCTCCAATTGGTGGATCTCAGGGATCTAGTGAAAAACAAAGTAGATCCTGCAAGAAATCCTTGCTGGGGGAAGAAACAAAGTCCACAATTTTAGCCAGGTGTTATGCCCATGAGGTCTAGGAATGGCGGAGAATACCGCCACAGACTCCAATGAGGCCGGATTCTTTAGAATCCAGTCCCATGGAGCCCGTGGCGGAACGGACCACTCCCCTCCGCCATCCTGCGAAATTCTCCCTGGTTGGACCCTACCTGCCGCTGGCCGGTCCAGTCCATCCGCTGCCATCTGCTGCCCCGGTCTGCAGCCACAAATGGCGTCTGGCATAGCGGACGCCATTTGCATCCCTGCTTTAGCCGTGATAGGCTACGTAAATATTTACATAGCCGATCATGGCAAAGAGCAGGGATGCAAATGGCGTAAATATCATAAAATATTTACGTAGCCTATCACGGCTAAAGCAGGGACGGAAATGGTGTCTGCTACTCCGGACGCCATTTGCGGCCACAGACCGGCAGCGGATGGAAGTCCAGCTGTGGACGGGATCTGGCCGGCGGCTCCGTGGACTCACTGTGGAGTGGAGCTGGCCGGGGAGGATTCCTGGGGGATGGACGGATCGCCTCACCCCCACCACGGACGCCCTGAACCAGAACGGTGAGTGGGGTTCGTACACCCCTAATTGAGGTCTGCACTTTAGATAGACCCAGTCTCCAATGATTTGCAGTCTGAATGAATTTGTCAGTGGTAGGTGTTGCAGGCATCAGATTAGACATAGCAATGCACTTTGGGAAGGAGAAGCAATGGTTGATCTACGTCTCTGAGAACAAATGTCCAGCAGTAACTAATCTGTCTGTTGCATTTGGCAAAACACAGGTTCCTGAGGCGACATAAAGCAGAAATGCAGAGAAACATGGTAGTTCTTATATTAACACAGCCAGAGATGAATTTTAGGCAGTGCACTAGGTAAAAAAAGGCAACTGAGGTCAAATTATATTACCTATTGTTTGTGGGGGATGGAATCCTCAGTGCAAAGTTTCTTTTCAGATGGTAGAAAATCTTCCTCTGGTTCCATCCCTACCATTAGTTACAGACCTCATGGACAGTACACCTAGCAAAATTTTTGGACTTTCTTTCTTCCCCCATTCCTTGTTTTTTTGTAGGGATGTCAGAGAATTCCACCATGGATCCCCCCGAAATCTGTGGCGGAACGAAGTCTCCCCACCCCCCGCGAAAGGTGCGTGAAACAGGACACCTACCTGCTGCCGTTTGTGCTGCATTGCAAATGGTGCCCGCATCCGTGGCCACCATTCGCTTCTTCACTATAGCTGTGATAGGCTACGTAAATAGTTACGTAGCCTGTCATGGCTAATGCAGGGACACCATTTGCGTCCCTGCGGAAGCCGTGATAGGCTGCATAAGTATTTACATAGCCTATCACGGCAAAAAAAAAGGGAATGCAAATGGCGGTGGCTACGGCGGCCGCCATTTGCGTTCCCTTTTTTTTTTTGGCCATGATAGCCTACATAAATATTTACGTAGGCTATTACAGCAAAAGAGAGGGTTGCAAATGGCATAGTGGCCGCCATTTGTGCCCATCTCTTTTGCCGTAATAGGCTACATAAATATTTACGTAGCCTATCACGGCCAAACAAAAAAGGAAATGCAAATGGCAGCGGCCGTAGCCGCCACCATTTCTGTTCACTGTTTGTTTGTTTTTTTGCCATGGTAAGCTACGTAAATATTTACATAGCCTATCATGGCAAAATACAGGGATGCAAATGGCAGCGGCTATGGCTGCCACCATTTGCATCCCTGCAGGCTGCCCAGCAGCCGGATGTCCGGCTGCGGGTCACCCTGGCCGGCGGCTCTGCGGAATCGCCACAGAGTGGAGCCGGCCAGAGAGAATTTAGGGGGGAGGGACGGAGCGCCTCCCCCCCCACCGCAAATGTCACCCTTTGAAAAGGTAAGTGACTTTTGTACATCCCTAGTTTTTTGTACCACCTAGCCTGATGAAGGAGTTTGGAGAACTCAAAAGCTTGCACCATTTTGTGAAATTTTGGTTGGTAGGTATTGCCCAACGGTGGATTTGGATTTGTTTTTTTTCTCATGGACGAGCACAGCTACTCTTGTTTTGTTTTTACATATACAAAATGTGCAACCACGCACAAAATGTACAGTTCCAGGGGAAAAATGCAATTCCAAAAGAACATTCCTGCAGTTCACAGTACAAGCCATGCAAATGCTGAATTATGTTGATGTAAAAAGTAGCTGATAACAATGTGAAAAATAAAGTGAGTAGTCCAGGGTGTTTACTAATACTTCCAAGATGAAGGAAATAATTCTAGGACAACTCATGTGAAATTGTACAATGTTATGATAAAGACAATGTTGCCATAAAATAAGACTGCTGTTCTGTGTGTGTGCATCTGTCCTCCCCTTCACCTCTTGTTCTCAGTTTTTCTATATCCCCCATCCAAATAGAGTTTAATTGGAGTTCATGGTGCCTCTTGTGTGAAGCTTGACTAGAATAAGAATAGTCATCTGCTTTAGTGCTGTCAAATTCCCAGGATTTTCTGCCACTATGTGTAGACTTCTAAATATCACAGAACATAGCTCTAAGCAACAAAGCATGTGTGTAGGCACACAAGAAAAATGCACAGCTGTCTTGTAGCAGTGCATGCTATGCAGGCAAATTGCCATCACCACTATGCAGCTTTGTCTCTCTTCCTCCCCCCCGGAAAAATTCCTGTGGACGTCATGCCAGTGGGGAGAAAGGAACTGAACTGAACAACACACAAGTACCTTTCTGAAGAAGGTATACATCCACCATGAAGGATAAAACAGGCAGTACTATCTGGGCCCTTGCCCCATCCAGTCCATCTTCCTCCCCTATGTCACAGGCATCTGCTTTTCCTAGGGATGTTAGAAAATTCCGACACAGACTCCAGTGAGGCCAGATTCTTTAGAATCCGCCCCCCCAGAGTCCGTGGCGGAATGGAGCACTCCTCCCCGCCACCCCACGAAACTTCCCCGGGACGGATCTTACCTATTGTAGGCCCTTGTCTGTGGCCGCCATTTCCCTTGCTACCTTAGCTATGATAGGCTACGTAAGTATTTACATAGCCTATCACGGCAAAGAGCAAGGACACAAATAGCGTCCGCTACGCCATTTGCGTCTCTGCTCTTTTTGTGATAGGCTATGTAAATATATACATAGCCTATCATAGCTAATGCAGGGACGCAAATGGCGGCCACTACGGCAGCCGCCATTTGCGGCTGCAGCCGGGTAGAGGGCGGAGGCCTGGCTGCAGGCGGCCCTGGCCAGTGGCTCCGCAGACTTGCCATGGAGTGGAGCTGGCTGGGGAAGATTCCAGGGGGAGGGACAGATCGCCTCCCCACCACCATGGAAGCCCCGCAATGGAACAAGGTAAGGGATTCGTAGATCTCTAGCTTTTCCTCTTTAATTGCTATGTAGAGCTGGCTACTCAATAAAATGCACCGCTGGAGGGTGGAATAGCAGGTAAACTCCATGTGTGCTCTGGCACTGTGTCTATTTGTCTGGCACACATGTGATGACACCCTCTTCTTCCTCTGCATTTTAATAGCCTGTATTTTAAATAACTCTACAGAATACACAGCAAATGTCAATTTATCCTGCAAAATAAATAGACATTCACTTTTGCCTTCTTTTTTTTTTTTGCAGCAGTCTTCAAGGCCATCAGGAATTCATGGTGCACTGCAGGATCACTTTGCAGTCCCAACATCTCACCCCAGAAGCTCTGTATGAGTAAAAACTCTCTGTGTTTGTTTTCTTTGGGGCCAAAAACGGTCTCCACCTTGTACTGACAGACCACATTTTAACCTCCAGCAAGTTTTAAAGGCAGTTGATCTTGGCCAGAATGTGCAGAAAGGCTGGGGCTGCCAGTTCAGGAAGAAAATAAACATTCCAGGTGTGTATGAGAGAAACACCATGTGAGAATGTGTGTTAGTTGGATCACAGCCAGCATCTTTGACACTGTCATCATCATCACATTGCAGTTTTGGTAGACAAGCAACACAAAAATGTACAAATACAAGAGCAACATTTATTCCATTTATTTTGGAAACTTTGGCCAGTTTACGACTGCAGTTCATGTTTGCATCTCTACTCCTACCTTTCGTGCCTCGGCTTTTCCAGTCACCCCATCATCTGAATGTTCAAACATAAAGGCCATCCTTACTTCAGATAGCGAAGGGAAGTCACCCGCGAAAACTCAGCATGGCTTCATGCCAAACCATTTCCTCCTTGGCTTGGCACCAGCCCCAATCAGCATACAAATAACTTCCTCTCATTTACTGCCAGCCCACTTTATTTAAAAATAGAGAGATCTTGTCTCTTTCTTTGAGAGAGAGAGAGAGAGAGACTTTAAACAGGCAAATTAATTTTATTAGCTAAACAATTCTTTGGTCAGAGGGAAGAGAGGTGGCCTTGGAGCTATTGTTGCAGCCATTACAATTTAAAGCCACCCTCCCAAAATAAAGTAATAATGCAAATGTATTGTTTAGAATTTAGTGACAGAGTGCCAAAGAATTGGAGAGGGAGAGAGCAGAGCAGCTGCTTGTGGCTTATGAGATTGATCTCAGGAGGCAGCCTGTGTGGTAGTGAATTGCACACTGGAACAGATGCCTCCTGCAGCAGGGGCATTACCAGTTATGATAATGGGGACAGGGTTTGGAATTTTGTTGGGGCTCAGTGTACTATATAACAATTGCTGCTTTGTCCCTAAAGCCCCAAGAAACTAAGAAGCTTCTAATCTAAGAGGGGATTAGTGAACTCACTTCATTAACTTTCTGCAAATGTTGCCTTTTCCCTCCTCTCTGTTTTTGGTGGTGATGTGCTTACTGTACATATGTCAGTGGCTTGCAATTTGCAGCCTGGAATGTTGTCTGCTAACTGCATACGATGGAGAAAGCACGGAGAGCGGTAAATTGAGCTTTCCTGCCACCTCTTAAGCCTAAATGTTCTTTGTACTGTTATAGCTCTTTCCCTTAGATATTTTGAATGGGCAAAGGTAATGCGTAGGGATGGCGGAGAATTTCTCCCCGAAACTTCGGGGGGCCGAACGCCAACGTGTTCGGCCCCCCGAACAAGTTTCGGGGAGAAATCCTCCGCACCCCCCCGCACCCCGCACCCCCCCCGGGACGGGACTTACCTTCCCTGAATGTCCCTCCCGGCGGCAGGTCCGGCTGGCGGTTCGGCGGGTGTTCGAGCGGGGCGGGAGCGGCAGCCGGTCTTTCGACCGGCTGCCGCCGCCGCCATTGCAATAAAAGAAAGAAAAAAAAGTCCCCTGATAGGCTACGTGACGATTCACGTAGCCTATCACGGCTAGATTTGCAAAGTCAGCCGTGATAGGCTACGTTAATCGTCACGTAGCCTATCGGGGGCGTTATTTTTTTTTTTAACTTTCGCGTTCGCGGCCGGGCGAGGTGGCAAGCCTCCTCCCCAGCCTGAATTTCGGCCGGGCGAGGCGGGAAGCCTCCCCCCCCCGGCCTGAACTTCGCGGGGGGAGCAGCGAAGCGCCTCCCCCCCACCGCGAACAAGCTGTGAGAAAAGGTAAGTGACTTTCGTCCACCCCTAGTAATGCGCCGTCAAATTGGCCAGTGAATTTTCTAGAGCACCGTTGCCTATATATGCTAGACTCAGTGTCACAAGATCTGGTTTTACGTTCTGAGCCATGTCTCCATTATGCCGGAAGGAAAAGTGAAAGGAGGAGTACCAGATTTTTTAAAAAGGAATCAACTTTGCTGCACTTTGGTCCATGCAGGGCTCCACGTGCAGGTTCTCCACACCAGTAAAAATCACTTCACAGAACATACTTCCTGGTGGGGGTGGGGGTTGGAGTGAACGTCATCTGACTGGCAGGGGCTGCTCAACCAATAAGAGAGGCTTCCCCTTCTCCTCCCTTTCTCCTTTCCCCTGAAAGGCTAGATGCGCACCTAGGGGTGCACGAAAGTCCCTTACCTGTCCTCGAAGCTTTTTGCGGTGGGGGGGAGGCGCTTTGCTGCTCCCCCCGCGAAGTTCAGGCCTATTTGCGTTGCGAAAAAAGTCACCCGTGATAGGCTACGTGACGATTTACGTAGCCTATCACAGCTGACTTTGCAATCTAGCCGTGATAGGCTACGTTAATTGTCACGTAGCCTATCACGGGGGCGTTTTTTTTTAACTTTTTATTTCGCGGCTGGGCGAGGCGAGGCGCCTCCTCCCCGGCCTGAATTTCGCGGGGAGAGCAGTGAAGCGCCTCCCCCCCACCGCGAAAAGCTGCGAGACCAGGTAAGTGACTTTCGTGCACCCCTAGCTAAGCGCTGTGCTGTCAATGTTAGAACAGTTTAAAGTGCTAGTTTTCATGAATGCATGTATGTATCTGCTGCCTCCAGTGGTGTTGACTGACCACTATGTATGTATACCCCTGGTGGGGAGGTAAAGCACTTGTATGTTAGGGGTGCTTATATGTTCATCTCTTCCTGTAGTAGATCTCTGCTCTGAATGTTCCCTCCTGTAACATCCCCCCCTTTCCCCACACAGGCAGCTTCCAGTTGTATGCAGATGTGGGGCAACTTCCGGCGGTCGTGCAGAGGAGCCATTCCATCATGGAGCCTCACTGCCTGAAGATGTGCATCTCCACGATCTGCATCTTGCTTGCAGACCTTAGGGCAATAGTCTCCCTTCTGCAACTCAGGAAGAATGGAGAGTCCACCTTCAAGAAGCTTGGGGGGGGTATGAGGAGCAGGTATACTAGAACAGCAGCCCTCCCGCTCTACTTGAAGCCCCACCATTGGTGGCGTTACCCCACCACTCAGGATTGGTGGGAGAACTTGGTTCTCCAAATCTGGGATGATGAGCAGTGGACTGCCAATTTCAGGATGACCTGGGGGACCCTCTTTGAAATAGTGGAGGTTCTCTACCCAGCACTGTAAAGGGAAACCACCAATATGAGGGAGCCAATTCCAGTTGTAAAATGCATGGTGATCTGCATATGGCACCTGGCTAATCCATGTGTGTACCGGAAGGTAGCTCATCAGTTCAGAGTGGGCAGAGCAACTACGTACAAAATCATGATAGAGGTTTGCCTGGCCATGGAGCTCCTGCTCCTGAGAAGGACCGTGAAGCTCGGGAACAGAGCTACAGTAGACTGGGGGTGATGGCTGGGGGTGGGGGGTGGGTGCAGCCTGCCTCTGGGTAAGGAGGCTGCCTAGGGCATGGGGCTGGGGATGAAGGGTGGAAGGGAGCCTACCTCTGGGTAAGGGAGCTGCTTAGGGCAGCAGGGGCTGGGGATGATGGCCGGGGTAGAAGCTACTGACTTCAGGGAAAAGCAGCAGCAGATGGGGAACAGGGGTGTGCTTAGTGTAGAGGACTGGGGACAGGGGGGAATCTGCTCTTCTCTGAACGGAGCAGTGATGTACTACCTCTCAGATCATGGATGGATTTGGAAAATTGGGGTTCCCTCAGACCATTGCAAATCTCGATGGGAATCATGTGCTGATTGTCTTGCCAATAAGGGAAGGGGACGACTTCATAAACTGGAAGACGTTCTACTCCATCCTCCTCCAAGGAGCAACTGAACACAGGGGACGCATCATTGACTCTGAGGTGGGGTGGAGTGGAAAGAACCACGATGTCTTTTTGTTCTGGAACTAGGGATGTCAGAGAATTTCACCACGAATCTCAGAGAGGCCAAATGCCAGAGCATTCGGCCCCCCCAAATTGATTGCGAAACGGTCTGCCCCCCTGCCCCCCTCCTGAGACGGGACTTACCTTGGGCGAATCCTCCTGGCGGCGGCGGCTCCAGCGGCGGTTCAGCAGCGGTTTGGCTGCGGTGGCTGCGGCAGCCGGTCTTCCGACCAGCTGCCACTGCCGCCATTTCCAGTAAAAAAAAAAAAAAAACCAAAAAGTGATAGGCTACATAAAAATTTATGTAGCCTATCACAGCTAGATTTTAAAAAAATACCGTGATAGGCTATGTAAATGTTTACGTAGCCTATCACGGCTGAGTTAAAAAACAAAACAAACCATGCATACGCAAATGGCGGCGCCCATCTAGCATAGATAGCTATTTGCGTTCCCCTTATTTTCGCCGTAGTCTACATAAATGTTTATGTAGACTAGACGTGCCAAAATAAGGAACGCAAATGGCGGCGCCCATGGGCGCCACGATTTGCATACGCGCGGTTTGGTTTTGTTTTTTAACTCAGCCGTGATAGGCTACGTAAACATTTACGTAGCCTATCATGGCTGACTGCAGGGATGCAAATGGCAGCGGCTACGGCCGCCGCCATTTGCAGACCCGGCCGGCCAGGATTCGCGGCGGGAGGGACGGGGCGCCTCCCCCCCAGCCAGAATTTCGGGGGGGAGGGACGGGACGCCTCCCCCCCGGCCAGAATTTTGGGGGGAGGAACGGAGCGCCTCCCCCCCACCGCAAATCAAATTTCATAAAAGGTAAGTGACTTTCGTACATCCCTATCTGGAACTCCGCCCTCTTTGAAACCATGGGGGCTGGCATCTTTGTTCCCGGGCGGGAACCCTGCTACCAACATGAATGGAGCTGAGGTCCCACCCCTGATAGGGGCTGATAGTGCCTACCTGATCCGGAGATGGTTCATGAAACTCTATGGAGGAATTCCGGACCGACACCAGGCACATTTCCACTACTGCCATGGGCAGGCACGGCATGTGGTGGAGAAGGCAACTGGAAGGCTGAAGAGCCACTGGAGGTGCCTTACCGCAAGGCTGGAGATTGCAGAGGAGAACATAGCATCTGTTACTGTCTCCTGCATTATTCTCCACAACACCTGCGAGAGTAAGGGGCACGCTATTCTCACGGCTGTTGAGGACAGCGTGGCAGTTGAGATGGCCACTTTGGGTACTGAGCCAGAGCCAAGTGGCAGCACACTGACGCAGGACAGCGGGTGAGAGATGCACTCATTGAGGGGCTTTGGACTTCTGCAGCCCCCCAGTAGCTCCTCTGTCACCCTGCTGGTTATCCCCTAGGAAGAGTAGGGATGTCAGAGAATTCCGCTACCGATCTCGGGGAGCCCAAATGACAGCACATTTGGCCTCCCAAAATCGGTGGTGGAACGGTCTGCCATCCCCCCCCCCCGGGATGGGACTTACCTTGGGCGGATCTTCCTGGCGGCGGCGGCGGCTCTGGCGGCGGTGGTTCGGCGGCTGCGGCAGCCGGTCTTCCAACCGGCTGCCGCTGCCACCATTTCCAGTTAAAAAAAAAAAATGATAGGCTATGTAAACTTTTATCAGAGAGCTTCGGCTATTGGGCGGTATAGAAATGAAATAAACAAACAAACAAACGAATAAATAAATTTACGTAGCGTATCGTGGCTGACTGCAGGGACGCAAACGTTTGCATCCCTGCTAGCCAGCGGCAGAATCCCTGCGGAGCGGAGCCGGCCGGCCAGGATTCTGGGGGGGGAGGAATGGAGCACCTCCCCCCTGGCCAGAATTCCGGGGGGAGGGACGGAACGCCTCCCCCCAGCATCAGCATAATCCGCAGAAACGTAAGTCACTTTCGTACATCCCTAAAAGAGAACTTCTGGGAGTAACTTGAATGAGATAACACTCAATAAAAGTTTTAATACATGAATGCAGAGTCTCCTTGAAAGCTACCATTGGGTCTGTTGAGAGGGGGGTGAGGGAATGAGGGCTTGGGGGGAAGGGGCACTGCCTGGCTGGGAATGGGGGCTTTGGCTGTGTTGTGGGGGGGGAGGCAGGGGCATATACTGTGAAGGACTGTGGGTGCCAGGTAAGTCTCGGGGAGTAGAACCTGTGTGCCAATGCTATGCCCCCCCCACTTGACCTCCCAACATCAGGACACTTTCCTATTTATTTATTTATTTATTTATTCATTCATTCATTTATTTATTCATTTCATTTCTATACCGCCCAATAGCCAAAGCTGTCTGGGCGGTTCACAAAAATTAAAACGAAAAAGCACAAAGTAAAACAATATAAAATATTAAAACATTAAAACCACAGTATAACAATACAACCACAATAAAACCAGAATAAAACCTAGAAGCAATGCAGAGATTTAAAATACAGATTTAAATCAGCAAAGCTAAAAGTCTAGAAAGCTAAAATGCTAAAATGCCTGGGAAAATTAAAAGGTCTTCACCTGGTGCCGGAAGGAATACAATGTAGGTGCCAGGCGAACCTCACTAGGGAGCTCATTCCACAGCTGGGGTGCCACAGCAGAAAAAGCCGTCCTCCTAGTAGCCGCCCGCCTCATTTCCTTTGTCAGGGGCTCATGGAGAAGGGCCGCTGATGATGATCTTAAGGTCCGGGCAGGCACATATGTGAGGAGGCGATCCTTCAGATAACCTGGCCTCAAGCCATTAAGAGCTTTGAATGTTAACACCAGCACTTTGAATTGGGCCCAGAAATGGAGTGGCAGCCAGTGCAGCTGGAAAAGTACTGGCATAATATGAGCTCACTGGCCAGTCCCTGTTAACAATCTTGCTGCCCTATTTTGGAGTAGCTGAAGTTTCCGGATCATTTTCAAAGGCAGCCCCAAATATAACACATTGTAGTAATCCAGATGAGAAGTTATCAGAGCATGGATAACTGTAGCTAGGCTATCTCTGTCCAGATAAGGGCGTAGTTGGTATAGCAATTTTATATTGGTATATAAAAAGTGCTCCATGCCACTGAGTTCACCTGTGCCTCAAGTGACAGTTCTGGGTCCAAGAGCACCCCCAAACTACGAATGTGACCCATTAAGGGGAGTGCAACCCCCTCCAGAACAGGTTGAATATCACCTAGCCGGGCAGACGAACCACCCACTCACAGTACCTCTGTCTTGTCTGGATTGGGTTTCAGTTTATTGGCCCTCATCCAGTCCATTACTGTTCCCACCCAGACCCTGATTCAGAACAGCCGCTGCCTCATCTGGGTTTGATGTAGGGATGTACGAAAGGGACTTACCTTGTCCCGCAGCTTTTTTCACGGTGGGGGGGAGGCGCTTCGCTTCTCCCCCCAAGTTCAGGCGAGGGGGGGAGGCGTCCCGCCTTGCCCGGCCGAAATTCAGGCCGGGGGGGGGAGGCGCCCCGCCTCGCCCGGCCGAAATTCAGGCCGGGGTGAAGCGCCCCGTCTCCCCGGCCGTGAAAGAAAAAGTAAACAAAACAAAACAAAACAAACCCCGTGATAGGCTACGTAACGATTAACGTAGCCTATCACGGCTAGATTTCCAAAGTCAGCCATGATAGGCTATATTAATCGTCACGTAGCCTATCACGGGTGACTTCGGAAAAAAAAAAAAAAAGCGTATATGCAAATGGCAGCAGCCAATGGGCGCCGCCATTTGCGTTCCTTATTTTGGCACGTCTAGTCTACGTAAAGATTTACGTAGACTACGGCGAAAATAAGGGAACGCTATTTGCGTTGCCCTTATTTTCACCATAGTCTACGTAAATCTTTACGTAGACTAGACGTGCCAAAATAAGGAATGCAAATGGCGGCGCCCATGGGCCGCCGCCATTTGCGTACGCGCTTTCCCCCCCCCAAAGTCACCTGTGATAGGCTACGTGACGATTTACGTAGCCTATCATGACTGACTTTGGAAATCTAGCCGTGATAGGCTACGTAAATCGTCACGTAGCCTATCACGGGTGTGTGTTTTCTGTTTATTTTAACTTTTTAATTTTGTAATGGTGGTGGTGGCAGCCGGTCGGGAGACCGGCCGCCGCCCCCGCCCCCGCCGAAACGCCGCCGAACTGCCGCCGGGACCCGCCGCCGAGAGGGACATTCGCTGAAGGTTAGTCCCATCCCGGGGGGGGGGCGGGGGGCCGGCGGAGAATTTCCCCAACACTTTCGGGGGGCCGAATGCCTCGGCGCTCGGCCTCCCGAAGATTCGTGGAGAAATTGTCCGCCATCCCTAGATAGGGATGGTGGAGAATTTCTCCACAAATCTCGGGGAGGTCGAATGCCAACGCATTTGGCCCCCCGAAATTGTTGGTGAAATTTTCCACCCCCCCCGCCCCCCTGGGATGGGACTTACCTCCCTCAAATGTCCCTCTCGGTGGCGGGTCCCGGCAGGAGTTCGGTGGCGGTTCGGCGGGGGCGGCGGCCGGTCTTCCGACCGGCTGCCACTAGGGATGGGGGAGAATTTCTCCCCGAAACTTCAGGGGGCCAAGTGCCAACGTATTCGGCCCCCCGAAGTAGTTTCGGGGAGAAACTCTCCGCCCCCCCACTCCCCGCCCCCCCGGGATGGGACTTACCTTTCCCGAATGTCCCTCCCGGCGGCGGGTCCCGGTGGCAGTTCGGCAGGTCTTCATCAGGGGCGGGGGTGGCAGCTGGTCTTTTGACCGGCTGCCGCCGCCGCCATTCCAATAAAAGTAAAAAAAAAAAAAACGCCCCCGTGATAGGCTACGTGACGATTAACGTAGCCTATCACGGCTAGATTTGCAAAGTCAGCTGTGATAGGCTACATAAATCGTCACATAGCCTATCACGGGTGACTTAAAAAAAAAAAAAAAGCGCGTACGGATAATGGCGGCCCCCATAGGGAGCCGCCATTCGCGTTCCTTATTTGGTCGCTGTAGTCTACGTAAAGATTACGTAGACTACGGCGAAAATAAAGGCAACGCAAATAGCCGTAGTCTATTTTCGCCATAGTCTACGTAATGATTTACGTAGACTACAGCGACCAAATAAGGAATGCAAATGGCGGCTCCCTATGGGGGCCGCCATTTGCGTACGCACTTTTTTTTTTTTTTTTAAGTCACCCGTGATAGGCTACGTGACGATTAACGTAGCCTATCACGGCTGACTTTGCAGATCAAGCCGTGATAGGCTACGTTAATCGTCACGTAGCCTATCACGGGGGCGTGTTTTTTTTTTTAACTTTTAATTTTGCGGCTGGGCAAGGCGAGGCGCCTCCTCCCCGGCCTGAATTTCAGGCCGCAAATAAGGGCAAATAGCACTGCCCTTATTTTCACCGTAGTCTACGTAAATCTTTACGTAGACTACAGCGACCAAATAAGGAACGCGAATGGCAGCTCCCTATGGGCGCCGCCATTTGCGTACGCGCTTTTTTTTTTTTCGAAGTCACCCATGATAGGCTACGTAATGACTTTGGAAATCTAGCCGTGATAGGCTACGTAAATCGTTACGTAGCCTATCATGGGTGTTTGTTTTTTTTCCACTTTTTTATTTCGCGGCTGGGGAGATGGGGCGCTTCTCCCCGGCCTGAATTTCGGCCGGACGAGGCGGGGCGCCTCCCCCCACAGCCTGAACTTTGGGGGGAGAACCGAAGCGCCTCCCCCCCACCGCGAAGCAAGCTGCAGGATCAGGTAAGTGCCTTTCGTATATCCCTAGCCGGGCAGGATTCTAGGGGGGAGGACCGGATCGCCTCCCCCCCATCAAGGATTCCGGGGGGAGGAACAGATCATCTCCCCCCACCTGCAGACCCCAGCAGAGCCAGGTAAGTGGGGTTTCGTACACGCCTAGTTCTGGGGAAGCAACTGCTTATCTGAGATAAGCCTGAGTTTCAGGGTGTGGTGGGAGTACTTGCTTGCCTGTGATAGCATGCTAATGTGCACTAGTGATCTAGCATTAATTTCAACATTTTTAAAAAAGTTGGTCCCTCGGCATCCAGCTCCAAAATGGCGGTGAAACTTCCAGAAAAGAGGGAGGGAAAGGGTTGGGTTGGTGAGATGATGGGCAGGTGCGAGTCACACCCCCATTGGCAGGGCTACATACCCCCATGGGCAGGACTGTGATACCGAAGCAAGTGTGGGTGATGCAACACACCCGAACAGGAGCATAGCTGAGCCAAAGTAACAGGAAGAGTCGGACTAAAACCAGTCTCAGAAGAATCGGTTTTTCTGCGATAAGCTCCGAGGTGGCTGCGGGATGGCCATGATGTCATGTATCCCTAACGACCTCCACATGCAGCCAGTTCAGATAAATTGCTCATGGAAACACCCCCCAAAGCCACATACAATCAGTAAAGCGCTTTACAGGCTTCAGGGAATCCGTGCTTTAAACTCTGTATTCAGTTCAGGGGGATCTCTGTAAATTCTGATGTGGGCATTCAGAGGGCAAGCCTCATTCAGCACAATGGGAATTACTTCTGAGGAGACACTCGTGGGTTTGTTGTGGGAAAGAGAGCAGTAAACACAAAGACAGGAAACCAGCCTCCATTGTAACACGATGCTGCAGAGGATCTCTATAACGAAGCTGTGAAGTAGTTACTTCCTAAGGCAATAAACCAAACAATGGAGAATTAGAGCCTCGAGATTGTGCTTTACAGCAAGTGGGGAATTGGGCTTTAAACTGTGCCATTTCAATTGAGGGGGATCTCTATAAGTTCTGATGTGGGCTTTCAGGGGAGATGCCTCACCGAGCGCAGTGGAAGTTACTTCTGAGTAGACACTAATTGGTTTGTGTGGGAAACACACAGGAAACATCCCTTGACCAGAGTTACAGTGAAAGACACACTCCTGGGCAGGGATAGCATGCCTGAGGTAAATGCGGGAGTTGGGGCACACAGCAACTATACTGGGGAGAACCCAACTTGAGGAAAAGAGCCGGACTTTAAGCAGTCTCAGGAAATCTGATTTTTCCCTGATAAGCTCTGGGGTGCTGCTGGGTGGCCACAACGTCATATATTGTCATATGATATAATGACTTCCAAACGCAGTCAGCTCAGAGTAAATCGCTCATGGAGACACTCTCCTTGAGATGGAGAATGTCAGAAACAATGGTAAGGTTAATGGTAAAAGCAGGGTGTAAAACCAGGGGTCTGTCAAAAGCTCAGGTTACAGTTTAGGAAAGTTAGAGAATAAGCTGGAGTTGCTTGCTTTGATACCCTTGTTGAACCATGCTGAGAACTAAAGAGATATCAAAGCCAGGTCAATAGTTCAGTTGATAGACTAGTGGCCATAGGATTGCGCCCTTACAGGAGATCCTCAGGTACTGATAGTAGTTTCTGGGTAGGTTCATATTGTGAGAGGTGCTCCATCAGGTATTGCAGTCCCAAGCCCTATAAGGCTTTATTGGTTAAAACCAGCACCTTGAATTTGGCTCAGAAATGTACACCAGCCAGTGCAAGTTGGCCAGAACTGGGTTTATGTGCTCAGACCTTTGGGCCCCTGCTATCAATCTGGCTGCTGCTTTTTGCACAAGCTGTAACTTCTGAACAGTCTTCAAGGGCATCCCTGCATAGAGTGCATTGCAGTCATCTAACCAGGAGGTTACCAGAACTGAGACTACTGGAGCCAGTTAAAAATGAATACACTTCAAAATGGACCACTACACCACTGTGTTTGAGCCTTGCCTCTTTTGGCATTATTGGTTAAGATTCAGATCCCTTCACCCTGCTGATAATATTAGGGCAGTGCAGAATGTTTTGACTATTTATATATTTAGACTATTTAGACAAAAAGCATGGCAGAGGTGGGAGTTATTTCTTGAAAATCTCCTTCATGGTTAGCTTTTCCCAAGCTGTTTTCTGCCATCTACTTCCCTGCTTCACCCCTTCTATTTAGGGCTTCTTTCTCCTTCCTAGAATGATGTACTGAATGTGGAGATGTTATGGTTCTACAAAGCCTGTCACAGGGCTGAGGAACTCTTTCATCCTGAGGGCGGAATTCCATTTCAGAGAAGCTCCCAGCTATGGGCAGGACCAAAAGCCAAGGGGAAGGGACAAAAGCAAAAGGGGTGCATTTTTTGTAAAATACAAAAAAAATACCAACACATTGTAGCTTCCAGTAATTAGTTAGCTTTAGGAGAGGCATTTCAACCTTTTTGAATGGGGGACAAACCAGCACAGAAGCCAGCAAACTACCGAACAATCAGTGTTTAGGGGAAAGGGGGTGAGGCCAAGAGAAGGGGCCGTGACCATCTGAGGAACTTCAGTGGGCCGGATTGAGACCCCACCTTATGTGATGGCAACTCTGAAGACAGTGCTTTCTGGCCTGGTCACGTCGGTGATCCCAGACAATCAGATGACAGAAAGCCCTAACGCAGATGAACACTTTCCCTGGAAAATGCCAAAATAGTGTGTGCCTTTTCCTACTAATGAAAATATATGTAAAAAGCGGCCATTTTGGAACCAGTTTTACTATTTACATTGCATTGGTCACGCAGCACACCCTGCACAAACACACCTATAAATTGGAGTGGGCATCCATCTTCCATTGACAGTGTATGACATAACGCTTTCCTTCCTGAGTGGGGAACATTAATTTTATCATTTTTTGATGCAGTGAGATTTTTCCAACAGCCGATAAAATTTACCACCACTTTGTATTGTTTTATTGTTTCCAACGCTAAAGTGGCAAAGCGCAAAATTATGCTCATAAAAATTGGCTACCATGTTTCAAATATCCTGCAATTTTATGGGAATGTAAATTTGCAGTGAAGTAGATATAGGTAATGGTATACAAGAAATGTAGGATCTTTTTTTTTTTTTTTTTAAAGCAGCTCCAGAAGTCTCCGTTTTAAGTCTTCGTGTAATTGCCATATTGGCAAAGCAATTCCTGTAAGGTAATGAAACCAGGGTTAATTTAAACCACTAAGCATCTCCTGATGCAAACTGTTTCTGCATTATGAATGGAATTCATTGCAAATGTATCCTTTAAAAAAAAAGGGAAACAAGTTGTTCAGGAACCAAGCTTGGAATAATTAATGGGCTTTCAGATGTCTACTTTGAAATCGCTGGCAACCTATGTCAAATTGACCTGGCACGCAGCCTGAACTGCAAGCGCTCCTCGATGGCCTGAGTTTCATCTCATATGCAAAGTCCCATAATACTTGCCCAAAGGGGAAAAAAGGGAAACCCACTTCCTGTGGGTGCAATGAGGAAGGAGTGCTTAACTCTCCCCCCCTCGTCCCTCATTTCCTCCACTCCAAATCATTCTCCAGGTGGCTTTTCCTCCACTTGAAGTTTTAAATGTGTGTTTTGAGGCCAAACATTTATTTGAAACCCCATAGAGAAACAGAAAGGGTTTTTTTGGTGTGTGTGTGTGTGGGGGGGGGGGGAATGGGAAAACAGCAGATGGGGAAGGAGGTAAACACCCTTCCCTCATACCCTTTGTTTCTAGTTGCCCTTCTTGAAAGCAGTTTTTCCTATTGCAAAATGGCTGTCAGGTTACCATTAGCTAGTTGCATGAGTGTGTTACTTGCAATTCGAATCAATAATGTTGTAGATTAGAGAATCGGAGACCCACAGTGCAATTCTATACATCTTTACGCAGTGGTAAGCCCCACTGAGTTCAATGAGGCTTACTCCTAGGTACGTGCACATTGGATTGCATCCTCAACGTCTCAGTGTGTTTGATTCATGGAGTATACATGGACAAAGGACAAGTTTGTTTGACCTCTTCAGATGAACCGGTACCACATATGTCGCAGCACCATCCTGTTACCACAAAAGTCATAATGGGATGGGGGACCATACATTTTTTCTAAAGTTGGCTTGCACAGGAAGCCCTCTCATGTCGAAAGGAAGACTGCCACAGGTTCGGATCAGATTGGAAGGCCAAGTCATGTGACCCATGGCCGCATGGGCAGATGCTTCATTTCTCTCTTTAAGGTTTTAAAAGAAAAGCTAGCTCTAACTCTGGTGTGCCCTATGCAATTTGGGTTCTGTTTAATCACTCTTGTGGACATACCACTCGGGAAACCTCTTTACCACGAGGACACCAGATTCAGAGTCAAGCCTGATGAATAAACATCTTGAACAACACTAAGTAGCTGTCCAGCTGTTCAGTTGCACTGTAGGTGTGTGAGTCAGCCTGTAGTCTCTCTGGAAAACATTCTGTTGTGGGGCTCACATGAGTCTTTGGGAAACGGTGTTGCGATGAACCCCCATAGTCTAACAGAGCTCCACAGTTTCACCTCAACCCCACCATGAAGCATTTCCTGGCTTTTGTTTCAGAATTAATATCCAGAGTTATTCTGTTTTTCACAATATTGTAGCTAATTGGAACAGGCCAGGTATTTTATAATGTAAGTTCAGTCATTAGGGCGGGGATTCTAACCCTCACATAATTCTGATTGGCTGGCTAGACTACTGATATCAGAAATAGAGATTATTGCACTATTGGACAAAACTGCCCAACTCTACTTGGGCTTGGGCTTTCACTGGACTCAGATGCACAGAAAAATGTGAGAGTTCACCTTCAGTCTGTCTTCCGGCACATCTAATCAGGAGGCCATAGATGCTCTCTCTCTCTCTCTCTCTCTCTCTCTCAAATCATTCTCTCCACAAGGAACTCTGCATATGCTCTGAAACTCAAGGATTCTATTCAGGTAGGTAAGATGTACCTAGACTGACTTTACTGATTTTTATTCTGAATCCTCTGTGTGAGCTTTGGTGCCTTCCTTCCCCACAACTGCCGTTTTCCCCACTTTTCCTTTTTACATCTGGACATTGGCTGCATTTCTTTAAAAAAGAATGTCTCCCTAAAACCTTCCTCATGTTTTTGGCTGCATGGTTGCTAAGCTACCCCCTGTGCTCTTAGGAGATTTCACAAGGTTATTTTTTTGGTCAAGTTCTGTGTTTTCTGGGCTTTGGGCAATTAAATCCAAAGCACCTCCCTTTCAATTTTTTTTCTAGAGCTGGGCTGAAGGGAGGGGCCCATGGCAATAAGGCTTAGAACCTCACCATACAGCTTGACAGCTTTGAATGTTCAGGTGAGGATCAGCCTCTGGTGGCATTCTATTTATGTTTTTATCTTATTTTATCACATTTCTATACTGCCCATTAGCCAAAGCTTTCTGGGCAGTTCACAGCTATAAAATACAATATCATAGTAAAACATTAAATAAAACCATAAGTTTTAAACTGAATAAAACCAAAGTAGTAACCAAGATAAAAGCCAGCAGCAATGCAAATGTCTAAAAATGCACTAACACAATTTTTAAAACAGAAGCCTGTGAAAATAAGGTCTTCACCTGGCGCCAAAAAGACCACAATGTAAGGGGCCAGGCGAACCTCTCTGGTGTGCTCATTCCACAAGTGGGGTGCCACCACTGAAAAGGCCCTCTCCTCATTCAGTGGGGGTATCTGGAGAAAGGCCTCTGAGGATGATCTGAGGGTCCAGCAAGGTATATATGGAAGGAGACAAGCCTTCGGGTAAAGAATTCTATTGTAATTCTTTCTTTGGCAAACCCTTGTAAAGAAGGCATCTGCCAGTAAGAGAGTCCTCCTCCACTCCCAAATCTGTAACAAGTGGAATACAAAGGTATAAAAAGTTAAAAGTTGTTTTTAGATATACAGTATATGTTGTCTCCCCCTTCATGGATCACTGCCTTGTTGTGGCGAAGGGGCTTGCGTAACTCAGTGAAGCCATAAGCTATGCCATGCAGGGCCACCCAAGACGGACAGAGAGAGTTGACAGAGAGTGTCTTGTATGGCAGAGAGTTCTGACAAAATGTGGTCCACTGGAGAAGGAAATGGCAACCCACTCCAGTATTCTTGCCAAGAAAACCCCATGGAACGTATCACAAGGCTAAAAGAGATGATGCCGGAAGATGAGCCCCTCAGGTCGGAAGGTGTCCAATATACTACTGGGGCAGAGGGAATTTCCAAGTAGTGCCAGAAAGAGTGAAGCGGCTGGGCCAAAGCTGAAAGGACACTCAGCTGTGGATGTGTCTGGTGGTGAAAAGAAAATCCGATGCTGTAAAGAACAATATTGTTTAGGAACCTGGAATGTAAGATCAATGAATCAAGGCAAGCTGGAGGTGGTCAAACATGAGATGGCAAGACTGAACATTGACATCTTGGGAATCAGCGAACTAAAATGGACAAGCATGGGCGATTTTAATTCAGGTGACCATCATATCTACTACTGTGGGCAAGAATCCCTTAGAAGAAATGGAGTAGCACTCATAGTCATTAAAAGAGTGGGAAAAGCAGTACTGGGGTACAATCTCAAAAACGACAGAATGATCTCAGTACGAATCCAAGGCAAACCATTCAACATCACAGTAATTCAAGTATATGCCCCAACCACTGAGGCCGAAGAAGTTGAGGTTGATCGGTTCTATGAAGACCTACAACACCTTCTAGAACTAACACCAAAACAAGATGTCCTTTTCATCATAGGGGATTCGAATGCTAAAGTAGGAAGTCAAGAAATCACCAGGATAACAGGCAAACATGGCCTTGGTGCACAAAATGAAGCAGGACAAAGGCTAATAGAGTTTTGCCAAGAGAACACGCTGATCATAGCAAACACTCTTTTCCAACAGCACAAGAGGCGACTCTACACATGGACATCACCACTAGGGTTGGTGGAGAATTTGTTCAGGAGGCAGCAACTAAATCCATCCCAAAGAAAAAGAAATGCAAGAAAGCAAAGTGGCTGTGATGAGGCTTTACAAGTAGCTGAGGAAAGAAGGGAAGCAAAAAGCAAGGGAGAAAGGGGAAGATATACCCAACTGAATGCAGAGTTCCAGAGAATAGCAAGGAGAGACAAGAAGGCCTTCTTAAATGAACAATGCAAAGAAATCGAGGAAAACAATAGAATGGGAAAGACTAGAGATCTCTTCAAGAAAATCGGAGATCTCAAGGGAACGTTTTGTGCAAAGACGGGCATGATAAAGGACAAAGAAGGCAGGGACCTAACAGAAGCAGATGAGATTAAGAAGAGCTGGAAAGAATACACAGAAGAACTATACAGGAAAGATCTGAATGTCCCTGATAGCCATGATAGTGTGGTCACTGAACTTGAGCCTCACATCCTCGAGAGTGAAGTCAAGTGGGCCTTAGGAAGCATTAGTAACAACAAAGCTAGAGGAGATGACAGTATTCCAGCTGAGCTATTTAAAATCCTAAAAGATGATGCTGTTAAAGAGCTGCACTCAATATGCCAACAAATTTAGAACACACAACAGTGGCCACAAGACTGGAAAAGGTCAGTTTATATTCCAGTTCCAAAGAAGGGCAATGCCAAAGAGTGTTCAAACTACCGTACAATCGCGCTCATTTTACATGCCAGCAAGGTTATGCTCAAAATCCTACAAGCTAGGCTTCAGCAGTATGTGAACCGAGAACTACCGGAAGTACAAGCTGGGTTTCGAAGAGGCAGAGGAACTAGAGATCAAAACTCCAACATTCGCTGGATTATGGAGAAAGCAAGAGAATTCCAGAAAAACGTCTATTTCTGCTTCATTGACTACGCTAAAGCCTTTGATTGTGTGGATCACAACAAACTGTGGCAAATTCTGAAAGAGATGGGAGTACCAGACCACCTTACCTGTCTCCTGAGAAACCTGTACGAGGGTCAAGAGGCAACAGTAAGAACCGGACATGGAACAACTGATTGGTTCAAAATGGGGAAAGGAGAATGACAAGGCTGCATATTGTCGCCCTGCTTATTTCATTTATATGCAGAGTACATCATGAGAAACGCCAGGTTGGATGAATCACAGGTCGGATTTAAGATTGCTGGGAGAATTATCAACAACCTCAGATACGCAGACGATATCACCCTAATGGCAGAAAGCGAAGAGGATCTAAAGAGCCTCTTGTTGACGGTGAAAGTGGAGAGTGCAAAAGCTGGTTTGAAACTCAACATTAAAAAAACGAAGATCATGGCATCTGGCCCCATCACTTCCTGGCATAGAGAAGGGGAAGAAATGGAAGCAGTGACATGGGTTGGTGGAGAATTTCTCCCTGAAACTTCGGGGGGCCGAGCACCAACGTGTTCGGCCCCCCAAAGAAGTTTCGGGGAGAAATTCTCCACACACCCCTCGCCCCCCGCAACCCCCCCCCCGGGATGGGACTTACCTTTCCCGAATGTCCCTCCCAGTGGCGGGTCCTGGCGGCAGTTCGTCGGGTCTTCGTCAGGGGCGGGGGCGGCAGCCGATCTTTTGACCGGCTGCCGCCACCGCCATTCCAATAAAACTAAAAAAAAAAAAAAGCCCCCATGATAGGCTACGTGACGATTAATGTAGCCTATCACAGCTAGATTTGCAAAGTCAGCCGTGATAGGCTACGTAAATCGTCACGTAGCCTATCACGGGTGACTTAAAAAAAAAAAAAAAAGCACATACGGCTAATGGCGGCCCCCATAGGGAGCCGCCATTCACGTTCCTTATTTGGTTGCTGTAGTCTATGTAAAGATTACGTAGACTACGGCGAAAATAAGGGCAACGTCCCTTAACAGCATCCATTTCTTTCAGCTATTGGTTATCCCTTTTTAATAATTTCTATTTACATAAAAAATGTCTACATACATACTATGTGTCAAGAGCTGCTTTGGACAAGTGAAGCCATCTGTATCTAGGAGAGGTCAAGAGAGTTTGGTATAAAAATACACCTTCAAATTAGTGCACTAATAGGATCTGGGCACATTCTGTTACATTAACTTCATATTGATTCAAATGTCCACAGAAGGCAATCAGCAGCCACCACAGTAACAAGGTTTATTTTATTGCTGCCTTTATTAAACTAATAAGGCTAAAATATACCTAAGTTTAGAATAGGTGACTTCCTTCCTTAATCTTTGGCCTCACAGACAGACTGGATTGAATGCTTGTATTTGACCTTCATTACTCTCTATTCTGAAGAACTTGCTAGGAGAGGGAAGTTTAGAGATGGACTCTATGAGCTTCTTTACCTGATTATGACTGGGTTTGGATGACACACCACGGCTTGTTGTGGGTTATTTAACCCATGATGCTGCAGTGCCCACTGGGGCTATGTTGCATATCCAAACCCTGCTCGGGGGTTGTCATGTTGTATGAACCCGGCCAGCATGGGTTAAACAACCCTTGCATAACCCTAAAACAGACCATGGTTGTTTAACCCCTGCATAACCCACACTGGCCAGGTTTACACAACACAATAACCCCTAAACGGGGGCTGCAAATTCAAAATGGCGGCCACAAGTGCCCTGCATAGTGGGATGTCATGTTGTGGAAACAGCCGGTATGAGTATTGAGGATACGAGGCAATGGCACCTACATTGGGGTAACCCCTAGCACTCTGGAATTGTGACTTGACAAGGAATATTAACATAAGAGCAACAGTACTGATTGGAGCTGGCTGGCTACCCTCAACAGCTACACCCATGTGGCTTAGGGGCATTGTGCTATGCTCTTGTATACCAAAGAACAAGGTGGAGAGGATAGTTTTGGGAAGGGATGTCAGAGAATTCCACCATGGATCTCGGTGAGGCTGAATGCCAGTGCATTCGGCCCCCCAAAATCCATGGCGAAACGAAGCCCCTGCCCCCCCATCCCACAAAAGGCATGCGAAACAGAGCACTTACCTGCTGCCATCTGTGCTGATTTGCGAATGGCGGCCGCACTGCGGCCGCCATTCGTTTCCTCATCATAGCTGTGATAGGCTACGTAAATAATTACATAGCCTATCATGGCTAACGCAGGGACGCCATTTGCATCCCTGCAGAGGCTGTGATAGGCTACGTAAGTATTTACATAGCCTATCACGGCAAGCTAAAAAAACAACAACAGCGTACGCAAATGGCGCCGGCTACGGCGGCCACCATTTGCGTTCCCTTTTTTTCGCTGTTTTAGCCTACGTAAACATTTAGGTAAGCTATTACGGTGAAAAAAATGGGAAAGCAAATATAGGCTACGTAATTATTTATGTAGCCTGTCACAGCTATGATGAGAAAGGCAGACAGGGCCACCCATCCCATGTTTGGCCATTGTGCAACTGCACAGCACCAGTAGGGTCAGGAAAATTAGGCGCCTGGTGTGCCCCCCCCATCCGGCACTCTAGCGGTCTTTCAGCTACCATGGATAATAGCAAGCCAGCCCAGCCCCAACCTATGCACTGTCTTTGCTGTAGGAGGGACGAGGTTTCAGAATTTGCTCTGGTAGAAGTCACAGATTTCACAGCCAGCTACCTCCAAATGGTATAAACTGGAGATTGCAGCAAGTAATGCAGACTAATAGGGTTGCAGTATTAAGGAAAGGAAAGGTTCCTCCTGTGCAAGCACCGGGTCATTACTGGCCCTTTGAGGGATGCCATTTGCGCTGGCGTTTTCATGGCAGACTGTAGTGGGGTGGTTTGCCAGTGCCTTCCCCAGTCGTGACTACCTTTCCCCCAGCAAGCTGGGTACTCATTTTACCCATCTCGGAAGGATGGAGGGCTGAGCTGACACGAGCCGGCTACCTGAGACTCAGCTTCCACTGGGATCGAACTCAGGTCATGCGGAGAGTTTCAGTTGCAAATTAAGAGAAAAGGACAAAGCAATAACTGGGAAGTTAATATAAGCTCACTAAATTAATTGGTGGTGTTGTTTTTAACATTGTGGCTTCTGTAGTTTATGACATTGCTGAAAGACAGAGCCTGCAATAAATGGGAAGTAAACATTTGCTTGGTGAAGGTAATTTTTCCAACAACCTCCACAAGCCCCCCCTAAAACTTCATTAACAAACTAGACATTGCATTTTATGATTATCATAAACACGCAGAGAAGATGGGGCCAAGCTGTTTTTGAAAATAAGTCACTTGCTTACTTTTCTTTTCCTGATTTTTTCAATTGAAAAAATTCAAGAATAACTTCGAATTCCTTACCTGCCCTACAGTGGGTACTGTGTACAGTGGGTACAGTGGGTACTGTGGCTTTTCAATGGATTCTGAAATCATTCCTTGAAGAAAAAGAAATTTTACAGAGTATGTTTAATGATGATTATTTGCACAGGATAAACCTACTTCAGCACATACTCATTCTGAACTGTATATTTATATACAAATACACTGGTGTTGCATCTAGGTTTAGTCATACTCCTTGAAATCAATGGGACTTACATTAGTCATGACTAATGTATGTCCCATTGATTTCAATGGGTCTATCCAAAATATGACCAAGTCTGGATCCAACCCACTGTCTCTGTTGATTACCAGAAAATCAATGGAAGCATTTTAATAAGGGAGAAAAAACTGTGATATTTCACTTAGCAAAAGAAAAGATCATTGCAAGAAGTGGACAAAGGGTATTTTGGTGCAATTAGTTTTGCCATGAACTTTAAGGGTTATTATGAATTAGGCATTGAACTGGGACTATCATGCTGGCAAATCCTCTGTGTTAACT
Source organism: Heloderma suspectum (assembly GCF_057233095.1). Taxonomy (NCBI): domain Eukaryota; kingdom Metazoa; phylum Chordata; class Lepidosauria; order Squamata; family Helodermatidae; genus Heloderma; species Heloderma suspectum. The sequence goes on from NC_139459.1 coordinate 106,685,462, forward strand.
GATATTACCCCTGTATTTGATATTCAAAAATATTTCCTAATGACTAGTTCTCATCATCAGTGCTCTCTGCTCCTTCTTCTCATCATACTGATTTAATAGAGCCAATGCGGGCATTTCCTCTTTTACTCCCAGCAGAATCTTTCTGAGAAATAGCATTCTGTCTCTCCTGATACAAGGTTTTTGTTGCTAGGAGTGATTTCAAAAGCCAGAGGATGGAAGATATTATTCCAGTCTAGTTAAGGCTTGCCAGTGGAAGGATCATTTAATTGAGAGAAGCTGCATAAGGAACAAATTAGCTGTTAGGGCCCAATATCTGCTTTATTTCCAACATTATTATGCTCTGTTATCTCCAGTAAACAAAACACATAAAAATAAATAAACCACACTATGTGTGCAATCCTACGCATGTTTAGACAGAAAGAAGTCCTGCAACTCCCACATTCCCTAGCACCATGGCTAAACATGCATAGGATTGCACTCAACATGTATTAGTCAGCTTACCAATGCAAGGATGTCTGTGTTCTGACCCAACAACAACTGTTCCATAAATGGCCACTGTTAATAAGGTAATTATCACTGTCTGTACTTCCTGCATTTCATTTCCCTCTGACTTCACTGTTTACAATCTCCTCCGCCTTCAACCATGTGTGTATATACCTGAAACGCAGGATAACACCTTTCATGCATCTGATGAGGTGGACTACAGGTCATGACAGTTTATGCCATAATAAATGTGTCAATTTTTAAGATGCCACAGACTTCTTTGTTGTTTTTTCTGCAACAGTCTACCCCTCTGGAAATCATTTTAAAATGATTTCAGGAAACATTGCATATCACACCTTCTTTATTTAGCATAATCAAGATGCAGAACCCAGGATGAGACCAGGCCAGGGGTAGGTTTCTATGACTGAAAGTTCTGCCTAACCAACCTTGTGGAGTTCTATGGGAGTGCAACTGTATATCCTTCTGTGCTTAGCTAACACACTAGCATCTGTTCAGCGTATATGCTTCAATCATATCACCAAAGTTCTCCAAATTCTACCTCAAAGCTCATTGCAACTCGAGCCCATATCAGATTGTGAGCTTTGTTTTTTCCTTTGCGCATGAAAATCCATGCACATTTTGGTGCATATTTTTCCAAATGTATGCATCAGTTGTGTGCATCTTTGAAATGTACACATTTTTCTCCCTTTGATTAAAGTGCATTTGTACACATTTTTTCAAAAGTAAAGATTTTTTCATACAAGTTTTTCAAATGCATGCATGCTGTTGAACACATTTTTTGTTGGTCTGCAAATCACCTTGCATCAAGTCTGTATTCGATCTGGATAGTGCAAACTGGGTAAATTCTTATCAAAAATGAACTGAAACTAATGTCTTATACATCCTTATCCCTGAGCAATCACTTTCTCTGTTTGGGGGCACCTTTTCTTTTCTTTTCTTTTTTTAAAATGTTTGTGCCCAGAACAAAGTTGTTGTTGCTATTCTTGGAATTTCTGCTCCCTGCTCCAAGGGGAAAATTTTTCTTAATCTCGGGGAGGGGTAACCAGGGGTAGGTAATCTGATTCCCTCCAGATGTTTGTGACTACAACTCCCATAAGCCCCAATCCACATGGCCAATGGTCAGGACTATAGAAGTTGTAGTCCAAAACATCTGGAGAACACCAACTTGCCTACACTGTGTACACACATGAAATACGAGTGGATTAATCCATTGTTGTTGGTGTTGGCATTGTCATCGCCTTCATCATCAGCACCACATTTATATGCCACTCTTCCTCCAAGAAGCTCACATGCTGTTCTCAAGGTGGCGGCTACGCCAAACCTTTCTTGGTTGTCTTGTCTAAAAGCAAAATGCCAGTGAACTATTTTGCTTCCATGGCTCCATAACTGCCTGTTGAAATGAGAAACGGTGCTTTGCTTTAATGTGTGATTCAGAACTAAAGTATGATAATGCAACCAAATCAATGGTGAGATTAACCATTCTATTAAACATTATCAGTGATATATATATATATATATATATATATATATATATATATAACACACATTGATAATGTTTAATAGAATATATATATATATATATAAAACACACATTGATAATGTTTAATAGAATATATATATATATATATATATATATATATATACTCTGTTTACTAACACACCAGATTCAAGCACCAGTGCAGGGCAGGCTATTCCAGTTAAATGAATATGAAGTACAGGTATGGAAAAGAGCTTTTAGCCATTTGGACTAGTATTCAGTTGGGAGGGTGATCCATGGGCTCCAATCCTTGGTGTGACAACAGGGGAAATGCAAGTACACACGTACCTCATGGAATCATAGAATAGTAGGGTTGGAGGGGTCCTATAAGACCATCAAGTCCAACCTCCTGCTCAATGCAGGAATCCAAGTCAAAGCATCCCTGACAGATGGCTGTCCAACCTCATCTTGAATGCCCCCAGTGTGGGAGAGCCCACTACCTCTCTAGGTAATTGGTTCCATTGTTGCATTGCTCTAACAGGCAGGACCTTTTTCCTGATGTTCAGCCAGAAGCTGGCTTCCTGTAACTTGAGCCCATTATTCCATGTCCTGCATTCTGGGATGATTGAGAAGAGATCCTGGCCTTCCTCTCTGGGACAACCTTTCAAGTACTTGAACAGAGCTATCATAGCTCCCCTCAGTCTTCTCTTCTCAAGGCTAAACATGCCCAGTTCCTCCAGTCTCTCCTCATAGGGCTTTGTTTCCAGTCCCCTGATCATCTTTGTTGCCCTCCTCTGAACCCTCTCCAGCTTGTCTGCATCCTTCTTAAAGTGCGGTACCAAGAACTGGACACAGTACTCCAGATGAGGCCTAACCAGTGCTGAGTAGAGGGGAACTAGTACTTCTTGGGATTTGGAAGTTATATTTCTATTAATGCAGACCAAAATAGCATTTGCCTTTTTTTCAGCCACATCATATTGTTGGCTCATCTTCAGCTTGTGATCTACAACAGTTCCAAGATCCTTCTCCCTTGGAGTGTTGTTGAGCCACGTATCCCCCATCTTGTAACTGTGCATTTGGTTTCTTTTTCCTAGGTGCAGAACTTGGCATTTATCCCTATTAAATGTCATTCTGTTGTTTTCTGCCCAGCGCTCCAGTCTGTCAAGATCACTTTGTATTCTGTTTCTGTCTTCCAAAGTATTAGCTATCCCGCCCAATTTTGTGTCATCTGCAAATTTGATCAGCATTCCCTGCACCTCCTCCTCCAAGTCATTAATAAAAATGTTGAAGAGCACTGGGCCCAGGACTGAGCCCTGCGGTACCTCTGTTACTTGCACCTGTGAAATGTTGTGGGTTGGGGTGCTGTTAGGGAGTGGGGTGGGGGAGCAGCCAGTCTTTCAGATCAGAGGTCTTGGTTTTCAGTTGCCTCAAAGTCCACCACCTCTTCTTTTAAAAATTAAGTACCTGCACAGGCAAGGCACAAGTAACTGAAGTCTTACTCCTCTAACTATGCAATCTGTTCGGTGCTCTCTGCACAGCTTGTTCAACACAAGGAGACTTGTATACAAATATCTCAGCAAGGAAGCAGTTAATGCCCTGGCATCCTTTCCAAGAGGTCACTGCTGTGCCAGTGCCTTTCTTGCTTTGTTAAGCATCCTCATTTTCATTTCAAGATGCTATGCAAAGCATTTGCTGCTGGGCAGAAATTAGTTTGTAATCAGGTCTTATGGCTGAAATGCTGGCAGCAGCAAGGGAGAAGAATTGTGTTTGGTTCTGAATTTCAGGACTTTCTTCCTTGCAAAGTGATTGGCGAGCTCTGTCTCATGAGCAGGCAGGGACGGTCCTTGGCCAGTTTCGTCTGAACATTCTCTCCAGTGGTGTGTTGTTGCTGTTGTTTTTACTGGCAGGAATGTAGCTCTAAAGAGGCTCATCAGAAGTCTTAAGATTTAGGTTCCTAGTTATTGATTTTTGATTACTTCCTTCTGGTTTATTTGGACTTCACTGACATGTGTGAGGCAGACACAGAAATGCAGGATATCTCACCCCCTCGCTTTGGCATCGGTTTTTAATCTGAACTGCAACTCTGTCCCAAGGCACACAGAGAGATCTCTTCAAAATTAAGCCAGTCCTCTATATCTGCAATTAAATCTGCTAGATCCACAATGCAGTTAAGCTGAAGTAATTGGATCAATTTTGTGGAGATTTAATTGGCTTACATTCGAGTACTGATGTGTAGGACAGCTGAATCTGCAGGAATTTCCCCAGGAATGTTTGCTTCTTAATCCCATTAAAAGTGGGAAAGGAGATCATTCATCCTGAAACCAGAGAATGCTACATTTCTGTTTCTGCAGTAATTCGTGTTTTTTTTCTCTCTCACCCTAGAAACCCCACCTTTTGACCCGGAAATCTTGCTGCCCAATCAGAGATATATGAAGCAAGCAAGGGGTCCTAGTACCAATGCCAGTTTGATTGGCAGTTTCTGTCTCTCATCTCTGCTTCTTCACAACTGCTGTTTCTTTCTCTGTGTCCATCCCTCATCTGGAAGCTTGTCACCTTCTCCAAGTTCTGATGGTGATCTTGTTCAAATACACACAGAGAGATTCTCAACTATCAGGAGTCCATGTCCTCAACATTAGCTCCCATTGATGAAATATGAACTGACCACCCTGAGCGATTGTCCTGCTATAGCTGGGTCAAGCTCAGTCCTGGAGCACTCTGTCTTGAAGATCAAAAGGCCAGCGGAGGTCAGAAGCACAGTATTACCAGTCAAGCAGAAAGCAGTCCAAAAGCTGGGGCTGAGGCACCAGTCAAGCACAGGGAAACAGTCCAAGCCAAGCACAATTCGAGGAGCAGAGCCTTTGCCCAGGAATCAGCAGCACAGGAGATCAGCCAAGGGAAGATGCAGGGTCAGAAAAGGACAAGGTTCTAGCAAGTGAAAGAAAAGTGCTGTTCCAGCAAGCAGCAGGTCTCAAATGACAGTTTATATAGTCTGGCATCCTAGCCCATACTCTGGTCCAGCTGAAGCAGTTAAACTGTCTTCAGGGCCTCCCTACTCCTGTGCAGAGGTGCAGGTAGGGCTTGACCTCAGGGCCAAAGTCCAGGCCCAAATGACCACCAAGAGTATGGCAGGTGATGGGGGGTGGCAAATCGGCCTGCTATCAGCGCCTGGCCAGGACTGGAGCTGACACTGCTTGCCACAGAATCCTTTCTTCTTATTTTTAAAAACATTTTATAGTTGGGGTGGCCAACCGGGCATGTATGTAACATGTACAGATGCTCAGTTTATTATTTTTACTTCAAAAATAAATTAGCCTTTGGTACAACAAAATGGTGCTTATTCCCCTGTAAATGTATTGAGCATCAGAACAGCGGAAGCCAATTCCATTTTATTCCTATAATCATGATTTTTCTGTGCTTTAAGTGAGTTTAAAATGAGAAACTGCATATGCTCAGATTATTTCTTTTTTTATCAGGGTTTGCAAGCACATGGCAACCTTGCGGTTGCGGGGCAGGAGGGAGAAGAAAAATGTTAGTTGTGTGCTTCACAACTGAAGGATGGTCTCTAAAGGAGCCCCCCATAAGACCATTACATCCAGAGTCTAAAATGACCCAGCTGCACCCCTGTTCTTGTGAGTCCCTTAGTCTTTGAGGAGTCCTCTACTCTTGAGGAATCTGGTTGCTTTGGGCCTTGAGGCATATGCTTTGCTTCTGAGTGGCTGCCTGTGCTGGCACCTTCTGGCTTTTGCACTTTCTGGGGCTGGGAGGTGACTCATCCTCGCCTTCTGACTCTACAGCAGGGACATCATCTGGAGGGAGTTAGCAAGCCTTTCTAGCAAGGCCAGAGTTGTGCTGGAGTTGGGGGGAGGGGGTCGCCTGTGCCAAAGGGCCTTTGGGCTCTGTGATGTCTGACTTATCATTGGAGGAAGTCTCCAAGGTTGTGACCATGTCTGATATGACAGCTATTAACCAACAATCAGTCTAATAAATGAACAGTCAGCCAGGAGCCATAATAACACACTCAAAGCTAATCCTTTCTTAGATCTTTGGCTCACATTACCCCCCCCCTCTCTTCTCCCTCTTTTTCTCAGTCTCACACACATGGAAGAGAAGGAGCATGAATAACACAACACAAGAAGCATACAAGTCGCCTGTGCTTGTTCTTTGCCTGCATTACAGCCAGTAATAACGTTGGTAGAGTAAAACAACCCAAAGGCACAGCTGCTTTATTCCACATCCTTGCTGATTTGTGCAGTATTATGGAACACCAACAGTTGGTCAGTGCTCGTAAAGGACATTTGGATAGATGTTTCTAATTTCTACTGGCAGTGCTTGGCTGCATTCTGACCTTCTGAAAACAAGCCTTTAGAGGGGAAACAGGGTAAGTGGAATCGTTATATTGCCCATTGATGGTATATTTTGGCTGAGTTAGGTTATGCAAAGACTTTTTCTAATTATAGAGTTCTGCTCAAGGAAATAACAGCCATACTTAATTACCGTATATACTCAGAAATCCTGATCAAGGTGAACAAAGTTTGGTTTCTTTTCCAGTATACTAAAAGATTTTCCTAAAACTCTATTGAGTATCTGTATTTGCTTTTTTAATCCCAACATCACATATACAGGACTGGCCCTACCATTAGGCAGAGTGAGGCAGCTGCCTCAGACAGCAAATTGTTAGTTATTTACTGTATTACTTTTGCATGTTTATGCCTCGGGAGAGGCATTGGATTTTCTGCCTCAGTGCCAAAATATTTTGGCCAGCCTTGGGTACTAAATACCTTGACTTGGGAAGGGGGTCCCTGTATATACATATTTGAAAATTGAGCTGAGGGAGACCCTCAGAGTTTTCAAACAAAACATAAGAATATGAGGGCCTTATAATATTCTCAATTACGATATTCCCCAACTACCCCTTCTTGTAAACTGCTCAAATGAAGCGTATGAGTGCCTGTGCAGGTTGCGGAAAGCCATTGCAGGGTGAAGCCAGGCTGCCATCTGTCCCTATGTATTAGGGATGGTGCCTTTAACATGTGGTCCATAATCCTTCCTTCCCACACCCAAGATTGTGACTTGCTCAGACACAGCCACACACCCGTAGTTCCTGGTGCTCCATATGGGAGGGCAGGATCGTGGTCATCAGTTGAAGGGTGTACATAAATTCTTCTGTATTGCTTGTTGCCTCTTGAAATGTAAATTTTCAATTAAAAAGTTTGCTCTTTTTTTAAAAAAAGGATGGGCATGCTGCTTGACTTCCTGATTCTGAGACCCATGTTTTAATACACACACACCGGAAAGGCCAATCCAAGGAAAGACCATCTCCACACCCAACCATGGTTGTCGACAGGAGGTTTTCGAGGTGGGAGGGCAAAACTGCACAGCCGTTCATGGTTGTAATTCACGTGCACAGCATGCACCACTACAACACACCTGTGCATTTTCCTTGCATGTGCCCTTTGTTGCTTAGCATCACATTCCAGGACATTTTGAAGCCTACACAGGGTAGTAGACATTCCTGGGAATTGAACAGCACTAAGGCAGAAGCGTGTTATATTAAAGCAGCAACATAAATTCCAACACAACTTTATTTAGAGTGAGGGATGAAAAAACAGACACCTAGGAACAAGAGGGGGGAAAAACCCAGATGCACAAACACAGTACAACTGACTTAAGAATATCGTAAGGTATATTTCTTGGTATCACTGCCCTTATCAGAACATTGACAATTTCACACGAGTCGTCCTAGAATGATTTCCTTTATCTTGGAAACATTGGTGAACACTCTCTAGAATAGAGAGTGTTCACCCCAACCTGGTGCCCTCCAGATGTTTTGGACTACAACCCCAGCATTCCGGGCCATGGGCCGTGTTGGCTGGGGCTGATTGGAGTCGGAGTCCAAAACATCTGAAAGGCACCAAATTGCAGAAGGCCGCTCTAGAGAGTAGCAGTGGACTCCGTGGGGAGTATCTTTAGCAGTGGAAGGAGAAATGAGCATGCTTGATCAGGTTTTAGGGTTCCAGAGGAGTCTGGACTGCTCACTTGACTCTTCACATGGTTATCATGAACTTTTTACCTCAAATGCAAAAGAACTTTTGCATGGCTTGAATTTTAAACTACAGCAAAGTTCTTCTGGAATTGCATATTTTTCCATGAGCTGTATATTTTGTGTAGGGCTGCACACTTTTAAAAAGCCCTGGTAGCATCAGAGAACAAATCTACCATTTCTGGTAGATCTGGTGATTGAGCAGTGATAAGGCCTGGGCACCAGGTCTACTAAGATAGGTAGATCTGACCTCTGAGAGATTTGTATTCCAGGTCTACCCCTCTGTTGTTTCTCATTGGGTAGAACTGGTGTCCAGACAATGTCTTTCCACCCACAGCTGAAACCCTCAGTTCTTTCCATGACTCCCTTCATCCCTCTAGGGCCAAAGGCCATTACAGGATTGTATGGCATGGCTAATATTTGGGGGTGGGGGCAGGGATGGCCTGCTCAACTTGCAATCCATTCCTAGGCTCTGCTCTACAAGCAACACGTAATAGATTCAGTCATTTTCACAAGAAGATTCTTTGTACAATACATGAGAAAACACTAACTTCTGTGGGGCTATGTGGCACATTGTCTCAGCTCCAAGGATAACACTAAGAGAGAGATGGGTGAGGTTCCACTTGGGCCTCCTGCAAGAACGAAAAATGGCAGGTTCTCTTAAAAGTGTCTGTCTGTCTGTCTGTCTGTCTGTGTCTCTCTCTCTCTTTCTCTCACAACAACCCGTTCTAACCCTTAATAAATTGCACTGCTGCTACAATCAATTTCCCAGCCCCATCTGCATTTCCCTAAAACACCAACAACACTGGGCTACGCTGCAGGGTTCTCATACACTACTCTTACACACACTCCTCCACAAAATGGTAATAACAACACCAGGCTACTTTGCAGGAGTTGTGTAACCCACACTTTCTCAGCCACAACCCTGCCTCCAGAAATAGAACACCTTTATCTGCACACATTGTCAAGGTAATTTCTTTAATGTTTATAAACTCAGTTATATTAACAAGATCTGAGTTAGAGCATTAACTCCTTTCTTTGCTGCTATCTTTTGTTTTTTCGGTAGACACGCTAATGCCCAAATCCAGCTACACAAAACTCCTGGATTTCTAAATTGTTTTAATAAGGCTGCAATTACTTCCTGTCTTTATTGTAACACTTTTGAATCAGGAATGTTACCCATTTCTTTATAAGATGCTTATATATCAGTTAACCCTAAACCTGGCAAAGACTATACCAACCATGCAAAGTTTAGGCCAATTTCCTTCATTAATGTGGATGCTAAAAATTTAATGGCAATTCTGGCTAATAGATTTCAGTGTGTGATACATACATTAGTGCATCCTGACCAAGTATGAGCCGATAATTTAAGCCTTGCAGTAAATTTGATTGCTTTGACTTCTAACAGAACAGACTCAGCTGCAATTATTTTACTTGATGCTGAGAAAGTATTTGATAAATTATATTGGCTGTTCATGTTTGTGACCTTGGAAAAATTTGGATTTCCACGGGAATTTTTAAGATGGATTAGAATTTTTTCGAATTAGAATGCTCAAAATCCTACAAGCTAGGCTTCAGCAGTATGCGAACCAAGAACTACCGGAAGTACAAGCTGGGTTTCGAAGAGGCAGAGGAACTAGAGATCAAATCGCCAACATTTGCTGCATCATGGAGAAAGCAAGAGAATTCCAGAAAAATGTCTATTTCTGCTTCATTGACTACGCTAAAGCCTTTGATTGTGTGGATCACAACAAACTGTGGCAAATTCTTAAAGTGATGGGAGTACCAGACCACCTTACCTGTCTCCTGAGAAACCTGTACGAGGGTCAAGAAGCAACAGTAAGAACCAGACATGGAACAACCGATTGGTTCAAAATTGGGAAAGGAGTACAACAAGGCTGCATATTGTCACCCTGCTTATTTAACTTATATGCAGAGTACATCATGAGAAATGCCGGGTTGGATGAATCAGAGGTCGGAATTAAGATTGCTGGGAGAATTATCAACAACCTCCGATATGCAGACGATACCACCCTAATGGCAGAAAGCGAAGAGGATCTCAAGAGCCTCTTGTTGAGGGTGAAAGAGGAGAGTGCAAAAGCTGGTTTGAAACTCAACATTAAAAAAACGAAGATCATGGCATCTGGCCCCAACACTTCCTGGCATATAGAAGGGGAAGAAATGGCAGCAGTGACAGATTTTACTTTCTTGGGCTCCAAGATCACCGCAGACGGTGACTGTAGCCATGAAATTAAAAGACGCTTGCTCCTTGGGAGGAAAGCTATGGCCAACCTAGACAGCATAGTAAGAAGCAGAGACATCACCTTGACGACAAAGGTCCGTCTAATCAAAGCTATGGTTTTCCCAGTAGTAATGTATGGCTGTGAGAGCTGGACTATAAGGAAGGCTGAGCGCCGAAGAATTGATGCTTTCGAACTGTGGTGCTGGAGAAGACTCTTACGAGTGCCCTGGACTGCAAGGAGGTCCAATCAGTCCATCCTAAAGGAAATCAACCCTGAGTGCTCATTGGAAGGACAGATACTGAAGCTGAAGCTCCAATATTTTGGCCACCTAATGCGAAGAGAAAACTCCCTGGAAAAGACCCTGATGCTGGGAAAGACTGAAGGCAAAAGGAGAAGGGGACGGCAGAGGATGAGATGGCTAGATAGCATCACGGATGCAATGAATATGAACTTGAGCACGCTCCGGGAGAGAGCGCAGGACAGGAAGGCCTGGCGTGCTATGGTCCATGGGGTCACGAAGAGTCGGACACGACTGAACGACTGAACAACAACAACAAGAATGTTTTACCTTTTTCCTGTGACATGACTGATGACGATTGGAACTCTTTCAAGGTTTTTTTTAGATTGGACTAGGGTACAAGGCAGCATTGTCCTCTCTCTCCCTTGATTTTTAATTTGTGCTTGGAACCCTTGGTGTGTGCATTTAGGCAGGGTAGAGATATTTTTGGTTTTGTGCATGCGCAGGCTGAGTATAAAACAGCTTTATACGCAGATGATTTGTTGTTATTTATCAGTAGGTCAGAGTCTCCTATGCCAAAATTAGTAAGATTAATTGATACCTTTAGTACACTTTCAGGTTATACTATTAATTGGTCGAAATCTGAATTAATGCCTGTAGGTAGTATCAAGACACCCAAAGTAGTTACTAAATGGCATTTTGTTGGTACCTAGAAGTGAGTATCTTGGTATGTTGGCACCTACAGATATCTCACAAATGTTTAAACTGAATATAAGTGCGTTATTGGCATAAATATCTCTTGACTTGGGAAGATGGGCATCACTTAATTTAAGTACTTCGGTTAAAGTTAATATAATTCAGATGAGCATCATGCCATGGGTAATTGTGTATTTTGTAGTATTCCTTTATATATTCCCCAAACATATTTTTTAAAACTTTATGCAGCATTGCAGAAGTGTATTTTCTTGTGGGGAGGGGATGCAGTTGTCAATTAAAGAGGGAGGATTTAATTTTCCAGATCATAGTTTATATCATATAGCTTATTTGTTAATCTGCACTAATGAATGGAAAACAACTTTTTCTTTTAATACTTCTCTATGGGTTGTATAGGAATCACATTATTGTGCACTTATTTTTGGCTGGATGGCATTAGAATCTAGGTATATTAAAAAGAAAGGAATGGCTCCACTAGCAATTTCAGCAGTGACAGAGACTTGGAATGCAATCTCTCACCAGCTGCAATTTGTTCCATATTCTCATGCTAAATTAACTTTATGGGAGAATCCAGTTTTGAAAATAGACAGCCTTTTATGTGGAGAAGTTGGGTGGATAGTAGAATTTATACTTTAGATCAGTTAATAGGATTGGATGATGAATTTTTGCCATTTGCAGTATTGCAGATCAGATATCATTTACCGGCTAGTGCTAGTTGGCAGTACATTCAGCTACAGCATTTGCTGGGGACTATATAGAGACCATCAGCGATGAATGCTGCAGCACTTCCTACACTGTTGGAGAAATTCATTGGTTCCTTACAGACACCTAAGCCTACAGTAGCTGTTTACAAAAGTCTTATGGAATGCAGTAAAGTAGATTTTCAGATTGTCAGAGAAGAATGGAATAATGAGTTGGAATGCTTTGCACAATCTAATCAATGGAAAGTTGCCTTAGTGTCCATATGTACTCTTTCTGTAGATTTAAAACTGAGGCTGATTCAACAAAAAAATGCTGTGTTAAGAAGAAGCTGGCTAGCTCTTCCAGATGCTGGTGATGTAATGAAGACAAGGCCTCATTGAGGCATATGATGTGCGCATGTCCTGTAGTGGCTTCATTTTGGTTGGAAGTCATTGCTAGTATCTATTATGTTCTTGAAAAATCTGTGATAATAGCAGATGTCCATACATTTTTAAATTACATCCCTGTGATATGGGGATTAACAGATGGACAACAAAAGTGGAACAAGAGACTTATCCTTCAAGTTTGGAAGGATAAACACACCCCTCCTATCATCCAATGGACTGAAGATCTTACTGCCCTTGATACGTTTGAACATATCTCCTACAGCTATCAATTTTGTATGGATGTGTATTTAGATATACGGTCTGCTTATATTAACATATATATTTGAAATGGAAGAGCTACATCCTTTCCCTCCTCTTTTTCTTTTCTCCACCCCCCCTTTTTTTGCTTTTTGTTGTTATTGTTGTGTTTGCAAATAGAAACTTTTTGAAAAAGGGAAAAATGTGTTTTGATACATGTCTGAGCCACGAATTATGTCAGAACATTCAGGAAGAGCAAAAGCTGGTGAATAGCTAAGTTCTGATTCAAGCCAAAATCACTCCCTGTGGCTGTTTTCAGCCAGGGAAGGGAGGCTCCTATTGGCATTAATGGGAGCTTCCCCTCTAGGGCTAGTAGTATCCAGTTTGACTCTAAGAGTAAAACTCTATTTGAGAAGAGAGTTCCATAATGAGGGTGCCACTACAGAAAATGCCCTGATATGATCTTTATTGTCCTAAGATCAGTATAGGAAAGAGCTTGTACTAAATGTCTACCTAAGCAGACAAGACTTCTGAAATTCCAGCAGAGCTAGCATTTGGCAAGTATGAGGGTACTTAATTTGCCTTGATTCAAACTTCTTGTGTTTCTCAGTTTTACATAGAACTTCCACCCACTGGCTTTACCAATCTTTACCCTTTGGGATGACAAACCAAATTACCATAGTATATGCTACGTCTACATTTAGCTCCCAGAGTGGTGCAAATCAGAAGCATCTCCAATTAATTGGATTAAATGATGTTCATCTGGTGTAAAACGTGTGTGAAAGCCATTGCCACTTAATTCAACTCAATTATTAGTGCTCTATTAATGAATTCATTTCATAATTCAGTGGCTGGTAAATCGTTTTCAAATTAAAATAAATGTTTTCTTTTAGGTGAAGGGAAAAGACATTACACATTCCCAGAAGTTCTCATTCTCCCATATATTCAGTGGTATGAGTGGCCTTCACAGTTCATTTCAAACATATGACAAACCTAATCGTAATAAATGCTTGGTAGGAGTGAAATTCATTGGCATCTAAACCAAATATTAAGATGAGACTGATGTGATAGAATTATATCCTTATTATAGAGTTGCCCTCAGTTGTTAAGCATTAGTAATAGGATTAAGAACATATTTATTTTAGAGTTGATGCTTACTGAAAGCTGCAGTCTTTTATACACATTGCCTCCAATCCTGAACTCCATGTGTATCCCGGTGTCCTTGTGAACATGGAGGTTTTCCATCCATTAAAGCAAATGGAAAAATCTTTGCAGGTGATAATACTCTGCAGCTGCAAGGAATCACTGAATCACAGCATTAGAATATTCCATTGAAGAGTTTGTACTAACCAGTCTGGCTACTGCAAGCGTTATAGAGCAAGCCTGTCTTATTATCACCTAGAATGTTGATTGGATGGACACTTGTGAATTGCCAAAAAAGAGGACACATATTTGCATACAATCTGCATATGCTAATTTATATGTACATATGCAAATTTAGAAATAATAATTATAATTTAAATACAAATAGAGTACATCTCACCATAGTGTGGAAGACTGTGACCAGGTGACATGTGTGCCTTGCACAGTTTGTTGTCCAGGAGCTGTTGATAGGCAGCTTCAAGGCCCAGCTCTTCCTTCTGATGGTTCTTTATCTTTAAACTGGACTTAGACAGGATAGCCCTTCAAATAGAGGATGCCTTTAAAATAGAGGACAGTCCTCTGGCAGACCTTCAAGTTGAGGACTAAAAGAAGACACATGGCCACCCAAATTATGCAGGTTTTTACTGCACCCACCTTCTTGATCATCCTTTCAAAACATTCTTCATTCCAGCTGTTGTGTCTCCATAACATGTGAAATCCATAGATGTAACCACAGTAGAATGGAAAAATGTCCTTTCCTTAAGGGGGGCAGTAATTTAGGCTACTGCTTGTGTGTAGCCCCATCCTGCAGTTACAAACCCCGAGTCTCAGTTTCCAAGCTTACGCCTCCTTTACCATACTGCTGCTTCATATTGGACTTCCCACCTTCCATCCACATGCTTTATCAGATGATACCTTTCACTTAATATTAGTGGCACCTGCTCCTTATAGAAAATGAAGCCCGGCCATATATTTCCAGGAGTGGCCTAGGGTAACCATCTGTCCTATTTTACAGAGGATAGTCCTCTGTCTGCAGGTGTCCTCTATTTGAAGGGCCATCAAGTCCAAGTCCAGTTTAAGGATAAACCACCATAAGAAGGAAGATTGGGGGCCTTGAAGTCATCCACACACAGGACATGGATAACAGCCTGAGTAGGCACACAGGTCACCCAGTTACAGTCTTCCCCACTAGGGGGTTATGGATTGTATTTCTATTTAAATTATAATAATTTGCATCTTTGCAAATTTGCTTCTTTACATATAAACTAGCATATGCAAATCAGTATCCCCTCCTTTTTGGGTGATACATTTCCTCATTTTGGGGCAATACATAAGTGCTTCAGCTATTGGGTGGTATAGGAATGTAATAAATAAACAAACAAATAAAAGGTAATCAAACAATAAGTGGCCTTAGCTAGTCCCACGAGTGCCATTTCAAGCTTCAGTTAGGGATGGACGGATCACTTACCTTCCGTTCTGTTCTGTTTCTGCTGGGGGGGAGGCGCTCCGTCCCTCCCCCTGGAATCCTCGACAGGGGGGGAGGCAATCCAGTTCTCCCCCCCGGAATCCTGCCTGGCTGGCTCCATTCTGCAGCCAAGCCGCAGAGCCACTGGCTGGCTCCAGTCGTCTGCAGCCGGACATCCGGCTGCTGGGCAGCCCTGCAGGGACGCAAATGGCGGCTGTCATAGCTGCCACCATTTGCATCCCTGTATTTAGCTGTGATACATTATGTAAATATTTACGTAGCCTATCACAGCAGGGGAAAAAAAAAACCAGCATACGCAAATGGCGGTAGCCGCCTCCATTTGCGTACGCTGGTTTTTTTCCCCCCTGCCGTGATAGGCTACGTAGATACTTACGTAGCCTATCACGGCCTCCGCAGGGACGCAAATGGTGTCCCTGCATTAGCTGTGATAGGCTACGTAAGTATTTACGTAGCCTATCACGGCTATGAAGAGGAAGTGAATGGCGGCCGTTGGATGGCCACCATTCGCAAAGCAGCGCAGATGGGAACCCGTAAGAGCTCCATTTCGCATGCCTTTTCTGGGTTGGGGGTGGTGGGGACTTCGTCCTTTGCGCCTTTCATGGGTTTGGGGGCGGGGGCTTCGTTCCACAACGGATTTCAGGGGGACGAATGCACGGGCATTCGGCCTCACCGAGATCTGTCATGGAATTCTCTGACATCCCTAGCTTCAGTAAGGCAAGGGACAAGATCCACAGCAAGGCTGGAGAGCCTGATATTACAAAAAAGAACAGAAAAGAATACAGGGTGTTTCAAAAAGATGGGCCCGATTTGAAATCGCTATATCTCTGCAACCACGAACGCCCATGAATGAAACTCTTACCACTTGAAAGGGTGGGGCATAGAGTTTCAAATGATTACCGCTAGATGCCTCTCTCAGTGCATAAACAGCCTCTAGCCTCAGTCATTCGCAAGATGGTGACCCCGCAACACAAGGCATTTTGTGTTCTGCAGTTCAGCAAGACTGAATCCGCAATTGTGGTGCAGCGTGCGTTTCAACGGCATTTTAGCATTGATCCGCCAATGCCAAAGAGCATTAATCGTTGGTACCGACAATTTGAGGAAACAGGCTGTTTATGTAAGGGGAAGAGCACAGGGCGACCACGCACTTCAGAGGAAAATGTGAGAAGAATTCAAGATAGGGGTGTACGAAACTCCGCTTATCTGGCTCCGCCGGGTTCCGCTGGGGGGGAAGGCACTCCGTCCCTCCCCCCGGAATCCTGGCCAGCCAGCTCCACTCCACGGGGATTCCACGGATCCGCTGGCCGGCTCCGCCAGCAGCCAGACATCTGGCCGCTGGCTAGGAGGGACGCAAATGACGGCTGCTGTAGCCGCCGCCGTTTGCGTCCCTGTATTCAGCTGTGATAGGCTACGTAAAGACTTACATAGCCTATCACGTCTGGGTTAAAAAAAAAATGCGTATGCAAATGGTGGCGGCTATGGCCGCCGCCATTTGTGTTCCTTATTTTTGTCCATCTTAGTCTACGTAAATTTTTACGTAGACTAAGATGGCGAAAATAAGGGGGAACGCAAATAGTGTAGCGGGCGCTATTTGCGTTCCCCTTTATTTTCACCGTCTTAGTCTATGTAAATATTTACGTAGACTAAGACGGCCAAAAATAAGGAACGCAAATGGCGGCGGCCGTAGGCACCGCCATTTGCGTATGCGTTTTTTTTTTTAAACTCAGACGTGATAGGCTATGTAAGTCTTTACATAGCCTATCATGAATGCGGGGGGTAACAGACTGCAAATGGCGGTGGCAGCCGTTCGGAAGACCAGCTGCTGCCACCACTGCCGAAGCCGCCACTGGAGCCGCCGCCATCTGGAACATCCACCCCAGGTAAGTCTCGTCCCTGGGGGGATCCATGGGGGCGGGGGGTGGCAGGCCGTTCCGCCACAGATTTCAGGGGGCCGAATGCACTGGCATTCGGCCTCACCGAGATCCATGGCAGAATTCTCTGCCATCCCTAATTCAAGAGAGTTTTCAGTGCAGCCCACACAAGTCCACTCGTCGTGCCAGCCGAGGACTTGCGATTTCTTATACGACTGTCTGGTGTGTGTTAAGGCTACGTTTAATCATGAGGCCATACAGGTTGCAATTGGTACAGGCTAGGGTTGGCGGAGAATTTATCCCTGAAACTTTGGGGGTCCGAGCGCCAATGTGTTCGGCCCCCCGAACAAGTTTCGGGGAGAAATCCTCCGCCCCCCCTCGCCCCCCGCACCCCCCCCGGGATGGGACTTACCTTTGGCGAATGTCCCTCCCGGCGGCGGGTCCGGCCGGCGGTTCGGCGGGTCTTCGTCCGGGGCGGGAGCGGCAGCCGGTCTTTTGACCGGCTGCCGCTGCCGCCATTCCAATAAAAGAAAAAAAAACGCCCCCGTGATAGGCTACGTGACGATTAACGTAGCCTATCACAGCTAGATTTGCAAAGTCAGCCGTGATAGGCTATGTCAATCGTCACGTAGCCTATCACGAGTGACTTAAAAAAAAAAAAAGCGCGTACAGATAATGGCGGCCCCCATAGGGAGCCGCCATTCCCGTTCCTTATTTGGTCGCTGTAGTCTACGTAAAGATTTACGTAGACTACGGCGAAAATAACGGCAACGCTATTTACATTGCCCTTATTTTCGCCGTAGTCTACGTAAAGATTTACATAGACTACAGCGACCAAATAAGGAACGCGAATGGCGGCTCCCTATGGGGGCCGCCATTTGCGTACGTGCTTTTTTATTTTTAAGTCACCTGTGATAGGCTACGTGACGATTTACGTAGCCTATCACGGCTGACTTTGCAGATCTAGCCATGATAGGCTACGTTAATCGTCACGTAGCCTATCACGGGGGCGTTTTTTTGTTTTTGTTTTACTTTTTAGTTCGCGGCCGGGCGAGGCGAGGCGCCTCCTCCCCGGCCTGAATTTCGGCCGGGCGAGGCGGGAAGCCTCCCCCCTGGCCTGAATTTCGGCCGGGTGAGGCGGGAAGCCTCCCCCCCGGCCTGAACTTCGCGGGGGGAGCAGTGAAGCGCCTCCCCCCCACCACGAAAAGCTTTGAGGACAGGTAAGGGACTTTCGTGCACCCCTAGTACAGGCTCTTCGTGCAGGTGACAAAGGAAAGCGTGTAGAATTTAGTGATGCGATGTTATAGAACATGGAGGACAACAGCTTCTTAACGCGTTTGATTTTTAGTGATGAAGCAACATTTCATCTAAGCGGTAAAGTTAACTGTCACAATGTGCACATATGGGGATTACGGAATCCACACGAAACGATAGAGAATGAGCGTAATTCCCAGAATATTAACGTGTTTTGTGCCGTTTCTCAAAAAAAGGTTTATGGACCTTTCTTTTTCGAGGGAAACGCAGTTATGGGGCAGAACTGGCTCTTTCCACAACTTAATGAAGATTCTGATGACTTCATTTTTCAGCAAGATGGAGCACCGCCACATTGGCACCTGCAGGTTCGACGTTTTCTAAATGACACACTGCTTCAATGTTGGATAGGCCAGATGGGACCCCAAGACTTGGCTCTACACTCTTGGCCCCCATGATCTCCAGACATTACACCCTGCAACTTTTTCTTGTGGGGATACATCAAAGAATGTGTTTTTGTGCCACCATTAGCGACTAATCTGGATGACCTCAAAAACAGAATCATGGCAGCAGTGACTTCAGTGGAAGAAGAAACTTTGAGAGGCGTTTGGGACAAATTCAACTATCGTCTTGATATTGTCCGTACAGCAGGGCACATAAAGCATTTATAAAATGGTTAGTAAAACTTGATAATTCATTCAACCATTTGTAACTTTTGGTGTAATTGTAACATGTTGCCATCGTGAAATATACTGCTTTGAAATTGGGTCCATCATTTTGAAACACTCTGTACTTTAAATCATATGTTGTGGCTGCTATTGCATAGTTCACAACAACAACAACAACAACAACAACAACAACAAGGTACTTCTGAGAAATAACTTGGGTCTTCCTCCACGGTTCTTCCTAAATAGCAATCTTTGTCAATCCTCTTCTGTCTACATGAATCCTCAGTTCAGTTTGTCCATAAGGAGCAGCCATGTGAAGCACATCAATAAAGAGATATTATGAACAAAGGCTGAGGGAATAGGACCTCCACTCATAAGATACATGTCTGCTCAGCTAGTCCCTGCATTCTGTACTAACTCCTGCCATTCATTCTTTCCAGATGACATTTTCTTTTTTGGTCATAGGAGTAACATGCAGAGGCAGTCCTGTGAGTAGAAATATAACATGGGATGTTACCAGCCAATTTTATCTGTTTTTCCTAGAAGACCCATTATGTATTTATAGTGATAAATGTGGAGAAAATGATTTTCTGGAGATCCATAATGGCTCCAGTGGTCCTCTGTGCCTATTTCTGCTTATTTTCATCAAGCAGCCCTAAAATGTGGCACATTCAGAGTTTAATTTGACCCAGGGCTCATCCCTTGGAGCCTACTTTTGACAAGGCTTTAGAATTATAACATGTGAAATAAGCACGGCCGACTTCCACACGTAACTTCAACACAGGTTAGAAACCTGGTGTAGCCACTGGCCATATTGGTGAAAACATTAAGCCCTTGACCTCACCAGAATCAACTCTAATTTAATTGTTTTTTCCTCTGGAAATGTAAAAAAAAAAGAAAGAATACTTACTTGGACTCATTTTAATTTCCCATTTTAGTGGTGGCTAACTCTATGCCTTGGAAACAGGAATTAGCTCGACTTAAGCATTCTCTTTTCAAAAAGAAACTAGCCCCTGCCTATGGAAGAGTGCGGCGGGGGGAGGTACTGCCCAGGTTAAGGCCTCCAGCTCATAAATCTAACTACCTCAGGAAATGATTCATGGTTTCACTTTGGAAAACCTCTCAGGAAAGAACAGAAATCAAATGCATATTCTGTTTCTAAAACTAAAGCCATATATCATGTTCCACTGCTAGTCTATCTCCCCCAAGGGCTCCAAAAAGCATATAGGGTGACCACTGAGTTAAGAACAGTTTTGTTATATTGAGGGAATGTTTCATTTAAGCAAGAAATGAACCACACCATTCTGCTGAATGCTAGAAAATTACCCACCACCTTTTTTTAATGGCTGCCTTTTAATTTCATTTTCCTTTTATGAAGTTACACTGATCGGTACCCCCATTACCAGGCTTGACATGGGTATCGTTTTTTTTTAAAAAAAAACCTTGCTTAAAATATAATTTTTAAAATCTAAAATAGAACAATTCTAAAAACTACCTCCCCCAAACTTGTCGAAACCAAAAAGTCTCAAAGACCTTGAGAAAAATGGACAAGTTTTGGACAAGTCTCCAAAGAAAGATAAGTTTAAAAGCAGCCATAAAAATGCCTCTATGCACACTAATTGTCTGATATGTTGCACTGAGATCAGAATAGACCATCTATGATCAGAATGGACCATTTGTGTATGTGTCCTAAGCTTTTTCCTTTCTTTTCCATATGGCTACTCGTGCACCATTTTAGTTTGAGAATGCAATGCAGTGCAATCTCCACCAGTGTCCCCACCACAGTCTTTCCTATTGCCCGGTTACTGAGATTTGAGATGGAAGGGTTGAAATGCAAAATGAAAACCAAACACCAGATGTCCACTCACTGGTTGAAAATGACAAACTAAAGGGAAGAAATCCAGGAACATAGAGAAATTATCGTTTCCCACTAGACAAGGACACTCTGGTTCTGAACACACTCAGTCCAGATTGAGATGCGAGCGTGGGGCATAGGAAGCTTTTAAGATCTGGATTGGGGGCCCAGCACCTACTTTAATATAAAAATGAAAAAAAAAGACAAAGCTGTTAGACGCACATTTAAAGTAATGTCTGCTTTGGTTCTGAATCACACTCCTTATTGCAGTGTTTTAGAGTTCTGAGAAGGAGCTGATGGGGTAGAAGGCCACTTTCAGGAGACAGAAGGTCATTTGCTTGTCTCTTGAGTCAGTTTGATGGCAATAACTTCTGATCACTCCCATTTCAACTGGATTTTCGACAAATGGTCTATTTTATTACCTCCTC
This sequence comes from Heloderma suspectum, assembly GCF_057233095.1. Lineage (NCBI taxonomy): Eukaryota > Metazoa > Chordata > Lepidosauria > Squamata > Helodermatidae > Heloderma > Heloderma suspectum. The sequence continues at coordinate 106,706,702 of NC_139459.1, forward strand.
GGCTCCTCCTAGAATGTAAACATAAAGGAAAAATAATAACCCTGATATACTGATCTTTTGAATGATTTGTCATTTTGGGAAATCAGCAACGGGGAACATGATATCCTTCAAGCTATAAAATATTTCCATGATGTTTCCTGTAACCACCTGGTGAACTCTTGGCACTGACATTTAGCAGGCAGTGTCTAACAAATCACCACGAAAAACACTTAAGTTCATAGCTATTCGATGAAACTAATAAACAGACGTTGTATGGCCAAGCTCTATGAATTCTTGGACTGAAGGCTATGACAAGTGTGACATAATTGAACATGAGAATGGAAATACACGTTCAAAAAAGGCACATGGTACATTCCTTCTGAGACTACACCAGATTGAAGGCAGAGCATCAAATCGTCCCCTTAAACCACTCCCTACACATAAAAACACAAAAGTTTAGGAAGATGACTAGGCTTGAACTCCCTCCCACGTTAATTTTCGAAGCATGGGAACATTCTATCATACAATCCCCCATCTGCATTCAGAAGTGGCATTGTCATTGTGATGACTCATAACATGTGTCTTTTATGAATGTGTAGACAGGCCTCACAGTCTAAAGAGGATACCTCTTTAGCTGTTGTGTCTGAAGTTGCTATTTTTCCTTTAGCAGCTATGGCCCTTCCATGAGATCAGAGCACTCATTTAAACAATCAATTAATTAATTACCCATTCATCTATAATCACATACTTTTAAAGGAATTAAATCTACCCATATACACTGATGTTACGTAGCACTCCTTGGGTTCCCATTTAACATGTTATGGAACAACGCAAAAGAGCCTTCCCAAGTGTTTTGTTTTGCAGCTGCTAATTTAATCAATTTGCTGGGATACATCAAAAGGAATATAAAGGGGCAGTGGCTGGAAAGGAATGCAGAGAGAAGGATTACTGCAAGATGATATAAATTCATGGGGTATAAAGGCAGTCTTAAATTTGTTTTCTTTAAAAACATCTTTGAGGTACAAAAACACTGTGTGTGTGTGTGTGTGTTACTAATGCATACTGCACACGGTGATTCACATTTTCAACTTGGTCATAACACTGGCCTAGTCTCGATCCTATCAGTGCCAACGGAAAATACCTAAATAATGAGCCATTTTTAGCTAATGGCTCAGTACGGCTGCCAGGGCTGGTGTCACGTGTAGGCATCATTGGGCACCTGCTGAGGGCCTACACCCCAGCAGGGGCCTGCTGAGAAAAGCCTACAGGAGCTAGGGATGTCGGAGAATTTCTCCATGAATCTCTGGGAGGCCGAATGCCAACGCATTCGGCCCCCCGAAATTGGTGGAGAAACGGTCCGCCCCCCCGCCCCCCCAGAATGGGGCTTACCTTTCCCGAATGTCCCTGGCACTGGTGGTTCCCGGTGGCGGTGCGGCGGCGGTGCGGCAGCAGCGGTCTTCTGACCGGCTGCTGCCGCCGCCATTTCCAAGTAAAAAAAAACACACACAAGCAAACGTGATAGGCTACATAAAGATTTACGTAGCCTATCATGGCTAGATTTTCAAAAAAACACTGTGATAGGCTACGTAAATCCTTACATAGCCTATCACGGCTGACTTTGGGGGGAAAAAAAAAGCGCATACGCAAATGGCGGCCATTTGCGTTCCTTATTTGGGCACGTGTAGTCTACATAAACATTTACGTAGACTACGGCGAAAATAAGGGCAACGCTATTTGCGTTCCCCTTATTTTCACTGTAGTCTACGTAAATGTTTACGTAGACTACACGTGCCCAAATAAGGAACGCAAATGGCGGCACCCATGGGCGCTGCCATTTGCATACGCGCTTTCCCCCCCCAAAAAAAGTCAGCCGTGATAGGCTACATAAGGATTTCCGTAGCCTATCACGGCTGACTGCAGGGATGCAAACGGCGGCGGCTACGGCCACCGCCATTTGCGTCCTGGCCGGCCAGGAGGATTCGTGGCCGGAGGGACAGGGCGCCTCCCCCCCAGCCAGAATTTCTGCCGGAGGGACAGGGCGCCTTCCCCCTGGCCAGAATTTCGGTGGGGAGGGATGGGGTGCCTCCCCCCCGCCCAGAATTTCGGGGGGAGGGACGGAGCGCCTCCCCCCAACCACGAAGCAAGCTGCGGGATGAGGTAAGGGACTTTCGTCCATCCCTAAAGTCTGGAGCTGCTTCTCTTTTTCACCATTGCAACCTTCTTGTTCACTTGCCTCTCGCTCTGGCCCAGACAATGGTGGTGGTGAGGAAGAGAAGTAGATGACACTGTCTACCTGCTCAGTATATCTCTGCCTGCCATACAAGCAGATGATAGCAGTGGTATGAAAGCCTGAGGAGGAATAATAGCTAATGACAACAGTGGTGAGCAGGGAGACTCATTGAGGGTCTCACAACCCAAGTAGGGATGTACGAAACACCTACCTGGCTCCGCGCCGGGCAATCTGCAGTCGGGGGGAGGCGCTCCGTCCCTCTCCCTGAAATCCTCAATGGGGGGGGAGGCGGTTTGGTCCTCCCCCCTGGAATCCTGCCCGGCCGGCTCCACTCAGCGGCCAAGCCACGGAGCCGCCAGCTGGCTCCAGCTGCCCGCAGCTGGACATCTGGCCACTGGGCAGCCCTGCAGGGATGCAAATGGCAGCTGTCGTAGCCGCCGCCATTTGCATCCCTGTATTGAGCCATGATAGGCTATGTAAATATTTACGTAGCCTATCACGGCAGGGGGAAAAAACCCAGCGTACGCAAATGGCAGTAGCCACCGTCATTTGTGTACACTGGGTTTTTTTCCCCCCTGCCATGATAGGCTACGTAAATACTTACATAGCCTATCATGGCCTCCGCAGGGATGCAAATGGCGTCCCTATGTTAGCCGTGATAGGCTACGTACGTATTTACGTAGCCTATCACGACTATGAAGATGAAGCGAATGGTGACCGCAGGACAGCTGCCATTCGCAAAGCAGCACGGACGGGAGCAGGTAAGTGCTCCGTTTTGCGCGCCTTTTGTGGATTGGGGGCGGCAGGGACTTCGTCCTGCACGCCTTTCGTGGGTGGGGGAGGGGCTTCGTTCCGCAATGGATTTTGGGGGGCCGAATGCACTGGCATTCGGCCTCACCGAGATCCGTCGTGGAATTCTCTGACATCCCTAAACCCAAGTGCCCTCACAACCTAGAGCCAGCACTGACTGCTGTATCTGCTTTTTCAGAGTGACATGAAGTAGCCTTGAAGATTAACACCTGATCCTATTTTTTATTTTCTGAAGTATTTTTTTAATCTCAAAGAAGTGACTATGCAGCTCACTAATGTGTAATGTCTTCATTGCTCTTGCCTACAGAATTTCAGCAGATAATAACTGGCCAAGTAATTTCGCCATCATTTACATAGCACCTTCTGGCTGGAAGAATTCCAAAGTGCTTTAGAGAGATGGTGCATGTTAGCAGAGGGTTCATTCTTCACTGCTATTCCCCTTGCATAATAATTATTACCTTCCTACATTCACACAAGGCTGGGAGCTGCTTTTTTTTAACCAGGTGAAATTCTTGCCTTCTAAGCCTGGCATGCCTTTTGCTTTGCAGAACAAGGCTACTCTGTGATTCATTGCAAAAAAGGATTTGCTGACAGATGGCTCTTGGTAGGTTAGAAGTGAAGGCCTCTGGGAAGACGCCTGTCATTTTAGCCAAACTGCCTAATCTGCAACGTAATAGATTAGCCATCCCTCAAGGTGCTGTAACGATAGTGAGGTTCCCAGTGGCTTCTCTGGTGTGCTGTGCTGCCATTGCCACTCTTAACAGATTTCACCAAAATATTCCAGAGCAGAAAGCATCTAATGCTGAAAATCCAGGGTCCTTTAAAAGAACTGTTTATACTGATGATGTTTCCATTATGCGAAGAAGTGGCACTGACTGTTAGGACTTATCCAGGCAATCAATGTATACCTGTTTCAGCCGAATTTTAGCCTTTATGTCAATCTTGCAAATTCCCTTTTAAAATAAATAAATAAATAAATAAATAAATAAATAGCTAGCATGATTTCCACTTCACACAGAATGGATCGGGGAGGGACTAGCCTGGCTACAGTTTGGCTGCTGTTCACCCCACACCTCAAAAAAGAAGCTTAGATTGATAGTATATTGAAGTGCATCTGTTTGATATTCGCTCCATGAATGAACTGGTTACTTTATCTGATGGCTGATGTTTTGAAATGCAGATCATTTTCACACAGTGGGTTGGATCCAGACTTAGTCATGCTTAGAGCAGACCCATTGAAATCCATGGATCAAGTCAGTCATGATTGATTTCAGTGGCTCTGCTATAAGGATCATAGAATCACAGAATCATAGAATCATAGAATAGTAGGGTTGGAAGGGGCCTACAAGGCCATCGAGTCCAACCCCCTGCTCAATGCAGGAATCCAAGTCAGAGCATCCCTGACAGACAGCTGTCTAGCCTCCTCTTGAAGGCCTCCAGTGTGGGAGAGCCCACCACCTCCCTAGGTCATTGGTTCCATTGTCGTATTGCTCTAACAGTCAGGAAGTTTCTCCTGATGTTCAGCCGGAATCTGGCTTCCTGTAACTTGAGCCCATTATTCCGTGTCCTGCACTGTGGGATGATCAAGAAGAGATCCTGGCCTTCCTCTCTGGGACAACCTTTCAAGTACTTGAAGAGCGCTATCATATCCGCCCTCAGTCTTCTCTTCTCAAGGCTAAACATGCCCAGTTCTTTCAGTCTCTCTTCATAGTAGGGATGTATGAAAGTCACTTACCTTTTCGCAGATGTGATTTGCGGTGGGGGGGGGAGGTGCTCTGTCCCTCCCCCCGGAATCCTCCCTGGCTGGCTCTGGTCTGCAGTGGCTCCGCAGAGCCGCCAGCCAGGGCCATCCACAGCCGGAGTTCTGGCCGCGGACGGGCTGCTGCGGATGCAAATGGCGGCCACCATAGCAGCTGCCATGTGCGTCCCGCGAAGCTGCTGTGATAGGCTGCGTAAGTATTTATGTAGCCTATCACGGCAAGCAAAAAAAAAACACACAGTGTACGCAAATGGCGGTGGTAACGGTGGCCGCCATTTGCGTTCCCTATTTTTAGCCATTTTAGCCTACGTAAATATTTACATAGGCTATTATGGTGGAAAAAAAGGGGAACGCAAATAACATAGTGGGCGCCATTTGCATTCCTCCCCCCCCCATTTTAGCCTATGTAAATATTTACGTAGGCTATTACGGCGGGGGGGGGGAGGAATGCAAATAGCACCCACTATGCTATTTGCATTCCCCTTTTTTTCGCCGTAATAGCCTACGTAAATATTTACATAGGCTAAAACGGGGGGGGGGGGAGGAACGAAAATGGCACCCACTACACTATTTGCATTCCCCCTTTTTTTTCACCGTAATAGCCTACGTAAATATTTACGTAGGCTAAAATGGCTAAAAATAGGGAATGCAAATGGTGGCCGCCGTAGCCGCTGCCATTTGCGTACGCTGTTGTTGTGTTTTTGGCTTTCAGTGATACGCTACGTAAATACTTACGTAGCCTATCACGGCCTCCGCAGGGACGCAAAAGGCATCCCTGCATTAGCCGTGATAGGCTACGTAAGTATTTACGTAGCCTATCACGGCTATGATGAGAGAATGAATGGCGGCCGCAGGGCGGCCACCATTCACAAGTCAACGTGGACAGCAGCAGGTAAGTGCTCCGTTTCACATGCCTTTCGTGGGTTGGGGGGCGGGGGCTTCGTTCCGCCATGGATTTCGGGGGGCCGAATGCACTGGCATTTGGCCTCACTGAGATCCGTGGCGGAATTCTCTGACATCCCTAATTCATGGGGCTTTGTTTCCAGTCCCCTGTTCATCTTTGTTGCTCTCCTCTGAATCCTCTCCAGTTTGTCTGCATCCTTCTTAAAGTGTGGTGCCCAGAACTGGACACAGTACTCCAGATGAGGCCTAACCAGTGCTGAGTAGAGGGGAACTAGTACTTCCCGGGATTTGGGAGCTATGCTTCTATTAATGCAGCCCAAAAGAGCATTTGCCTTTTTTGCAGCCACATCACATTGTTGGCTCATATTCAGCTTGTGATAGACAACAATTCCAAGATCCTTCTCACTTGTAGTGTTGTTGAGCCACGTATCCCCATCTTGTAACTGTGCATTTGGTTTCTTTTTCCTAGGTGCAGAACTTGGCATTTATCCCTATTAAATGTAGTGATGGCAGAGAATTCCACCATGGATTCCAGTGAGGCTAGATTCTTTAGAATCCGGCCCCCCAGAATCCGTGGTGGAACAGCTTCCTGCCCCCCGCTCCCCTGTGGAATCCCCCCAGGACAGAACTTACCTGGGGCGGATGCGGAGGATTTGGCGGCAGCAGCAGCGGTTCCGCCGGTGGCTCTGGCAGCAGCAGCTGCTCCAGCGGCTGGTCTCCTGGCCAGCCTCGGCTGGGCTGCTGCAGCCACCATTGGCGTCCTTGTAGCTGTGATAGGCTACCTAAGTATTTACGTAGCCTACCACAGCTAACCTCCCCCCCAAAAACAAAAAAAAAACAGCGTATGCAAATGGCGGCAGCTATGGCGGCCGCCATTTGCATTCCCTATTTTTTGCCGCTCTAGCCTACGTAAATATTTATGTAGGCTATTATGGCGAAAAAAAGAGGAACACAAATAGCGTAGTGGGCGCTATTTGCATTACTTTTTTTCCCGCCGTAATAGCCTACGTAAATAGAATGTCAAAAAATAGGTAAGTGAGTTTCGTACATCCCTAACTAAATGTCATTCTGTTGTTTTCTGCCCAGCACTCCAGTCTATCCAGATCACTTTGAATTTTGTTTCTGTCTTCTGAAGTATTAGCTATCCCGCCCAACTTTGTGTCATCTGTAAATTTTATCAGCATTCCCTGCACCTCCTCCTCCAAGTCATTAATAAAAACGTTGAAGAGCACTGGGCCCAGGACTGAGCCCTGAGGTACCCCACTCGTTACCTCTCCCTAGTTTGAGAAGGTCCCATTGATAAGCACTCTTTGAGTCCGATTCTGTAGCCAACTGTGGATCCACCGGATCGTTGTTTCATCTAGCCCACTTTGAGCTAGTTTGCTGATCAGGATATCATGGGGAACTTTGTCGAAAGCTTTGCTAAAGTTGAGGTATATGATGTCTACAGCATTCCCTCGGTCCACAAGGGAGGTTACTTGATCAAAAAATGAGATCAGATTCATCTGGCAGGACTTGTTTTTGACAAATCCATGTTGGCTTCGAGTAATCACTGCATTGTTTTCAAGGTGCTTCCAGATGGATTGCTTTGTCATCTGCTCCAGAATTTTTCCAGGGACTGATGTCAGACTGACTGGTCTTAGTTCCCAGGTTCCTCCTTTTTACCCTTTCTGAACAAAGGGACAACATTAGCCCACCACCAGGCATCTCGCACTTCACCTGTCCTCCATGATTTCTCAAAGAGAATAGACAGTGGTTCTGAGATCTCTTCTGCCCATTCCTTTATTACTCTAGGATGCAGTTCATCTGGCCCTGGAGATTTGAACTCATTCAAAATAATGAGGTGTTCCTTGACCATGTGCCTATCGATCTCAAGCTGCAATCCTGCTCCTTCAGCCTGTACTTTGCCTTTGCCGGGGGGGTCATAGACCCTCTTTTGGGAGAAGACTGAGCCAAAGTAGGAATTGAGCACCTCTGCCTTTTCTTTGTCATCTGTTATCATTTTTCCATCCTTATTTAATAGCTGAACAACCATTTCTTTCCTCTGCCTTTTACTATGCACGTAGCTGAAGAAAGCCTTTTTGTGGTTTTTAGCATCCCTCGCTAACCTCAGCTCGTTCTCAGCTTTAGCCTTCCTGACACCATCCCTGCAGTTCTGTGCTACCTGCCTGTAGCCTTCCTTTGTTACGTGGCCTTCTTTCCACTTCCTATATGTCTCCTTTTTTGTTTTCAGGTCATCCCTAAGCTTTTTGTGAAGCCACATTGGCTTCTTCCATTGTCTTCCACCTTTTCTTTTTGTTGGAATTGTTTGTAATTGTGCCTTGAGAATTTCCTTTTTTAAAAGCTCCCACCCATCTTGGACTCCTTTTCTCGTTAGAGTCGCTTGCCATGGGACCTTACTGATCATTGTTCTGAGTTTATTAAAATCAGCTTTCCTAAAATCCAGGGTACACATTTGACTACACTTGGCTTTTGCTTCCCTTAGAACCAAGAACTTAAGTACAACATGGTCGCTTTCCCTCAGAGTTCCTGTAACTGCTACTTTATCCACTAAGTCATCTCTGTTGCTTAGGATCAAGTCAAGGATAGCCGATCCTCTAGTTCCTTCCTCTACTTTCTGTAGGAGGAAGTTATCCACCACACAAGTCAGGAATTTCCTGGAGGGGCCACGTTTTGCAGAATTTGTCTCCCAACAAATATCGGGGAAATTGAAGTCCCCCATTACTACTACATCATGCTTCCTTAAAACATTGGCTATTTGCTTTTCAAAAGTTTCATCCTCGTCTTCTCCTTGATTGGGTGGCCAGTACTAGACTCTGACCACCATGTTCCTTTTATTCTTTGTTCCATTTATTTTGATCCAGATGCTCTTGATGGGGCTACCAAGCTCATCCTCCTGTATTTCTGTGCAGAGATATGTATTTTTCACATACAGTGCAACCCCACCTCCCTTTCTGTTCCTCCTGTTCTTTTTGAACAAGTTATATCCTTCAATTGCTGTATTCCAGTCATGAGAGTCATCCCACCAAGTCTCAGTTATACCTATCAAGTCATAATTTCCCTCCTGTATTAAGAGTTCAAGTTTGTTCTGTTTGTTTCCCATACTCTGGGCATTAGTATATAGACATGGAAGACCATGTGCTTCATAGTCTGGCTTTCTTCCTACATGTGTCTGAAGACTATTATTGGGCACTATCAGAGCTGTTCTCTCCATTACAGTGTATGCGCCTACATCCATTGTTACCCCTAACATTACATCTCCCTTCCCTGTAGGATTCAGTTTAAAGCCCTCCTGATGAAGTTCTTCATGCTGTGGCCAAACACATTCTTCCCATCCTTTGTGAGGTGCAACCCATCCCTTGCCAACAGCCCATCTTCCAGGAAGTATAGCCTGTGGTCCCAAAATCCAAATCTCTCTCATTGGCACCACCGTCGTAGCCAGCCATTCACCCGGAGTATTTTTTGTTCCCTTTCTATCCCTCTTCTAACTACTGGAAGGATGGGCGAGAAAACTATCTGGGCCACAAAGTTCTTGAGTTTCCTTCCCAAAGCTTCAAAGTCTGACGTGATTTCTTCGTAGCTCCGCTTGGTGGTATCATTTGTTCCCACATGGATGAGAAGAAAGGGATACCTGTCAGTGGGCTTTATGAGTGCAGGCAACCTTTCAGTCACGCCTCTAATCCATCCTCCTGGGAGACAACATATCTGGTGAGTCCACGGGTCTTGGTGACATACTTGAGTCTCAATTAGGGATGTCAAAGAATTTCTCCATGAATCTCCGAGAGGCCGAATGCCAATGCATTCGGCCCCACGAAATTGGTGGAGAAACGGTCTGCCACCCCCCCGCCACCCCCCCGGATTGGGAATCACCTTTGGCGAATGTCCCTGGTGCTGGCGGCTCCCGACGGCGGTTCGGTGGCGGTTCGGCAGCGGTGGCGGCCGGTCTTCCGACCGGCTGCCGCCACCACCATTTCCAAGTAAAAAACAACAACAACAAATGTGATAGGCTACGTAAAGATTTACGTAGTCTATCACGGCTAGATTTTCAAAAAACACCGTGATAGGCTACGTAAATCCTTACGTAGCTTATCACGGCTGACTTTGGGGGGGGGGGGAAGCGCGTATGCAAATGGCGGTGCCCATGGGCGCCACCATTTGCGTTCCTTATTTGGGCACATGTAGTCTACGTAAACATTTACGTAGACTACGGCGAAAATAAGGGCAACGCTATTTGCATTCCCCTTATTTTCGCCGTAGTCTACGTAAATGTTTACATAGACTACACATGCCAAAATAAGGAACGCAAATGGCAGCGCCCATGGGTGCCCCCATTTGTGTATGCACTTTTTTTTTTTAAAGTCATCCGTGATAGGCTACGTAAAAATTTACGTAGCCTATCACGGCTGAATGCAGGGACGCAAACGGCGGCGACTACGACTGCCGCCATTTCTGTCCTGGCAGGAGATGCGGTTTCACGGCCGGAGGGACAGGGCGCCTCCCCCCTGCCAGAATTTCGGTGGGGAGGGACAGGGCGCCTCCCCCCCGGCCAGAATTTCAGCGGGGAGGGATGGGGCGCCTCCCCCCGCCCAGAGTTTTGGGGGGAGGGACGGAGCGCCTCCCCCCCACCGCGAAGCAAGCGTCGGGATCAGGTAAGGGACTTTCGTCCATCCCTAGTAATTGACCATTTTACAGTGTTACACATACACAGCCCTTGTTGCTAGATTACATTGGCAAACTGCACACACAGCACCCATGTTTATGTAAAGTGCTTCATCCAATAGGAGCCTGTTTCCACAAATATATGGCCCCTAGCTGGATGGGGTTGTCATATATGTATGTGTGTGTGTGTGTGTGTGTGTGTGTGTATATATATATATATATATATATATATATATGACATCCTGGTTTCTCCAGTGATTTTAACCACACACAGACAGATCACTTTTTATGTTCTGTTGGTGCCCAGATGAAATACCCTTCAAGTATCATTTTCTGCCTGGAGGTCTAACTACCCAGTCCCAGAGATGGACCATTTAACTTGATTAATTATCAAAGAAACAAGACATGAGTTTACAGCCTGTTCTTGACTGTCCTGATGGGATGCTTGATTTCATTACTGTCCTTTTTGTTGGCCTTTTTCCTGTACCAGTCACATTAGGTCTTCCTTATTCACAGGAAAGTGCAGGAGCCCACTTAGAGCTGAATCAACATAGTCTCTTGAAATTCTCCACCCTATGTGTGGGCAATGAAACTGGGGAGACCATTTCACCGACTGTTCTCCAGGGTGAGGAGGAACTCTCCATCAGTTTCTTAGGGGTAGGAGCTCACCATTAGCAGAGGCACTGGCACAGCTTCTTTGTTTCTTCTTAAGCTCTGCTGTTGTCCCTGTGGCTACAAATGGCAGCAGCCTAACCATGTCAGCAGCAGCAGGAGTGGCTGTAACTTGGGGTGGGTGGAGTCCCTCCTGTCCTCTGGCCCAAACGAATCCTGTCCCACTCCTACTACCCCGCCCCCAAAAAGCCACTTGTGCAGGTGCTACCACGCCCAGTTTGGCATTTCTTGATTTGGACTCTGGACTGTGCTCCTTTAGGCAGGCACAGCTCTGGTCCTACACATGCCCATCTATATGTGCACACAGCACACATGCCTTTCTTATCCTCCACAGTAAGGCAGGTACACAAGTGCAGGGCAGGCAGGGTATCCATGAGGCCTGCTCTGCCTGACTGCCATATATGATTCTGCTCAGTTCCCCAAGCCAGTCGGGACTGATGGCAATTAAGGTAAAAACAGGGAATCCAGGGATGACACACACAGACAATTGCACTCTTTGTTGGTTTTAATTGCAGCTAAGCAGATGAGTCCAAAAGAGTGAAAAGACACAGGAAGGCCAGAACTTGGGAGACTGCTGAGTGAGCAGCAGCACAGTTGACACAGAGTCTCAACCTCCTTAGTCCTTCCTTGAGCGTTGTTTGTTGGCAAAGTCACACGCACACATGCGTACACACACACACACACAGTGTGTATGTGTTTGTGCACAGTAACCAGCAGGTAGGCACAATGCTTTTTGTCCTTTGCTATTTTTTTAAATCCTTAAAATCCTCTCAAAGTGGCACTCATTGTCTTTAAATTAAATTGCCACAGTTTGCCCTTCGTGTTTAGTGGGTTCTTGCTGTTGAGCACAGAAATGTGGGTTTAAAGGAGTATTTTAGCATTGTTGTGAAGATCAGGGTTGTCACCCCCACCCCCTGTCCCAAAACTTGCTTTGCACTCATGATTTTTAAGTTAATTTGCCTCAGTTTGCCCTTCTGGGGTTCCTGGTCCAGGGCAGACAAATGAGGGTTCAAATGAGTGATTTTGTGTTTGGGTGAGAGACATCCCCCCAGCTTTTGCTTTGAATCCATGATGTTGCATTTAACTCCCTCAGTTTGCCCTTTCTGTGTATTGGATTCCTCCTGTGGATCAGTCAAATGTGGGATCAAAGGAGTGTTTCTGTGTTTTATGGGTCAGACTTACCCTCCAATTCTCTGCTTTGAACTGATGATCTAGTTGGCTCTCCCCACTGTGACCCATTGGGTCCTCCTACCACTAACTGGCCTTTACTCTGCTCCACTAGCCCCAATGGGCACCAGCCGCCACTTGTTGGCAGCGTGGCCACCATTTTGCATCCTCCACAATGCCCTGGACCTAACATCGTTCTGAGGCATTGAAGGTAGAATAATGGCAGACACCACACAAAAAAGGAGCATATTTGGTGAATATTTGGCAAAGTGGGACTTTTTCTTTTAAAAAATCTGTTTTGAGAAATTTTGGTATTAGTAGCCAAAAGATAAAGGCATGGAAGGGGGCACCTGCTGTTAGGGACAGGCCCAGAGATCTGTGAGCCCTCTCAGACTGTGCCTTGGAGTTTTCTGGTAATTCTAAGAGGTCTATAAATAAACCTGTTACAAAGTCTGAGACATCGCACCATTTTCTACACTCTGAAATGTCAGCTAACTATAATGTTTCCCATCTACTGCAGCCTCCCATCTCAATAATTATTTTTCAGATTCTAGACTATATAGCTTAGATTGGTGTCTCTTCAGGATACAGTCAGCAGCTTGCATGTCATTCTCTATGTTAGAGGCTGGAGTGTTAACAAGCTCAACTGCAGTTCTGAACTTGTTCACACTGAGCTTGGCCATGTCCAGACAGAAGGCTATTTGCCCTCCTTAAAAGTTTCCTGTCTTTAGAAAAATCCTTTAGGAAACCTTGTATGTTTCCCCGTTCAGTTTGCTTAGAATGTTCTGGTTCTGCTGCCTTTTTGACTGGCATTTGGTTTGTGGGCTTTAGACTTTTCCTTGGTTTTATGCATGGCCTGAGAGGAATAAACATTCAGGTGGGGCAGGGCTTGATAATAGTATCACAGAATGAATCCAAGGAACATTCACTGCCTCACAGTGATCCAGAGTTTAAGGGGGGCTTTTTTAGGCATGGAAGCTTAGTGGGATGATGCCATCTTGCCTGGACATCCCACCAGAAGTCCTGCTATTGCTGTATCTTAATTGAATTTATAATCTTCAATTACCAAAAAGTTGTTACAGCAATTATTACAGGCTAATTATAATAATTAAATAATAATTTAAATATTAATATTAATACTTAAATAAATAACAAATATAGCATCACCCATTTGTAGGACTTTTCAGAATACAAGAAGACATGGCCCTGCCCCAAGCAGCTTACGATCTAAAAGTCAACATACTGTAAGAACGAGAGGCAAGAGTCAATGAAAAAGAATATGCAATTGTTTCAGGTACATGTGCTGAAGCCTGGTTACAAGGTATGCTTCTGTTCTGCATGGGAACTGGGTGGTTGAGCCAAAGGTGTTGTGGAAGGTGGGGACAAGGTGGTTGAGCCAAAGGTGTCATGGAAAAGATAGGTCTTGAGGAGGGATTTGAAGGAAGTTAGAGAGGTGGCATCATGCAAGGGTTCTGAGGGACAGTTTGAAGCACATGGGGTGGAACAGGAGAAAGGGTAGAGTCTTTTGAGGGGGCAAGAGACCTTTGGATGGCTGAGAAGGTGGAGCTGGAGGACCAAAGGTCATGGGCTGGGATGTATTGGGATATAAGAATGGGGGGTGGGTGCAAAGCCATGGAGCTCTTTGGAGATAAGGACAAGGAACGTGTGCTGGATCTGGGGGCGGACAGGTACCCAGTGTTGGGATTTAAGTTGGGTGATCAGAGCAATGAGAGAGGAGAAGGTTTTATGCATTCCTGTATTTCCATATCTACTTGGTTAACACTATCAAATATATTCATAGAGTCACTGATGTTCACTGAAGTAGGGTTGTTGTTGTTGTTGTTGTTGTTGCTGTTGCTGTTGTAGTTGTTTTTGCTGACCACAATCTTTATTGATTTAATGATCTGTTCAGGAAGGGCTGTTTCTGCTCCCGGCATTAACTCCGCTGCAGAAAGAATTTTGGCCTTCTTATCTTGGAGTACATCATCATCCACTGTCTCCCCTACCTCTGTTTTGTTTCATTCTGTTAATTTAACTGATAATAGTATCATTTACTAAATATGAAGAATACTACAATACCTCTCTAATTTGTAGAGTGGATAAGAACCTCTTTGTCTCCGTTTGTGTGTGTGATATCACATTGCTCTGTTCAGGAAATCTGTGCATGACTTCTGACAACCGAAATAAAATTGTTAACAGATGTTCATTCATTTCCCAAGTATACTCAAAAATTAATAACTATGAAGTTAGGGGGCGGTTTTGTATTGGTGCCATTTACTGGTTTTTCCAGTGTTTTACTTCTTTCCCCTATTCTCTATTTAAAGTTGTGTATTTCTGAGAAAGAAGAAAAAAGCAAGAAGAGAATGTCAAAGTATTTGTGTTGGCATTACTGAAATTAGCAGTTGCTTATGTGGATTGCGATATTATGTTTTGAAAACTTTTGACATGAATTGATACCAGAGTGTTTGCTGCATTGATGCTTTGATATGTATCCCTGTTTTTGTGTTATTATGAGCCACTTTGGCAATATCTGTATAAATAAGTGGCATGTAGGGATGGCGGAGAATTCCTCCACAGACCTCAATGAGGCTGGATTCCAAGAATCCAGCCCCTTTAGCACCCATGGCAGAACAGAGCACTCATGTCCGCCTGCCTCAGAATCCATCCGGGCCAGCTTCCCTCCACGTGTCAATTCTGCGGAGCCGGCCACCTGGTCCACATCACTGGCGATACAGCCAACCACCATTGCCATGCCGTATTGCTTCACTGGGCTAATTAACCATTTACAGCTGCATTTAGGCTAATCTACCAGCTTTATGGCCGCAAATGGCGTAGTGGATGCCATTTGCATCCAGAGTTACTTAGCCCAGTGAAGCAATACGGCACAGCAATGGCGGCCGGCCGTATCGCCAGTGATACCCGGCAGCTGGCTCCGCAGGATCCGTGCAAAGTGGAGCTGGCCTGGACAGATTCTGGGGGGGAGAGAGGAATTGCCTCCCCACCCGCAGACCCCCCCCCGAGACTGGAAAGGTAGGGGATCCGTACACCCCTAGTGGCATGCAAATTAAAACTGTAAGCAGTAGCACTACTAGTAGTGGTAAAGTAGGAATGTTTTCAGGCTCAATTTAAAATGATTACCTTTAAAGCTCTAAATTGTTTGGAACCATGTTTTCTGAATGATTATCTGCACCCATATGAACCTGCCCAGCCTTTGAGGCCTTGCTCATGGGCCCACCATCAAGAAAGATTAGATGGGTTGGCACTACAGATGGGGCCCTTTGGTTGGTGGGCCCATGTTTAAGGAACTCTCTCCCTAGGTGCATAAAGCTGATTTATAATAATTTAAACTGTTTTGTATCATTTTAATTACTGCTGGTTTAACATTTTTAAATGTTTCATTTTATAGATTGTAATGCTATAGATGGTAATTTATAATGATTTTGGTGTTTTAATATGTTGTGAGCTGCCTTGGGAGGGTAAGCCATGAAAGGTGGTGTACAAGTGCAGAAAATAAACACATACTGCGGTCAGTTTTACTTCTGAAGGACTGTAATGGAAATTCAAGTGGATGTCTCCTTAAATACACATTCTAAGGGCCAAAACAGACATTGCTTTAAATGTATGTGTAGCAGCTTTGCCTTCTTTTCATTTTTACTCTAGAGTAGGTGCAGGGGGCCTGATCTGAATCTTCAACACCTCCCTATGATAGTGTCCAGTTTAGATTGGGGATCCTGTGCCTACTCTAAAATAGAAATGAAAAAAAGATGTGGCCACTAGACACACATTTAAAATAATGTCTGTTCTGGCCCTGTAATCCTTGGATACCATTGTCTCCCTGGTGTTTACCTTTACATAGTGATAAGCTCTTGGGTTAGGAAAGAGAAAAGGTTTGAGACCTGTTTGACTGGGGTAACTTAAGCTGGCCTTGTGATTACTCTGAATGCTATTTTTTTATCAGCTGTAAAATGTTTGAGGCAAAGCCAACTGCTTATGCCTCCAAATCACAACATCTGGATGATATTACAGTATCCTGGGGGGAAGCTGTTTGCAAATTAGAAGTATAAAACAAGATGTTATTTAGAATGAAGGAGAATTTACAGAATTTTTCTCTTGTACCTTGCTTACTAAGGAAATCAAAATGGTAAGCACTAATCTGGAAACTGAGGAGAACTTTGAGAGGAAATGTTAATTTGATCATTTAAGTAGAACAACCTAATTTTGCCGAGACACCTGCTAATGTGCATGGTTTAACAAAGTTAATTTGGAAAGGAAATATTGGCCCATCTTTTTATATGTACATATATTCTATTAAAGCTGTGAATCAATGAAAAATAAATTGGCCTGTGTCAATTCCAGTTTATCTCCTTAATTAATTGGCTCTTAAACATTTCTCAAATCAGCAGAAGAGAAGGTTTGAAACATTTTGTACTGCAAAGTGGACAATATTCTGGATTGACATACAGCTCTGAGTGACATCTCTGCGGGCACTGGGTGGTTCTGCACAACCCCTTTAAATGAAGGACGCTGTTCCGGAGTATTATTCATGGGGATGAATTATTGTATATATATGTTAGACACCACCTGGGCTAGAGCCAGAAACCTCCAGCTCTGTGACTAGGTCCGAAGGACTGCACAGAGAGAAGAATCCATCGTGGCTTCTCTCCCCACCTCTATGCGTGCCATGCCCCCATCCCCACCCCGCAAAATGGCCTGTCCTGCAGTGTGGGTTGGCATGTCATCCAAACCCAGTGTGCGGTGGGGGTGGCTTCATACTCACCCTACAACTCACAATATGCAGTACAGGTTGTAGGGTGGGTACAAAGCCGGCCACTCTGCATACCGGGTTTGGACGTCATGCCAACCCGCACTGCAGCACAAGTAATTATGTAAATGACGGGCACACGTACAGCACGCTTGGGGGTGGGAGAAGAAGCCACAATGGCTTCTTCTTGCTACGTGATTGTCCGAACACCCCCTGTGTGTGGTTGCCCCAGGTACTGAGCCACAGAATTGCAATTCTGACCATCTTCCTGAACAGTGAAATTTTCTGACTGTGGACTGGCCCTTCCTACCCAGGCTGACCATGAGGCCCTTCTAGACAGGAAGAGCCATGAAAGGCTTCCTGTTTGGGGAGAGACTTTGCCTGAGCAGCAATGGTCTTCCTGGCTCTGATGTGTCCAAGTGACCAAGTGTGTTCTTCAGCATCAGCTCTTGGCTTGATCCTTCAGCAATGACTCCTGGCTTGGTCCCTGTGTTCTGCTGCCTATGCCCCAGCCCTGACAATATATATGGTCCTATTTAGTAACCCAAGGAGCAGAAATTATGGAGACTTATGGTTTGGAATTCCTAAAGGAAATCAACCCTGAGTGCTCATTGGAAGGACAGATAATGAAACTGAAGCTCCAATATTTTGGCCACCTAATGCGAAGAGAAAACTCCCTGGAAAAGACCCTGATGCTGGGAAAGACTGAAGGCAAAAGGAGAAGGGGACGGCAGAGGATGAGATGGCTAGATAGCATCACAGATGCAATGAATATGAACTTGAGCACGCTCCGGGAGAGAGCGCAGGACAGGAAGGCCTGGCGTGCTATGGTCCATGGGGTCACGAAGAGTCGGACACGACTGAACGACTGAACAACAACAACAACAACAACATGGTTTGGAATAGGGTAAGGAAAGTGATACAAATTGAAGATAATAAATAATCATCTTGAAACTTCCTTTAAATTTTAACCTGAATAATAACAAATCTGTCAGGGAACATGACTTCAGTTCTTCAGAACATTTTGGCCATTACTACTGTTAAAGAAAAAGTTCAGCATCTCTCATTCAGTATCGCAGAGAAACAACATATTGAAAATCACAGCAACAGAACATATGGCAGATAGCTTTGTACCACGATTAATCTCTCTCTCTCTCTATATATATATATATATATGTTATTTTTGAATTATAACTAAAAATGTGTAGACAATGATGTGAAATTAAACAAGATCAATTCCATCTCCAATATGGATTTATCAGCTGTTGAAAGAAGGTTAAGGGAGCAATCCTATGGCCACTAGACACTGCCTAGAGGGCCATAGGATATACTCTTTTCCAGGAACCGACCTCAGTTCCTGCACTCCAAGGTCAGTTCCTGGAAAACCGACTGCCTCCCTTGTCCACGCTGCCTCGGAGGCAGCACAGAGAAGCCCCATCTTCTGCGCTTGGAAGAGGAGCACGGAACGACTGAAAAGGGGTGTTCCGGGGAGGCATTCCAGGGTGGGGAGAGCGGAGCTGCGCGTACGACACATCCAATGTGTTGTACAGCAGCTTCCTCTCCCAGTCAGCTCCCCCACCGCTAGATAGCTGAAAATGGCTGTCTAGTGAAAAATAGCAAGGCAGGAGAGGCACAGAGGGAACGATCCCCCCCCCCCATGACTCTCCTGCCTTGCTTTGGATAGGCGGTCACCTCCGAGGTTGGAGGCGGCCGCCTATCTAGTTAGGATTGCGCCCTAATTCATTTAGTACTGATGGTATATATTTTCTTCAGTTTATTTGTCACAGTGGTGCCACCAGACTAAAGCCCATAAAAGAGAATAACATGGAATAGGATGAGAGAAAATTAAGAGAGCTTGGTTTTGATTTTTTAAATTTGGAGGAAACTTTCCCTTTGAGATGTTTGATAACCTAGTCTGTTTGTTTTGAAATGAAAATATTTCATTAAAATTTTACCACAAGGGAAAAAGCCTGAGGGAACTTTGTATAACTTTGATAGTAACATAGTGGTCTTTAGCTTTTGGCATATACACATAAATGTGGGACCAGCTGTTATTTACTTTATATATAAAAAGATAAATATATTAAATATATTAAATATTTAATATATTTAATATCAGATAAATATATTAAAAGCTGATGATATGCTGAAATATGACAATAATAAATGCAGTAACAAACCCAGTGGAAATTAAAATTTTCTGGCAGGACACTACAAGATTTGTATGGTTTCTCATAGAGCCTGCATCATTTGTGCTGCACCTAGTACTCCCTTTAATGTTACTGGCAGTTATGGATGTACAAGGAATGTGAAGTTCTACACAGCATGATGTATTTAAACTAATGAATCCCTTTAAAGTGTCTTACAAGCCCTTGTCCTCAGTGAGGATTAGCCACATGACAATTCACAAACCAATCCTTTTAATATAGCTATGACGGTGGAGGCAGTAAAGGACTGAGAACAACTTTTTATACCACTGAAGCAGGCTTTTAAATCAAAAACTGTTTGCCTGATTTTTCTGGAAAGTTTCTTTTTTGTTCAGATCAATAAAGTACAGGCAGGGGGCTCTGAAGATGTGCAGTCCATCCTCAAACATCTTCTGCATAAATCATGTTGGATTATGAGCATTTTATGGTATTGATGATCTGGTTGTTGCAGATATAATAATTGTCTATTACCAGGACTCTGTAGTATTCCTGAAAATATAGATGTATAGATCAATCCTGAAATTTGAAATCAAGCCCTTTTTACATTAGTGTTTCTCCCCAGGAAGCAAAACTGTGTCGTTAGACAAGTGCCTATATCTATCCTGCCTCTAATGGGAGATAATGCATTCTTTCAGGGAAGAACCCCAGTACCATTATGATATGTGCACATCTCTAATTGTCTGAGGCTATCCAAATTTCCTGAAACTATTTAGCAATGGCAACAAATTGTTAGCAGGCTGCTAGTAGGGCAAGCGCTGCAAGCTCCTACGACATTTGGCAACCATTGCTATGGTCACTTTAAGAAAATCTTCTCAGAGCAAAGCAAGGCAAAGGTGGGGAAACTAACAGCAGCACACACGATCTTGCCCAAAGCCCAGCATTTCTAAAGGTCACACATGGAATGCTAGATTTAGCATCACCAGTCAAATCCAAACGAAGAGCCCCAGGCCCGGTACGTGATCATTGAATTGCCGAGCATGCAAGCATATTCCAGCTCTGAAGTGATCTGCCCAGGCATATCATCAAAAATCACCAGTCCACTTACAAGAGTGTAAATCCACCACTTTTTTTGGAAAAGGTCATGATTTTGATTAGCTTTGAGCTCAGCACTCCCTTGATTAATTTTCCCCATCCAAGGTCACCCTTTGGACACTCATAATGGTTCTGGCAAAAGGTCAACCCCAAACTTTTGTTTACGGCCTGGAATGGCTGTTGATGCTACCTGAGAGTTTTCCTCAGGCCTCTTTGTGTCTTTGCCATGTTGGACCTGACCCACGGTCCCTCTGAAGCCTTTGTTAAAGTAGTATAAGAACTCTGGGCTTCAAGCCCTCAGTGTTCTGATCCTCCCAGCTGGCTCTACTTCTGGCTGCATCACCAGCACCCACTTCATGGAAATCACTTGCTGCTGGTCTCCATTGGCCTGGCTGGATGCACCTCTTCAAGCAGATGGAGGTGGATATCAATAACGGGAGTGGGGGTGGGGAATAATTGTTGTGTGCAACTAGATCCGTGTGGGGCAACTGAGTTTTTGAAAATTCAGTTTTATTCTGTGATCCAGCTTCTGACTTTTGAAATCTCCCCAATTATTTACAAGGGGGGGGGGGAATGTGCACAGAAAATTTTAATATCTACTTAGTGTGATTTGAAACATTTTTTACTAAATCTATACAATGAATCTTCTGCTTGTGTCTAGGTTTGTGATTCTAAATGTGAAAAAATGTAAATGCAAATCTACATCTTTAATGTAAGAAAGAGCATGTTATCTTCAGATTTCCAGAATTTGCAAGCATCTGTTTATTCCCCCAATCTTACCAGCAATACTCGATTTTATTTTACTAGAATTAGGGCAGTATCCAGTGCTGCCAGTGTGCTTCTGCTGATTCTGACCCACTACCAGTGCAAGAGGAAGCTAGCACTTCTTAGAGCAACCCCAGAAAAGAGCCAAGACACTCCTTTCTGGAATGGGACTGGTCAGTGTAGCTCCCTTCTGCAAACCCAGCTGACTGGTTGCATTCTGGACGTGAGCATTTCAGCAACTTTCTGGTTGCTTTCAGAAGTGCTCGCTTCCTGTTGCACCAGCAGTGAGTCCCGCCGGCGCCCAGGCAGCATTGGCTCCTGCCCAGAGTTGGAGGAGACAGCAGATCCTCTTGTCCAACCTTCAGTCAAAGGACAGGATAAAACTCGCCAGCCTTTCCAGACTACCCTATGCAATTCTGAATGCTGTGGGCTCAATACCAAGGGAAGGGTACATTTTAGTAGCTAAAATGTCCCTGCAGTGCAAATAGTTCAGGTCAGTTTATTGCTCAATAGATGAACAGGCTTTTGCACATATATCAGGCAAAAACACAAAGCAAGAAAGAAAGTGTCTCAATGTACAAGAAAACCAGGCTAGATATGATAGTAGGAAAACAACTAACAAACTATCAACAACTGATTTGTATACTAAAAAATTATTAAGGGATCAATCCTATGGCACCTAGACAGTGTCTGGGGGGGGGGGCAAAGGATTTTTTGGACAGCGCTACAACCTCGGAGCTGGGAATCGGAGCACCCTGCCCCCTCCTCACCCCCAGCCAGCATAGAGAGAACGGCGCCAGCTGCCTCTACAAGCAAACTCGGGAGGAAGGAAAGGGGGCATACAGTGTGTGGGAAGGTGAGGGGATGGCTTACACCGTATCCCCAGCCCTCCCCAGCCTCTGTACCTCCCCTTCCCCAAAGCCTCCGAGTGAAAACACCCATCTAGCTAAAATGCAAAGTGGAGCAGAGGCCCAATGCACCTCCCACTCTGCAATGGATACTCATAAGCCTCCGGAGGCTTACAAATACCCATGGTGGATCTAACAGGAGTTCAGTCTGGAATACTTCCTAATTAATTAAAATAACTGCAAAGAACTCAAGAATTCATTTCTGATCCTACATAGATTCTGAGCATGAGTAAAATACATGCAACAAGCTACCTCCCCCCAAATTCTATTGGGACAACTACACACCACCTGACTCTAATCCATGTCAGTCCTGATTCCCAAGAGGAAGGGGCACTTGGCAAATCTCAGTGGCCACTATCATAGCTTCCCCCAAGAAACTCACTGGGCTGCAGCTAAGGCATCAGAACAGCAATTCATGGGGCATTCTTCCTAAATCTACCCAATGCAGGGCTGGATCAACATGAACAGCAGACACAAAATCAATATCAATATGTCTCTTATATCTTGACCTTCCATATTACTGATGAGCCTTTAGCTTATGTTGGTGTGTTGCTAAAACAGGGAATATTTTATGTTTAAAAATGGAATGAGGACAAAAATATTAAAGCTGGCCTTTCCTTCTGGCAGCAAATAGTCACTTATTAAGAGCATTGTAAATTAATTGTAATTTCTGTTCCGAGAAATGTCCTCTTTATTGAGACTTGAAAACATGTACATTTTTTAGATGTGAGGGATTAAATCAGTTTAAAATCCAGATAAATGCGCACAACGTTTTTAATCATGTGAAACTGTAAAAGTGTGGATCAGTGCCATCAGTAAGGATTCTTTGATTTTTATAAAATGTTTATTGTTGTCAGGTCATGTGATAGCTATTTTTCCAATTCATTTTTTTATATATTGTTTTTGCAGGGCTGAATATTTTATTTTATCTGAAATGTTCTTGCTTTCGCTGATTCCCAATGATGAAGTCCCACTCACTAGTTTTTGAGAGTCAAAATGCCATTTTTACAGCTACAGCTGGGACTTAAGTCATTTTCCCTGGTGAGAACAGATATCAGAAGTGAATTCTAATATGAATCACACTAGACCATATGTTAATAACAAATACATTACTGTTTATTTGAAAAGAGCCTCTCAAAATAATTGCCAATAAAAGCAAAGTTCAAATATTGCAATGAAACTCCCCTGGCGGGGCAGATTGACAGGTATGAATAGCCAAAGGAAGGAAATTATCATATGTGCACAAATTTTCCATTTAATTCCACAATCGTATCTACCATTCCTCACAGCAGTATGTACTGAGCTGTAGCTCCTTACTGCAGGAAGGACAGAAAACATTTCTGAAATATTTTAAAATGCTAGATTACTTTACTGACTGTAACTGAAGCACCATATTAAACTTCTATAGCATAATGGTAAAGAGACCAAGGAAATCCCTAATTCAACAACTCTTGTAATCTCATGAGGTGGCCTTAAGTAACCACTGTCCCTCATCTGCAATCTGAGGATAATAATATTGACCTACATGACAAGGTAGTCCTAAGGCATGGGTAGTGAACTGCCACCCTATGGGCTTGATCTGGCCTGCAGAATCTGTTCACATGTAACAAGAAGCCACAATGGGTGAATTTCCTCTCAGGTTTCCCATTGTGGTGGTGGCTGCCATTTTGAATATTTGGAGTGTGGTGGGAGCACATGGTAGCTTCTTGTTACATGTGAAACCCCTGAGGGTGTGTTGCTGCAGTGGTTGAAAGCCACTTGTCACCCTAAAATAGTCCATGGATTCTGGGTGGCTTGTCAACTGCTCCAACAACCACCTCGCTGGGTTCACATGTAATGAGAAGCTATGGTACACCCCTGCTGCACCCAGAATATTCAAAATGGCAGCAGCCACCATGATGAGAAACCCCACGGGGACATTCACCCATGCTGGCTTCTCATTATGTGCAAACCAGGTCAGCCTCTTACCCAACGGGTTTGCACGATCGTAGAGGGAAAATAAGCCACCGTGGCTTATTTTCCCTCCCGGTGTATGCTGGTCGCAAGCTGCCTAATTAGTGTAATTGCCCTCGCCAGGCGCAGGTTGTTGTGATGTCTAAACCTAGTGAGGGTGGGTGGTTGGGGTGGTTTACAAACCACCCTGAACCCCATGGTTTGTTCTAGGGTTTCAGGCTGGCTTGTAAACCACCCCAGCCAGCCACCCTTGTCGGGTTCAGACATCACAACAACCTGACAAGGGTAATTTCGCTAATTAGTTAGCTCATGAGCAGCATGTGAGGGAAGGGAAAATAAGCCAATGTGGCTTATTTTCGCACAATGTGATTGTGCGAACATGCCCATGCTCTGTCTTTCCTGCCTGCTGGATCGTGGGAAGCAAAACAAGGCAGAAAGAACTGCAGAAAGGGTGGTGTTTCACCTCTGAACTGGCCTCCCCATGCTGCGATTAGAGCTAGAAAGAAACAGAAGCTTTTATTGGCACTTGAGGGCAGCTGGGGAGGGAAGGACATGTGCAAGTGGATGGGGTGTGTGGATGGGTGTGTGTGAATCGGAGTGATTTGTGATTGGCTGGCTGGCTGGTGTGTGTGTATGAATGTGGTGGGTGGGGAGATGTGGCTGGCTGTTTGTGAACAGGGAAGAGAAGCAGGGAAATAGAAGGGGAAGACAGAAAGAGAGAGCAATAAAGGACTGATGCTAGCTACAATCTTTGGAGAAAGAGAGAGCAATAAAGGACTGATGCTAGTTACAATCTTTGGAGCACAACTCCATGTCACTGTTTTTATTGCCCACAGCACACTGACAACAAGACACATATCCTGCTATAAAGAAGCATCATACAAATGGTCAAGTTCTCATAGCATTATAGGTGTGGTATCATCTCAGTTGAGAAATGTGGCATGAGGGTGCATGGCCTTCTTAGCCGAAGCACCCCTGCTGTGGAGCTCCCTATCTAGAAAGGCCCATCTGAAGGACGTGCAAATTATTATTATTATTTTTTAAAGAAAGGCCTATGGTTTGATAGGTGGCTGAAGAATGTCATTTAATGGGGCTGTTTGTTTTGTTTCTTTTTGTTGAGGTTTCCATGTGTTACAATTATTGCTTCAATTACAATGTTACATTTAATGTTTTAAATGCTGGTGGCCACAACCAATGGTATGCAAATATTTTAAAAATGAATAACATAAAAGAAAGTTTGGAAACCTTTTGTACAAGTTCACTTCTTTAAAAAAATTAAAATCTTAAAGTGGAATTTTACCGGGCTGTGAGAATTCTTAGGGCAAGCAGATACAGTATCCAGGTTGGCTGTTTTCTGCACAATCTGCTACTGATAGTCACATGAGGAGGTGGTACAGTTCACATTACATCCTGTGATCTTTCTGTCTTTTTCTTCCTGCTCAGTGCTGTACTTCAGAATTTTCTTGTGTGAAAGCTTGTACCTCATTAAAGGCCTTCCTGCAATTAATCTTAATCAAAGTCTCTCACTGTTCTCCTTCCTGCCCCCATTCCCTTTAATTTTTGCAGACTTTTTTTTTCTTTTTTATAAAGAAATCATATGCTCATTCTCCATGAACACTTTGCTGATTTCTTCAGCTAATTTATTTTAGCATATGCTAAATCGAGGTACTTCACAATCCAGTCCCAATGTTCTTCTTCCATCCATTTTTGAGGGTGCTTTTCAGAGCACTTCTGATTCCTTGGGGGTACAGATGGATGCAGACACTCAGCATTATTTCAGAAAAAGAAGTTAGAAATCCAAGCTGCAATTTTGGAAGGAAGAAGACACACTTTAAAGCAAGGAGAGTAAAGGACAGAACTGAAATAAAAGGCACCAAGCATGCTGGTTTGGATGCAGCTTTACTTGGAAGTCTCAAGTGCTCTTACTCAAGTCAGTTCTGTTTCAAGCAGGGGAAGCCAAAAATGGACAAGTCCCACTTCAGAAGCAAGATATGGCCACTTTTGGCTACTGTAGTGGTTTGCTGCTGAATTTTGGTGGCAAACCAGCAGTCCCCCCCCATGCCTCACAGAGTGTGGCCCATAGGAAAGTGTGGGGGGGATGCCCCCTGGACCTCTGCGGTTGTTCATCTCTAATTCAAATTAACAACTTCCAAGTTAAATGTTTTCAGTCTTACGGCATTAGAGAGTAGGACGTTTATATTCTATTCTGACTGAACCTGAGTCTGACAAAATATGAAGAAGGTATTCCAGACTTTCTCCCAAGACAAGGGAAATATAGGAATACTCATAAACTATCTTGGGGAAAAGGCTGATACAACAATAGATGATGTGGTAGAAAAGGGAACACACCTGGTGAAAGATCAAGTCTAGCAAGGTGTCATATGAGTAAACAGAACGGCGCATGCAAAACACAATTGAATCCTTCCTGTGGTAGAGATAACATTATCTCCAATTCCTATTGAAACTTCAGGTTTCATTTTCTTTCGGAACATACATAGAAAATCTGTTCCCTGACAGACACTGCAGCATTTCATTCAAGCTACTGCTGTCTGTCAGTGTTCTAGTTGCCTCTGTTATCAATTTACTTCGGCCCGAGTTTAAAAAGAAAAAAAAGATAGTCCATCTCTGTCATTTTCTGGCAGCTGAAAACCCTACAGATTTACTTAATGTTAACAAGAGCACCAAGATGTCCCTGCATGGTGGTGATTAGAAGCAGGAGATGGCAGGGCAGACGTCTATGAAGTCTGTAGCTGTGTCACTCACAGGTATCGTTTATAGATTTGGTGTTGGCCACAAGCTCCTCTATGATAATGAACAGGTTCATTAGTCTGTAGCTGGAAGTTAATCACAAATCTATAAAAGAAGTTTCAGAATATCGACAACAGGTTGGGGCATGTGTCTGTTTTTAAAGGTGACATAAGTGTGCATTGCTGATTAATTGCAGATTTCAAATCCGGTTGCAGGAAATTCATCCTTGAAGCCCTTCTTCATTTCCTCTTGCCGGTATTAATCTCTTCCCTCTCCTCATCCTAGTAACTGAATATAAATCTGTGCTATCCCTTAGCAGATCAATAAGACAAACCCTTGCTGCAGTGGTCTTTCAATTTACTGCTGTTCTGCTTGGCAAACTTATGGGACTAAAACAATAATTCCTAACCCAGCGGATCAACCCATTGCATGTATCTGGATTCTTATCTGTTGGCTTTAGTGACAAAGGTAAGTTTGCATTCTGTTTCCATCAAGTTCTCCTTGCAGCATCAAGCCTTTTAGAGCAGCCTTCCTCTACGTCCTATGCTCCAGTTGTTTTGTACTAAAACAACAACAACAACACAGAATTCCTGACCATTGGTCATGCTGGCTGGGGTTCATGGGAGTTGAAGTCCAAAACATCTGGAGGGCACCAGATTGGGCATGGATAATTCAGTGAAACGGATGTATTCCTCCTTCTGCATTATGTACAGAATGGACTATAGACCCTGTCACAAGTTACTTGTGTAATGTTGCAAAATGTGTAGGAAGGGGCTATGAGGTCACACATGTAACCTTGCTCTCAGTGATGCTTGGCTCTCCTCGGCCTAGCCCTGCTGCCCAATTAGGGTGGCCATGTGTCCTCAATTTGAAGGGTTGCCAGAGAACTGTCCTCTATTTGAAGGCGTCCTTCATTTAAAGGACTGTTTGGTGCAATTCCAGTTTAAGAATAAAGAACAGTAAGACCTGTTGCCCATCAATAGTTAGCACTATTGACAAGTCATCTGGTCACAGTATTCCACACTATAGTGAGATTAGGGCTGTGAAGGCTTCAGATCTGGATTTCTGAAGCATGGCAGCCATTTTGTGCACAATCCGCCATTTTGTGACAGCCACAGTACTGAGGATCACCTAGCTACACAGGAAAGAAGTGGCTGGGGGGCCCCCCCTTTCCCCCTTTTATAGTATGGTTCCCTACCCACAAGCCCCCTCCCAACATGCCCATGAAGACCCCTTCTCACATTCACTACACAGGGACTAAGCCAGGCAAGGGGTTGGGGGAAGAGGCTGTGGCCTCATTACATAGAAATGGTGCAATCTGATTGGCCACTCCTGGATAGGGATGTTAGAGAATTCCGACGCGGATCCCAGGGAAGCTGAATTCCAGTGAATTCAGCCCCCCGGAATCCATGGCGGAACGGAGCAACCCACCCTACCACCCTGCGAAAGCCCCGCGAAATGGAGCCTACCTTGCTGCAGCTCTGGCAGCAGCGGCAGCTCCGGCAGCAGCTCCGGCGGCAGCTCCGGCAGCGGCGGCTCCATTTGCGTCCGTGGCAAGCTGTGATAGGCTATGTAAGTATCTATATAGCCTATCACGGCTCAGGGCAGGGACGCAAATGGCGTAGCTGCCGCCATTTGCCTTCTTTCCTGTTGCCGTGATAGGCTACATATATATATATATATTTATGTAGCCTATCATGGCAAAAGACAGGGGCACAAATGGCGTAGTGGCTGCCATTTGCGCCCATGTCTTTTGTCGTGATAGGCTACGTAAATATATACATAGCCTATCATGGCAATAGGAAGAAATGCAAATGGAGGCCGCCGTAGCCGCCGCCATTTGCGTCCATGTCTTTAGCCGTGATAGGCTAAATATATATTTATATAGCTGTCAGGGGGCCCTAGCCGGCCTCTTTCAGTCTACTCCAGTAGCCAACTCCAGACACACAGACAAAGGATTCTTTTCAAGGCTTTATTCCTTTTACAACTTAATAACTCTATCACCAGCGACTAAGCTATGAACAGCAGAGTAATATATGCCCAGGGTTGGAAACAGTTGGTCCCCATTTGAACGAGAATTACTTGCAGACCCTGAACTTATGGGCTAGGGAGAGTCCCTCCCCTTTTCCCTTGGGTCCTCTGGACGCGACCATTGCTTGCGCGCCAAACGGGCGCTACGCCTCCTTTCTGCGCCCTCCATAGCTCGTTGCTCTTTGCATCTGCGTTGAGTATCCAGCAAGCCCTCCTCCTGCGCTCTTTCATTCCCAGGACCGCTATCTATCTCAGGAATGCTGGCAGGAGGAATCTCTGCCAGCTGCAGGGCCTGGGAGGGATGAGCACGCTCCTCTCCCACAGACGGCTATTCCTCCTCAGAATCAGAACTGCTCTGAGGTTCTATAGGCTCAGTGTCCACCCTGACATCATCCCCACTCCCATGAGCCCCCCCCCGGGCTTGTGGGGGTACAGCTGGTGGAAACATCTCAGCAGCAACAGAGCATGTACATATTCCGTGGGTTCCCAGGATCGCTCATCTGGCCCGTACCCCTTCCAGTCCACTAGATATTGCAAGTGTCCACGAGAAAGGCGGGAATCCAGAATCTCCGCGACCTCAAACTCCTCCTCCCCCTCCACCAGCACTGGCGGCGGGGGGGGAGCCGGTCGACCAATGAGGGTCGCCAGAAACCAGGGGGGACAGCAAGAACCAATGAAAAACAGGATGGATCTTCATGGAGGGGGGGAGAGCCAGGCGAAAAGCAACAGGGTTAATCTGGGCAGTAATCTGGAAAGGCCCCATGCAACGAGGCACGAGCTTCCTTGCGGGTGAGTGAGAGGGGAGGTAGTGGGTGGACAACCAAGCCCAGTCTCCTGGTTGCAGAGACAGACCCGGCTGGTGCCGTCGGTCCGCAGAGGCCTTGTAGGCTGTCTTGGCTTGCTCGAGGGAGTCCTGTAAGAGGTGGTGTACCACTCACAACTCCTCTAAAAAGTCATGGGCCGCTGGCACCGAAGAGGGAGTTAGGGTGGACGGGAAAGCCTTGGGGTGGTAATCAAAATTGGCAAAAAAATGGAGTTTGGCGGGTGGAAGCATGGCAAGTATTGTTATAAGCAAATTCTGTGATAGGCAGCAAGGAAAACCAGTCATCTTGATAACTGACATAACAGTGCAAATATTGCTCCAGAGTCACATTGGTGTGCTTGGTCTGACCGTCCGTCTGTGGATGGTGGGTGGAGGAAAGACGGAGCGTCACATGTAGAAGCCCAAGTAGCTCCCTCCAGAAATGGGCAGTGAATTGGGCCCCCTATCCAAAATGAGACCCTCAAACCATCCAAAAACTGAGCTACCAGCGCGGTATCATTCCACTGTAAATCTTGCATCAGCAGGCGAAAAGTTGTCGCATAGCTGGAAACTGAGTCCTTGCCCTGCCTGAGGTGGTGAATCTCCTGAGAAGCTGTCTGCGTTAGGGATGGACGAAAGGGACTTAACTTGTCCCGCAGCTTGCTTCGCAGTGGGGGGGAGGCGCTTTGGTTCTCCCCCCGAAGTTCAGGCGAGGGGGGGGAGGCGCCACGCCTCGCCCGGCCGAAATTCAGGCCGGGGAGGAGCGCCCCGTCTCCCTGGCCGCGAAAAAAAAAGTAAAGTAAAAAAAAAAAACCACACCCGTGATAGGCTACGCAATGATTTACGTAGCCTATCACGGCTAGATTTCCAAAGTCAGCCATGATAGGCTATGTAAATTGTCACGTAGCCTATCATGGGTGACTTTGAAAAAAAAAAAGCGCGTACGCAAATAGCGGCGCCCATGGGGCACCGCCATTTGCGTTCCTTAGTTTGGCATGTCTAGTCTACGTAAATCTTTATGTAGACTAGACGTGCCAAACTAAGGAATGCAAATGGCGGTGCCCCATGGGCGCCGCCATTTGCGTACGCGCTTTTTTTTCCCCCAAAGTCACCCGTGATAGGCTACGTGACGATTTACGTAGCCTATCACGACTGACTTTGGAAATCTAGCCGTGATAGGCTACGCAAATTGTTACGTAGCCTATCACGGGTGTGTGTGTGTGTTTTTTACTTTCCTTTTTTATTTTGCAATGGCGGTGGTGGCAGCCGGTCAGAAGACCGGCCGCCGCCGCCCCCGCCGAAATGCTGCCGAAACGCCGCCAGGACCCGCCGCCGAGAGGGACATTCGCATGAGGTAAGTCCCATCCCGGGGTGGGGGCGGGGGGCCAGCGGAGAATTTCACCACCAATTTCGGGGGCCCAATGCGTTGGCATTCAGCCTCCCAGAGATTCGTGGAGAAATTCTCCACCATCCCTAGTCTGCGTACACAGGGGGTCACCGAAAAAACAGGCCATCGCTGTCATGAAATCTTGATAGTCCCCGAGCAGGGGGTTGTTAGCGAGAAGGAGTCCTGAAGCCCATTTAGCGGCCACGCTGGAAAGTAGGTTAACCTCAGGTCGAAGGCTCATGTACAGCTCCGATTGGGCCCTGAAAATCTGAAAAAGTCCTGTCTCACCAGAAAACTTCTCTGGCAAGGCCACCGGGCACTTGCGGCAGGGGGGAATAGGAGGTGGCGGGGGTTAAGCCGCAGCTTGTAGATTCTGCATGGCAGCCATCAGTTGAGCCATTTGATCATGGAGAATCTGTTTCTCTTGCGCCAGAGCCTGCACTGTTGGGTCTCCAGCACCCTCTATTTGGCAGTAGGAGGAGAGAGAGAGAAAAAAAGAAGAGGAACGGGGACCAAGCTGTCAGGGGGCCCTAGCCGGTCTCTTTCAGTCTACTCCAGTAGCCAACTCCAGACACAGACAAAGGATTCTTTTCAAGGCTTTATTCCTTTTACAACTTAATAACTCTATCAACAGCGACTAAGCTATGAACAACAGAGTAATCTATGCCCCGGGTTGGAAACAGTTGGTCCCCGTTTGAATGAGAATCACTTGCAGACCCTGAACTTATGGGCTAGGGAGAGTCCCTCCCCTTTTCCCTTGGGTCCTCTGGACGCGACCGTTGCTTGCACACCAAACGGGCGCTATGCCTCCTTTCTGCGCCCTCCATATCTCGTTGCTCTTTGCGTCTGTGTCAAGCATCCAGCAAGCCCTCCTCCCACGCTCTTTCACTCCCAGGACCGCTATCTATCTCAGGAATGCCGGCAGGAGGAATCTCTGCCAGCTGCAGGGCCTGGGAGGGATGAGCGTGCTCCTCTCCCACAGACAGCTGTTCCTCCACAGAATCAGAACTGCTCTGAGGTTCTATGGGCTCAGTGTCCACCCTGACAGTAGCCTATCACGGCTAAAGACACAGATGCAAATGGCGGTGGCTACGGCGGCCTCCATTTGAGTCCCTGTGCAGCCCAGCAGCCGGATGTTCAGCTGTGGGTGGCCATGGCCAGCGGCTCCACAGAGTTGCTGCAGAGTGGAGCCGGCCAGGGAGGATTCCGGGGGGAGGGACGGAGCACCTCCCCCCTCCAGCGGACACCGCCACCGGAACAAGCTAAGGGATTCATACATCCCTACTCCTGGAAGGGAAGATGATGTTGCATCGAAGTATGAGTTGTGTAGCTTCTGAGTTTCGGTTTCAGTCAATCACCTTCTTCCTGTGTTGCTAGGTGATCCAGAGTACTAGGGCTGTCACAAAATGGAGGATTGTGCACAAAGGGCCTCCATGCTTTGGAAATCCGAATGCGAAGCTTACACAGCCCTAGATGAGATCGTACTGTATTTCTATTTAAATTATAATAATAATTTCTAAATCTATATCTAAATATTAGCATATGCTAATTTATGCAAATCAGTGCCCTCTTTTGTCCTCTTCATTTCCTCTTTTTTGGACAATTCACATGGCCACTCTCGTTGGCATGGCCATCTGAGGTGGGGAAGTGTTTGTATGTAGGCCTTTACACTTGGAGGCTTTCCCAAGTTCTGGAACTCTCCTCACACAGGGTTCCAGGATCTGGGGAAGCCTACTTCCATAGAGATGTACATAGGTAGGGTTTCCCACCTCACATGAATGGAGGGGATGAGGCCAATGGAAGCACAGGAGAGGGGCTACAGCAGGAGAAGGCAACAAGTGGAATGCAGGATATATGCAGCCCACTCCACCCCCTGGTGCAACACCCACTGACCCTGAATTAAAGGGTTTTTTTGGGGGGGGGGTGTTCTGTAGACACTATGGAGTGCCAAAATGGTTACATGTAGCTTGGAAACAAGCTTAATTCACCCCTTCTAGCACTCTGTAGTGCTATGGTGTGGTATGCCGCTGAGTTTCAGTGGCAAACTGGTGTTTCTCTCCCCCTCGCTCTCTATTTACTTTTAGGGAGGCAGCATGGTGTCGTATAGAATGCGGCTCATGGTGGGGAGGGGTCCAGGGGACAACAATGGCCCCTGGAGCTCCCATAGTTGCCCGCCCCCATGGCTCCATAGCCCCTCTCTACACACTTCGTCTCTTGACACAAGTAACACTTGAAGAGGGCTATTGTTCCAGCCTCTTCCTCATGTCTCCATTAGGAAGGTAGATTAAGATAAGGCTGATGAGCTTCTCTACACCACACCACAGTCATTTGCTAAAGTAGATGTTTACTAACTGTGCAATCCTGTGCATGTTTACTCAGAAGCAAGCCGCAGTGAATTCAGTGGGGCATACTCCTAAGTAAATGTGTATCAGATTGCAGCCTAAATGGTAACATTTTACGCAACGTGGACACAATAGAATCTGTTTTGCCACTTCTGAGCTCCCTCTTATGTGATAGTTTCAGCTGCTTCTTCACACATCTAACATAGTTATTTGAAGTTAGGGATATATATGAACACAGATTAATTCAAGACAGTCTTCATCTTTGTTGTTTTTGCCATAACGGACTACCACCACCATGGCTACCACCCTGGCGATAGATTTTTTAAAAGCTTGTCCCATCCCATATACGTTTTCTGAGTACCTGGTGAGAAAAAGCACCTGGAACAACAAAGTACTGGAAATGTTACCTTTTGATGATAAGTCATTAGGAAATAGCTGTTCTACCTCTCAGTCCCTAGCAGGGCTGGCCCTGTCCTCAGGCAGAGTGAAGCAACTGCCTCAGGTGGCAGGTGCTGGGGGTTGCAGAGTCAGCCTCCTGGTTGTTCCTCCTGAACTCTCTGGCTTTTCTCCTCTGTTGTGTGTGCGATGCAACCTGTCCTGTGGCCCCTGAAACTAGCCTTCTGTCTCTGCTGCGGTGGAGGACGCTGCTGTCCCATTGCCAGTACTGAAGCAAGATTCAACTGCCAATTCAGTGAATATGTGGGCCGGGGAGGTGGAAGGCACCATCTTGCCCATCACCTCCGACAGCAAAATGGCTTGGGCCAGCCCTTGTTCCTAGACATTTGTGCAGGTATTTTATTTCACTTGCATACGTGATGCTATTTCAAATCAGAAATAGCAAAGTGAACCTCCCCCCACCCCCCAACTCCACTCAAATGAGGAGTGACCATGTGTGGGATTCCTCCCTCTTCAGGTGGTCCTACGTTGGCCATGTTGCTGGCAAAAAGTAAATTCTTTGCATATAATTTCTTTTTCGTTCTTTATTTTTTGCGGGGAGTGGGGAGGCTGGGTCCCGCTCCCGTGCTCAGGCCAGACTGCAGGGGCTGCTCACAGGGGCTGTCTCGCCACTGATCAGCACAGGATCCTTGGCCTGTTCTGTTTCCAGCCTGGGCTGGTTCACCCCTTCTTAGGCAACCTGGGGGCAGCCAGTTCCCCAGGGATGACCATATTGCTGCTGACCTCAGCAGGGACACCCACTCAGCACAGCCCCTGGAAGCCTCAAACTCCTGAGCTCAAAGGATCCTCCAGCCTCGGCCTCCCGAAGAGCTAGGATTACAGGCAGGAACCACCACGCCCAGCTCATATAATTTCTTCTTCTTCTTCCTCTTCCTCTTCCTCTCCCTCTTCCTCTTCCTCCTCCTCTTCTTCTTCTTCTTCTTCTTCTTCTTCTTCTTCTTCTTCATCGTTTATATACCACTTCTCATTGAACAAAGCCCAAAGCGGCTTACAAAGCAATACAAACACATACACACACATTATATGAGAGCAGGGGTGCGGAACCTCAGGCCTGAGATCCCAACCTGGCCCTCCAGAGTTCCCCAGATGGCCATGCCCCTTCCCTTGGCCCCACTCCCTTTTCCCCAACCACCGCTCATTTGACCGTTTCCCAGCTTTCATGAACTTTTTTCCCCATTCTAAAAGCTTGGAATGCCTCTCCTAACTAAGGCTTCATTAGCAGCAACAAGATCTTTGAGCTAAAATACACTAGTATTTTTGGCTCCATCCCCTTTGCCTTTGGCCATGCCCACAACTGGAATGTGACCCCCGGGAGCCTCTCCAAAACAGAATTTGGCCCTTGGACTGAAAGAAGTTCAACTCCCTTGTATCAAAGACAGCTGGGGAAATGCAAAAGGAAACAGATACATTGTCAGAAAACATCCGAATCGCATCAGCGTTAAGGCCTGACATACCTCAGAGGGGAGATCGTTCTACAGGGCAGGGCCACTGAGGAGAACGCTCATCCCATCATTGCTGCCAAACAGAAACCTGACCTGAAGGCTACAGCATGGACAACAGAGCCTCCTGCACCTAAGCTGGTAGGCCAATTAGCTGTGACACTAGGTGACTAAGGGTGCAATCCTACAACTCCCAGTGCTGGCTGGGGCCTGCTGGGAGTTGTAGGCCTTTTCTCAGTCTAAACATGCATAGGATTGAGTCCTAAATGACTTCTGAAGTTGCTTTATTTGGCCCAAAGAGCTATTCCAGGATTCACACAGTGAAGAAAGAAGAGGTATTAGTTACTCAGAGTTTTGTCTGAGCTTCACAGCATAAAGAAACCTTTTGGAATGACAGGCAGGCACTGTTCGTTTTTTAAATACTAGAGAAAATGTTCCTATTCACATTCTGTACACCAAGTCACATGGAAGCACACGACACAGGAAATTTCAAAGGTTGTGATCAGCAAGACGAATGGGAAATTCCTGTGGAATTGCACATGGTATTATATCCACTAACACCAAGTAAATTTGTCATGGTTAATGTTATTATCATGATTGACCATTTATACAGAAGTGCTAAACTGTGGGTAAAGCCGGCAATACATCTGTTGAGGGAGCCTTACAGAAAGACTGGACTCACACAGGAAATGGAAGCTTAGAAATTCTTTATATTCAAACCAGTGAGGCAGAGCAAATGGTACTTAGAGTCTCAAGGCAACTCTGACAAGTTTATCATCCATTATTTTACAGATGCCAAGACAATGTCAAAGGCAAAGCACACCTGCCTGAAGGTTTTATACAGCAGTAATAATCACCTATGCAGCCCCTTTTACATCCTGGTATCCTTGGTTCTGATCTTGATAAGTGCTTAGTGAAGACTTAAATTTCGGGCTGCTTTCTATAAGTGTGGGAGAAGGGAACAGAGCACTAATAGTAGCTTTTGTGGTTACTGAGAACTATCTCTCAGAGTCACTTGGCAACCTGGGCCCCATCTACATGGGGGATTTAGTCCAGTTCTACTGTACCTCACAGATGATCATGGCAGATGACGTTATCCCCACTCTGTATCAACCCCACATTTTTCTGCCCAGAAAGCCGCTCTTTTGCAAAGATGTTTTGTGCTGGATTTTCCTGTTACAGTGGCTTCAGTGCAGTTTGGGAGTCTGTGTGACTGCAATTGCCTTCGACGCAGGCTTGGCGGAGCAGCGCTGATAGGCGGAAGGGAAAGTTGCATCATGAAAGGGTGAACATGAGGAGAAGTGTTGGCTAAACATGTCTACTTGAAAGTAACTCATTCTCTTCCATTGCACTTCACTGAGCATGGGAGCGAGGAGAGGGGCGGGGAGTATGCCTGTTGTTTTAAATCTCTCCTCTTACGGAAGAGCAAAGCTCCGCATAACTTTAACGATTTTAAAAGCTGATCGCCCCCAAATTACCCTTATTCCCGCCAAGAAAGGGTAGACATGAAGAGAGGTGTTGGCTACTCATGTCTACTCAGAAGTAACTGATTGTGTTCAATTGCACTTTATCAAATATGGATGTGGAGAGAGGGGTCAGGAGAATCCTTTGCCTGTTGGTTTAAATCTTTGCTGATCTGGAGGTGTGCAGAAGTTTAATGAGTTTAAAAGGTAATCGCCTCCAAAATGATCTTACTCCCACTGAGAAAGGATGGACGTGAGGAAATGAGTGGGCTAAACTTGTCTACTCGGAAGTAAATCATTGCTTTCAATTGCACTTCACTGAGCACCAGAACAGAGAGAGGGGCCGGGAGCAAGCCTTTGCTCATTCACCGTACCACACCTACGCAGTTGATGACGTTCCATTCTACTTGCAGGACTCCACCCAACCAACCCCAAACTAATGCAGTTTCAGGTGCCATTTGCCCCATGAAAGCGGGGTGTTTTTTAAAATATACGACTTTAATGACTGTGTGTGCTGCAAAAGAAGCAAATTTGAATTCTTCAGAATCCAGATTTACACGGAATCACCTCATAAAGCCTCTCTGTTAGGGATGTAAGAACTCACCCTAGTTTGGGTTCTCCAGGCACTCACTGAAGCAGCGCCCCTGCTCACATCCCCCCAAACCTGCGCTCGAGCCACCCATGAGTTCGGTGAATTCCCCACTGCTCACCGCGAACCTGTTTGGTGAGCGCCACCATTTCTGCGCCTTTGATTTCTGCGTAAAACAGGAAGTTAAAAAATATGCATATTCAAATATGCGCAGTTTGGAGCTGGGAAAGCTAAATAAGCTCAATATTAGAGGGATTATACCTCTAATATTGTGCATATTTAGTTTTCCCAGCTCCAAACTGCGCATATTTGAATATGTACATTTTTTTAACTTCCTGTTTTATGCAGAAATCAAAGGCGTGGAAATGGCGGCGCTCACCGAATGGGTTCGTGGTGAGCACTGGGGAGTGCGAGCGGGCATGAGTGGGGGACGAACAAGGACAGTGTCTTGGTGGGCACAGTTCGGGGGTCACAGGCAGGGGTTGCTCGACGAATTCCTGAACCCCAAACTGTGCTCATGACATCCCTACTCTGTGTAGATGGGGCCCTTGAAAGATTATAGTTGTGACAGAGTCCTGGAGGTGCATGCTGTTTTGATCATCTTCTTGTCATTCCCAGCTTCTCAGTCCCATGTGATGTTCTCTTCCCTCTAGCACAGGGATGGGGAATGGCACTCCCAGATACCTTTCATGGCACCCACCAAGGTGCCCTACTTGTCCCACTTATTTTTTTAAATAGTTAACTTATTTTCTTACCAGCAGCTGGGATTGCTATGAAAAGGGTTTCTGTTCATGCTGAAACATGTGAATTCAAAGGAGTTGTTTAGTATGTTGGGGCTCAGACCCCACCTCTGCCTTGTACTTTGTCATTTGGGCAGGTCACCTGTCCTTTGCCACACTTTCCATGGCAGCCATTTTATGGTAGTGCCCAGGACAGTTTCTCAAATTGCCAAATGTGCCCATGGCCCCAAAAGCTTGCCCAAGCCTGGTCTAGCATATGCTGGTCAGAAAAGCAAAAAGAGGAAGTCAACGGGTCCCTCTTTGTAGTGATAGACTCGAAGAACATTGCAGGTTTAGGGATGGCAGAGAATTCCACCATGGATCTTGGTGAGGCCGAATGCCAGTGCATTTGGTCCCCCGAAATCCATGGTGGAACAGCCTGCCACCCCCCCGCCCCTCGCGGATCCCCCCCAGGATGAGACTTACCTGGGGCGGATCTTCCGACTGGCTGCCGCCGCCATTTGCAGTCTTGTTAAAAAATAAAAAATAAAAAAAAGACGTGATAGGCTACGTAAAATTTACGTAGCCTATCATGGCTAGGTTTTAAAAAAACAACAACGACGTGATTGGCTACATAAATCTTTACGTAGCCTATCATAGCTGGGTGGGTTTAAAAAAAACAAACAAACCCACGTATGCAAATGGCAGCAGCTACAGCCGCCGCCATTTGTGTTCCTTATTTTTCACCGTCTTAGTCTACTTAAATATTTACGTAGACTAGGACGGCGAAAATAAAGGGGAACGCAAATAGCGTAGCGGCCGCTATTTGCGTCCCTTTTTGATTTGCTGTTTTAGCCTACGTATAGATTTACGTAGGCTAAAACGGGGAATCAAAAAGGGATGTCAATAGCGCCCGCTACGCTATTTGCGTTCCCCTTTATTTTTGCCGTCATAGTCTACATAAATATTTACGTAGATTCAGACGGCGAAAAATAAGGAACGCAAATGGCGGTGGCTGTAGCCACTGCCATTTGTGTATGCGGGTTTGTTTGTTTTTTCCCAGAGCCCTCCATGGCCGGAAATCCAGCTGCAGACGGCTCTGGGCTGGCTGGGCCTGGCCGGCTGCTCCACAGAGCTGCTGCGGAGCACAGCCGGCCATCAAGGATTCCGGGGGGGAGGAACGGATCGCCTCTTCCCATTGAATATTCCAGGGGGAGGGACAGAACGCTTCCCCCCCACCATCAACATAATCCGCGAAAGGTAAGTCACTTTCATACATCCCTATCAGCCTAGGCCAACTGAAGAAATAGGCCTTGGGCACTCTGCCTTCTCTGTTCTCTCTCACAGGCTCTAGAGGTCATCTGTTCTAGTACCACATAATTCACCTCACTAAGCAGCACCTTTTGTGTGGACCAGGCTCCTGGGACTAGCTCTGAGCTATATAGATAATTTAGGCTTTTCTTTTTAGATTTTAGGAAATCAGGGACTCTATGAATTAAGAATAGAACAAAGCAAAGCACTGTGGCCCAGATAATGATGAAATGGGTGTGCAGGAGGGAGAGACAGGAAACATTTATAGAACTATATAACTGATCCCAACACACTTGCAAACGTCAAAGCTTCATCCTAATAAATGCAATAGCAATTCCTTGGTGGCCATCCTGGAGATAAAAGTTTGTCACATGAGACAAACTACCAGGCAAAGTAAAGGTACCTCTCAGATATTGTGCACAGTCTCAATGCTAGGGACGGATGAGAATTTTGTTCAGTTCACTTTTTGATAAGAACTTACCACAATTCGCACATTTCTTCATAAACTGGATGGAAAAAGTTGATGTTTTAAACATTTTGAATGTGAGAGAAAGCAAAACTGACAGATTTGTCTATCCAGGTTGAGGGCTTTGAGTGCTCAGCTCTAACAGTCTAGGTTTGAATCCCAGTGTAGTCAACTATGTTTGTGGTGCTGAATTGGGGTTTCCACCTCTTATTTCTTGACAGGCTCCTTATCTTTAACAGCTGCATGGCAGGCAAGGTACAACATGCTCCTTGCATGCTGGGAATAGCTGGACCTATTGAATTTGGCTGACACAGATGGGTGAGGATTCTGTTCAGTTCATTTTTTTTTATAAGAAGGTACCAAAATTCACAAACGTCTACATAAATGGGACAGAAAGAACATGAGATTTAAAAAATATAGGAGAAAGCAAAACTTACAGAATCATCTATTTTGACTCAACCGGGATTATACCTAGAGAGTAGGAGTGCACGAAAGCCACTTACCTGGTCTCGCAGCTTGTTCGCGGTGGGGGGGAGGCGCTTCGCTGCTCCCCCTGAAGTTCAGGCCGGGGGGGAGGCTTTCTGCCTCGCCCGGACGAAATTCAGGCCGGGGGGGAGGCTTCCCACCTCACCCGGCCGAAATTCAGGCCGGGGAGGAGGCGCCTCGCCTCGCCCAGCCGCGAAATAAAATGTTGGGGGGAAAAAAGCCCCTGTGGTAGGCTACGTGACGATTAACGTAGCCTATCACGGCTAGATCTGCAAAGTCAGCTGTGATAGGCTATGTTAATCGTCACGTAGCCTATCACGGGTGACTTTAAAAAAAAAAAAAGCGCGTACACAAATGGCGGCCCCCATAGGGAGCTGCCATTCGCGTTCCTTATTTGGTCGCCGTAGTCTATGTAAAGATTTACGTAGACTACAGTGACCAAATAAGGAACGTGAATGGCGGCTCCCTATGGGGGCCGCCATTAGCCATACGCGCTTTTTTTTTTTTTTAAGTCACCCGTGATAGGCTACGTGATGATTTACATAGCCTATCACGGCTGACTTTGCAAATCTAGCCGTGATAGGCTACGTTAATCGTCACGTAGCCTATCACGGGGGCGTTGCTTTTTTTTTTTACTTTTATTGGAATGGCGGCAGCGGCAGCCGGTCGAAAGACCGGCTGCCGCCCCGGCCCCTGACGAAGACCTGACGAACTGCCGCCGGGACCCACCGCCGGGAGGGACATTCGGGAAAGGTAAGTCCTGTCCCGGGGGGGGGTGCGGGGGGCAGGGGTGTGTGGAGAATTTCTCCCCGAAACTACTTCAGGGGGCCGAACACGTTGGCACTCGGCCCCCCGAAGTTTCGGGGAGAAATTCTCCCCCATCCCTACTAGAGAGGTCTGCAGATGAATGGGGCATTCTGCCCCTGGTGGTGCTGTGTTGGCTCTTGACTCAGGATTGTAATTGTTTTGGCTCTCCAAGGCAGCTCTGTCACCTCTCCAAAAATTTGGTATGCTCACCCCTCTTCCCAATCTGAAAACCGAAACCCATAAGCATTGCCGTAAAACTCTTGAGGAGGTGGTAGATCCAGAATTAGTCATATTTAGAGAAGATTCATTGAAATCAACAGGACTTAAGTTACTCATACCTTACTTAAGCCCCATTGATTTTAATGGGCCTACTCCAGGTTGGAGTCTGGATCCAACCTGGGATTTTATAAGGCAATGGATGGAAAAAGGCAGATGCAAACCACACCAAAACAGATTATGTCTCTTCCCTAGTACAATGCACATAGGCAAAAGGATGCCATTAGCAAGGGGCAAAGTGTTCCCTTGTTCCTTCTGGATGGTTCAAGGAGGAGAGTGTCAGCAGATGCAACCCAACTTATCACAAGCACTTCTCCCCTTACGCAGCCGCGGACCGGCTGTTCTGTTTTGGCTTCTCTCAAATGCCATTGCCATCTGTGGAATGTAGTTAATCTCATGGACAGACTCTCACTTAACGGCTACCTAAAAGCAGGCAGCTCTGTCGAGAACATGGGCGTGGCACTCACCAGAATGGATGGCTCACCCAGGCTCGGTGCTTGCAGCCTGCATCCACTGGGCCTTTAATGAGGATGAAAGCTTTTAAAAGCAACTAAGAATCGGATGTCTGTGGGAGGTATGAAGAGACGAAGAAAGGGAGCACAGCATATGATGTACTTTCGTTTCCTTACATAATGTTCTGGGTATGCCCTTGCTTTGATTGCTAATGTATTCCTCCAGCAAGACAACTCAGCCTCTCCTTTTTCTTCATCAGTGTGGCAACACATGCTGCCAAAGGCTCGGGGGCCTTTTGCTACCATTGCAAGGAGCGGGGGAGCAGCTACCTCATCAGTATGCTGAAGCTCATCTCCGTTTCTAAAATATGCTTTCCTTCTCATTCATTGCCCTGAGCTGCACGGCACTGCTTAAATGGAGCTTACCATCTAATGTCTTCTGTGTCAGGATTGCAGATGCCTTTAAAGGTCTGGAAGCCCTCATACTGGGGAGGGGGGCGCAATTCTGGGAACATAACATGAGCTACACTAGACTAGTGACAGGCGAACTTACCCCAACAGGAATCGTAAATTGCTCACCAGGTTCTGAATGCCTCTGTCCAATCTTGGATATAAGTTCTCCATTACAGCAAATTTTCCTTTTCTATATACAAACCGCTATGCTACATAAGCTAGGGACCAATCTACACTTGCATTTTTTTCCGCTTCCAATAAGCTTTCACTGCTCGTCTTTCACACTACGCAGGACTGCCTCGAATTGGGACTGGAATTTCCCACTTCTGTGCTCCTGCTTTCAATACCCTGATATCCCAGTATTTCCCATTCATGCGCTCTGCTCTTCTGTGTTCATTACCTTATAAAGTTGTAATCCCCTCCCACACCTGTCCATATACGGCAGTGTTTATATTTCCCTCCTGTCCAAATCACAGCTCTAGATGCCCCCATCTGGTCTTCCGGCTATGGATAGCATAGGTTCCTTAGCACTGGAAGTTTTATCACCAACCAGCAGAGGGCTAGAGGTGCTGGCTCTTGTCTGATCTGGGAAGCTGAGCTGCATAGGGATGTACGAATCCCTTACCTTGCTCCGTTGAGGGGCATCCGTGGTGGGGGGGAGGTGATCCGTCCCTCACCCCAGAATCCTGCCAGGCCAGCTCCGCTCCACGGCAAGGCCACAGAGCCACTGGCCAGGGCCGGCCGCAGCCAGACTTCCGGCTGCTGCCAGGCTGCGGCAACAAATGGCAGCTGCTACACCGGCTGCCATTTGCGTCCCCGCCAAGCCGTGATAGGCTACATAAGTATCTACGTAGACTATCATGGCAAAAGGCAGGGATGCAAATGGTGGCTGTTACGCCATTTGCAGCCCTGTCTTTTACCATGATAGGCTATGTAGATACTTATGTAGCCTATCACAGCAAAGAGCAGGGGCGCAAATGGTATAGCGGCCGCCATTTGCATCCCTGCCTTTTGCCGTGATAGGCTACATAGATACTTATGTAGCCTATCATGGCTTGACAGGGACGCAAATGGTGGCCAGTGTAGTGGCCGCCATTTGTGGCCACAGCGCAGTAGCGGCCAGAAGACCTCTCGGAGCTGCTGCTGCCACCGGAATCTCCGCTGCTGCCGCTGCAGCTAGGTAGGCTCCATCCCAGGGGGATTCCGCAGGGTGGTGGGAGGGAGTGGTCCGTTCTGCCATGGACTCCGTGGGGCCGGATTCTAAAGAATCTGGCCTCACTGGAGTCTGTGGCGGAATTCTCCAACATCCCTACAGCTGCGTCAGCCCTGGTCAGAATTTTGGATGGGTGACCGCCTGGGAATCAGGCTTCAGGGGGTTGTTCTCTCCCTTCAAATGACACTAACTTTTACCTCCTTCTATCCCCTCCTTTGGCTTTTTTTTAAAAAAAAATTAAGGATCACAACTGAGTGCCTTTAGACACGCTGCCTTCCCCCACCCTTCCCCCCCATTCTAGCTTAACTGATATTGTCAAGTTTTCTTGTGGCCCCCATCCTGGGCACTTACTTGGGAGTAAGCCACATTGAGCTCAATGGAACTTACTACCGAGTAGACTTTTTTTTAAAAAATTAAGGCATTATCTTCAAATCTTCAGAACTTCAAATCTTTGAAAAATAGGGCTTCTCCAGACTGATTTCCCCACATACAAGCGTAAATTTCATCACTGGGCAGTCTTCAAAGATGCAAGCAACCCCCCTCACCCAACCTGAGAATCTCCTGCCTCTGTATTTCACAATCGGAGGGAGCAGAGGGTAAAATACCTCCCTGCAATGAAGGGAGACACCTCTGATCCCCCACCCCACCAAGCTCAGAAGCAATGTCCTCTTTTCTTCCAGAGCACCCTATGGGGCTTACTCAAGGCTTGCAGACTTACAGGGTGATCTTATGTCTACTCAGTAGTAAGTTCCATTGAGTTAAATGTGGCTTACTCTTGAGTATGAGTGCCCAGGATTGGGGCCATGAGAAAACATTACAGCATCAGTTAAGCTACTGGGAGAATGGGGGGAGGGGGGAAGGCAGCATGTGTAAAGGCACTCAGTTGTGATCTTTAATTTTATTTTATTTTTAAGCCAAAGCAGAGGATAGAAGGAGGTAAAAGTTAATGTCATTTGAAGGGAGAGAACAACCCCCTGCTCAGTGCAGGAAGCC
Organism: Heloderma suspectum; assembly: GCF_057233095.1. Lineage (NCBI taxonomy): Eukaryota > Metazoa > Chordata > Lepidosauria > Squamata > Helodermatidae > Heloderma > Heloderma suspectum. The sequence goes on from NC_139459.1 coordinate 106,750,941, forward strand.
TGATTCCCAGGCAGTCACCCATCCAAAATTCTGACCAGGGCCAACCCTGCTGAGCTTCCAAGTTCAGATAAGAGCACGTGCCTCCAGCCGTTTCCTTGCTGGTGATAAAGCTTTGAGTGCTGAGGAACCTATGCAATGGCATCTCACGGTCTTTGAAGCTTCGAAGGTACTAGCAGCCTGCCACAAAGCTGAGTGCTGGGTGTCGTCGCTGCTGCCCCTCTTCCTCAAGCTGGCTGAAAAGGGCTGGTGTGGGGAAAAGAGCATTGGCAGACACCCCACAGCGTCTTGCCCTGGCATCCAGCAGGTGGGGGGGAGAAGAGGATAGGTGCCTCCTTATTCCCTCTCCCCCACCTGCTACAGTGGCGGCAGTAAGGGACAAGCTCTCACTGGGCTTTGAGCCCCAACAAGATGCTCGCACCATCCCTACACCCCCCCCCACACACCCACACACACACTAGGGATGTCAGAGAATTCCGCCACGGATCTCGGGGAGGCTGAATGCCAGTGCATTCGGCCCCCCGAAATCTGTGGCAGAACGGCCTGCCACCCCCCCCCCCCGCGGATCCTCCTGGGATGAGACTTACCTGGGGCTGACCTTCCAGGTGGCGGCAGCTCCGGTGGCGGCTGTGGCGGCGGTTCGGTGGCGGTTCGGCGGCAGCGGCTGCGGCGGCCAGTCTTCCGACCGGCTGCCGCACCTGCCATTTCCCATGTAAAAAAAAAAAAAAGACATGATAGGCTATGTAAAGATTTACGTAGCCTAACATGGCTAGGTTAAAAAAGAAATGTGATAGGCTACGTAAATCTTTACGTAGCCTATCACGGCTGACTACAGGGAAGCAAATGGCGGCAGCTACGGCCGCCGCCATTTGCGTCCCTGCTAGCCAGCAGCCAGATGTCCAGCTGCTGGCGGAGTCAGCCGGCGGCTCTGCAGAATCCCTGCGGAGCACAGCCGGCCGGCCAGGATTCCGGGGGGGAGGCGCAGATCACCCCCACCATCAACATAATCAGCGAAAGGTAAGTCACTTTCGTACATCCCTAACACACACACACAGGGATAGAGGAAGAGAGGGACGGTGGGCAGGGAATCAGCAGAAACAGGGAGAGTTTCTGCTCCTCCAATGAGAGCCTCGGTCTTTAAGAGCAGAAAAATAGCACAGCTCTCGAGTATGAACCAAGTTCGTACTAGGGATGTGCGAAAGTCACTTACCTTTTTGAAGGGGGTGATTTGCGGTGGGGGGAGGTGCGCCGCACCTCCCCCCAAAATCCTAACCTGGCCGGCTCTGCTCCGCAGCAACTCTGCAGAGCTGCCGGCCGGGTGCATTTGCAGGCGTGCAGAGCCTGCGGACGCAAATGGCAGTGGCTATGGCAGCCACCATTTGCGTTCCTGTTTTTTTGCCATGATAGGCTATGTAAATATTTACATAACCTATCACAGCAAAAAAACGGCCGCAAATGGCGGCGGCTATGGCGGCCGCCATTTGCGTTCCCTGTTTTTGCCATGATAGGCTACGTAAATATTTACGTAGCCTATCACGGCCTCCACAGGGATGCAAATGGTGTCTCTGCATTAGCCGTGATAGGCTACGTAAGTATTTATGTAGCCTATGTTGGCAAAAATGGGGAAGTGAATGGTGGCCGCAGATGCGGCTGCCATTCGCAAAGCAGTGCAAATGGCACCAGGTAAGTGCTCTGTTTCGCACACCTTTTGCAGGGTGGTGGGGCGGGGGGATTCGTTCCGCCACGGATTTCAGGGGGCCAAATGCACTGGCATTCGGCCTCACTGAGATCCGTGGCGGAATTCTCTGACATCCCTAGTAGGGATGTACGAAAGTCTCTTACCTGTATCGAAATTTGATTTGCGGTGGGGGGGAGGCGCGCCGTCCCTCCCCCCGAAATTCTGGCCGGGGGGGGAGGCGCTCCGTCCCTCCTCCCCGAAATTCTGGTCGGGGGGGGAGGCGCTCCGTTCCTCCACCCCCGAATCCTGGCTGGCTGGGCCGCAAATGGCGGTGGCCATAGCCGCTGCCGTTTGCGTCCCTGCAGTCAGCCGTGATAGGCTACGTAAACGTTTACATAGCCTATCACGGCTGAGTGAAAAAACAAAACAAAACACCGCGTGTACACAAATGGCGGCGCCCATGGGCGCCGCCATTTGCATTCTTTATTTTGGCACGTCTAGTCTACGTAAACATTTACGTAGACTACGGTGAAAATAAGGGGAACGCAAATAGCGTAGCATTTATTTTAAAAATTTCTTGGCCACCTTTCAGGGCAGAAGCCCTCCCAAGGCAGCTCACAGCAATACAATACATTAAAACAGTTAAAATATTAAAAGCGATAAAAATATGAACACAATAAAATAGTGATAAAAGTAACAATAAAAGCCACCATTAAAACCAACAACAGCAACAACAGCAGTCATAGCAAGAGAAGGCCATGGTAAAATAATACATATTCAAGGCCTTCTTAAAAGCCTGCAATGATGGAGCATGGTGGACCTCCAATGGCAACTTGTTCCAAAGGTGTGGGGCCACTGCAGAGAAGGCCGTCTCGTGTGTGGTCACCCACCTAACTGCTGTCATGGGTGGGCAAATGAGAAAGGCCTCTCTTTCTGATCTTGTGGGCAGGCTGATATGGGTGAAGGCGGTCCTTTGAGTAACTTGGTCTCAAATCATTTAAGGCTTTAAAAGTCAAAACCAGCACTTTAAATTGGGCTCGGAAACACACTGGGAACCAGTGCAGCTCGTACAGTATAGACATTATGTGATCAAATCGCCTTGCCCCCACCAATACTCGGGTGGCCACATTCTGCACCAGTTGAAGTTTCTGAACCATCTTCAAAGGCAGCCCCACATACAGCACATTACAGTAGTCCAGCCGGGACGTGACTAGTGTGTGGATAATTGAGGCAAGGTCTGTCCTTTCCAGATAGGGCCACAGTTGGCGTACCAGCCTAAGCTGGTAAAATGCACTCCTGGACACCACAGACACCTCAGCTACCCCAGTTAGCTCAGAGTCCAGGAGGACTCCTAGACTTGGTCTTTTAGGGGGAGTGCAACCCCATATAAGACCAGTTGTAAACCTCCATCCAAAATGGTTTCCCAACCCACAGTACCTCCATATTGTCTGGATTAAGCTTCAGCTTGCTCACCCTCAACCATCCCAAAACATCTTCCAGACACTGGTTCAAGGGTTCCACAGCGTCCCTGGGACGTGCAGATGGAAATGAGAGGTAGAGCTGAGTATCATCCACATACTGATGACATTTCAGCCCATACCTCCTGATGACTTTCCCTAGTGGTTTCATGTTGATGTTAAAAAGCATGGGGGACAAGATAGAACCTTGCGGCACCCCATAGGCTAACGGCCATGGGGCTAGGGGTGTACAAAACCCCCTTACCTGGCATCTGCTGGGGTCTGCGGGGGGGGGGGGAGGCGATCCGTCCCTCCCCCCCGGAATCCTCGCCGACCGTCCCTGGTTTTATGTGATGGATGTCCCTGCTTTTACGTGATAGGCTACGCAGATATTTGCATAGCCTATCGCGTTAAGTAAAAGCACGGATGCAAATAGCATCCAGGATGCCATTTGTGGCCGTAAAGGCTTTAGTTTAAGGTAAATGCAGCCATTTACGGCTGCATTTGCCTTAAACTAAGGCCATTCTGGATGCCATTTGCATCCACAGTCACTTCCCTCCCTTCAACCAGTGATACGGCATGGTGGCCGTATCGCTGGCACTTCGGAGCCAGCCGGCAGGGAGGATCCAGCTGGCGAGGATTTCTCCAAGAGGCAGAGGTAAGTCTTCCGAACCTCCATGGACTCTGGGGAGCTGGATTCTTTTGAATCCGGCCTCACTGGGGTCCGTGGAGGATTTCTCCCCCATCCCTAAGTGGAACAGAAGACCCCAGCACCACCTTCTGAGAGCGCTCCTCCAGAAAGGACCAGAACCACTTTAAAACTGTGCCTCCCAAGCCCAGTCCAGATAAACAATCCAGAAGGATACCATGGTTGATGGCATTGAAAGCCTTTGGGAGGTCCAGAAGAACCAACAGGGTTGCACTCCCCCCACCTATTCCCAAGCATAAGTTATCAACCAGGGTGACCAAGGCTATTTATGTCCCATAACCAGGCCTAAAACCTGATTGGAATGGATCTAGGTAATCAATTTCATCCAAAGTGGCTTGGAGTTGACCAAGAATGGCAAATTTGATGCAGGGCGGTAGTTATCCAAAACCATAGGATCTAAATTTGGTTTCTTCAGCAAGGGCCTGACCACAGCTTCTTTCAAAGCTGCAGGGACCTCACAGTCGCTCAAGGAGGCATGTTCCGGAGGATTCTGCAGCCCACTGGAACTAGGGGTGTACGAAACCCCTCTTACCTTGCTCTGCGGGGTTCTGCAGGTGGAGGGAGGCGATTTGTTCCTCCCCCTGGAATCCTCGATGGGGGGGAGGTGATCCGTTCCTCCCCCCCAGAATCCTGCCCGGCTGGCTCCGCTCCGCGGCCAGGCCGCAGAGCCGCCGGCCGGGCCAACCCACAGCAGGGCCTCCAGCCGCTGCCGGGCTGGTGCAGACGCAAATGGCGTCCTGTGTAGGGGATGCCATCTGCGTCCCTCTGCCAGCCTGTGATAGGCTACGTAAATATTTACATAGCCTATCACGAAAAAAAAAGCGAACGCAAATGGCGGCTACGGCGGCCATCATTTGCATTCCTTTTTTTTTCCCGCCGTGATAGGCTACGTAAATATTTATGTAGCCTATCACAGCAAAACAGAGGGGTGCAAATGGCGTAGTGGCCCCCATTTGCTCCCCTCTGTTTTGCCGTAATAGGCTACATAAATATTTATGTAGCCTATCACGAAAAAAAAACAGCGAACGCAAATGGCGGCGGCTACGGCAGCCACCATTTGCATTCTCTTTTTTTCCCACCATGATAGGCTACGTAAATATTTACTTAGCCTATTACGGCAAAACAGAGGGGAGCAAATGGCGGCCACTATGCCATTTGTGCCCCTCTGTTTTGCTGTGATAGGCTACGTAAATATTTACTTAGCCTATCACGGCAGAAAAAAAAGGGAACACAAATGGTGGCCGCCGTAGCCACCGCCATTTGCGTTCGCTGTTTTTTTGGGGGGGTTGTGATAGGCTGCGTAAATACTTACATAGCCTATGACTTTCACTGCTTCCGCAGGGACACAAATGGCGTCCCTGCGTTAGCTGGGATAGGCTACGTAAGTATTTATATAGCCTATCACGGCTATATGGAAGAAGTGAATGGCGGCCGCAGATGCGGCCGCCATTTGCAATGCAGCACGGATGGCAGCAGGTAGGTGCTCCGTTCCAGGCCCATTTCGTGCGGGGGGCAGGGGGGCTTCATCCCGCCACGGATTTCGGGGGGCCGAATGCACTGGCATTCGGCCTCACCAAGATCTGTGGCAGAATTCTCCGCCATGCCTAACTGGAACAGATCTGAGGGATGTGCAGGGTGGAGGGGAAATCCATTCCACCAGCGGTTTCCATTCCACTGGTGGTCGGCCACTATTGGATATAACACAAACAAACAGCTTAAGTAGTTATACATACTTCATGGTAAGCTACAACTTAGCAACTGATTGTCAATCTTCACTCATTATCTTTTTAATTTGTTTGTCTGGGACAGATCGTTTTAGTTTGGTCCTTTGGTTAGACACTGGAGAAAGTTTTCCAGTTAATAACAGGATGGTCGTATAAGTAGGCTATCCATTGTTAAGACTATTTGGCCTGTCTTGTACTATGCACTCATGTTGCTGGAAGAAAAGTCCTCAGTTTCATATTGAATGGACTCTGTCTAATGTCTCTGTGCCCTGGGGCTGCCGTGTGAACAAAGAGCTACTAACCATAAGTGATCTGTGAAAGAGCAGAGGCTTCTGTGCCAAGCTTTCTGGCCCTCCTTTTTCTTTGTCCCTTTAATCAAGCAGACATATAACGTGTCAGAAGAGCAGTCTTAATGATCAAGCCCTGTGTCAGATGGCATGTTGATTCAGAAACTTAAAGATGCTTCAAAAGTGGCCCAGAAGCATGACCATCAGGTGGAACGGCCTTTCACCACAAGACCTTTGATTTAATGACGTTCAGTTTGGTGAGTCTGTAGGTCACTCAGTGGGAAGGCTATGGGTCCATTCTAAGTTCCCCATTCTGTTATCAACGGTTAGATAAAACTAAACTGCAGCAGCATCCTGAATGAAAATGAATGAAAGCGCTGCCTTGAGTGAGAATCCAGAATGTCATATCTGCAATGGGTTCCAGGCAAAGGCAGTGCTGAGCCAAACGGAACAACGCTCTACCTTTACTATACAGGATTCAGTGAGGCTTCTCTGCAGTTATGATGTCCAAACCACCAAATGTAGCTTTGAACCAGAACAGCAGCAATGGAAGACCACTCAAGGCAGACTTCATGCTTTTATCTGTAGTTATTGTAGGGATGTCTCAGAAGCTACACCCTCCTCCAGAGTGCAGGGGAAGGGGAGGGGAACCAAGGATCACAGAGTTGGAAGAGGATCTGAGAGGTCATTCTGCTCAACCCCCAATCCCATAACAATAAAAAAGGATCCTCCAAACATTACACAATGCAGGGAGTAGGAATAAAAATAAGTATTTTCTGTGGGCATTTGTGTGGAACTCCATCCTTAGACACATTCACCTGGCACCTTCTCTGTTATCTTTTAGGTGCCAGGCAAGTCTGTCCTATTCTCTAGACCTTTGTGGTCTCTAAAAGAACATATTAAGTTGTATTCAACGGCATCCTTCAGTTCATAGAAAACTCTTTGATCTACTGGAGGCTTCTGTGAATGGAAGGGGGAAGGAAGTGATGTTCACAAATTCCCCCTTTCTCTGACAGCCTCCTGCACCATCTTCCATGCTTTTCCAGAGGGTCTCCCAGTTAAAAAAAAAAAAAAATGGCTTGTATCCAGCAGTGTGGTTCCACACACAGAAGGCTCTTTCATCCAGCAGAGGCTTCCATGAACCTAAAGGGGGAAATGATTTTCACTGATTGTCCCTTCGCTTTGTAGCCTACTATGACAGGGAAGCAGGGGAAGTACATAGTTGAAGCTGAATGAAGTTGTGGTCAGCAACCACACTTAAAATACTGCATAAAGTTCTGGTCACCATTGTAGAGTCAGAAAAGGGCAACTAAAATGATCAAGGGGCTGCAGTATGTCCCCTATGAGGAAAGCTAAGCTAAACAATCACATGTGTGATTGTTTAGCTTAGAAAAAGGTGAGTAAGGCCAGGCATGATAGAGGTGTACAAAATTATACATAGTGTGGAGAAAGTGGAAAGTTCTCATAATACTAGAACCTGGGATCATCCCATAAAGCTGACTGGTGGGAGATTCATGACAGATACAAGGAACTACTTCACACAGCACATAAACTATGGAATTCACTTCCACAAGATGTAGTGATGGCCACCAATGTCATATCTGCGATGGGTTCCAGGCAAAGCCAGTGCTGAGCTAAAAGGAATGACGCTCTGCCTTCACTGTACAGAATTAAGTGAGGCTTCTCTCCAGTTATGATGTGATGACCATCACTTATAGCTTTGGCTGGCTCTAGAAGGGGATTGGACAAATTCCTGGACCAGAGGAGAAGGCTATCAATGGTAGGGATGTCAGAGAATTCCGCCACGGATCTCGGTGAGGCCGAATGCCAGTGCATTCAGCCCCCTGAACTCCGTGGCAGAACGGCCTGCCCCCCGCCCCCCCGCGGATCCCCCCCGGGACGAGACTTACCTGGGGCGGATGTTCCGGGCAGCGGCAGCTCCGACGGCGGCTTCAGCGGCGGCAGCTGTGGCAGCTGGTCTTCCGACCGGCCGCCGCCGCCACCATTTGCAGTCTTGTTGTTTTTTGTTTTTTTACAAGACATGATAGGCTACATAAAGATTTACGTAGCCTATCATGGCTGGGTAAAAACCAAAAAACCAAAAACCATGTACGCAAACGGTGGCGGCTACGGCCACTGCCATTTGCGTTCCTTATTTTTGGCCATTTTAGTCTACGTAAATATTTATGTAGACTATGATGGTGAATATAAAGGGGAACGCAAATAGCGTAGCGGGCGCTATTTGCGTCCCTTTTTGGTTCGCCATTTTAGCCTACGTAAATATTTACGTAGGCTAAAACGGTGAATCAAAAAGGGACACAAATAGCGCCCACTATGCTATTTGCATTCCCCTTTATTTTCTCCGTCATAGTCTACATAAATATTTACATAGATTAAGACAGCCAAAAATAAGGAACGCAAATGGCGGCGGCTGTAACCGCCGCCATTTGCGCACACGGGTTTGTTTGTTTTTTCCCAGAGCCCTCCGCGGCCGGAAATCCAGCAGCAGATGGCTCTGGCCTGGGCTGGGCCTGGCCGGCTGCTCCGCGGAGCTGCCACAGAGCACAGCCAGCTGTGGAGGATTCCAGGGGGGGGAGGAACGGATCGCCTCCCCCCCCATCAAGGATTCCAGGGGAAGGGACGGAATGCCTCCCCCCCCCATCAACATAATCCGCGGAAAGGTAAGTGACTTTCGTACATCCCTAATCAATGGCTACAAGTGCTGACGGCTATATGCTACCTCCAGGATCAGAGGCAGTATGGCGACGTACACCAGTTGCTGGAGAACATGCATGGGATGGTCCTGCTTGTGGGTTTCCTGTGGGCAGCAGGTTGGCCACTGTGTGAACAGAATGCTGGACTAGATGGACCCTTGGTCTGATCCAGCAGGGCCCTTTTTATGTTCTTATGATACAAGCCATTTTAAAGTCAAAATATATTCAGAAATAACTAAAAAACAGTATTAATATCTTAGGCCAAATAATAGCATTTTCTGATTTCCACGACACTTGTAATTGATCAACTTGCTGTTAAACTTATTTTTAATTGCTGGATTTCTCTTCCTCCTCCACTTTTTAGTGTTATTTGCATTTTTTATATTCTTTTTTAAAGCTATTTTGAGGCTATTGTGAAAGGTGGTGTATAAATATTCTAAATAAATAAACAAATACCCTTTCATTCATATGCAATGAATTAATAGACTGCTCATTTTGTTATTGGTACCACCATAGACAACCCCGCCCCCCCCACCTCTCATACACAATATGAGAATTGTGAATGCCAAATTATTCCTATCACAGATCAGTACAAGCCTATGCATGTCTATTCCCATTGAGTTCAACAGGAATTTATAGGAAGTACATCTCAATGAGTTCAATGGGTCTTATAGGAAGTACATCTCATTGAGTTCAATAGGGCTTATTCTCAGGCAAGTGGATAAAAACACTTTTCTGGGAATAAGCCCTATCGAACTCAGTGGTCCTTGCTTCTGAGTAGACATGCATGGGATTGTGCTGTAACTCTTCTAGCTTTGAAGACACAATGCAGTTAGAATCAATTCATTTTAATGTTAATGGAACTTCCACAAATCCATTTAGAAGGGATTTCTTTCTTTTTAAAAAAGTGATTTCTCTCTTTTTTTTCTTTTCTTTTTTAAGTAGTCTTAGGGAATCACTGTCTAGCATGCTATGATCTCAAAGGTGCAGGGCATCCATAACAAGGCATGTTCCCACACCACCAGTTATTTTCAGGGGGGATTGCTTCAGCATGCTGTTTGGTACCTTGCACACATAGTCAGCTGTCAACTCTATGGTACTTGTCAGTGGTGTTTATGAAATACAGGCTTGCATATCTGAATGTGCTTGAAATTTCTTGTCACTCAAAAAGAAAGAAAGAAAGAAAGAAAGAAAGAAAGAAAGAAAGAAAGAAAGAAAGACCCACTATCATTATGTGGTACATCCTTTTTTCCAGATGTATTTTTTTTAAAAAAATTGTAGTTTTCCATTTAAAGTAACACAGAGTGCATATGACAGGGTTGCAATACTTTTTTATCCAGGGGGAAAATAGAGATAATAGGCCAAGATGGAAAGTTAAGGTAGCTTATAAGAGTGCAATTGCAATTTGCAATCTGCCTAAGTGGTGACAACAACATATCTTGGCAGTTGCTATTTGTTTTTATGATTGCTGTGGATAGGCACTGGAATATCTCACAGTAGGTACTGAAATGGCACATATTTATGGCTCAAATAAAATAGCCTACAATTTACATAAGAAAATAAGTGTTTGGGGGAACAAGTAGTCTCATTCATGATTCCTAATTCATACATCCGTTTTGCTTTTGCCTGAATCTCTCCATTTGTCACATCCTAGGAAAGCATTACATGCACATTGCAATTTCATGGGAGGTGGCAAATGGTTGAACAGGAAAACAGAACTTATTAGTTGGCATGCTTACCTTCTCAGACATCAGAGGATGCTGTACAGGCCTATGCTGCAGCGACTAGTGGTTGAACTGGAACAAAAACCATGTTTTTCAGCTTTTTCCAAAGCACTTATAAGATTTCAACACTACTATGGGTGCAATCCTATAGTCCCTGGGAGGGCATTCCAGGATACTCCCTCTGAGGACCTCCCTCTCTGGGCTGGAGAGGAGTGTCAACACATGGAGAGAGAGGTCCTCTGCAGAGGTCCTCCCTTGACCAGCAGTGGAAAGCTCTGCTGCTGTGGTTGGCCTGCTAGTGGTGCTCTGTGGGTGTAAGGGCAAAAAGTGGCATTCCAGGGACATGTCAAAGGCAGATCAGGGGAGACTTTGGATAGATTGGATCCAAAGGCCCCTCATTCCTTGGACACCCTCCTCCCCCAGGATATGAGGAAGGGGAACAATCCAGCCCTGAACCTGGTGTACTTATTTTCCTTTCCATTGGAACGGGGGCGGGGGGAGAAAGGAAACCTGGCCAGAAAAATCAAGGGGAAGTTAAAAGGTCACTTTGTCCTTCATGCCCTGGCTGGCATGAGCCTGGCAGGGCTGAGGAGCTGGCATTTCCTCCGCCACAGACTCTCTCTCCCTGATCACCATAAGATTGCTCTGCCCATTTTCTAAGATGGGATTTTGATGGAGGCAGATATATAGATGTTCACAATTTCATCATGTATACTTTGACAGACTTCCCAGGGCTTCCTATGCTGATATTTGACAGTCTGGGAGAGTTCAAGTCATGCCTATGTCTAAGAAGCATCAAGTGGGAGAAAAGTTTCTATGCATTACTGTCTCCAAAAAAAGACATAGAGCTACAGGTCACAACAGCAATCCAAGAAGGATCATGCCAGAGGAATCTGCCTGCCATGGAGTCTGTCCTGAGAGCTATTTACACAGCTCTCTCACAAAATGAGAGTTTAGGTGACTCAACTTGGTCTAATCATGGTGGGCAGGAAGGAAATGTCATACTTGCTTAAATATACATTTTCTTTTAATCTTCCTCTTTATAAATGGAATCTGAAAGTATATCTTCACTGACACTCTGACACTCTGACACTGACCTTAAGGTGGCCATTCTTGAACAAAGGAACTTCAATGGCATATTTCAACACAAAGAGCTACAATTCATCAAGAGTTTCAGTTCTATTTCCTGTGGCTTGAATAAGGACAGGGGTGTGTGTGTGTGTGTGTGTGTGATCACACTACATGTGTTAATCTGCTCACCAATGCAAGGATGCCTGAGTTATCACCCAACAAATGTTTTGTGAATGCTGTGCAGGGCCACCCAAGATGGACAGGTCATGGTGAAGAGTTCTGACAAAATGTGGCCCACTGGAGAAGAAAATGGCAACCCACTCCAGTATTCTTGCCAAGGAAACCCCATGGAATGTATCACAAGGCTAAACGAGATGACGCCGGAAGATGAGCCCCTCAGGTCGGAAGGTGTCCAATATACTACTGGGGAAGAGCAGAGGAAATTTCCAAGTAGCACCAGAAAGAATGAAGTGGCTGGGCCAAAGCCAAGACGACACTCAGCTGTGGATGTGTCTGGTGGTGAAAAGAAAGTCCAATGCTGTAAAGAACAATATTGTTTAGGAACCTGGAATGTAAGATCGATGAATCAAGGTAAGCTGGAGGTGGCCAAACATGAGATGGCAAGACTGAACATCGACATCTTGGGAATCAGCGAACTAAAATGGACAAGCATGGGCGAATTTAATTCAGGTGACCATCGTATCTACTACTGTGGGCAAGAATCCCTTAGAAGAAATGGAGTAGCACTCATAGTCAATAAAAGGGTGGGAAAAGCAGTACTGGGGTACAATCTCAAAAATGATAGAATGATCTCAGTATGAATCCAAGACAAACCATTCAGCATCACAGTAATTCAAGTATATGCCCCAACCACTGAGGCCGAAGAAGCTGAGGTTGATCGCTTCTATGAAGACCTACAACACCTTCTAGAACTAACACCAAAAAAAATGTCCTTTTCATCGTAGGGGATTGGAATGCTAACGTAGGAAGTCAAGAAATAACCAGGCTAACAGGCAAGCATGGCTTTGGTGTACAAAATGAAGCAGGACAAAGGCTAATAGAGTTTTGCCAAGAGAACACGCTGATCATAGCAAACACTCTTTTCCAACAGCACAAGAGGCGACTCTACACATGGACATCACCAGATGGCCAATATCGAAATCAGATTGATTATGTCTTTTGCAGCCAAAGATGGAGAAGCTCCATACAGTCAGTAAAAACAAGACCTGGAGCTGACTGTGGCTCAGATCATGAGCTTCTTATTGCAAAATTTCGGCTTAAATTGAAGAAAGTAGGGAAAACCACTAAACCATTCAGGTATGACCTAATATCCCTTATGAATATACAGTGGAGGTGAGGAATAGATTTAAGGGATTAGACCTGATAGACAGAGTGCCTGAGGAACTATGGATGGAGGTCCGTAACATTGTTCAGGAGGCAGCAACGAAATCCATCCCAAAGAAAAAGAAATGCAAGAAAGCCAAGTGGCTGTCTGATGAGGCATTACAAGTAGCTGAGGAAAGAAGGGAAGTGAAAAGCAAGGGAGAAAGAGAAGATATATCCAACTGAATGCAGAGTTCCAGAGAATAGCAAGGAGAGACAAGAAGGCCTTCTTAAATGAACAATGCAAAGAAATCAAGGAAAACAACAGAATGGGAAAGACTAGAGATCTCTTCAAGAAAATCGGAGATCTCAAGGGAACGTTTTGTGCAAAGACGGGCATGATAAAGGACAAAGAAGGCAGGAACCTAACAGAAGCAGATGAGATTAAGAAGAGGTGGCAAGAATACACAGAAGAACTATACAGGAAAGATCTGAATGTCCCTGATAGCCATGATAGTGTGGTCACTGAACTTGAGCCGGACATCCTCGAGAGTGAAGTCAAGTGGGCCTTAGGAAGCATTACTAACAATAAAGCTAGAGGAGATGACAGTATTCCAGCTGAGCTATTTAAAATCCTAAAAGATGATGCTGTTAAAGTGCTGCACTCAATATGCCAACAAATTTGGAACACTCAACAATGGCCACAAGCCTGGAAAAGGTCAGTTTACATTCCAATTCCAAAGAAGGCAATGCCAAAGAGTGTTCAAACTACCGTACAATTGTGCTCATTTCACATGCCAGCAAGGTTATGATCAAAATTCTACAAGCTAGGCTTCAGCAGTATGTGAACCGAGAACTACCGGAAGTACAAGCTGGGTTTAGAAGAGGCAGAGGAACTAGAGATCAAATCTCCAACATTCGCTGGATCATGGAGAAAGCAAGAGAATTCCAGAAAAACATCTATTTCTGCTTCATTGACTACACTAAAGCCTTTGATTGTGTGGATCTCAACAAACTCTGGCAAATTCTTAAAGAGATGGGAGTACCAGACCACCTTACCTGTCTCCTGAGAAACCTGTACGAGGGACAAGAAGCAACAATAAGAACCGGACATGGAACAACCGATTGGTTCAGAAGGAGTACAACAAGGCTGTATATTGTCACCCTGCTTATTTAATTTATATGCAGAGTACATCATGAGAAACGCCGGGTTGGATGACTCACAGGTCGGAATTAAGATTGCCGGGAGAATTATCAACAACCTCAGATACGCAGACGATACCACCCTAATGGCAGAAAGCGAAGAGGATCTAAAGAGCCTCTTGTTGAGGGTGAAAGAGGAGAGTGCAAAAGCTGGTTTGAAACTCAACATTCAAAAAACTAAGATCATGGCATCTGGCCCCATCACTTCCTCACATATAGAAGGGGAAGCCCCCCCTTTAAATCTTTACGGAGGATTGAGAGACCTTTCAGAACAGCAGGTAAGGTGGGGCTGGTGGCTGCAGAAAGGAGGAGGGCATCGGCAAAGATCACCTTACTGGCAAGAACTTTTCAAGTTCAGGGGCTGTTCCTGCTCCTGGAATAAAAGCTGAATCCAACCCAATGTGTTTGTAATAGAGATATTTCCTGACTTTGAAACCAAATGTGTTTCTTTATATCCTTCCTTCTTACCTTCCTTCCACAATATTAATAATGATGCTAGATTGCATTATCCAAAAACTGGCAGCCTTCTAACCATGGCTAGGAAATTCCTCTCCCCTCCTTCTCTCACATACAAATTGCTCTCCCCCTTTCCTTTATGGAGCTAAACATGGTTATTTATTTTATTCGTTATTTTTATATTTGCAGTGCTTAGGATGACTTACAAGGGTAAAATCCAATGGAAACTAAAGAAGCCACAACACCAAAAATAGGCAAGCGTAAAAAAGAGAGAGAAACGCAGCAGATAAAACCAATCTAAACTAATCTACCATGGTTAGTGTTACATATGCACCAGTCATAATGCTAATCACCATTAACTGTAAACCAGGATCATCCATCTGTAAAACGGGAATACTGCAATTTAGTTCACAGCATTTTTATATGACAATGTAGGAAGAAAATATTTTTGTCTCTATCACTGCTGCTCCTCTGGCTAGGCTTAAAATAGGATGAGCTAGATATCTGAAATACGTTTTTATTTGATTTTCTAAAGAAGTTCTTAAAGAAATATGTGAAATGAAAGGCAGACCAAACAAGATGCAGGCTCATGCATCTTCGCTCACTATGCCGGTGTGCACACTGAAAATCAAGAACCGTGAAGTTTGCTGCACCTTTATTGCTAGGTGGTGAAAGGTAGCTCAAAGGAGAGGCATCATTATGTCTTATGCTAGTTTGAACACTAGAGCTGGCTGGAGGGAGCATCTCACCACCTCCTAATTTGGCCTGACACTAATGGAATGCCTCTAAGTGTAATGGAACGGCTCTAAATGTATATGAATGTATTATTTAGGAACAATGCACACAGATGAAAAAACATCTTGGGTGGAGGGCAGCACAGATGTTCCGTGGCGATGTCGCTTTGCCCTTTTCCCAAATGAGGAACCATTTGAAATTCACAGGAACACCTTTGTCAGCTGCCCTGAGGATAGCCCATTAGCTCTAGTTGTCATGGTAAAATGAGCAGTGCTCCTAGCAAAGGTGTGTGTGTGTGTGTGTGTGTGTGTGTGTGTATTGGGAGGGGGATCTCTATTGGAAAAAACCTTTCCATTGGTAATAAGTGTTTACACATCCAACGGCCATCAACAGAATCTAATACAACAGCCCACATTTAAATACATTAACTTCGAAGGAATCAGCATTGCTTTCAGTGGATCTAACGGAGATTCATATATGCCTGTTTGTCACTCAGTGACTGCAAGGTCATGACTAATACAAAAGAAAGAACTTTTCTGCTCTACGAGGAGGTAGGCAATATGGCAGCTGGAATTGCTGAAGGCACAACAGCAGAGGGCTGGCTGCCCCAATGCACAAGTAACTCCCCCTCCAGTGAGTTCTTCCTGGCCTCCACTCCAAACTACACATTACGTTAACCCACAGAGTGCAGTTGCCCCACTACTTTTCACTTAGTCCCAAGTGAGCATGAGGGGCCCTGATCCATATCAGGACCTGCACACACACCTTTTCCTCCAGCTGCTTCCCTCCTGATATCCCCCCTCCCCATGCAAGGGTTAACAAAAGACAGAAACGTCTCCTTTGACACAATACAAATTATGCATTGTGTGACGTAGCGGTTTCTTTCTTTTGCCTGGCACCTAATGCCAATACATATGATGTATACGGATGCAGAATCCATCTCTGACTCTCAGGGACATTTAGTTAGGCTGCAATCCTATACACATTGATCTGGGAGTAAATGACATTGAAGTCAATGGTACTTCTGAGTAGATGTGTATAAGATTGTACTGGAAGGGGCATAAGCATACAGCTAGAGTCTAAACATCTTTATCACTAATGGCAGCTGAACTCGGTTTGGAAACTAGCATGTTTCCTACAGGAAAAGCTGGATGCATTCTCTCCTCCAAACGTTCAACTGCCAGGTCACTTAAACGTCCCTAATGTTACCAATTTTACAGGGCTGTTGCCCACAAAAATAAGTGGCACTGGTTGTGGCCAGGCCTTAATTTGATCCAGTCAGGGCTTACAAGAGCTCACCTTTCATGCCAGATTTTTGCCCTGGAAAATATAATTGTAATTTTTAAAAGCTCTACAGAAGGAATTCCATGTCTGAAGAAGCAACTTACAGCCTCAGCACCTCTCATTTTCTAAATTAAATGCATGTTCCTGGCACCAGGGCCAGCACCAAAGGTAGGCATGGTCAGGCACATATCAAGGGCCCACACCTCCATAGGGGCCCACTAACAAGACTCTCCTAGACGTGCTCCTCCTCTTCACCATTGCCACTTGCTTCTCACTGTGGCCCAGACAATGGTGGTGGTGAGGAGGAGCAGCAGCAGATGCCACTGCCCACTTGCTCCCTGGCTCTCTGCTTATCAGGCAAGCAAGTGGCAGCAATGACGAGGAAGGAGATGAGGAGCAATAGGAGCTGGTGACAATGGCAGCGAGAAGGCAGACTCCCTGAGGGAGGGGGGCCATGGAGGGTGTCTTTGCCCAAGGACCCTCCAAAACCTGGAGCCTGCACTGCCTGGCACCACTTGTGTAGCAGCCAAGCGTCTAAGCAGCAAAAGAAAAAGTCCCTGGCTTGAATCTCTTCTTTGCCAGGAACTTGAGACTTGGCCTTAGGCAATCTCTCAGCCTCATCCCCCTATCTGCAAGTTGGGGACAATAATGCCAATCTCACAGGGTTGTTGTAAGGGTTACTATAAGATCAAATCCATGAAGCACCTTGAACACTCTAAAGCAGCCTTTTCTAATCTGGTGCTCTCCAGATGTTTGAGACAACAGCTCTCTGCATTCCTGACCAGTGGCCATGCTGACAGGCTGATGGGACTTGAAGCCCAGGTCAGGGAAGGCTGACCTAAAGCACTGTACAAATGCCAATCCTCTTCCTCCTCCTCCTCCTCCTCCTCCTCCTCTTCATAGATAAGCTTACCATTAGAACGTTAAAAAGGTAAAGGTAAAGGTGTCCCCAACCAGTCGTGTCCGACTCTAGGGTGTGGTGCTCATCTCCATTTCTAAGCCGAAGAGCCAGCGCTGTCCGAAGATGCTTCCGTGGTCATGTGGCCGGCATGACTGAACGCTAAGTTGCACGGAACGCTGTTACCTTTCCCGCCGAAGCGGCATCTATTTATCTACTTGCAATTTCTTGCTTTCGAACTGCTAGGTAGGCATTAGTCTTTAGTTGGATCAAGAGTTATTATCAAGTATAGAACAGGGTAATGGACGGAGTCCAACCAAACGTCTTCCTACACAAATCCCATTGAAGTGACTGGAAGTACAGCAAAAGTGCCTGGCAGTGGTTCAATGGGGTTCCAAGGGGATTGTGCCCAGTTTTTCTAGAGTATCACAATCAATATCAATGGCTAACGGTGCAATCCTACGTATGTTTAGACAGAAAAGAAGTCCTACAAATCCCAGCAGGCTGGCTGGGGGATGCTGGGAGTTATAGGACTTCTTTCTGTCTAAACATGCGTAGGATTGTTCTCTAAATGATTTAGCAACTTGGAAAGTTGCTCTCTAATCCTAAAGTACTTGATAGATGTAAAACTTTTAAAGGAAGTTTTAATAGTCCCTCCTACATCATAATAAGCCGCTGCAGGAAAATACTAATACTAGGAGCTTTTTTCCCCGCCTGACTCAATAAAGGCATAATAAGTTACTGGCAGTTTAAGCCATAACATTTCAAATGGAAAATGAAGCCCTGGTTTTTTTCACTGTGAGAATGATCATCAACTGGAACAGCCTAATAGAGGATGTGGTAAGTTTTCCATCACTCGGAGCCTTTATGAGAATCCATGGTATGCTGAAGGATATGCTCTGTTTCAACCACAAATTACTGGATTCGGCGCTCACATAAATGGTTGGAATTCTATACCCTGCTTTATTCAAAAGACTAGAATAAAATAATCACAATGGTCCTTCCTGGTTTTAACATCCTCAAACTTGTGAACATAAAATTCTATTAGAAACAGAAGCCACAATCTAGTAGCTTCTGACGCACATGAATCCAGTGGTTCGGAAGAAGATAAAAGCCCTGCTGGATCAGGCCAAGAAACCAATGTATGGTGGCCAACCAGATTTCTCCAGGAAGCCTAGATGCATGACATGAAGGCAATAGCCCTCCTCACTGCTGCTCCACAGCAATGTATATTCAGTGAATATGGAGGCTATAAGTCAGTGGCAGAGCACCATTAGGCCGGGTGAGGCAGCTGCCTCAGGCGCAGCTGCTGGGGGCTGGGCAGTGTTGGACAGGGCTGTGTGTACCCTAAGCTAACCTGTTTCCCTCAGGTGTAACAGAGGATGCTGTTCCACTGTCAGTGTTGAAACAAGATTCATCTGCCAGACTGGACACCTTCTGTACATGGAATGGGAGAAGCCACCATCTTGTCTTTTGCCTCAGGCAGCAAAATGTCTTGGGCCAGTCCTGTAGAATGCATGCTTTGGATGCACAGGGTCCCAGGTTCCATCTCTGGCATGTTCACATGCATAGGGCTAGGAAAGTTAATGGCTAATAGCTGCCAATAGACATATCCTCAATTCATGTGTCTAGTTTCCTTTGTAAAGCCATCCGAGCTAGTGCCTATTGCCACATTCTGTAGCAGGCTCATTAAGCACTGCCTTGTAAAGATGCTGTTCATCCTTTTCATTAATTTCATTTGCTTCTTTGCATGTGAGTCTCCCCATTCTTTACTTGGAAAAGGGAAACATCCTGAAACAGTGGTGAGGAATCTCCACATTTGTGCAAACAAAGCATGTGTATTCATTGAAGAGAGTCATAACTCCCTTGTGTAGTTTTTTGAGTTCCTAAAAATGAGGTTAAGGAATGTTGACAACAATTCCTATTCCATGAGAAAAGCGGACGGTGGGGACTGAATATGAACATTCTCTTTTTAGGCACACATGGCTTGCACACATATGTACCTTCTATTATTACATCTTACCTATACTTCCTCAGAATGCTCAGAGTGGCTTACAAGGGACTTTCAGTGGTCTCTTATCAGGGCTGGCTCTAGCATTAGGCAGAGTGAGGAAGCTGCCTCAGGTAGCAGTTGCTGAGGGATGGGCAGCAGACAAAGCTGTGTGTGCCATGCTACTTGTCTTGTGCCACCTCACCTAGCATGCTGCCCTCAGGTGCAGTAGAGGACACTGTCCCGTTGCCAGTGTTGAAGTAAGATTCAAGAACCAGTCTGGCCAGCTTTTGTACATGGAGTGGAGGGATCTGCCATCTTGACTTCAGGCAGCAAAATGTTTTGGGCTGGCTCTGTTGGATCCAGGATGCTGCATCAGACACACACCTACTTAGCTTCAACTTAGCATAAGGCACTGTAAAACTGTTTACTAAGCCCATAAATGTGTCCACTTTTGTTTGCTTTAACTATTCAGAAAAAGTAATCAGATTGTCATTATCTAGAAAGAGAGTGAAAGAGAGAAAAAGAGAGTGGGGGAAGGAGGGGGGGAAAGGGGGGCAGTGGCTGAGTCCTGGCCTGGGAATATATCTTAATATGAGAGCCCTTCAGCACTAAAACATGACCCCATCCTTCAAAACCACTGAAACATATGTACAAAATTGCATTAGAAATGACAATCTCAATTATGCAAAATGAGCACTGGCAAACACATGCGTCCCAAGGTTCATATTTTGCAACAAAATTTGACCTTTGAATTGAAACGTTGCTCCTCTAGCCATTTCTGAGGGAAGGCACCAACTAAAGCCAAGGTTTGCAAATCCTGAAACCACCGATAGGATTCTTTGTCAAATTATTTCACCATTTGTGTTTATTTGTTTCCGCACTGTCCCAGAATACTACAGTTCGCCAAAGTCCATACAGTGGATACCCTTCAAATGTTAATCTGGCCATTACAGTATGAAAAACAAAAAGAATGGAACATTGAGATATGAACCATGACGGAAAGGAAGAGGAAAAAGAAAAAGGTCTGTTCGCACTTCTAACACACCACACCGCTGGTTTTGACAAAAGCAACACATGCTTTTCTCACAAAGTAGAGGAAGCTGCCTGTTAGAGAAATTCCCAAATCCACAAGGGATAATACTTTTATCAGGACCAGTCAAAATATCACAAAATAGTGAGCAAGCCTTAGAGTTCTCCAGAACTCTACATCAGGCTGAATATTAGGCAAAAACAGAAGGGGGCAGGGAGACATTCAGTTAACATCCCGTTTTGCAGAACTCAAAGGCTTGCTCACTGTTTTCTGACATTTTGGTTGGTCCTAGTGTGACCTGTCTGTCAATTTGGGAATGATTTTCTCAATTTCTCAGAAACTCCATACTAAGAAGGGCACAAACCTACTTTCTCAGCTCACTGGACATTTCCTGCTAGGGCTGTGAAACTTGATGAGTGAGGACAGATTTGGATGTGTATTTAACATTGTAAAATCTGTGGGAGTTTTGTATGTGTGCATAAGAACATCAAAACATAAGAAGAGCCATTCTGGATCAGACCAAGAATCCATCTAGTCCAGCATTCTGTTCACACAGCGGCCAACCAGCTGCCCACAGGAAACCTACAAGCAGGACTTGAGCGCAACAGCACCCTCCCACCCATGTTCTCCAGCAACTGGTGCATACTGCCTCTGGTATTGGAGGTAGCATATAGCCATTAGGACTAGTAGCCATTGACAGCTGTATCTACCATGAATGCATCTAACCCCTTCTGAAAGCATACAAGCACACATGTGTAAAGGGATCATTTCTGGCCTTTTCCAATAAGATGCTAGTAGCCGTTTCCAGCAATAGGGCTGTTTTGCTTCTTTTTAATGGTTTGCTATCCATCACTTCCTGGCATATGGAAGGGGAAGAAATGGAAGCAGTGACAGATTTTATTTCTTGGGCTCCAAGATCACCGCAGATGGTGACTGTAGCCATGAAATTAAAAGACGCTTGCTCCTTGGGATGAAAGCTATGGCAAACCTAGACAGCATAGTAAGAAGCAGAGACATCACCTTGCCAACAAAGGTCCGTCTAATCAAAGCTATGGTTTTCCCAGCAGTAACGTATGGCTGTGAGAGCTGGACTATAAGGAAGGCTGAGCGCCAAAGAATTGATGCTTTCGAACTGTGGTGCTGGAGAAGACTCTTATGAGTCCCCTGGACTGCAAGGAGGTCCAATCAGTCAATCCTAAAGGAAATCAACCCTGAGTGCTCATTGGAAGGACAGATACTGAAGCTGAACTCAAATATTTTGGCCACCTAATGCGAAGAGAAAACTCTCTGGAAAAGACCCTGGTGCTGGGAAAGATTGAAGGCAAAAGGAGAAGGGGACAGCAGAAGATGAGATGGCTAGATAGCATCACTGATGCAATGAATATGGACTTGAGCACGCTCCGGGAGAGAGCGCAGGACAGGAAGGCCTGGCGTGCTATGGTCCATGGGGTCACGAAGAGTTGGACATGACTGAACGACTGAACGACAACAACAATTTATAAGCAAGCAATCGGAAAATACCCCTCCAGATGTACACTTATAGCCATAGTAGGGAGAATCATGTATTAAGCCCCACCCTACAGATTTTTGGATGTGAAACACATATGCAAACCCAACCTTCATTTTCATAGAGATCCTGTTTGGTTAGCAGTCCAGACAGAATTACTCCTGCATTGTGCTCAGATCCTATGCCAATAAGTGTTATCAAGAAGCTGGGGGAAAGGCTGTTGACATCCCGAGCCAGTTCAAAGCACACTCACTGAGCCATCAGCTGTGTGCCCTGCTGCTGCACGTGCTGCTGCTGGAATGAAATCTATGCATTGCAGATATATGGAAAAACTCGTTTCCTGGGACTCTTTTCTGATGAAAAGGTTGTCAATTGGAAAAAGAAGACTTTGCCCTAGTGCTTTAGATGGCAGATATGAAATGGGTAAGTCCCACTGCTCCTTTCTAACAGGGAAATGTGGTACTTTAGCACCTCTCCCAGGTTCCTCCTCTCTCTCATGCTGGCTCGGTTTTGATCTCAGACTCCCAAAGCACAGCACGTCCCCAGCAGGGCTCTGCTTTCAACTGGCTGCAGATAAGCATAATGCAGGCATAATCTTATTAAAAACAAATCGACAGGTTATTACAGCAGTTGACTGCTGCTGCTTTAAACTGCAGAAGCATGGTGGAATGAGGTCAAGATCAAGTGTACCACCACTGATGCACAATTTTCCTTGTAATGTAATAGGGGAAAAATAAATCTCTGCCTGGGCAAGATGGCTGAAAAAGCACGAATAAGCAGAACGACTCAGCTACTGAGTGTGTAGCAGATGTGTGGTTTGAAACAGGGAGTCCCCAGTTAGGAAAGCCACCACCTCTCAACCTCAGTCCCCCATCTGCAATATGGGGTAATAATACTGGCCTACCTTGCAGGGTTGTTATAAGGATTACTAATATAATGAATGGGAAATGAACATTCTGTATAAGTGATAAGTATTGTTATTGTTCCATTCCAACATTCCTCAGTTCAAGGAATGCTGGAGGCAATCCCATCTTAATTTCCTCTTCCCTACAGCTGGTGGATTTAGATAAGTAGGTCTATTGCAAATAAAACACTTGCCATGTATGAGCCTTTCTACATGAGGCATGTATTGTGCACTTGTGATTCCTTACTCATGGTAGTTTGCAGGTGCTTAACACAATGTCGTCATCCTCCAGGGCCTCTCCTGTGCTTTCCAACCATTATAGCATTTTTTTCCTAATGAGGAATAGCTGGTATATCTGTGAATGACAGCATGAAACCTTTGAGTATCTGTGCAATTCCGCTATACCATGGCACCACCTAGTGGTTGTGTAATGGAACATATAGGAAGGCAGAGAAATAAACCCCCGTGGGGGGAGGGAACCATGTATAAAGGAGCTGATCTTAATCCCACAAAGAATCCAAAAGCAGAAGCCTTGGTAAAGTGGCAGGTTAAAAGCCTCATGTAGAAAAGCCCTGTTTTGACATTTTTTATGAATATGCCAACCTGGTTGGATGAGGTGACTGGGCGAGTTGTATTCAGCTCTACACAAGCCTTGGTGTATGTGCAGAGGGGGCAGAGGGACAGGGCAATGGGTCACTATTATAAGCAAAAAGTACTAGTGGATGAACTACAGAGTAGCGAATATGTGTTGCTATTTATATGTGCTAGGGGAAAAATGGGATCTGCTTGTGTACCAACCACTCTGCTGCTCAGCTAAGCTGAGAGCCTGAGATAGAAACAGGAAAAGTACTTCAGGAATTTAATAAATAAATACATACATGTTTTTTTAAAAGATGATGGATGAAAACAGGCCCTGAGTTAAGAATGCAGAAGACATTTAGAATATTCCAGAGATCTGGTGTAGTGTAGTGGCTACAGTGATCAGTGGAGATCTGGGTTCAAATCCCCACTGAGCCTGAGCCATGAAGCACACTAAGTAACCTGGGGCAGTCACCATCTCTCTGCCTAACCTGCCTCCAAGGTTTGTTGTGAGTATAAAATGGCGGCTCCAAAAAGCTCAAGTTGCAATCAAGTGCCCAAAGCCAGTCCAAGCTGAGCTCAGAATTTGCAGGCAATCGGCGTAGACGTGAGCTGCTCAGCTGATGATAGCTTGGAGGACATCTCCATTGGCTGACTGAAAATTGCAGCTGTTGCCGTGAGCTTAGAGGGTCATGTCAATAGGTTCCACTGCACTGTAATGAATTTCTGTAGGACTCACTTCCTAATAAGTGTGATTACAGTTGCAGCCTCGTTGCTTACAAACTGTACGCCTCCAGGCAGGGCCCTGTTTCTGATGTTCTGGCTTAGATTATGATGACATAAAATGTATATTTATATGTATGTAAATAGACAAATATTATGGAATATAGACCATACGTCTGTAGCAACAAAAGGAAAGACTGGCTTATGGCAGTAGTTTTCAGCCTTTTTATCTTCGGGAAAACCTTTGCACAACGGCTAACAGGCAGTTCACATGGAACATTGGCCTGGCCTGTCTGGTCTCACCATCACCCTGTGTGAACTGCCAGCACACTGCAGGACACATCTAGCA
Source organism: Heloderma suspectum (assembly GCF_057233095.1). NCBI lineage: Eukaryota > Metazoa > Chordata > Lepidosauria > Squamata > Helodermatidae > Heloderma > Heloderma suspectum. Next base: position 106,775,286 of record NC_139459.1, read on the forward strand.
TTCCCCTGTGACTGAGTATTGAGGGAAGTATTATTTGTTTGTTTATTTTACTTATTTATTTTATTTGTAGCCTGTAGGGATGTATGAAAGTCACTTACCTTTCCATGGATTCTGTTCATGGGGGGGGAGGCGTTCCGTCCCTCCCCCCAGAATCCTTGATGGGGGGGAGGCGATCCAGTCCTCCCCCCCAGAATCCTCAACGACTGGCTGTGCTCTGCGGCAGCTCCGCGGAGCAGCTGTCCAGGCCCAGGCCAGGGCCGTCCGCAGCCGGATTTCCAGTCGCGGAGGGCTCTGGGTAAAAAACAAACAAATGCGTATGCAAATGGCGGCAGCTATGGCTGCCGCCATTTGCATTCCTTATTTTTCTTCATCTTAGTCTACATCAATATTTACGTAGACTAAGATGAAGAAAAGAAAGGGGAACGCAAATAGCATAGCGGGCGCTATTTGCGTTCCCCTTTATTTTCACCGTCTTAGTCTACGTAAATATTTACGTAGACTAAGACGGCCAAAAATAAGGAACGCAAATGGCGGTGGCTGTACCCGCCACCATTTGCATATGCATTGTTGTTGTTGTTTTTTAACCCAGCCATGATAGGCTACGTAAGTCTTTACGTAGCCTATCACATCTAGGGGTGTATGCAACCCCGCTTACCTGGCTCTGCCGGGTTCCGCTGGAGGGGGAGGCGCTCCATCCCTCCCCCCGGAATCCTCGCCGGGGGGGAGGCGATCCGGTCCCCCCCCCCCGGAATCCTTGAAAGCTGGCTGTGCTCCGCGGCTGCTGTGCGGAGCAGCCGGCAAGGCCCAGGCCAGGGCCGTCCGCAGCCAAGAAAAACGCGTACACAAATGGCGGTGGCTACAGCCGCCACCATTTGCATTCCTTATTTTTCTTCATCTTAGTCTACATAAATATTTACATAGACTAAGATGAAGAAAAATAAGGAACACAAATGGCGGCGGCCGTAGCCGCCACCATTTGCGTACGCCTTTTTTTTTTACCCAGACGTTTTAGGTTACGTAAAAACTTACGTAGCCTATCATGTCTGGGTAAAAAAAAAAAAGTGTATGCAAATGGCGGCGGCTATGGCCGCCACCATTTGCGTTCCTTATTTTTCTTTGTCTTTTTTTTTTTTTACTGAGATGTGATAGCCTACGTAAAAACTTACATAGCCTATCATGTCTGTGTAAAAAAAAAAGAGAGAGAGACAAGACTGCAAATGGTGGCGGCGGCAGCCGGTCGGAAGACCAGCCGCCACAGCCGCCGCCACCGCAGCCGCCGCCGGAGCTGCCACCACCCGAAACATCCGGCCCAGGTAAGTCTCGTCCCAGGGGGGATCCGCGGGGTGGCGGGGGGGGCAGGCCGTTCCGCCACGGAGTTTGGGGGGCCGAATGCACTGGCATTCGGCCTCACCGAGATCCATGGCGGAATTCTCTGACATCCCTAATCACATCTATGTAAAAAAAAAGAAAAAAGATGCGACTGCAAATGGTGGTGGAGGCAGCTGGTCGGAAGACCAGCCGCCGCCGCCGAAGCCTCCACTGGAGCTGCCGCCATCCAGAACATCTGCCCCAGGTTAGTCTCATCCCAGGGGGGATCCGCGGGGGGGTGGCAGGCCATTCCGCCATGGATTTCGGGGGGCCGAATACACTGGCATTCGGCCTCACCGGGATCCATGGCAATATTCTCTGACATCCCTAGTAGCCTGCCTTTCTGCTAAAGAAGAAAATGGCACTCAAGGTGACTTACGAGCACAATTAAAATTGATTAAAATTGAATACAAACATAACAATTACAGAACTAAAAAAAATCAAATAAAAAACAGCACCCAGTGCAACAGACCCACTTACAGGCCAAAGGCCTTCATGAATCAAGCAGTCTTTGCCTGATGGCAGAAGAAGAGCAGAGAGGGAGCGAACCTAGCCTCCCTTGGGAGAGACGTCCACAGTGTGGGAGCGGCCACTGAAAGGCGCTCTCTCAGGTTGCCACCAACTGCACCTCTGAAGGCAGCAGTCTCAAAAGAAGGGCCTCTCCAGAAGATTTTAAGAACCAAACAGGGTCATGTGGGAGAAGGCGGTCTTTCAGGCAGCCTGGTCCCAAGCCATATGGGGATTTATAGGTCAAAACCAGCACTTTGAATTCTGCCCAGAAACATACTGGTAGCCACTGAAGCTGCTGTAACAAAGGAGTCACATGCTCTTTGTGACCAAACCTGGTTAACAAACTGGCCGCAGCATTCTGGACCTGCTAAAGTTTCAGTCTGAAACGTTCAGGACAGTTTTTGAAGGCAGTCCCACATAGAGCACATGGGGCCAGATCAGACATCTTTAGGAACGGGTGCAGTCGGAGCATTAGCCTCAGTTGTGCAAACACACTTCTGGCCACCGCTGAGACCTGGGCATCCAGGTTCAGGGCCGAATCCAAGAGTACACCCAGACTGCAAACCTGAGTCTTCAGGGGTCGTGAAACCCCAACCAGCACAGGTTGAATCCCCGTTCCCTGATCTGCCTTTCAACTGACCAAAAGCACCTCTGTCTTGTCTGGGTTAAGCTTCAGTTTGTTTGCCCTCATCCAGTCCATTACTGACATCAGGCACTGATTTAGAACAGAACAATTTCCTTGAATTTGGATGGAAAGGAGAGATAAGAGTGGGTATCATCAGCATAGTGTTGGCACTGAACCCCCAAACTGTGGACAATCTCTCCCAGCAGTTTCATGTATATATTAAATAGTATGATAGATAAGATTGCCACCTTCTGAAATGAGCCACCACATAGCAGTGCCTCCCAGTCCCACCTCAGACAGATACCTCAGGAGGATGCCATGGTTAATGGTATAGAAAGCCACCAAAAGGCCCAGCAGAACTTACAGAGACACACTCTTCCTGTCCAGTTCCTGGCATAGACCGTCTATCAAGGTGACCAAAGCAGTCTCTGTCCCATAAACAAGCCTGAAGCCAGAATGAAATAGATAAATAATCCATAGATAATCCATCTCATCCAGAAATCCCTGGAGCTGAGAAGCCACCATATAGTGGTGCCCAAGAATGGAATACTGGAGACTGGCTGGAAATTATCCAATACAGTAGGGTCCAGGGAGGGTTTGGTTTTTATTTTTAATGAAGGTCTTACCACCACTTCCTTTTGGCAAGACAGAAACACGTCTTGCCATAAAGAGTCATTCACCCTTCCCCGCTCAGCCAGTCTTCCCCGTGGCTGCTTTTACAAGCCAGGAAGGGCAAGGCTCTAGTACATGTGGTAAGCCTCACTTCTCCAAAGATCCTGTCCACATTCTCTGGCTGTACAAATTGAAAGTATCAATTGTAACTGGACAAGCAGGAGCCAAAGTTATATCCACTGGATCTGTATCAACTACGGCATCCAAGTTGGCATGGATACAGTCGATTTTATCTGCAAAATGTTGCATAAATTGGTCACAGCTGGCTATTGAGTGGTCCACCTCTTCTACTCATGGATCTCAGCGTAACAGGCCTCTGACCACCCAAAAAAGCTCTGATGGGCAACTCTGAGCAGATGCAATGGTGGAGGAGAAATAGAATTCTTTGCCAAACTTATTGCCATGGAGTAGGTTTTCAAACAAGCTCAACCTGTGTTCAATTGGACTTGTTCTGAGTTTTCCACCAACATCACTCTAATTGACATCCCACTTGTTTCATCACCTGCAGTGCCCTGAAAAACTGGAGGACCCAGTTGGCTCCACTCCATAGGATAGGATGCTCAGGAGCAATTGTGTCAACTGCCTGGGCCATTTCTCCATTCCAGAGGTCAACCAGGGCTTCAACAGAATCACCTGCCAAGGTGGCAGGAAGATCCCCAAGGGTCATCAGAAAGCTATCTGGATCCATTGGTCTCCTGGGACAAACCATCTTGATTGCCGCCGCCCCTGCAGAGGCTCCGGATCCCAGTAAGTCTAAACCCCACCAGGCAGAGATCTGCCCATGACAAGGAACTATAGGAAGTTCCTCCACCCCCAGATCACCATCATCAGGGAATGTCGCAAGTGTTGGGTTGGTCAATGAGGTTGGCAGTCTCCCCCATGTCCAGCCCCCCCCCCCAATTGCCAAACTGTGGGGCGCTAACAGAACCAGCAAGTGTCCGGGAGAAGCCTGGAGTTGTCGTCACTGTACATGCCCCAACCACTCTTGCTATGCCCTCTTTGCAAGGAGGAAATGGCTAGAGCAGTTGGGGTGTGCACATGCCCAGGACTTGTCCTGTCTCCACCAGCTGTCATGGAAGCCCTTAACAGCTGGCAGGGACAGGACAAGGCCCCCTCCTCATGAGGAGGAGATGGCTAGTGTGCTTGGGGTGCACGCGGTGCCAAGGACTCTGGCAGTCAATCCCTTGAGCACATAAAGCACACAGAGGAGGGACAGCTTGTGCAGCTTGGTGGGCGGAGGGTAGGGCAAGCAGGGTGGCTCTCAGAGTGGGTCCAGGCTGCGCAAATTGGGGGAGTGGCTCGCTGAGCTGCCCCGTGCCCCAGATGGAAGTGAGTCCATCCATCCCTAGCCATCATCCCACCCTACACAGAAAACCAGATCCAAAGGGTGCCCTGCTAAATGAGTGAGGCCGGATACTAATTAGGGCAGAGCCATGGTTGCCATCGAGGCCATGAAGTCCTGAGCCACTCCTGACAAGGTGGTCTCAGCACATATGTTGAAGTCCTCCAGCACAACAAGCTACGGAGACTCCAGCACCAACTCAAAGACGGCCTCAGCTAGCTCAGAAGGGAGACTGCTGAGCAGTGTGGCAGGTGGTTCCCAGCAGAATCCCTATTCTGTCCTGATTACCCACCTTCAGATACACACACTCAAAACTGGAAGAGTGAGGAATGGGGCACCTGGACAAGGGTGGGGACACCGTCGTTTCCGGTGGGGAATCCGTGGGGGGGGAGGCGATCCGTTCCCCCCTGAATCCTCCGGAGTGACTCCACTATGCGAGGATTCCATGGGGGGAGGGAATGGCTTGGGGGCTGCTTACCTTCCCTCCTGCTGGCCAGATCTGTTCACCTTCTCCCTGCCAATCACCATGTCTTTTTTATTTTTTAAAGAAGGTGATCAGCAGGATGTGCCCATAGGAAAAGGAAAGGTTCCTTCTGTGCAACATTGCTGACTCCTAGAGGGGCACCACTTTCGCTGGTGTTTTCATGGCAGACTATAGAGGGGTGGTTTGCCATTTCCTTCCCCAGTCGACTTATATGCAAAATAGAGCCATGAATCTTGCATATAAACCTATGGACACATAGACTTAGATGCAGGACTGATGGCTCTATTTGCATCTAAGTCTATGGGCACATCCTGCCGATCACTATTTAAAAAAAAAAAAAAAAGACATGGCAATTGGCAGGGAGGAGGCGAACAGCTCTGGCTGGCAAGAAGCAGCCTAATGCTGTTCCACCTCCAGCCCTCCCTGATCTGCTGCAGATACCTGAGGCCGGATTCCAAAGAATCTGGCATCATTTGAATCTGCAGCGCGTTTCTCTGACATCCCTAATAGTAAGAAGGACCCAGTAGGACTTTTGTTTCCAGCAAGTACAGCCATCATCTGGCCTTTTGTTTTAAGGGCCAGGTCAGTCTTTATCTCATAGCAAGTATCTAAGCTGTGATGTCACAGCCTTTCTCTGAACTGTATAAGAAGCCTGAGGTTTGGGCAGCCAGAGTCTCCAGTCTCCTCTCTTCCCAGAGGCGTGGGGCCATGCAGCTGAAGTCAGGCCATTTAGAATGGAGGAGAGCCACCCTGCGAAATCCAACGGACACCGTAAGGCTCTGGGGAAATACATGGGGCCCCAAGTGGCCCAGATTTTCAAGCTGTGGACCCCACCCGGATCAGAAGCCGTGGGGTTTGTACATCCCTAAAGGTGACCTTACACACACAAGGTGTTTTACACGCACAAGGTGACCTTACACACTAATGACTGTCTTAACTATATATGTCCAGGCTGGAGTGCCACAATAAGAGCACATTGCAGGTACCTTACCAGATATCTCTCTTGCTATCCAGCCAGCACATTAATGTTTTGCTCAGTTTTTACCTCCGCCTTTGCCTTTGGGGCATGCATTGCAGGAGGTCCATTAGAAACTGAATTGCTTGATCTAGTCTCATGTGATCGCTCTCAACCCCATTCCTGTGCCTTTTCCCCACCTTTACTGAAGCTGTGGATGAAGATGCCTGGCTTATTAGCTTTGTCTCAAAATGGAGTCAGCACTTTTCGCTCGGAAGAGAGCTACTTCATAACACCAGGCTTCCCATGTGATTTAGACCTGTGCACGATTAGGGGTCTACATTGCATGGGGAGCCTATGTGTGTAGAACAGGCTCTCTGCTTCAGACCTTCCTAACCCCCAGTGCATGGATGGATGGGGAGGGGGCAGCAAGGATGCAACAGCAGGGGCCAGCGAGTGCAACCCTGCTCCCTCCTCATGCATTTGAAGTCACATGAGGGGTTGAATAACAGTAGGACTTTGGCAAATGAAGAAGAATTTCAGGATTAAGAACCTTCTTCTTGTTTGTTTGAGACAGCCGAAGCAATACCATATACAGCAGCTTCTGTGTATCTGAGTTTCCACCTCCTATTAGCCTGATCCTACAAACAGCTGTTGTAAAGAACATCTTCTTCAGTCAGCAACACAGACCTCTTATTGTGAGTGAGAAGGTCTGAAGCTGAAAGTTCGGGCTGTGCGTGGCTGTATTTGTAGGTATCATTAAAAAAATCGGCAGCAAAGAAACTGTGAAAGAGAAGGGGGAGAATATGTTCATGATTTCATTCAGACACACATGTTGGTTCTGTGCATTTTTTCATAGCAGGATGTTAATGTAACAGTTTGCGAATACAAATTAAACAGTATTCTAGAGGGTTGGTTTTTTTAAAGGAAGTACTTTGCATTAGTGTCCAATAACTGATGATAGCAGAAGTAAGAGTAACATAAATAATTTTGTTTAAGTGCTTAGTGTCAGTTTAAATGACCCAGTCTGTTGGTCCCAGTCCAAGCAATTATTCCCTAAACAGGATTTATGTTGTGTATTGTTAAAAAGCAGCCAAGGCTAGATGTTCATAAGCCATTTTCTTCACTGTATGGGAAAAGAACACTGCATTGTTCTTTTTTAAAGGGCAGCATTAAACAGTTCCAAAAAGAGAAATATTCACTTGATCTCAGGGGTCAGCATCATACTTCTCCAGATGTTTTGAAGAATTCCACAGGCAGCCTTTGCAATGCAGAAATGTGGGTTGAAAAGATACCTGCATGCTGCATCTCAAGTTATTAAAAGCATTTGGATCATGAAAGCATCATCCACGTTGTGTTTTCTTTTGAAAAAGAAGCTTCTGGCTTTCTAAATTGAGCTCCAGGAGGTATCATTTGCTCTGCCATATTTTTTTCCAGTGGCCAAGCCCATGCCCATCCAAAGAAACACATGTTAATGTCACAGCCTGAAATAATATGGGTAAATGCCAAATGGTGCATCTGAGTTTGTGCAATGAGCCTTCCCTTGACAATGCAGCTTTTTGGTAGTCCCATACCATCACATTTTACGTTTCCACACACTGCCTGACATTTCATATCAGAACTCCAGTTGGAATACAGAACACAGCAGGAAAAAGGCAAATTCTAATCGCAGGAGTTCAGGGTCTGCTTTGGCTTTTTGAGCCATTCGTCAATCTGGCTGCACATCTGAGATTTTTCCATTTGTTCCAGAATAATGAGAAGGTAGCCAGCTCTTGACTCACTAGACAATCTTTCTGCTCACTCTGCTGACCAAACAGGTCTCCACCTTCCAGGGCTGTAAAAACTTGAGCTGGGTAAAACTTCATGTTCACACATCACATCATGTTTATTTGAAACCCATCATTTTCTGTACTGGGTAGAATTTTGGCAGAGTGGTGGATTTCTGTTAGGGCAATAACTAAAGCACCAAGCAATTACTGCAGTGGAAAAACCACTATTCGCATTTCAGTTTTGCAACATTGATTTGGTGATTTTGCAATGCTGATTTGGTGATTTTCTTGCACATTTACACTTGCCTATGAACAACAGAAGAAAGGATTCGATAGACAGACGTAAACAGCACATTTGAAGAATAGGAGACAGTTGTGTCAGTGAAGCTCCTGGTGGAAGAATCTTGTTAGTTTTGCTTGCCAGAACATTTCTGCTTCCATGAAGTCGCCATGTCTCGATGAAAAAAGAGAATTATAGTCATGACAGCGGTCCTACTTGCCTCCTTGTATCCTGAATGAGAGAGTGACATGAGTGAGTAGGATAGGCTAAACAGAAGCAATGATTAATTTATATAAGAGAAAGGGACAGCAATTGAAAGAAGGCTGGAAAGAAGGCTAAGATTTTGCAGTCTTTGACCTGAGAGAACTGACCATGAAATAAGTACAAGAATTACAGGGACTGGTTAAGGTTAATCTACTGGGAGGATAATGCACTCTGTACATGCTCTGAAACATTCCCTACTTTGTTATTGCTGTTTTATATCTTCTGGGACCTGGAGTTGACATTCTACACAGCTTCTAAGACTGAGATCAAGCTCTGACTCAAATTAAATCATGAGGGAAAGCGTTTAAACTAGCACTGTGTGGAATTTTTCAATATCTTTATTATCAACCATTTGTTGAGGGGAGGAGCAAAACTTCCACCTGAAAATTGTGGGAAAGGGTGAGAATTTGAAGGAAATGCCTCAGTGTGCAGGGGTACAGTGCTTACCTTATTGTAAGGCAGCAATCCTAGGGCCACTAGATACTGTCTATAGGGCCATAGGATTTTTGAGTTTCTGGAAACCGAGCTCAGAGCTAGGGCTTTGAACACGGTTCCCAGAAACTGCACTCTTCACCTCTCGCCTGCCCCCTTGTAGGCCGACATGGTTCTCTCTGCACCGGCTATGTCTCTGCACTCAGCACAGAGATGGGGAAAAGGGCAGGGAGGGGAGGAAATGATGAAAGCCGTGTTATGCAGCTTCCTATGCACCACATGGCCTCTGCCCTGAAGCCATGGCTAGACAGCCAAAATCAGTCATCTAGCCAAAAATGCAGGGAGGTAGGAGCTAAGGATGGTGCTCCCCCCAGACGGCACCCTCAGACCATGCCTGCCAAGCCATGGTCTTGTTTGCCTCACTTGTGCCCTCCCGGACACTCCCTGCACTCATGTGGACCTGTCTGCCAGCACCCGCCATTTTGTCAAGTTTATTTTTATGGGGGAAAGGAGTTCATTAAAATGTGCGTATTTAAATAGAAAGGGAAGGTCAGCTGGGAAAGGCTGATCTACACACTATTAGAGGCATAAATGGCCCATTTATGCCTCTAATATTGCACATATCAAGTTTTCCCAGCCTGAATATGCATATATTTAAATATGCGCTTTTTAATGAACTTCTTTCCCCCCATAAAAATAAACTTGGCAAAATGGTGGGTGCTCACGGACAAGCTTGTGGGGGCTCGAGCGCAGGTCCGGGGGGGCTCGAGTGGGGGCAGTGCTTCAACAGGCGGCCACCTGTACCGGGTGGGGGTGGTAGTCTTAGCACAAAGGTGAGGATCGCCTCCGTGCTATGGCTGTCCTGCATTGGATACTCAGCAGCCTCCAACTTTGGTGGCTGCTGACGACCTCAATAGGGTTGCACCCTAAGGTGAGAGGGCTGGTGGTGATGCTTGCACTCTTTATTTTTCCATTTTTCTCCATTCTGTCCTTGCAACCTTTGGCTGCTTGAGCTTTCTGAAAAGCCATCTAGAGGACTTCCTCCCTTGGGGCTTTCCACTGCTGCTGCCTGCTGCCTGCCTGAAAGCTGAGTGAGGAGTTGTTGTTCTTGTTGTTGCTGTTAAAAGGACTTTTAACAACAACAAAACCAACCCAAAAATCTGGGGTGGGGAGCCTGGCCCTCAGCCTAATTTTGTGTGTGGTGACACAGAGAGAAAAAGGGAGAGAAAAAGAGAGAGAAAAAGAGAGAACACTGAGGGTCAATGGCCCTTAATGGGAAAAAGGTTCCCCATCCCTGCTGTAAATGGTGTCAGTCAGGTCTAGTTAGAGAACTACACTTCCCATTCCTCTTCTCTAGCTCATCCCAATATAATCCTATGGCCATTCCTTGGCTAGTGGTTCCATCTTCTTGGGGCTTCTAGTATTCCCATTTAACCTAAGATCTGCAGTCCAGTTATAACTCCATGAAGGCTGACTGCACTCTGAGAACTTGTAGGATTGGGTCTAATTTCATCTTGATCACTAGTATGCTTGTTGTACGCACTGTTGTGCCTGATGTTCTCTCAGAGTTGCTGCTGGTTGGTTAGTCTCTTTGTTTTATTAGTTGCACTGTGCTTGGTGTTGTTCTGTGACATCCACCTACACTCTGAGGTACTGCAGTCCATTCTACTGCCTCAGGACTCTGCCACCTCATTCCCACCTCATTCTGTTGCACAAGGGCTCAGTATACACCAAGCCTCAGTATACACCAAGCCTCAGTGGCCAGGAGGAAGTCTGCTAGGGTTTCAGAGATTAACAGGGCAATCATAGAATCATAGAATAGTAGGATTGGATGGGGCCTATAAGACCATCGAGTCCGACCCCCTGCTCAATGCAAGAATCTAAGTCAAATTAGGGATGTCAGAGAATTCCGCAACGGATCTCGGTGAGGCCAAATGCCAGTGCATTCAACCCCCTGAAACCCGTCGCAGAACGAAGCCCCCCCCCACAAAAGGCGTGCGGGACAAAGTGCCTGCCGCCCCCACCCCACGAAAGGCACGCGAAACGGAGCACTTACCTGCTCCCGTCTGCGCTGCTGTGTGAATGGCGGCTGTCCTGAGGCCACCATTCACTTGCTCCCCTTCAGCTGTGATAAATACATAAATACTTACGTAGCCTATCACGGCTAACGCAGGGACGCCATTTGCGTCCCTGTGGAGGCCATGATAGGCTACATAAGTATTTACATAGTCTATCACAGCAGGGGAAAAAAAACCCAGCGTACGCAAATGGCAGCGGCTACCGCCATTTGCGTACGCTCGGGTTTTCCCCCTGCCGTGATAGGCTATGTAAATTTTTACGTAGCCTATCATGGCAAACAAAAGGGACGCAAATGACGGCGGCTACAACAGTCGCCATTTGTGTTCCTGCAGGGCTGCTCAGCGGCTGGATGTCCGGCTGCAGGCGGCTGGTGCTGGCTGGTGGCTCCATGGCTTGGCTGCAGAGCGGAGCTGGCCGGCCAGGATTCTGGGGGGAGGATTCCAGGGGAAGGGACGGAGCGCCTCCCCCCGCAGCGGAACCCGGCAGAGCCAGGTAAGAGGGGTTTCGTACACCCCTAAGTCAAATCCTATGCATGTCTACTCAGAAGTAAATCCTATTGAGTTCGGTGGGGCTTATTCCCAGATAAATGGATAGAGGACCACCGCCTAAGCTAGATTTCCACTCATTCACCCTGTTCCCAAGCACAGGGATGATATTTCAAGTGCAAAAATGAAGACATTGTCTCTGTATCCTGTGCAGCTGATGTTGGAAATGGGAAATAGGAGGGTCATAAGTAACATATCCTCTTTTTGTGGCAAGTCCACTGCCTCACAAGGTCACAGATAATGAAAGAGGGCCAAAGATCCCAGAGGGTGAGCGTGGGATGTTCTTGTTCCCTACCATGATTCTTTCAAAAATAGCTAGACAAAGAAGAGATACATGAGATCTTCTTGCAGGAAAATGACTGACCTTTCCATCGCTGAAAGAAATACCATACTACTAAAATAGGGACACTTAGCACTAGGAAATAAGTACCAATCCAAGCCTGCTTTTGAAACAGGAACAGTGGTTGTTCTCGCGTTCAAAAGCAACTAGGTTTGGACCCAATCCAAAGCTGTAATATAATACGCATAAGAAGAACAAGTACTGTAAATTGTCCCTCCTCCCTCCCACTTATGTATAAATTTAAACCAAATAATAACAACACAAATGGGCAGCTGGCCTTTTAGGCTGCCAGCTCCGATGATGCCTCCGCAAAATAGAACTTTTATCCTTCTCTCTTCCCCCACTCCTCTACCAGCTTTCTTCTCTCCCCCCTGCCCCGTTTGTTTTGTTTCTTCCAAGTTTCATTTTCAAGTAAGTGAACCATTTAAAAATGAAACACTGCAAGGATGAACTGAGCTGAGCAGAAAACAGCAACAAGCCTAGAGCAACACAGAGACTTTTAATTTTTTTCCCCCTGGCTCCCATCTCTCTTATGTCTCTCTGTGATGGATGAGGTGGCCAAAAAAACCTACAGAAATAGGGGAGAGGAAGGCGGGGGGAAGCATTTCTGAATGCTTAAGGAGCTTAGTTGTCAGTGCAGAAACTATCACTGTGTGTATTGCACCACTGAAATGTCTGAAGGCCCTTTCGGAGTTCAGTCCTTCCATTTTCTTTTTTGTCGTCACCATTTTGAATCCAGTCTAGAAGTTGCAGGGCCTAGTTCCTCATTTGTAAAGTCAATGTGTATGGAGTGTTTCTTGTCTTCCAGTTAATGATGTTCCAAACCAAGCAGCGGTGTCTTGTACACTTGGTTCAGTGCTCATGTGCTATGTGGGAAGCACATCAAGTGGGTACCTTTTTTCATATGCTTATTGTGTGACTCATGCTGTATGTCACACTCGTTTTGCTGGTACTTTGCAATGTAGAACTGCTGGGGCCAAGTGAAGAGGCAGCACTAAATTTAAGCCCTATTCACATGTTGCTTGCAGGTAGGGCATCTTTGTGTAGAAGTGGGACTGGGGCCGCACTGCTGGGACAGGCTCCAACGTTGCATTCAGTGGCTAGCCCTGCTCCAATGTTCACACTTTGGGCACAGACATCTGCAGAGGAAGGTCTATGCTCATGCATAGGTGCTTCATGCAGTCATGGGCAATCATAGGTCCATGTGCACTGAAGAAATAGAAGGTGCACCGGATAGAATGTGTTACTGGCGGGGGGGGGGGGGCAGAGTGGGCCCAGCCTCCTTAACTTTTCTGGTTGCCCCCTTAGCAACTATTTTTATAAGGCTACAGAGGAACCTTTATTTGGGAAAAATTGAAAGGAGTCAGTCAGTGGGGCTTGTGGATTTAATTAAGGGTTCCCTCCTGTTTTCCCCATAGACAAACACTGAGTCCATCCTGTGAGAAAATAATGGTGTACATGTGAATTAACATTGCTGTTATACATAGCATGATCCTCTATCATTATTTAGTCTTCAAACATTCTGGAAGGGTTGGCAGTCAGCATTTGTTCATGCCATCTGTTTCACTTCATTCTGTAGGATCATCATGGACAAGATGAACAATCAAGAAAGAGAGGAATGAAAGACTGGATGAAGTCTATGGATGAAGTACGGTCTTATGCATTCTCATTCCTCTGCGAAATTATGGAAGCTACTTCAGAACACTCCTTAATCCTTTGATCTAGAGCAGGGGTGCAGAACCTCCAGCCCCTGGGCCTAATTGAGCCTGTGGAGGCTGCACATCTGACCCTCAGAGGTTTGTGCAACCTCCATGGACCCGGACCCCTTTGCACTACAAGCCCTGCCCCTCCATAAGCCCCACTCATACTGGGAGGAGGTGAGGAGAGGTGAGAAGAGGAATTCCCACTGCTATCTCCGATCACAGATTGGAGATAACAATGGGAATTCCCCTGTGCTGCTGCTTTGCTGCACACAGATTTTCCTGGTTAGGGAAGCCTCACATGCAGGGAAGCTGAGCTGGCTGAAACCAGTTTGTTTGTCAGTCGGATGAGTGATGGGGACTTGGCTGGCTTGGCTTCGCCTGCTCCACCTCCTTCCCCCAATGGGAGAAGGGGGAGAGGCAGATGAAGCTGGGCAGAACCAGCCAATTCCTCTGCGCTCCTGAGCATCAGGGACTTGGATGGCTTGGCATTGCCTGCCCTGCCTCCTTCCTCCAATGATGCACAGCTGGCCAAGTCCCCTTTACTTCACTAGACCCTCTGAAATATCCTTATGTCTTTAAAAATACTGAAATCTCACACCTACCGGAAGGACAAAGTTTTACCTTCCACATGGCGGACAGATGTAAAAAGGGAAATGCACCCTTATGCTCGCACCAATCTTGCCTTTTCTTTCTTTTTTAATCAACAAGTCATAGGTAAAGTATAGCAGAGGAAAAATACAACAACAAAGGGACTTTGGCTTTGACCCAAAAAGATGATTTCTGGAAGCTGAGAATATTGTGGAAATTCAAATGCACTTATGTAATTTATCTCAGGGGTGGGCAGATGGTAGATCTCCACATGTTTGGGACTTCAACTCCCAGAAGCTCCTGCTGCCTGCTTGGCCAATGATCAGGAATGCTGGGTTGAAGTTCAAAACATCTGGAGATCTACTTTCTGCCCGCTCTTGTCCTATCTTATTCAAAACGAGAACCTCTGCTTACAACAGGCCACAGTGATAACTGAGCTTTGTTATGTCAGCATGTTATGTGAGCAACATCCGGAGAATGAGCACATGATTTCTGCCAGAGCATTGTTTCATTCACTGTTAAAGCAAAGTAGGTCTCAGCTTGTTTGTGCCTGTATTGGAGACTGCCTAAGAGTCTTATAGTATCTGCTCTGAGTTTCCCAAAATAAGAGAGGAATATACATGTGTTCACCGTGAGATGAAGGGCCATCTAATCTGGTTGGCTTCCTTCTATATCTGCGCATGCTATCTTTTCCACAGTGTACACCTAGTTCATGCATTTTGGCCAAGATGAACAGCATATATATCTGATAGTAAATCCTGTTTAAAGTAATGCAACTTAATTCTACAAAATATACTGTTAAGACAGGAATGTTGGAGCACTTGACATCCATCCTTGAGTCAAATAACTTAAAGTAGCTGTGAAGTATCTGTTGAATCCCCAGATAAATAATAAAATCCTGGAAGCTTCTTTCTCCAGATGCTTTCAAGAAAAGGTTGGTTGGGCTTTTGTCTTGGACACCTTTAATATAACATTCATCCTATCATACAGCAGTGGATGACATAGATGACCTATATTGCCTACCAACTTAATGCATCTATCCTAAATCTATGAAACTCAGCCAGTAATCAGTTCTACTTGCTCCTAATAATTTTTGTTTAATGAATTGCCTGTTTTCATATTCCAGCCATTGCCACTTTGCTGTGCATGGCTTTCACAATTAAAGAACCCCACGCTCATTCTTCTGTGTAGGTATACTGGTCAAATAAACTCTTAGCCATCTTCAAAGAAATTGTATGCATTGAGGATCTTGTGCCTGTCACTGTAAAACAGATTTTCCAACTAGATTTTTTTTACTGTTTAGTGAAAAGTTAAGTGGCGTTGTGTCAGCATTATGCAACCTAAAATGCCTGTTTTTGATGATAAAATAATTCTAACAATTATGTCTGAAATGTTAGACAATTGGTTTATCGTAGGACACCCTGATCCTAAATTATTTTCACTGGTAATAATGCTACTGCTGTAACGTTATGGTCTGCAAGTCTGTGCTGATGTAGTTTCTAGGCGCAATCATAATGAGACTTGTGGCCCTGGTTGACAATCTCATGCATGGAGTGTGCATGGGAAATGGTACGCTATTCATACTGTTAAGGCCTTGCAGCAATCTACGATACTGTTGACCATGAAATGATATTCACTAGGGCAGGAGTAGGACACCTTTTTTTAGCCCAAGGGCCACATTGCCCCATGGGTAATCTTCAGTGGGTCACATGCCAGTGGGGGTGGTGGGGGGTGAGACCACCCAATCACAAACATCCACCCACAAATTCCCCCTATTTACACATATTCATGCACACACAGAGACCTATTTTCATACATCATGCGCATGCACACACAAAGATCCTCCCAGCACAGCAATTAGGCTTGAAAAAACCTCCCACTGGAGCCAAAGGAGGCTTTATTAAAGCCTAATTGTTGTGCATGGTGGTGGTGGATTTGCAGGGGGGCTGCAGCGCACAGGGAGATGAGAGTTAACTCTCCGGCTATGCCCCCGCTGCCCAACTGCCCTTGCTGCAATTAGGTATGAAAAAAGCCTCCTATTGGCTCCAATGGGAGTCTTTTAAAAAGCCTAATTGGTGTAGGGGAGGCAGCTCAGAAAGGCCCCATGGGGCACATCCAACCCATAGGCTGCTAGTTCCCCAGCCATACACTAGGCGCTGGAAAGTATCCTGGTGAACAGAAGGACTGCTCTTGAGTGGTATGTATTTATTACATTTATATCCCATCCTTTTCCCTCTTGCAAAGAACACAAGGTGGCTCACATTATTCTCCTCCTCCCCATTTTATTCCCACAAAGGCATTTGACCCATTGCTATTATTCCTGACTTGCCCAACAATACTGTTTGCCACAGACAGTGCTCACAAGGCAGCCAGAATGACTCCCTTCCTGATTGGCTGCTTGGATTTCTGGCCTGGCACATCAGAACAGCAAACAAAAAAGGGAATTGGCTGGTCTGAACACGTCCTATCCAGATCTGTGTACTTTCTTTTCTTCTGTTTTTCAATAGCTTAACAGTACAATCCAGTACATGTCCACTCAGAATTTCCAGGTAAGTGAGTATAGGATTATAGCCTAAAGATGTTCTTTACTGGTCTCCTTCTCTAAGGCTGTGACACACTGCCATCTAACCCCAAGAACCATTTTCCCTCCTGCCTTTTTTCTCATCCCTTTTTGCTCCGCTACTCCTATCCTTCCAACTATAAAGAAATTCTTACACTCTTCGAATATACTGGAAACAGAATAAATTATTCAGGTGAAGTAACTAGATACAAACTCGCTTGATTTGCTTAATTTCTATTATACGCATAATTTGAAAAGTGTGTGAGAGAGAAGGAGGAGGGGGTTGGTACAAAGAATACAAAGCCCTGCTGTAATCAGTGGCAGTTGGGTTTCAATAAAGGATATCTGTACCCAAAGTCTCTTGTTTCTTCCTTGTCACAGTTACTATTATTATTATTCCACCTCATATTTCTTTGTTATTATTGTTGGCAGTAAAAATATCAAGACCATGCATCAGGAGAATAACCATACTCTTTTTAGAAGCATATTATTATGTTTTATGGAGATGGCCTTTTCAGTTGTGGCAGCTTGTTTGTGGAAGGAGAATTCCACAAACAGAATTCTGAGGAGAAGAGGGGCTAGACACCTCACAGCTGTCCCCTCTTCTGGTTCTTCCCCCAACCTGATGGTTCCTGGCAGCCTTACCAGTCTGCCCTCGGGTCTGGTGGTACTGCTGCTGAATGCCAGGTCGGCCCAAAATAAGACCTCCCTCATCCATGATTTGATTGTGGATGAGGGGGCTGACCTGGCATGTATTACTGAGACCTGGGTGGGGGAACTGGGAGGGGTCACTCTTTCCCAGCTGTGCCCTCCTGGGTACTCGGTGCAGCACCAACACCGCTGCACCGAGTACCCAGGGAGGGGGGGTTGCCGTGGTCTATAGGAATTCAATCTCCCTCTCCAGGCTTCCTGCTCATTCGAGTGCAGATCTTGAGTGTTTGTACCTTGTGTTGGGTACCCGGGACAGATTAGGGATTCTGTTGGTGTACCGCCCACCCCGCTGCCCATCAGACTCCCTGCCTGAGCTGACGGAGGTGGTCTCGGACTTGGTGTTGAGGACCCCCAGGATGATGGTCCTGGGGGATCTCAACTTCCATGCCGAGGCCACTGTATCCGGGGCGGCTCAGGACTTCATGGCCGCCATGACAACCATGGGGCTGTCCCAACATGTCATCGGCCCAACGCATATAAAAGGACACACGCTTGATCTGGTTTTCTCGACTGGGCAGGTGGATGGTGATCTGAAAGTGGAAGAATTAACATCTGTCCCTTTGTCATGGTCAGATCACTTCCTGCTGAGTTTTAGACTTCTGGCGGCCTTTCCCCTCTGCAAGGGTGGGGGACCTATTAAAATGGTCCGCCCCCGGAGATTACTGGATTCTGATGGATTCCAGAGGGCTCTGGGGGATTTTCCTGCTGGTATGGCTGGTGCTCCTGTCGAAGCCCAGGTCGCTCTGTGGAATGCAGAGATGACTCGGGCGGTTGACACGATCGCGCCCAAGCACCCTCTCCCTCTGAGCAGAGCCTGGCCAGCTCCTTGGCATACACCTGAGCTGAGGGCAATGAAGCAAGAGGGGAGACAGCTAGAACGCAGGTGGAGGAAAACTCGTGCTGAGTCTGACTGAACACAGGTAAGAGCCCACTATCGAGCCTACTCTGTGGCGGTGAGGGTGGCAAAGAGGCAGTTCTTTTCCACCAGCATTGCATCTTCTCAGTGTCATCCAGCGGAGATTTTCCGAGTGGTTCGCGGCCTGTTACATTCTGGGCCAGGGAGAGAGACGGTGGAACCCTCGGTAGCATGCTGTGACGAGTTTGCGTGGCACTTTGAGGATAAAGTCGCTCAGATTCGTCATGAATTGGACACCACCATTAATGCAGTTCCATTGGGAGAGGCGTTCAGAGCACCGTCTGGTCCAGTTTTATTGGATGAGTTTCAGTTATTGAGGCCTGAGGATGTGGACAAGGTGCTTGGCCAA
The DNA here is from genome assembly GCF_057233095.1 of Heloderma suspectum. Classification (NCBI taxonomy): domain Eukaryota; kingdom Metazoa; phylum Chordata; class Lepidosauria; order Squamata; family Helodermatidae; genus Heloderma; species Heloderma suspectum. Next base: position 106,793,778 of record NC_139459.1, read on the forward strand.
GTCCGATCGACCACTTGTGTGCTTGACCCTTGCCCTTCATGGCTTATTAAATCAAACAAGAAGGGGATGTCCGGCTGGGTCCAGGAGGTTGTAAATTCCTCCTTGAGAGAGGGAGTGGTGCCTGCTGCTTTAAAAGAGGCAGTAATTAGACCACTCCTGAAAAAGCCTAACCTGGACCCAGAGGATGTTAACAATTACAGGCCAGTGGCCAACATCCCCTTCCTGGGCAAGGTGCTTGAGCGGGTGGTTGTAGGACAGCTCCAGGCACTGTTGAATGAAACGGATTATCTAGATCCATTTCAATCGGGCTTCAGGCCTGGTTTTGGAACGGAAACTGCCTTGGTCGCCCTGTGGGATGACCTCTGCCGGGAGAGGGACAGGGGGAGTGCGACCCTGTTGATTCTCCTGGACCTCTCAGCGGCTTTCGATACCATCGACCATGGTATCCTTCTGGATAGGTTGTCTGGGTTGGGAGTTGGAGGCACTGCACTACAGTGGTTCCGCTCCTACTTGGATGGCCGATTCCAGAAGGTGGCGCTGGGGGATTATTGCTCTGTGCCATGGCAATTGTGCCATGGGGTTCCACAGGGCTCTATTTTATCCCCCATGCTGTTTAACATCTACATGAAACCACTGGGGGAGGTTATCCGGAGGTGTGGGCTGAGGTGCCATCAGTATGCGGATGACACCCAGCTCTACCTCTCTTTTTCATCAAAACCAGGTGAGGCAGTGGCTGTTCTGAACCAGTGCCAGGGCACAGTAATGGACTGGATGAGGGCTAATAAACTGAAACTCAATCCAGACAAGACGGAGGTACTGTTAGTGGGTGGTTTGTCTGCCCGGCTAGGTGATATTCAACCTGTTCTGGAGGGGGTTGCACTCCCCCTAAAGGATCAGGTTCATAGTTTGGGGGTGCTCTTGGATCCAGAACTGTCACTTGAGGCACAGGTGAACTCAGTGGCACGGAGCACTTTTTATCAGCTTAGGCTGGTATACCAACTACGCCCTTATCTGGACAGAGATAGCCTAGCTACAGTGATCCATGCTCTGATAACTTCTCGTCTGGATTACTGCAATGCGTTATACGTGGGGCTGCCTTTGAAAACGGTCCGGAAACTTCAGCTGGTCCAAAATAGGGCAGCAAGATTGTTAACAGGGACTGGCCTGCGAGCTCATATTACGCCAGTACTTTTCCAGCTGCACTGGCTGCGAGTCCATTTCCGGGCCCGATTCAAAGAGCTGGTGTTAACATTCAAAGCCCTTAACGGCTTGGGGCCAGGTTACCTGAAGGATTGCCTCCTCCCATATGTGCCTGCCCGGACCTTAAGGTCATCATCAGAGGCCCTTCTCCGTGAGCCCCTGCCAAAGTGAGGCGGGTGGCTACTAGGAGGAGGGCTTTTTCTGTTGTGGCACCCCGGCTCTGGAATGAGCTCCCTAGTGAGGTTCGCCTGGCGCCTACATTGTACTCCTTTCGGCGCCAGGTGAAGACCTTTTTATTTTCCCAGGCATTTTAGCTTTCTAAATTTTTATCTTTGCTGTTTTAAATCTGTATTTTAAACTCCTGCACTGCTGCTAGGTTTTATTGTGGTTGTATTGTTATATTGTGGTTTTAATGTTCTATATATTTTAAATTGTTTTATTGTGTGTTGTTTGGTTTTAGTTTTTGTGAACCGCCCAGAGAGCTTCGGCTATTGGGCGGTATAGAAATGAAATAAATGAAATAAATAAATAAATAAATAAATAAATAAAAATAAATATCTGTCAGTGAGGGTAGAGGATATGTTCAATATAGCAGTGACCCCCAAGGAGAGCACTTTAGTTCTTCTCCACCCACAGCAGTGAATGGAAAACAATGGTGTATATGGGAGAATAAATGGATGCACTCAAGGACACCACTGAGGTGTGGATGAAAGGTACTTCCTGCCCATGGGGACCTCAGCTTTTGACAAGCAAGCCTGCTTCTATTTGCATAGCCCACCTCTTTATTTATGTGTCCCATCCTAGATTCTGATCAGGTTTGTAGCCAGGAGTGGGCTAAGGGGGGCCCACCCCTGGTGTTCTCTGCCCTCCAGGTTTTTTTACAAGCAAATTTAAAAAAACAGTTTACAATTTTGTTTTTAAAAGACCTGAAAACCAGATGAACTGCTTTCTACTCTTTTGGCACCCCCCCTCTGAACTTTTAGGATGGCTATGGGCCTGATTCTGAATCTTGGTTATACTAGAGCCCTATCCAGGCATAGCAAAAATTAGGGATGTTAGAGAATTCCACCACGGATCCCAGGGAGGCCGAATTCCAGTGAATTCGGCCCCCCTGGAATCCATGGCGGAACGGAGCAAACCGCCCCACCACCCCGTGAAAGCCCCGCAAAACAGAGCTTACCTGGCTGCAGCTCTGGCACTGGCGATGGCTCCGGCTCCAGTGGTGGCAGCTCCGCTGCCAGCGGCGGCGTTGGCTCCAGCAGCAGCGGCAGCGGCAGCTCCGGCGGCTCCAGCCACTGCCAGGCCATGGCCACAAATGGCGGCCGCTACGCCGGCCGCCATTTGTGTCCCTGGCAAGCTGTGGTAGGCTACGTAAGTATCTATGTAGCCTATCACGGCTCAAGGCAGGGACACAAATGGCGTAGCCGCCACCATTTACACCCCTATCTTTTGTCGTGATAGGCTATGTAAATATATACGTAGCCTATCATGGCCATAGGAAGGAACGCAAATGGCGGCCGCCATAGCCGCCGCCATTTGCATCCGCGTTTTTAGCTGTGATAGGCTACGTATATTTTTACGTAGCCTATCACGGCTAAAGACATGGACGCAAATGGCGATGGCTACAGCGGCCGCCATTTGCATCCCTGTGCAGCCCAGTGGCCGGATGTCCGGCTGCGGGCAGCCCCGGCCGGCGGCTCTGCAGAGTTGCCGCAGAGCGGAGCTGGCTGGGGAGGATTCCGGGGGGAGGGACAGAGCGCCTCCCCCCCACACAGATTGCCCAGTGTGGAGCCAGGTAAGGGTATCATACACCCTTAGCAAAAATAATTTACCTTAACTTGTGTGCGGGGAACGGGGCTGTGCCACAAAGCCCCCCCCCCCCCGATATAGTGTGCGATAAGTAGTTTCTGTACCCACAGCTTAAATGTCTGCAGGGAGGTGGCCTGCATATATACAGGGCTTGTGTAATGTCAGGAGCAGGGCCACATGGCATGGCCCCACTCATGTGTTAAGGTAAACTGTTTTTGGAATGACTTCTCTCTGTTTGCCACCCACCTTACCTCAGACGGCAGGAGGGCGTGGAGGAGAGCCTTCAAGATGACCTCAATACATGGGCAGGTTGAGCCCAACCCACTATTTAAGAACCACTGCCCTCGATCAAGCGGTGGAATTATGTAGTAAAACACACAAAGCAATGGCTAAGCATTTGAAAATAACACCTTCCACATGGAGGAAAATCTCTCGTGAAATGCTATATTGTAATGCATCCAAAATTTCCCGTTGGAATACTACTGCATCCTTCCTTTCTCAGTCATATTTTCCTTTGACATGATTTATTTTATGGAGCTTATAACATCTCTAGATACAAAACAATATTGGACAATAACAAAGGAAGTCCTAGCCCTGCTATATTTACAGTTACCTAGCATGCTCCATTATAAAGTGATCTTTTCAGTTGCATATAAAACTTGGAACTGTTCTGCCTGAAAATTTCCATGCCTGAAGTTTGCTTGGAGCTGAATTGTTTTGAAAAAAAATCCACAAAAACACCCCAGGCATTTCAAAGAATAACTTTAGAGGCAAAATAAGTTGTTTTCCTTGTGTTAATAAATTATTACAATTGTTTGCCATGGAAGTGCAAAATACCATTACACTTTGAAGAGAAGACATCTATGTGGGAGATTGTATTTGTGTTTGTGTGTCTGGCATTGTTACTGAGCCCACAGCTGGCTAATGTCCTAAAAAATATCTTCCCATGAGATTTTACCATCATGTGGTAGTCGAGCGATGCACAAAATGGCTGAACTGATGTCACTGGTGCAACTCTAATTATTTGGAATTGCCTGATTTAAGTGCTTGATCTTACAGCCTTAATACATTAACCTTGACTTATGTGTTATGAACCTCACAATATTTCTTTAGAGTATAAGAATAATATCATCTACATTGTCACTAATGGAAACATTAGGTGCAACACCTGACCTCTGATATCTGTGAAATTATAAACTAAATATTAACTCGTACTCCAGCCAGCACCTGGGAATGTAAAGTAGGTCCAAGGACATATTGATATTTCTATGAAACAAAGCAATCCAATTCATGGTAGTCACAGGACAGAAAGTGAGATTTATATTGAAGCAGACATGTTTCACTTTGATTGTTTTCCTGCCATGCTTCTAGATCCTTCCTTTGAGACCCCCAGTGAGATGATTTTAAATAGCTGGCTTTGTAGCTGGCTCTAAATCAGCCATTCCAAAGTGATCAGGATGTCACTGTCTCTCCTTTCCTTAGCCTGACTACATCACTAGAAGTTTTCATCCATTACTGCTCTGAAGGAAGCAAAGGCGATGAAAAGTAGTGTGTCCCCCCCCCTTGATTTTAGATTACTTCCTTTATCTCATCAGCAATGGACTTTAGTGTGGCAAGGGGAAACCCTCCCCAATTCCATCAACATCTATTTTTAATCCAGACACACTTTGCTAAATGAATCTACTAAGGGTCTTTCCAGGAGATGTCTTCTGCACAATAATTACACAGATGCTACTCAACTGCATGGAATCCAAATGTCGTTCCCTAAGCCTGCTTCAATGGCAGAATAATCAGATTTTCTGAGTAAGATTACCCACTCCCCTGGCAATAATGGCTTGCCATTTAGTGAACCTTTTGCTTCTTTTTTAATAGTTCTTTCAATGTTCTCCACACCTCTGATGTTACAGATGCTCTAACACATCTCCCTACTTTGTTTTTTTTAGAGCTTTTTCACAAATCAAACCCTATTAAGTCTCAACAAAGTCTGTGAATGATGATTTTACACAGTGAGCCAAAACACACTATCAGAGTTATGCCAGGCAGCTTCTGCTGGGTTCTATAATTCCAGGTGTTGATAATTGAATATTTCCTCATATGAACAAACAAATCCTGTGCAAACAGAACAAATGTGCAATGTGAAAGGGTTCTAGAAAGCCTGACACGCTAAATACATATGTACTAGTGGTTTGTTTGTTTGTTTTAATAAATGGGTGAGAATTGAAACCTGACATTCACCACAGGCAGTCTAAAATGGTATGGCCCAACTAATAGTTTTTATATATTTACTGTATTTGTATCAGTGGTGGGGAACGTGTGGCCCTCCAGATGTTTCTGGACTGCAGCTCCCATTATCTCTGACCATTGGCTCTTTGTTTATTTTCCGTCCTTCAATATGAATATTTCTAGGGTGGCTCTCAGTACAGATTTTTTTAAAAACATCTTAAAACTGCAATGAAAGCAAGGAGAAGAGGACAAAGAAGGAGAAGGAAACAGCAGGTATACCAACAGCATATCTAAGAGGTTAGAAGGCCTATTAAAATAAAACAAAAGGTCATAAGAGTATAAGAAGAGCAAAGCTGAATCAGACCCAAGGCCTATCTAATCCAGCATTCTGTTTGCGCAGTGGCACACCAGATGCTCATGGGAAGAACATGAGTGCAACAGCGCTCACTCACTTGTGTTCCCAGCAACTGGCATACAGAGGCATAGTACCCCACGACAGCACCTGTCTTTGCCTGGTGCTGAAAAGGCATTAAGCACCAAGCGAGCCTGCCTATGAGGGAATTCCTTGGGCCGGATGCTACAATAAACAAGCCTCTCTCCCCACTTGCCGCTTGCCTCACCTCAGATGGTGGGGACACCTGGTCTCCAAAGATCACCTTAGTATACAAGCATGCTCAGGTTGGAGTAGGTGACCCTTCAGATACCCAAGCCCCAAGCCACGTAGGGTTTTAGTTGTGCTCAGAAATAGACCAGTGGAATTAGTTAAGGACTAGCAAAATATGTTCCCATCAGCTGACTCCTATTAGCAGCCTATTTTGAACTAACTGCTGTTTCTGAGCAGTACTCAGAGGTAGCCACCCTCACACGTAACATGTACAGTAATCTAGTGCAGAGGTTACCAGGATAACTGACATCTTGGGATGCTTGAGGAAACCATTCTATGCCAATTCCGTCATGAACCAATCTGATCTGCATTTTCAAGACTAAAGTGCAGATCAGAATGCAGTGAATCCATCAGATTTTGCACCCTTTAAATGTTGATTACAGTAAAAAACGAACAAACTCAAACCTATATTAAAATGCATTTTAGAATGTAAATTTTGAGATAAAAATACATTTAGAAATGTGTATTTGTAGAAAAAATGTGTTCAAAAGTAAGGATTTAGGTATTGTTTAAATGTGACTTTTCGTGTGGATTATGTTTTCAATATAGTGAACACATGCAAAGTGAAATGGACCATAAATAGATTGATCCATCCATCCATATCCCTGTTCAGGAGGACTTACAGCTGACACACAGCTGGTGGAAGGTGCCCTGTGCCATGGAGCCACTTGGGCTTCAAGTGACAATACTGGGTAAGCACAACCAGATTGCAAACCTGCTCCTTTAGGGCTGGGGTGGGGGAATATGTGGCCCTCTGGATGCTGGAGAACTGCACCTCTCATCAATCCTAGCCAAGATAGCCAATCATGAGGAATGATGGGATTTGCACTCCAAAACCATCTGGAGGGTCACACATTCCCCATCCCTGCTTTAGGGAGAGTGGAATCCTATCCAGAACAGATTGAACACTGCCTCTCAAGGCAGATTACTCACCCGCCAGTGGTACCTCCACTTTGTCTGAACTGAGCTTCAGTTCATTGGCTCTCATTACATCCATTATTGATCTCAGACACCAATTTAGCACTCCCACCACCAGATTTAATTCAGATTTAAAGGATAAATAGATTTGGGTGCTATCAGGGTACTGACGACACCTCACTACGCATCCTCAGATAACCTCACTTAGTTGCTAAATGAAGATGTTATAAAAAGCACAGGGGACAAGATGGTGCCTTGTGGGACTTCACAGCATAAATGTCAAATAGTAATCTCCCAGCACCACCTTCTTGAATCAGTAAGAATGGGACCACTGAAACATAATACCCCCAACCCAGACAGCCGTTTGAAAGGATTCTCTTGTTGACAGTATTGAAGGCTGCTGAGAAATCCAGGAGAATGAGCATCACATTCTCCCTGTCCTTTTCCCATCATTGAACATCCATCCCATCAGGACAACCAAGGTGGTTCCTGTCCCAAATCTGGGCCTGAAACAAGACTGAAAAAAATTGATCTAGATAATACATTTCTTTCAACTGTACTTAGATTTGCATGGTGACCAGATACTCAAGCACCCTGCCCAAGGAAGGAATATTAGTGATTGGCCGATCATTGTAACAATTCTCAGGGTCCAAGGAGAGATTTAGCTCTGGGACTTCCCTGGTCATGTGACTCTGTGCTTCCCACGCAACTACAACTACAACTACCATGTCTGCAGGATTAAGCTGCAGCTATCATGGGACTGCCTCTGTGTGAAGTCATTACCACAGATCAGTTATAATGGATCGTTCTCCCTTACTGTGTCCCAGACTGCCGCCTCTCGACAGGTGATGAGCTGACATGATAAGAAGGAACTAACTGCAGCCGTGGATACATGCCAACGTCTTTAGACAGTCATGTGATAGCTGCAGTTTGTCATGCAGAAATGCCAAGCCTAACCTCTTGATTGATCATGTGAATTGATGCTGTGTCTGAATGGGAAAAGGAGCACTGACTTGCACTAATGAAGCTAAAGTCAGGTACCGTCGGAAGGCCAGATTCCCTTCTGTTGCCTGTTGATTCATCGACTTACCAGTCTTAACTTGCAGCTGCCAAGCTGACTTGCATAATGCTAATGTTGCCTCTCCTGCTGCTCTCTCCATCTGTCATCTGGCCAGGGTTTCCCTGCCTTATCTTAGTAAAGATGATCATCCCGAGTTCATCAATGATCCAGTCTGTCCTAGTGCCCCTATTTGCCTTTGGTTTGCTGCTGCTGCAGCCTTCTGTCATGCAATGAAGTTGGGCTCTGACACTATGGATGTTAAAGTCCTTTTAGAATAGACTAGGAAAATGGCTCTGTAAATTGCGTGTTGCTTCATGCATGCACCTTTAGTTAGAAGAATTGCATCCTAAAGGACCCAGTGCCCCCAAACAACAGGTTCAGGTATAATTTTGGGTTGGAAGATCCCATTCCTATTTATTAGAAAAATACAAACTTAAAAGGAAGTGAAGATCGATCTCTCTCTCTCTCTCTCTCTCTCTCTCTCACTCTCTCTCTCTCTCCCCTTAAAGAGAGAGAAAGAGAATTCCATGGTGGAAAATATATATTACCCTGAGGTCTATGGTGGAAAAAAGGCAGGATATACAGACAATAAATAAATAAATAAATAAATACTCTTTTTATCTATTCTGAAACTGTACAAATAGACATTTTTGTTCCCAGTCCACCAGAAAAAATCACTATGTCTACTTAAAATGCATTTAAAATTCACACAAGTCTATTTAAAATGGACCTCACTGAAATAACTTAACGAAGAATGTCTATGCCTCTTCCCACAAAAAGACACCCATTGTAAGCTCATTTCACAGCAATATGTTTTGAAGAGAGAGGTACTTGTTGCTTAGGAAAACTACCAGTCTGGATAGACGTTTGCAGCTGGGTCTGGATGGGGCTGCACTGAAGAGTCAGGTTCAAAGTTTGGTTTTCTGCATCTACCACTGTCACTGACTGGAAGCAGAGATGGAGCTGGGAAGCAGAGGTGCCTTTTTCAAGCATTGGCCAGTTTGCCAGCTGTGATCCTATCCAGAGAAAGTGGACCTAGCTACATGTACTGCTTACTTCTAGACTAGACTAGGTATCCAGCTACATTGGATACCTATTCGCTTCCAAGCTCAGTTCAAAGTCCTGATCATAGCCTTTAACCTTTGAGGTTTTCTTGAAGGACCACCTACACCCTTATGAGCCCATTTGGGCTCTAAGATGGTCCTCAAAGGCCCTGCTCTGCAGCCCGCAATTAAGAATGATCAGGAACCAAGGACTGGGCATTTTCAGCGGTAGCCCCACATCTTTGGAATTCCTTCTCCTGAGAGCCTCATTCGGCTTCCTCACTTCAATGTTTTAAGAGGGCAATAAGAACTTTTCTGTTTTGCCTCGTCTTTGATTGCTCTATTGCTGGCTTTTAACTGTTTTGTTTTGCTGGTGTTTTTGAATAATTTATTATGTGGTTTCAGTGTATTGTTTTTAATTTTCCATTGTAGACCTCCTTGGGAGGGCTTACCCTGACAGGTGTGTTATAAATAATGTAAATAAATAAATAAGTTAATAATGAGAAGGAAAAGGTTTAACATTAAAGAACATTTGCACCTGTACCTATGAAAATAGCTGGCTATGAACACCTGGTCCGCTGAACAATGACTGTATAAGTGCAGGATCCCATTTTCTATCCTGAGCTGCAGAAGAACTCTGAGAGGAAATAGGACTCCATTTGTAATACAGGTGAGCTTTATGAGCAAGACAATCCATATGTTGGCAGCATTGCTATCAAGACTCTGAGCCTGTAGCAGGTCTTGAACCTCTAACATAAAAGCCATCTAGTAGGGACATTTCTTTGCACCATCACCCAGGTAGCCAGATATGTCGGGAAAAAACCTCAGCACCCAAAAAAGAATCTTTGCATTGATAGACCAGAGTCAGTCAGCTGATACTTCCTCACATGCAGTATTTTAAAATGTATTTGTGTATGATGTATTATTGAAGGGGTGCTTTTCCTAAGCTGACACACTCCTTCCCTTAAACAACAATAACAACAACCAGAGAAAATAAATGTGCATATTTGTGCAGTTGAACTTCTGCTATTCTTACAAAAGTGTGTGTGGAAACCCACAGGGATCAAACTGGATTCTGGGCCTATGAATTGTTTAGATTGCACTTAGTGCAAGCAGAAAGAGAAGAGCTATGAGTCACCCTCACTATTTATGACCCATCTCTTTATTATATGCCAGATTACCCTAGAAATGGTCAACTGGATGATTTAACAACATAATTTCAAGATATGAATTAGCCCACAGAAAACACTTCTAGCATGTACGCTGCTTTAGGCTACAATCCTACCATGTTGGTGACTTACTCACTGAATTGCAACATAGGTTATGGTGTATGCCAGACTTCTGAAGAATCCTACTGAAACCACTAGTGAAATGTCTGAGTAAATTAACATTTATCTCAGCCTTGGGTTTTACACATTTACTCCCTCTTGTGGGTGAGTGTCAAATGAATAGAGTGCAGAGTCTTATTATACTACTGAATGACCTTTTCTCATTCGGATGATGCTATCAAACTTTCCTTGCAGATGCTTTAAACAAGCTCTGAACAGAGAAATTACCTTAAAGGCAATAGGGACTAACTAGTATTTGAATGCCAGAGAACCTCTTTAAAAGTGTGTGTGTGTGAGGGGGGTGGATGGGGGTGGGGGGGGTTGTAGCAATTTGCACTCCCATCTGTGAGGGCAGGCAAGCCTAGAGACAAAATAGATAAATCCTGTGCTAGGAATTTCAAGAAAACCTGGAGGAACTCAGGGAAGCCAAATGCATATCCAGGATTCAAAACATTCCCTTGTCTTGAATAGTATATTATTCCAATGGAAAGCTAGACTGTGCCATGCATTTGTGTGGAGAGAGACCCTGGCACCTCAAGACACTCCCTGCTCCCTCCTCCAAAGCCCACCAAGTGCCGCTGCAAGCCACTGACCCAGGATGGCCAGGAGAATCTTCGATGACCCAAAGAATGCCAGCTCATTTTGATTCAGCTGGCCACCCATCACTCCCTAGTTCAGGGGTAGGCAACATGGTGCCTGTGGGAACCAATGTGCCTGCAGACACCTTCCTTAGCACCCACCATGGAACCTTGGCCTTCCCGATTTCCCCCCAAGTATTCCTGAAATCACTGGGGAAAAATGTGTACATTTAAAAATTTACTAAAAGTGCGCACATAAATGCGCACATTGAGGAAAATGTGCACAAAAAGTACAAATTTCTGTACAGAGGTGGTTGTTGTTGTTAATCACACGTTTGTGCAGAAATAGAAGAAGGTTGACCTAAAAAATCATACAATCTCAGCAAGACCAAGACTGATTAGTCCCAGGTAACTGGGTATGGACAGATAGATTCAATCTCATTTTGAGGTTGTCTCTGGAGACTAATAAGTCTCTGAATCCACCATGTTTTCAACAAGCTGTAGGCATCCCGCCACTTGAAAGTATGGTGCCAGTAGAGCCTACCACGGTGGAACAGGCGATGCTTTGTCGGGAAAAGAGTGAAGGTAGGAGAATACTTTGGGTGTGAATTTTAAACACACACATACATACAAGTAGAGCTGTTTGCTAGTGGAAGAAGCAGTCTGGACTGGTACAAAAAAACACCACACCAGTCTCCTTCTGTGAGTTTTATATAGCAGTGCACAATGTTGAAACTAAATGTTAGCACCCTTTGAGATACATCTATGCTGTACAGAGGTCTGTATAGCCTCCCCACACTTTAGACACTGGCCAGCCTTTACTTCTGAACTACCCAGCAGGGAAGACAAAGACAGTTCTCCAAACGTGTGTCTAACCACCTCTCTCCCCACCACTACCATTCAGAAATGTGGGGCCGGAGATCCTTCTGTTTCTTTTTCAAAGGCTTTGCACCCAGGAAGCAAAGTAAGCCACCTTTACTCAAACTGAGGAATGAGATACACTGAAGTAACGTCCTTCAATTGGGGCTACCCAGTCCTGCAGGGCATCCCACACTTTCCCAAAGCATGATTTTCCAATGTGAAAACACCTCAGCATCTCTAATAATAAGAGTAAATGCTCCTTTTCATAGAAGCATTTCCTTCCTATTGGTTTTACATAGCATCCAGCATGGACTTGAAATGAAATAAAATGCTATTTTTGTTATTAATAAAGCTTTGTCAGAATGACAGTTGGAATCCATTTTGCTGTTCTCTTATCCCAGCCCAGATAAGATACCAATAGTCTTTTGAAAAGGATCAATACACTGGATTCCAGCACCCATATCTGAAAATTTCAGGATTTCCCTTTGTCTTCCACATTTTGAACTGACAGGAGCCTTTGAGAATAAACAATTGGAAAAGACATCCCCTAAAGGTAACTATCAAATGCAATAAGGCTCAAGTGAAATGGCCCAGCTGTCACAGTAAAATACAACATATCTACTTTGTTCTTGGGGGAGAGAAAAAGTAATGCTAACCAGTTTCTGGAGGAAGCTTTTAAAGACAATGTCAGGATTAAGGCCAGATCAACAAATAAAATAGGCATGCTGCCATGCTGGGATTCCAGATTCAGGGTTCCACTTTTTGATGCTCTGCGATAGAGTTGCTGACCATTTTTGCTATGTTGAATTGTTGAGCTAAATTTAGAGCTTTCTCCTCAGGGAAAAAATCCAAGGAATTTCAAGAGAAACAAAAGGCATTCTTCCATGCTAGTTAAATTTCTCAGTGGGATCTGCACTTCCCTAGGTTGCCACATTTCCTGAAGTGATCTTTTAAAGCCATTTTTGAGTTTGGTGCTCATGTGAAACATCTGAGAAACATCTGAGAAATTTCAAAGGAAGCAAAAAGGAATTTTGATAAATGGTGAAACATCTTGGGGATGTTTTATGCAACCTTAACAGCAAATGTTTACTTAGAGTACAACGAGTAGATACCACTCAGTTTTTAGAGCATAAACAATGTGCTGCACCATCCCTCCATCATGGAGAATTCTGGGACAGAGTTACAAAATCGGAGCTGCCTGTTGAATTATGTCAGACTATTGTCTGTTTTAGCCCACTACTGTCTACTCCAGGGGTGAGAAGAAAGTAGATTTCCAGATGTTTTGGACTTCAACTCCCATCATTCCTGAGCATTAGCGATCCTGGCAGGGTTTTGTAGGAGTTGAAGTCCAAAATATCTGGAGATCTATTTTCTGCCCACCCCGGTCTACTCTGACTGGTAGGAGCTGTTCTGGGTCTTAGGCAGAGGTTTTTCGCATCACCTGCTACTTGATCTTTTTAACAGGATATGCTTGGAACTGAATTTGAGACCTTTTGTATGTAAACCATACACTACCCACTGAGATAAAAGGTCAAATAAGGTCATCTTAGAGTTCATATTTGGGTCATCCCTCGGGGGGCAGGAAATGATCAGGGGATACATGACCTAGCTCAAAATACTGCATCAGTACAGTGAGTCTCAGTAAGTAAATAGATTTGCACAGGGGAAACACTTTGAACTTACTGCATGCAGTGTCCATTGTTTAGCAGTATTTGATTGAAACATGATGACATTGTACTTGAATGGCACTGTCACCTGGTAGTAGCCAGCTTAACCTCAGAGTTTTCCTCTACAGTTTGCAGTAGGCCTTTGATACTTGCATGGCAGAAGACCCCAGCTTTCCTCAATGTGCTGTACACATAGTAGAAAGGTTTGCTCAGATTTTTGTTAAGTAGACTGCTGCTGCGGTATATGCCGATGGTAGCACGTTGCGGGGGGGGGGGGATACTGTACAGGTGCTCACATGACCAGCAATGGATCTCTAGATCTGGAGGAAAAAATGCTTGCTGTTAATACAAATATCCCCAAATGCCCTATCTTTGAAAGCAATGCCTTTCTTTTGCTGGGTTGCCTTTTCTGGCTTCAGAGGGAATCACCTATTAGGGGGCCCCCACTGCAACATTTTCATATCTATGGAGACAGTCATGTGTGAACATCTGACATCCATCACATTTTCTGCTGACCAAGGGAATCAGCAGAAGTGGAAGGCATGATGAGTCCCAGATGTTATAGTTATTGCAGTTTGCAAATGAACGAGATAAATTCACCCAGATGTTTTATTGTATGAGGAACGTCTTTTAAGCAGCTTCCACCGAATGAGAAAAGCCCAGTCATTACCCACATTTTGCAAGGCCTGCTCTCATATTTGTGTCACAGGGCAGGCTTGTGGGATATCTTTACTGGTGCTTGGAAGCTGCTGCATTCTTGCAACTTTGGGGAGAGGAGTGAAAAACCTACCTCTTCCAAAAGTCCTAGAAATGTTGTAGGCATTGTGACTTGTGTTGCTGCTGCAGACGATCCTATTGTATTTATTGACCCTTGCTTTTAATGTGTTTTATTACTATTTATTGTATCATTCTGCTGGAAGTCACCTTAAGCTTTGGAAAGGCAGAATATATTATTATTATTATTATTATTATTATTATTATTATTATTTCTACTGCCCCATAGCCAAAGCTCTCTGGATGGTTTACAGAGTTTAAAACATTAAATACAATATAAAAAGTTTAAAAGCCATTTACATAAAAGTGGACAGACAATATACACAACAACATATATAACTCAAAATGACTCTGAAGTTTATGTTGATGCCAGGCTTGCAGGACCTCTTTTAGCTTGAGGGTCAAGTTCCATTTTAGAGAAGCTTGTGGGGGCTGCATTCCAGAGGTGGGTGGGGTCAAAGGCAAAACGGGAAAGCTAAAGCCAAAGGGGCAGGCTCAAAATACCAAAAAGCCAGCATATTGTAGCTTAAAGGTCTCACTGTCAGTAACTAAGCCTGAGGAAAGCACTTCAACCTTTTGGAATGGGGAAAATTCTGCATGAAAACAGGGAAACCACCAAATGCTCAGTGGTTGAGGGAAAGGGATCATGGCCACTTAGGGAACCTCAGTGGGCTGGATTTGGCTTCCAGGCCTGAGGTTCTGCATCTCTTTATGTGCATGTTTGTGAGCACAAGATTGTGGTATATATGGCCTGTCTTTTTAAGGGCCAATCTACATTGCGCCTGCCATTGCAACGAATTCGGTGTCCTGTCGGGTGAAACGCTCTCGCATTAAAACATGACTATTCACATTCAGCCATTTTCCCTGTTGTGCTGCTTCATCAAATGCATGAGCTTGGTTCACAGCTGTTTTCCTCCTCTTAAAGACAGCAGCTCTCATTGGAGGATCAGAAACTCTTCCTGTTTCTGCTGATTCCACGCCCACGGCGTGGCAGTGGCATGGGAGAGGCTTGTCATTTTCCCCATGTTTTCCTGGCCTTGGGGAAAATGAACAGCTTGTCCCTTGCCACCGCTGCTGTAGCAGGTGGGGGTGGAGGGAAGAAGGAGGCACCTATCCTCTTCTTCACCCCCACCTGCTGGAGGCCAGGGCGAGCGGCTGGGGGGGTGCCTGCCAATGCTCTTTTCCCCACGCCAGCCCTTGACAGCCAGTGCGAGGAAGAGGGGCAGTGGCAGTGGCACCCAGCGCTCAAGTTGGGGGGGGGGCTGCTGGCATCTTTGAAGATTCAAAGCTTTACGTCGGCCTGGTCAGTAGTTGAATGGGCGACCGCTTGGGAATCAGGCTTCCTGCACTGAGCAGGGGGTTGTTCTATCCCTTCAAATGAGACCAAGTTTTACCCCCTTCTATCCCCCACTGGGCTTTTAAAAAAAATTAAGGCGTTATCTTCGAAGAATTGTGGCTTCTCCGTGATGTTTTTTCCTTCTAATTCAGGCATGATCTTTGGAGATTCGAAGATTCGAAGATGTGAAGCTTTTCTCTTTTGCCTTGTCTGCCACTTTCTCCTTCTCTCTGTCTTTTTCTCCTTCTCTCTGTCCTTCTCTACTTGTCTTTGTCTTTGCCCCTGTAAACCATTGGGAACCACACTCAGTATCATTTGGAGTTACAACTGACAGTAAAAATGTTTACAAATATTACATAGTATTTAACAAATCATAAAACACACACAACAAACTTTCACTGAAATCTAACACTATGACTGGAAAATGCTCCTTGCATGGTGAGGCACAATGGAGCAGATCCAGCCATCATACTGCTCCTCCAGGCTGCATGATCAGGGCCCACCAAAATTAAGGGACGGGCATATCTCCACACGCAAAGTAAAACTTAGTCTCATTTGAAGGGAGAGAAACCCCCCCCTGCTCACTGCAGGAAGCCTGATTCCCAGGCAGTCACCCATCCAACTACTGACCAGGACCAACCCTGCTTAGCTTCCAAGATCAGACAAGCGCTCACACATCCAGCCCTTTGCTTGTTGCTGAGGAAACATTGAGTGCTGAGGAAGCTACACAATCAGTAGCCAGAAGACAACATGGGGCCGTTGAGAGCTGTGATTAGACAGGAGGGAAATACAAACACCACCATATATGGACAGGCAGAGAAGGGGACTATGACCAGTTATGGTAGCGAAGGCAGAAAATCAGAGCACATTAAGGGGAAATACCGGGATATCAGGGTATTGAAAGCAGGAGCACGGAAGTGGGAAATTCTGGTTCCAATTCAAGGCGGGTACTGCGTAGTGTGAAAGATGGGCAGTGAAACCTCATTGGAAGTGAAAAAACCCCATAAGTGTAGATCAGCCCTAAGAGACATGTGATTCCTGTGAGCTAGTCCCCTCCCTGGCCCTGGGTGGCTGGAATGGTTTAGTCTGTTGTTGCTTCGAGATGGTGAACAGCTCATTGCTGTTCTGCTGCTGTAGATTAATAAAGTTTCCTGTTGAACTCTGGAGTCCTGTTGCTTCTGGGTCTTAGGGCAGTTACTACTGAAGGTCTTCTCACAAAGGTGTATCCTTATCCTTAACCCGCAGCAAAGAGGAAAACCTTACAAAGATTAGGCTGAAATTAGAGAATATCCTCAACAAAACAGCATTGTTCTGACTAAATTTCCTGAATTTACTAAGGAACCTGCTCAAGTTTGAGCCTCCTTTTCTCATGAGTGGCCAAGGATAACATACTTCAGCAAACCCAAGCAGCCAGAATGATGAATTGTTTAGGAGGAAATAAAAGGTCTGAAGTTTTTTCATGCCGACGAGAGGTTCTTTATTGTCGCTTTTTGTTTTAGCTTATGCTGTTGAGATGCACAATGCAAGAGCAAAGATCACAGGAGCAAAATCATTATAAAATAACCCTGTTGTCACCATGTCCTGTTTGATCCTACATCAGAAATACATCTGAGACTTTGCACCGATCAATTCTAGTACATTCTCTCTCTCTTTTACACTGAACCTCTTCTTCATACGTTACTCCCAAGCTGTGCTTTTTATATCAACAATAAATGAAATAGCCAAATCTACCACAGATTTACTTGTACTTTTAAAAGGGATTTGTGCTTTTAAAATCCAAAGTATAGCAATATTATCCCAGTGTGGCCAAAGGCCATTTTAAAATGTTGCTTAAATTGTTCATGAGGAAGAGCAATTAAACTACTAATTCCTTCACTGCAAATTCAGGTTATTGTGGATTGTTCTGTTTAATTAGTGTTTGTTGGAAATCTGGTACATCAATCGATGTGGGATTTCTCACTGTTCAGACTATCTGCCAGATTTGCTGTTGGAGTTTTGAAAACCCCTGTGACTCTAGGTTTTGGATTTTCCCAGTTGGATTATCTAGTTGGGTGACTGAATGAAGGAAGGTGGCTTTTTGCCAAAAAGCTTTATTTGGGCTGTCATTTTCCTCTTCCTAATTATGTTAGACCTGAATGTTATAGAATTATTTTAGTTTCAGGTCTTATGGGAGTGTGTATGTATGTGTGTATGTGCGTGTTGTGTGCTTTTTTAATCCTTGTTATAGTATCACAAACTGACAGCTTCTGGGACGAGTAGAACAAGCAGAAGACACTGCATCTCCCCCAAGCCAGATATTACTTTGACCTTGCATGCCCTTGCCTAACACCACGAATACAACGCTCCTTGTGTAAATTCCAACCAACAGTTCCACATTTCACATGTCTCCTTCCCTTCTGAAGATACTGCCATCTTCCCTATCTTAGAGGTGTACATCATTTATGGCAACCACCTTTGGCTACTACTTATCCTTTTCCCGCCACTGACAAATGGTTGCAGATTCTTGCTTTTTGCAACCTTTCCAGAATCCATGCTTTCATTTTTGTCCTTAATCCACCCATTTCCCTAAATGTAGGATTTTGAGATCAGTACTCCTGGATCCATGGTTCTAGCTGACCAGTGGTGTAGAGGCCAGTGGGGGGGGGGGCAGAAGGCTCTCATTATGATGGTCTCCATAGCCATGCCCCCAAATCCATATCCACAAACCAGTTCTAGCAGTTTTCATCTCCACCAGGAGCAGGTCTTTTGCTACACTAATGGGTCTTCATTGCCCGTTCAAGACCAAGGCACCACAAATTAAAACAGGGGACAATATATTGTTGCTGAGATAATTCATCTCCCCCCTGCTACTGTGAGGACTGCAGCTCAGCTCAGAGGGAACAGGGGATTCTGAGTGGGGGTGGCAGATGATGCTGGCATCTCTGCTAATTAAAAAAGTGCCAGAGCTGCATCCCTGCAAGCCCTGGCTCCACAACACCACTGTTTCTGACAAACCTTCAGCATAAAAATCAGCACACAGGGTTAGGTGTGGGGTGTTCCAAGACCATGTGCTGCTGAATCATGCCCTGAAAGTTGGCCTCCTCCTGTATGAACCTGTCTGTAGTTTAAGTTCTGCATAGGAGGCCCTTCTGTATGTCCTACCATATAAAGCCTAGGTTGGTGGGACTCAGGACAAGGCCTTCTCTTTGGTGGCACCCTGATTAGGGAACTCTTTCCTGAAGGAGGGTAAACTAGCTCCTTCTTTGTTTAGTTTTACATGGAATTGGGGGGGGGGTTTTCCATGTGGCTTTTGAGTGCTTTTAGATGTATTCATTCTGAGTTCTGTTTTTAAAAGATTGTTTTCTTCCTTTTCTTAACATTGCTGTGTGATGTTTT
This sequence comes from Heloderma suspectum, assembly GCF_057233095.1. Lineage (NCBI taxonomy): Eukaryota > Metazoa > Chordata > Lepidosauria > Squamata > Helodermatidae > Heloderma > Heloderma suspectum. The sequence goes on from NC_139459.1 coordinate 106,812,614, forward strand.
ATGTTTCTAAATGGTTTTAAAGTTTTAAATTGTAAATCACCCTAGGGGGCGTTTTCTGGGCTGAAAGGTGACCCAGAAATTATTTATAAATAAATAATTTAATAAATATGATTGCTCACAGAGGAAACCATTGGTCCTGCTATGCAAATACCAACGTTGGTGATATTTGGGCATAGGACCCCTGGTGACAGTTTATCTTCAAGATCTGCCAGGACAGAGAGAGCTTAGTCAGAATCTGAAAGCTCTCCAGCCAAAGGAAATGGAGCCTAGGATCGTGCTGGAAGTTAAAACTGGCTGTGAGACTGTCTCTGCCCTTCATTCTTTCCCCAGAAGTGTTTTGGTTTTTTGTGTGGAAGCACTGCAAGTTGTGGAAATGATTCCATTATTGCTCATATTTGTGGGGCTTTGTAGCGATTCTGTATGTCATTCCTGTGCTGGTCTACCTACTTTTGTCATTTGCAATAGTTTAACTTGAATTGCACAGTTAATTTCCTGGAGTGTGTGTGTGTGTGTGTGTGTATGGCCAGAATACAAAAGAACCTGTTCTTCCCTATCCTATTTGTGGCTTATTTCCTCCAGTGACATCAGATCTGAAATGAAGATGGTGGATAAAGGCACATCAGACAGTGACATATCCTCTAACTGGCAGATACTGCAGATTGCTGACTACCTGAATTAGGGTTGGCCCGTTGCCACATCTCAAAAGTGACAGCTTGACTGCAAGTGACATATGGCCCAGGAACTGTGAACAGGATTGCCTTTAGTGTATGGTTGTATGTATGCAAAGCAAATTGGAATAATCTGGAATAAATTCTAATAAAACACACACGCACACACCAGACTCTTAACAGTTGTACATGTCCAGTTTAGCATGTCCGTTTATAAATTCATATGTCCTGAAAACTGGTTCTAGACCAGCTCAAAAAGCACTAAGTTTGTAGTAAAGGTATTTCAAAATAATGAAACAATAAAAAAAAAACCACTGGAGTACTTGCTAGTTTATAGGCCTGAATGGAAAAATAAATATAGCGTCACATGGATATGAAGTCACTTTTCTATACAAGGCACAACCTTCAATTTCCCTACTCACATAATGACACAAATTCTCCAGTTTTTTAAGCGCTTGGAATTTGCAGACTTCAGTTTATTGCTAATAAAGAATTAGGATACTAATTGTGCTACAGTTCCTGCCAGGATCTTATCTCTGCAGCTCAGGATCTCAGTCTTACCAGGACTATTAAGCTTGAAGGGGTAATTTAGTGAAATTACTTTGGGGCTAGATCCTTGCTAATACTTCAGGTCTTCTTTTCCTCAGCCTAACTGAAAAGTAAGCAACATTTTAACAGAATCTATAAAAAGGGTGAAAGTAGGGATGTAAGAACTCACCCTAGTTTGGTTTCTCCGGGCACTCCCCGAAGCAGCGCCCCTGCTCACACACCCCCAAACCTATGCTCAGGCCACCCACAAGTTCAGTGAGTTCCCCAGGCTCACCACGAACCCATTTGGTGAGCACCACCATTTTCGCACCTTTGATTTCTGCTCAAAACAGGAAGTTTTTAAAAATACGCATATTCAAATATGTGCAGTTTGGAGCTGGGAAAGCTAAATAAGCGCAATATTAGAGGGATTATACCTCTAATATTGTGCTTATTTAGCTTTCCCAGCTCCAAACTGTGCATATTTGAACATGCGCTTTTTTAACTTCCTGTTTTGCACAGAAATCAAAGGCACAAAAATGGCGGCTCTCGCTGAATGGGATCATGGTGAGTACTGGGGAGCGCGAGTGGGCACGAGCGGGGAGTGAACAAGGACAGAGTCTTGGCGGGCGCAGTTCGTGGGTTGTGGGCAGGGGTTGCCCGATGAATTCCCGAACCCAATCGGGCACCCGCAACATCCCTAGGTGAAAGTAAGAGACAGCCTTTCTCACCCATGGATTTTCCAAGGCAACTCTTTGCTTACTTTTTGATAATGGGTATCTATGCTCAACAACCCTTATTGAGCTGAATTTGCTCAAGGGCTCAGTCCCAGGATCTGTTGTAAAATGCAAGGCTGAGTCTAGCATATGGGAAGCAGTCAGTCGCAGCCGAGGATGTACAGGGTAACTAAGACTAGGAATGTACGGATTCCCCACCTTCTGATCTGGTGGGGAATCCACCCGGGGAGGGGAGGCAATCCAGTCCTCCCCCCCACTGGAATCTGTAGAGTTTAACTTAAATGCAGCCGTAAACGGCTGCAATTAAGGGCTTTACGGCCACAAGTGGCATCACTATGCCATTTTTGGCTGTGTGTCTCCCAGCAATACAGTAATGGCAACTGCCATTCCATTTCGCCAGCGCTCAGGAGCTGGTGTGCCATTCCGCCTCCAATCCTCCTGGAGTGGAGGTAAGTGATCCATTCCACCACAGATTCCGGAGACCATATTCCAAGGAATCTGGACTCATTTGAGTCCGCTGCGGAATTCTCCAACATCCCTACCTAAGACCTCTGTAGAGACCCTGGAAAGCCACTACCAATCATAGTCAACCAGCCTTCCCCAACCCAGGGCTCTCCAGATGTGTTGGACTGGCGAAAATGGGAGTTGCAGTCCAACATGTCTAGAGGGCGCAAGGCTGGGGAAGGCTGAGCTAGGTAGACAAACAGTATGACTTCCTCTGTTCCCCCACCTGTATTGTGGGTCAGGCATTGGGCTCTGGCACCTGTCATTCATGGAATTAAACTTTGTCCTATTTATGTAGCATTTTTAATTTGGCAAAGTCTGTGCATTCTTGATTGGCTTGGATCCAGAGATCCTGTGAACAGAACACCATTCATGGGGTGCTCCCTCTGGCAGGAAGGAGGCGGGGCGGGATGAATTTCTCCAAGTCACCTTTCCCACTGCAGGTTGGGAGATCTTCTGGATCAGCTCAGGAGGAGGTGTTGTGTGGAGGCCTCTAGGGGGAAGGAGATATCAGCACACACACCCTTCCATCTGCTGTAGCCTTGTCTGGAGCAAAGACCCTTCTGTGAATGGCAGAAGCCTTTCCGTTCACAGAAGAACAAGTATGGATCCAAGTAATTATGCATCTTTGCACCCTGTATTCTTTTTGCCCTGTGAGGTATTATTATTATTATTATTATTATTATTATTATTATTATTATTATTATTATTATATTTATATCCCTATTTATATCTCGCCAATACTGGGACTCAAGGCAGCTTTACAACATTAAAACTTATACAATTAAAACCTATAAATAGAAATATAAATACAAGTGTACAAAAGTTAAAAATATTAGGGATGTCAGAGAATTTCACGATGGATCTCGGTGAGGCCGAATGCCCGTGCATTCCTCCCCGCCGAAATCCATCACGGAACGGCCTGCCACCCCCCGCCCCCTGCGGATCCCCCCCGGGATGAGACTTACCTGGGGCGGATGTTTCGGATGGCGGCGGCTCCAGTGGCGGCTTCGGCAGCAGCAGCAGCTGGTCTTCCGACCGGCTGCCTCTGCTGCCATTTGCAGTCTGTGTTTTTTTCTTTTTTCTTTTCCCCATAGACGTGATAGGCTACGTAAAGACTTACGTAGCCTATCACGTCTGGATTTTAAAAAAAAAAAAAAAACGTACGCAAATGGCGGCAGCTACGGCCACTGCCATTTGCGTTCCTTATTTTTCGCCGTCTTAGTCTACGTCAATATTTACGTAGATTAAGATGAAGAAAATAAAGGGGAACGCAAATAGCGCCCACTACGCTATTTGCGTTCCCCTTTCTTTTCTTCGTCTTAGTCTACATAAATATTTACGTAAACTAAGATGGCGAAAAATAAGGAACGCAAATGGTGGCAGCCGTAGCCGCCACCATTTGCATACGCATTTTTTTTTTTTACCCAGAGCCCTCTGCGGCCAGAAATCCGGCTGTGGATGGCCCTGGCCTGAGCCTGGCCGGCTGCTTGGCGGAGCCGCAGCGGAGCACAGCCAGCCCGGCCGTCGAAGATTTCGGGGGGGAGGACCGGATCGCCTCCCCCCCATCGAGGATTCCGGGGAGAGGTACGGAACGTCTCCCCCTCCCATGAACAGAATCCACGAAAAGGTAAGTGACTTTCGTACATCCCTAAAAAATATAATTAAACCATCAGTATTAAAATTGTAAAAATATCAAAACATTAAAAGACAACAAGAAAAATAGTATCCATCCGCCATATTTTCACAGGTCCAGACTAGTTATCCCCAAAGGCCTGCTGGAACAAAAAAAGTTTTTACATGCTTACGAAAGCATATCAAGGAGGGTGCCACTCTCGCCTCCCTCGGAAGGGAGTTCCAGAGCCTTGGGGCAGCTACCGAGAAGGCCCTCTCCCCCATTCCCAAGCGTGCTTGTGATGGTGGCAGGACAGCGAGAAGAGCTTCCCCTGAAGATCTCAGGGCATGACTAGACTCATAGGGGAGAATACGGTCTTTCAGATAACCTGGACCTGAGCCACTGTTATCCCCATTTTACAGATAGAGGGCTAGGATTGAGGCATGGTGGCTTACCCAGCATCATGCAATGGATGCACACCAAAAGAAGGAGGCTCCAAAGGCCCCAACTCTCTGCTGCTAAGGTAATGTTAACTGATCCTTTTCTCTTCCTAATTAGAAGAGCAGCGAGTTGCCGGAAACCACTTTGCTCCAGCAGGAAGTTTTATAGACATGGATGGGAGGAGCATTCAGCAGCAGCAGAAAACAGGAAGAAGCAGAGTCAGGCACAGTGGTGAAACATTCCCTTGAATTTGGGACCCTTGCTACACCATTACTGAGAGGAGAAGCAGAGTGTTCCCAAAAGTCCCTTCATCCAGCAACTGGCCTGCTAATTGTACTACCAATCAAGAAGTGGGATTTTATTTGATTGATTGATTGATTGATTTGATTGATTTGATTTGATTTATATCCCACCCTTCCTCACATAGAGCCCAGGGCAGGTAACAATACCACATAAACAAAATGAGAAATATACAATAAAATATAAGAAAACCATCCACACAGTCAATTGATGAAAAAACAAAGAGCACTTTCCTATACCCACAAAGCCTGCACAAATAAATAGCTCTTTAACTGGTGCCTAAATGACAATACCATGAGAGACAGCTGAATCTGTACCAGAAAGGCATCGCCCTGGGGTGCTGCCACTGAAAAGACCCTGCAACATGTGGTAGCCCCATGGGCCACATTCCTCAAGGACACCACAAGCAAAGCCTCCCTTGTTGTTCAGTCATTCAGTTGTGTCCGACTCTTTGTGACCCCATGGACCATAGCACTCCAGACCTTCCTGTCCTCTGCTCTCTCCTGGAGTGTGCTCAAGTCCATATTCATTGCATCAGTGATGCTATCTAGCCATCTCATCCTCTGCCATCACCTTCTCCTTTTGCCTTCAATCTTTCCCAGCATCAGGGTCTGTTCCAGGGAGTTTTCTCTTCACATTAGGTGGCCAAAATATTTGAGCTTCACCTTCAGTATCTGTCCTTCCAATGAGCACTCAGGGTTGATTTGCTTTAGGATGGACTGATTTGACCTCCTTGCAGTCCAGGGGACTCGTAAGAGTCTTCTCCAGCACCACAGTTTGAAAGCATCAGTTCTTCGGCGCTCAGCCTTCCTTATAGTCCAGCTCTCACAGCCATACATTACTACTGGGAAAACCATAGCTTTGATTAGAAGGACCTTTGTTGGTAAGGTGATGTCTCTGCTTCTTACTATGCTGTCTAGGTTGGCCATAGCTTTCCTCCCAAGGAGCAAGCGTCTTTTAATTTCATGGCTACAGTCACCGTCTGTGGTGATCTTGGAGCCCAAGAAAATAAAATCTGTCACTGCTTCCATTTCTTCCCCTTCCTTATGCCAGGAAGTGATGGGGCCAGATGTCATGATCTTCATTTTTTTAATGTTGAGTTTCAAACCAGCTTTTGCACTCTCCTCTTTCACCCTCAACAAGAGGCTCTTTAGATCCTCTTCGCTTTCTGCCATTAGGGTGGTATCATCTGTGTATCTGAGGTTGTTGATAATTCTCCTGGAAATCTTAATTCCGACCTGTGATTCATCCAACCCGGCGTTTCTCATGATGTAAAAGCCTCCCTGGCTGATCTTAAATCCTAGGATTTTCAGTATTGGGGAAGGTGATCCTTCAAGTAACTGGGTCCTGATATGCTGTACCACTCATTACAGCATTCATTACAGCCTGCATTGTCCACTTGTCTCCATATCAATGATTCACCCATGTTTTTTGCTGGCTAGTTACAAAACCCTCCTTCTAAAAGGCCCCCACCACACATACACACTGGACCATGAAATCACCTCTTATTTAAAAAGAAGAGCTAAGAAATGCTCTCCTTTGCTGCATCCATGATAATCAGGGCAGGGAAATTTCTGCATTAAAAATGAATCCAAATTGCACACAAAAGAAACCTAATTTCTATGCCGGGAGCAAATTATGTAAATTACATCATTTTTTTAGCAAATGAGATTGATTTGGATCATTTGTTATTATTGTTATATTGGATGTTCACAGGTTTATGGATATTTTGACAAGGGTAGTGATGACAGTTGGTGAGGAGGTGAAACGTTGCTCAGAGAGATGTCGAAATGGTTGCTCAAAGAGATGTACAAATGGTTGCTCAGAGAGATGTAGAGCTAGCAGCCTCAAGAAGGGGCAGCCCACAATGCATGGCTGGGGAGCCTCCTACCAAGACCTCTTTTGCTTACTGAGAAACCTCCCCTGTTCATATGAAGCAACAGCCCATTGGTTTAAAAAGCAATGGGTTGTCATGCACAAATAGGCACACTGCCTGCAGTGCACCCGCCACTTCCACTTTTATCCCATAACCCATGATCGGCTCCTTCATAGGTTCTGGAGTGTGACATGTGAACCCAGACTGCTGGATGTTGATAGGATAACAACCCAGTGGTTAACCCAGCAACAAACCATGGCTTAACTGCTGGCTTAACTGGTCTGGGTTTGCACATCACACTCCACAACCTATGAAGGAACTGATCATGGGTTGTGCAATAAAAGCAGAAGAGGCACATGGAAGAGGCCTGCAACGTGGCCACTTCTCTGCAACCGTGCAAGTCAATCCATCAGTGTTTAAACCAATGGTCTGTTGTTACATGCCGAGCAAATCTTTGTTAGGTGCTGCTGCCTATTTTTGAACTTTTTTTCTGGAAATTAATAGGACTATTTTAATTTTTTTTTTAATTACCAAGTATGAAAAACCATTTCACTGTTCCTCTGTGTATCCGTGTTGATATAGGTGCGGGAGCTCTGATGTATACATGAAGCTCCCCTCCCTATAAGGGCTTCCCCATTAATTTCAAAGGAGAGGAAGCTCCATGTCAACAGGTGCTCTATATTTGGGGAAGGGCAGGAAGATTAATAAGTTGCAGTCTGAAATGGCTGTTTCATTGCATTGGTAATATGATGCTAAAACGGCACACACTGGTAGCCTTGCCCTTTGTTAGGACTTTTTGTTGAGAGAAAATGGCAATGAGTCAGGCTTTCGGTCACGTATCTGCTAACACCAGCTTTCCCTTTGCAACAAAATAATGGAGTGAGTGCTGCTGCAGCAGCGGCTAAACTGATACACGGCTTTTGTTAGCCATAGGCAGGCAAGGGTAATCGCTATTACCAGCACAGAATTTTAGCTCCCGAGCACATGTCATCTCCAAAAGAGAAAGGCCAGATTATTTCCACCTCCCTCACTTTATCCTCAGTGCAATTGTTAGCTGCAAGATGATGCTAAGAGGCAGATGGAAATCAATTTAATTTTCAATATTGCCTCCCCCCACCCCCGAATTCATTAAAGATCTGTCTCATCTCCAGTATAGACATTGTATGTGTGGATGCTCACCTTAGCCCCATTAGCTCTTCCTTGGCATTTCATTATTTCCTTGTGGAATACATTAGTACGTTCCTTTCCTTGACACAACCACGCTAACATCATCTTGCTAAAGGGGGAAGGATCTGTTTAACATGATGCCTAACTGTAATCTTATTGCAAGATACAGTAGTGAATGAAAACAACCCCCAAATCAGTTTGCGCTTATGAAACGAAGGCTGCTAGGAGCTGGTCAGATTCATGCGAGTAGCTGCAGGACTAGCAATGGCAAAGGTCTGGAAAAGTCCGGAGGCCCTAACCATGAAAATGTGGTACCAAAAATTATGGTACACTGCTTCACCTGAAAAAAATTAACTCATCAAATAAGACTGAATAGAGGGCAGTCAGAACAAGATGCCTTTTTCCATATGGCACAGTTTTTTGTTTCTACTCAAAGAGAGAAGATGTAGGAAGGCCACCACAATGTTATTTGCACTTATGGAAAGACAATTAAGGGCGTAATCCTGTGCATGTTTAGACACACAAAAAGTCCTACAACTCCCAGCATTCCCCAGCCAACATGGCTGGCTGGGGAATGCTGGGAGTTGTAAGACCTTTTCTGTCTAAATATGCACAGGATTGTGCCTTTTCTCAATTATTCCTGTACATCATACTTCATTACAAAGTACTTCCATGAACTGAACTGAAATGCCCATTGTGGCATGTCTGCCAACCCAGATGGTACCATACATAAATCCTCGAAACAACCCTGGAAGTTGTGTTTTCGTTGTTGTTGAGTAAATGAAATTAAAAAAAAAGAGAGAGAGAAAGTGAGACTTCTTTACCTCATCTTTCCAATATCAAGCCGTCTTCTCACAGCTTTCAGCAGACTTCTAGAGCATGCATACGAACGAACGAGAGATGTATTTTTGCTTCTGTGAAGTTTGTTTAAGGACAGAGACAAATTATGGCCTGAAGTATCTATTCCATCTAGTTAAGATCTACAGATGTAATCTGTGCTGGCCTGGTGAAAGGGCAAAGCAGTAGGGTGTGTGTGGAGGGGGCAGCCTACCCACAGGACTATATGGCACCAGCCCCACAAGTCAATGGTGAATGGCAAACAAGGCTGCATTTACTATAGAGCAGCCTTCCCCAACCTGGTACCCTCCAGAGGTGCTAGACTGCAAGTCCCAGCATTCCCAGGCAGCTTGTCAATGGCCAGGATGACTTGGGATGATGGGAATTGCAGACCAACACATCTGGAGGGCACCAAGCTGGGGAAGGCTGCTGTAGGGTATTAAAAATCCATCCTTGAACAGAAAAAAACAAAAACTCTTATACACAGATGGCCACTTCTCTCATCATAAAATACACATTCCTTACACCTTACCTGCATTCAAGCAGGTGCTTTTCACTGAAAAATGCATAGAATCAATGGCCAGTAAAAGACTAAGCAACTGCTTTCATGACTCACACTGAGATAAGTTCACGTGTTCCTCTCCGCATGGCCTCATTCTCGCCTGAGCAGTTTGTACTCAAGTATCCGAAACCACTTTTGGAGGAGGAGGAGGAGGAGAGCCACAGGGGCTGGCAAAGCTGCTCGGAGAAACCACTCAACATCTTGATGAGTGGGATCGTAGAGGCCAAACATGTGTTCCTCATGGAACTTCTGGGGATTTGTTCGAGGTGAAGGCAGCAGATTCTTCAGTCCATTCAAATCTGCTGCACCCCAGGGAACATGAACTCTCTGAGGCCCCACTCCAGCGGGGCCTGGGAACATGCGGAGTGGGAACAGCAAGGCAGGTGTCATTTCAGGTGGTGGCACTTCGGGGGGGGAACCACTTGGCAATCAGGGGGACTACTGCCGTCCACCTCCGCCCTGTCTGAGGATCTTGTAACTGCAAAACAGCTTTTGGTTCCCCCCGTTCTTCAATCGGTCCTGTCACGATCCATCCTTTCTTTCTGGTCCTCTTGCAGAGACGGTCCTTTAGTTGCAACAGGGGCAGACTCTCAAGATCATCTGCCGCCCGAGTAGCAGCAGGGGATAGGGCAGAGAGAGAGAGTGAAGGTGACAGTGTACCCACAGAACAACCGGGTGACCGCTCAGGCGGGGAAATTATGGTAGAGCTGGGAAGGTGAGTAGCAGGAGATACAGGTGGGGTTGCAGGAGCTGCTCTCGGTGGGGCCTGTCCTAGTGCAGGTCATGGAGGAGGAAGAAGTAGGGGTGAACAGGCAGAAGGAGACCCAAGATCGAGAAGATCTTCTCCAGTATCTGGGGAGCAGTTAGGCAAAGAAGGATATAAGGGCACATAAGGGGGAGCAGAGTCTCTATGAGGCAGCATATCTGGACATCTCGCTTCACCCTCAGTTTTTGCGAGTTCAGACATGTCTTTCAACTTTTTTTCTTTTTTTCCTTTTTTTTCCTTTCTCAGCCGGACTGGCTAATTGGCCTTCCAATTTTAGTCTATCGGCCACATCTCTCCAGAAATACCAGTAATCCATTTGCCTAGGTCTGGGATCCTCTAAAAATCCTCTTAGATAATTCTATTTAGCCAAATCAAAAGAACCTACTTCAGGCCATTGCAATGTAGGGTTCTCATAAGTAAATCTATTCCAAACGTGACAAAGAAAAGCCAGGCACTTTACAGTTAATCCAGCCAGCATTTTCCCCGGTTGACTATATATATTTTAGGGGTGTACAAGCCCCACTCACCTTCATCCACTGGGAGGTCCATGGGGGGGGGAGGTGATCCAGTCCTCCCCCCGGAATCCTCCCCGGCCGGCTCCACTCCACAGTGAGTCCGTGGAGCCACCAGCCGGGGCCAGCCGCTGCCGGACTTCCAAATGGCAATTTGTGTGCCTCCCTTTGGCTGTGATAGGCTACGTAAAGATATACGTAGCCTATCATGGCAAAAGGGAAGGGCGCAAATGGCGTCCACTATGCTGGACACTATTTTGCATCCACACATGGGCAGCGGATGGACCCGGACGGACCCCGACCTAGAAGTGCCAGGTAGGATCCAACCGGGTCGGACTTCGCAGGGTGGTGGGGTGGGGTAGTCCATTCTGCCACGGACTCTGGGGGGGGGCAGATTCTAAGAATCTGGCCTCATTGGAGTCCTTGGCAGAATTGCCCGCCATCCCTATATATTTTAGGGGTGTACAAAACACTTACCTGGTTCTGCTGGGGCCATCCGCGGTGGGGGGGAGGCGCTCCATCCCCCCCTGGAATCCTCCCTGCCTGGCTCCGCTCCGCGGCGACTCCATGGATCTGCTGGCCAGAGCTGGCCGCAGCCAGAATTCTGGCTGCTGCTGGGCTGCTCCGGCCACAAATGGCAGCCGCTATGCCATTTGTGTGGCTGCCTTTTTCGTGATAGGCTACGTTTATACTTACGTAGCCTATCACGGCAAAGAGCAGGGGCACAAATGGCATAGCGGCCACCATTTGTGCCCCTGCTGTTTGCTGTGATAGGCTACGTAAGTATTTACATAGCCGATTACGCTAAAGCAGCCACGCAAATGGCGGCCGCTACGACGGCCGCCATTTCCAGCTGCAGCAGCCCAGCAGCGGCCGGGAGATCAGCCGGAGGAGCTGCTGCCGCCACCACATCTGCCGCCAGGTAAGCTCTGTCCTGGGGGGATTCCGTGGGGTGGCGAGGGGGGAGGCCGTTCCGCCATGGATTCCAGGGGGCTGGATTCTAAAGAATCCGGCCTCACTGGAGTCCATGGCAGAATTCTCTGACATCCCTAATATATTTTAACCATTTGCACCAGTGGCGAGCCAGGTGGCCATCTCTTTGGCTGCGAGGTCCCCATGGTAGAGTTCCAGCCTAGTTCTCCACAGCTGACAACCCAACTTAGCTAACAGGCTAGGACGGTCAAACGAAAGGTCGCCCACCTGGCTTTCACACAATCAAACACACCACTGCACTCTGCTGGTTTAGGAGCCTGTTCATGGAGGGAACTGCTTCCTAGGTCAGTCTCTTCCAGCCTGGGCACCAGCCCACATACCGCAGGTCACAGCCTTGTGGGGCTTTCCACGGCAGTGTTTCGTCTTCCAGGCACACAAACACAATCATTCACACACACGCTCAAAAGCCCAAACCAGACAACGATATAGTCAGCCTTGAAATCCAAATGTGTATAACTCAACCATTTCCCAAAGAATATGCTTTAAAAGGGAAATGACTCTTACCGCTTGCAGTAGTCCACGCTGTGCACGGGGTGCCGAAGCGCCGCCAGGAGATTTTACAAGTGGGATATCTTACCTCTTGAAGACATGCTCACTGACTGGCATTCAGAAACCCCCCTCGCAGGCAGGCCACCTGGGCGTGCCAGCCATCCCACCTCTCACACCAAATTGTCAGGTTCTCCGCTCAGTAAGGAATGAGACTGGAGGTTGAGGTTGAGCTAAATACTCCTTTATTCATGCACGAAAGTTGATCGCCAACAGGTGGGAACAACAACCTTCTTCTAACAAAAATACACTTATATACCTTAGATATGAGACAGCCCAAAGGTCCATATAATTGTACTGTAGCCTAATGGCCAATCACAATACAGCATACTATTAGCATATATCGTTACTCAAGATTCATTTTTCCTTATCATATCATTTCATATGATAACTTCTAAATTAGTACAGACTTTGCAATGCTTACAACAACCGTTGGTTAGCGAGCAGCAACTTCTAACTACAGAACTACAGGAACTGCAATTTCTAACAGTGAGGCGAAAAACAGGAAACATCTGGTATATTGTTCCACTTTCTGAGCAGCCTTACTAAGCTCCTTTCTCAAAAGGAGCTCAAGACCTGGAGACTTTGACCCTCAATTTAGGTTAGTGAACCAGGCAAAAATGCCTTTAGGATAATCAAAAACTGCTAATATATGGAATAAGCAAAATTCCCCTCACCCGTCATCATAGAAGTGTCCTAGAGTGCTCACCAAATCCTGCTTACCTGGTAAAATCCCACACATCCCTGCCATATTAGTGACCAATTAACTTATTTAACAAAATGGAAGAGGAAGAGGCCTTGCTGGGGGAGCAGCTGGCTTATATAGCCTCCAGTTCCTTTCACTGTTGTCAGCACAACATGTGGACACATGCTAATGTCGCTTCACCCCATCTCTTCCTCCCCGCCCTCAGAACAGTCCTCTTCTTAAGGATGTCAGAGGATTCTGCCACAGATCTCAGTGAGGCCGAATGCCAGTGCATTCAGCCCCCTGAAATCTATGGCGGAACTAAGCCCCCCCCCACACCCCATGAAAAGCACGCAAAAGGCGCGCAAAACAGAGCACTTACCTAGTGCTGTTCGCACTGCTTTGCGAATGGCGGCCGCATCTGTGGCCACCATTCGCTTCCCCATTTTTGCCATGATAGGCTACGTAAGTATTTACGTAGCCTATCATGGCAAAAAAAGGAAACGCAAATGGTGGCCGCCGTAGCTGCCGCCATTTGCGCCCCTGTTTTTTTGCCGTGATAGGCTACGTAAATATTTACATAGCCTATCACGGCAAAAAAACAGGAACGCAAATGGCGGCCACCGTAGGCGCCGCAATTTGCGTCCGCAGGCTCCGCACGCCTGCGAATGCACCCGGCCAGCAGCTCCATGGAATTGCCGCGGAGCGGAGCCGGCCGGGTTAGGATTTTGGGGGGAGGTGTAGAGTGCCTCCCCCCACCGTGAATCACCCCTTCAAAAAGGTAAGTGACTTTCTCACATCCCTACCTCTTCTCCCGTCTGTGCTGACTGGAGGGGGAAGAACAACATTCTCCCTCTATCATTTCTGGTCAAACGGGTTTTTGTAGTGCCTCATGTTTTTGTGAAGGATCATTTTGTGGGGCACATCTTAAGGGGAGAATTGAGAATCCAGCTCCATTTAGCTTAGCCCACTACCTTGGATGGAGAGAATGGGGTGGCTAGTGAGTTCGAGTCAGTGAGGGAGGGTAGAGACTTTTAGTAGTAAAGATCTCACCAACTGGCTGCATGCTCCCAGTACTGAGAAGGAGAGTTCCTCACATCGCATGTGTCACAGTCCTGTCTTATAATCCCTGTTCCCTGCATTAAATGATCTACGAGCAAAATATGAAATGGCTGCTTTGACTGTTTTGAGAAGGGAGTGTGATCAGCAATCTTATAAGGAGTGGAAGAGAGGTTGCTGGGAGTGTGGAAAGCTGGGACACTTTAGATGTGAATGTCCTCAACACGAATGTCCCTGAGGGACCAAAGAACTAGGGAAACTAATGTACCAACATCAGACAAATGAGAAGGCTATCATCACAGCTTCTCCAGTGTATGCTACAGCAGACACATTAAGAGGTAGCTATACTTCACTCAACCTGAAGTCGGGAATGGAAGCTATCAAAAATATTGTGAAAAATGACAACTGAAATGCAACATGTACTAGAGGTTGACTTCATTTTTCTTTTTAAACATATGCTAAAGGTTTCACTTCAAAACTTTCAACATCAAAAAAAGTGATAGAAGATCGACCCACACCAATAAGCCATAGAGGTACCTATGGAAAATCTGTGCTGCCTAGGATGTACATACATGGTTTTCATTTATTTTTATTTTTTTTACTTTCCTCTTGTTCTGCTTTCTGTATTAACAAGTGGTACATCTGATTGAAAAATATATGTTTAGTGCTACACAGAATTACATATATAAAGATTACCTTTAGGAAGGACCAGCGGAGGCTGATGGCTCCAATTTTCATGTAAAACAGGGACACAAATGGCATCCTGGATGCCATTTGCGGCCCTGTTTTTTCACACGATAGGCTATGCAAATATTTGCGTAACCTATCGCGTGAATGAAAAGCAGGGATGCAAATGGTCCGCAGTCAGTCAAGTCCCCTTCAGCCAGTGATACGGCATGGCAGCCGTATTGCTGGTGCTTCGGACCTGGCCGGCGGCTCCATGGAATCACAGTGGAGCGGAGCCAGCCGAAGAGGATTCTGGGGGGAGGAACAGATTGCCTCCCCCCCATGGGCAGATTCCCCATGGACCGGCAGATAGGGAATCCACCCATCCCTACTTTTAACCCGCACTTTTACTAAGTCTTCTGCTTCCAGATTCTTTGCGGGATTAAAATCGGCTCCTTTACACATGCTTTTTTCTGGGGGGGTTCTTTCTCTGTCTTTCTATATGTTCCATTACACAACCACTAGGTGGCACTGTGGTATAGCAGAATTGTGCAATTACATGAGGCTCTTGTAATGCCACTGAGAAAAAATACTAGATTTCCCCCATTAGGGAAAAAAAACACAATAATGGTTGCAAAGCATAGGAGAGGCCCTGGAGGATGACATCATATAAAGCACAGGAGAGGCCCTGGAGGATGATGACTTGTATAAAGGACCCACAAACTACCAGGAGTGAGGAAGCATGAGTGCTAGGGATGTCAGAGAATTCCGTGACGGATCTCGGTGAGGCCGAATGCCCATGCATTCAGCCCCCCGAAATCCATCACAGAATGGCCTTCCACCCCCCCACCCCCCGCAGGTCCCCCCCAGGACAAGACTTACCTGGGGCAGAAGTTCCAGAAGGCGGTGGCTCCAGCAGCGGCTTCGGAGGTGGCGGCAGCAGCGGCTGGTCTTCCGACTGGCTGCTGCCACCGCCATTTGCAGTCTGTTCCCCCCCCCCCATAGATATGATAGGCTACATAAAGACTTACGTAGCCTATCACGTCTGGGTAAAAAAACCCAAACGCATACGCAAATGGCGGCGGCTATGGCCGCCGCCATTTGCGTTCCTTATTTTTCTTCATCTTAGTCTATGTCAATATTTACATAGACTAAGATGAAGAAAAGAAAGGGGAACACAAATAGCGCCCGCTACGCTATTTGCGTTCCCCTTTCTTTTCTTCGTCTTAGTCTACGCAAATATTGACGTAGACTAAGACGAAGAAAAATAAGGAACGCAAATGGCGGCGGCCATAGCCTCCGCCATTTGCGTTCGCGGTTTGTTTTTTACCCACAGCCCTCCGCGGCTGGAAATCCGGCTGCGGACGGCCCTGGACTGGGCCTGGCCGGCTGCTCTGCGGAGCCGCCGTGGAGCACAGCCGGCTGTCGAGGATTCCGGGGGGAGGACTGGATCGCCTCTCCCCCCGTCGAGGATTCTGGTGGGAGGGACGGAACGCCTCCCCCCCATGAACAGAATCCGCAGAAAGTTAAGTGAATTTCGTACATCCCTAGGAGTGCACAATAAAATCCTCATGTAGAAAGGCTCTTACTTAGAAGCAAGCACCATGTCTACTCAAAATTAAGCAGGGCAAACCCCTGCATGACTACTCAGAAGGAAGCAGGACAAGGCTCAGATGGAAGCAGATCAAAGATAAGTGCTTCCCCCTGCTAAGCACAGAGAAAGGGAGTCTTTTTCAGTGCTAAGCAGGGGAAGGCTCTTATCTCTTATCTTCCCTCCCTGGCAGAGGGCCGGGTGGGCCTCAGAGAAGAAGCTGTTGGCCCGGATAGTGAAGCCCTGTGGGTCTTATCAGGCCCATGGCTGGAGGCTCCTCATCTCTGCTATATGGTAAACTAGAGTCAGAACATTCCGAGAAAAGCATTTCCCTTCATCTAGCAATTCCTGGGTTTTCCCCACCATGCAAGCATGCTGTGCAACAGCCATCATTAGAGGATTTTCCATGGGGGGAAGATGTGATGTGAATCATCCTTTAGTGTCAAGTAGCAAGAGAGAAAAACCTGATATGGTTATCCCTTTACCAAACGAAAGCATTTGCTTACATCTTGGGTAATCACTTCCTGTAGCTTGTTGAGAAGAAAATTAAACAAGCTGTAAAAATGTCAAAAAAAGTTGCAGTGAATTTAAAAACAATCACTCATAATTTAGAGTTCATCATCCCAGAGCATTGCATCTGATAGGTTTAGGTCATTATAAAGGATGTGCTTGATTGTTCTCTTGAAGCTAGGTTTAAAAAAACAGGGGCAGCTTTTTATGGCTGCCATATACTTGAGATATTAATTTGCAGTGCAGCAAAAGCAGACATGGGGCAGGTGGGCAGATATGGGATAAGATAAGATCCAAGAGAACACAGTATTTCCTAGTTAGGATGGACTGTCTCACAAAGAAGCAGAAAACCATGGCTAGGGTTTAAAGAGCTATTTTAGGAACACTTGAGGGCTTAGGTATGCCCTCTTCCCTTTCCTCAGAGTGGTCTTCGAGCTGGCAGCCCTCCCAGACTTACCTTAGAATTTGCACCTCTAAGCACTCAAAGCCCTTTGCCTGGATGGACAAATCTGTCAATTCTGTTTTCTCTCACATTTGAAGTTTTTAAAAGACCCAGGTATTTTCTGTCCTGTTTATGAAGAACTGTTCACATTTTGGTAAATTCTTATTTTAAAAACCCAAACTGAACAAAAGTCTGACCCTCTTGTTCCGAATAGCTAGTTGTTAACATGCGTGAAATTTCATGATTAGAGCAGCCTTTCTCAACCAGATAGCTGCCCTCTGGATGTGTTCAATTACTCCTCCCATCATCCACAACCAGCATGGCTATTGTAGTACAACACATCTGGAGAGCTACAGGTTGGGGAAGGCTGATTGTAGAGCCTTGAGGATCCCTGTTCTTTGCAGGAAGTGGTAATCAAAAGTTTCAGTTTAGTCTCTGTATCCTTTTCTTTGTGTTATAACTTTTTGTAAGTTGTGTTCATTATAAAATAAAAATAAAGATTAATCAGTTGACACTGATAGCCTTAGGACAAATCCAATTAATTTTGCATACATGAATTCACATTTTGAGTCACAAAGCAGCAAAAGAAGCACAACCCTGAGAAATTTAAAGTGAAGTCTATACCAGATGTTGAAACCTTCTAATATTGACAGAATCAGTGCACAGAGCATTAATGGGGACACCTGACTGACTTCCTCAATAAATTATTAGCTGAAAAGCACAGTCCATGAGGGTTTGGAAAAATTTGATCTGCTTTACAAGTCTGCATTTTGTAAGTCAGTGAAGGAGTGAGGAAAGGCCTTTAAGAGTGTGTTATGAGAGGAAAGTGCTGTTTGTTAGGGCTGAGTGAGGTAGTTCTCATAACAAAAAGCACATGATTTTTCAGGGCACGTGAATGCAGTTCTAAGAGCAACCAAGGGCTAAACAGATTCAGAAAGTATATGTCTCAACTGTACCAAGCAATGGTGACTTGAGGTCTTCCTAAAGGCCAAAGCAGACATTCTGCAAATATGTAGCGTGAAGCTATGTATCTGGTTTTCCTTTAGTTAATTAAGGGCACAATCCTATGGCCGCTATTCAGCTGCTAGATGGTCATAGGATAGGTCGGTTCCCGGAGAACTGACCTCCACCCCCTCCTGCACTGTCTTGTAGGCAGCGCAGATCAGCCCTGCGCTCCATGTTCGGAAGAGTGGCGCAGAGTGGGGGAAACGCGGGGTTCCCAGGGGCAGGCCAGGGAGGGGAGTTTGGAAGTGCCGGTACGACACATCCTATGTGTCATCCGGCCGCCCCTTCCCATGCTCTGAAGTCCCGTGGCTAGACAGCAGAAATTGTCTGTCTAGCCGCGAAAGCAGGGTGGTGGGAGCAGGGAGGAGATCCGCTCCTCACCACTCCTCACGCCCTGCACTGGGTAGGCAGTCGCCCCCGGGCTCAGAAGTGACCGTCTATCAACATAGGATTGCTCCCTCTGGCGTGGGGACAGGGCAATCCTTATCAGAAGCACTGTGGATAGCAAGGGGAGGTCTACAACTCCCATCATCCAAAGCCAACATAGCTAATGGTGAGGGGTCATACGAGTGGAAGTTGTGGCCAAAACATCTTGAGGGCCACAAGTTGCCCACCCCAGCACAATCAGATTCCAAATCTGCATCTACACACACACACACACACACACACACACAGAGTCCTGGTGTGGCTGGAACACAGAGAAAAAAAAGTCCCATTAGTGCCAAGAATATTTGAAAGTACATCATCTTGACTGGATCATGAGGTGCTGGAAATTAGCAAAGGAATTTAAGCATCTCCTGCAACTGTGCCCAAAGTGAATGCAGACAAGAAAAAGAAGTCATCTCTCTTTTGCTTGAGAAGCTGTTTATAAAGCAAGCTGAAACTGGACTCAAGATTGGAGTTGTAAAACATTTTATTTCAGGTGCCCTTGAGACGGTTCGGAATCTGGAGTTAGTGCAGGACATGGCAGCTAGACTGCTCAGTGGAGTTTCTTACCGCATGCATAGCTCCTGTTCTGAAAGCTCTGCACTGGGTGCCAATTATTTGTATTTATTTTATTTTATTATTAAATTTATTAATTGCCCATCTGGCTGTGCACAGACCACTGAGGTTCTTTCACCAAGATGTGGAAGGAGGCCTTCCCAGCCCTGGCAATCCCCATACAGAATGATCTCTCCACTGAGATCAGGGGGACACCTCACGCGGAGTGCTTCTGCCAACAACTTAAAACACATCTTTTGCTCAGGCATATTGCTGACCGCTAGCAATATCAGCTACCCCTGGTTATCTTAATGAGATGCTATTGTTTTATCACTGTTTTATTGTTTTAGTGATTGGTTTTATCGTATATTGTTTTTCATGATTTTTACAAGATAAAATCGCTCTGGGATTTTTAAAATGAAAAGCGCTTTAGAAATTCTCTGAAATAAGTACATGCTCCCTTGTATTACTGGATGCTTTTAATGAAGCCCTTCAACTGCAGTCAGGTGCCCTTGGGAAGTGGGACAGGGCAGGAAAGCTGGGGGAAGGGAGAGTTTGGAACCTCCCTCCCTTTCTGCAAGCTAGTCTTTCCCTAGAATTAAGTCAAAGTGAGTTGACGTTTCCAGTGGATTTCCTCATGCTGAACTTTTTGAAATATATGTTGAATTCTGGTGTGCCATGCTGAGAACAGATTGTGAGGAGAAGGGTGGTTCAAGGGGTGACAATCTATTGAAAGAGACATTGATGTCCACAGCAACTCCCAAGAGTTATGGGAATAAGACGTGGCACTTTGTGGATGAAGGCTTCTTGAGGCTTGAAACTGGACAAGGGTTTAGAATGACTTCTTGAACTTGCAGAATATTAAAGAACAACAGATTACGTGGAATTTGTGACCCCTGCCCTTTCTTGCTAGTTCAGTTGAGATAGGCAGTGGCACCAGAAGTCTTCCTGTATACAGCACCTTCCCCAACCTGGTGCCCTTCAGATATATTGGACTGCAATGTCCAATACAGCTGGACAGTGTGCCCAAGTTGGGGAAGGCAGCTGTACACCCAGCTTCATTGACATCTAGCTGCAGGCAGCATTAAAATCAGGGGAGGTTGGTGGCTCCGATGTCAGTGGGGTAGTGAATCTGCTCCAGGTTTCAGTCAGAACTAGTCAGAACTCTAAAGGAGCAATCCAAGGTTCTGACTGAAACCTGGAGCAGATTCACTGCCCCACTGACATCTCAGCCACCAGCCTCCACTGATTAAAATGTCTCATTATCTCCTATGTCAGTGGTAGTAATTTTCTGTTTTACAGTCTTCCTAAATTTTCACTTTGGATTTTAACTAAGTTCTGAATGCTGTCTTAACTCTGCCAGAAAATGTGACCATGTTTGTTTGCTTAAGTGTTTCAACATTTTCTTTACTCATCCCTAAGTCCACATTGCTTACCTGTCATCCTAAAGATACCAGATGAAATGTACTGTTTTCTTACGTAGTTTTGCAGAACAGAGCATATTATGGAAGACCCTCAAAGTCTTTTGTTACCATATTTTAAGATTCTTCATGTCTTGGACTGCCCCATAAGTTGCCATCCTATGCACACTTACTTGAGAGTAAATCCCACTGAACTCAGTGGGGCTAACTATGCATACGGTCAGGCTGATAGACTATTTTTTTTCTTCTACCAAGATTCACACTAGATGCAGTACTTCTTTCTCTGTCTCTCTCCTTTCCCATCATCCCCTTCCATATGGAGATCTAGTAACTATGCTATATCCTCTGCCAACATTGTTATGCAGAAGCAGTACTTTCCATGCACCCAAACACCACGATATTCTGAATGTTCCTGTCCTTCCCAAAATGCAAATGGTACTTCATTGCATCTCCAATATTGCTCAAAGAGCAGCTTAAAAAGAGTGAAAATTTCATAGAATGGTGACCAGCACTCTAAACAAAGTGCAACAGCAGAAAAAGTGAATCCATAATAAGGAATGGGCAGATCTGTCAAGCTTGATCTCATTCACATTCTGGGTTTTTTTTCACCCCCAAGCCTATTCTATCCTGGTTTAGTCCTGGGTTGGATTTTTTCCATACAGAAAATTCGTGTGTGTGTGTGTGTACATATTTTTCAAATGTATGCATTTTTGTATGTATGTACCCTTGACTAAAACTTAGAGTTTAGAAATGTAAGCAGTTTTCTTTGAACATTTTTCAAGTGTGCAAATATGAACAAAAGCATTGTTTTGTTTCATGGGACATATCACAAACTCAAAAATGTATGGATTTCCAACCTCAAATTGTGTTTGGGTCTGCATTTGTTTCCAGGAGGTACAAATCAGGAGAGAGAGAGAGAGAGAGAGAGAGAGAAATAACTAGATGGAGCTCATTTCTCAACTACCCCTACCCACCATATAACACATATATAATTCCCCCCCTGACATTTATTTGGCTTCCAGCTCTTGGCTTGTTCCTCTTCCTCCTCTACTTTTTCTGTAACTTTTGTCTCCTTCTGCCATTTATATCACCACGCACTGAACACAGGTCACAAAAGAACCATGAAGCCAAACTATGTGCATATGATTTTATGTCCTACTAGAAATGTACCCCAGAAAGAAGGTGACCCTCAAAAACCCATGCCATGATCTGAAATAGCCAGCACATGTTGGTGCCAGCTTCTCTGGTTTTCTCCTATAGGTCCCAAAGTCCTGAGAAGAGCCACAAGGAGTTGATGCCATTCAAGGCATAGGAGGAAGGGAGAAGCTGATGTTTGCCAGCGACTGTATATTACACCTAATTACGACACAACAAGCCATTCATTGTACTACTGCAGCCAAAGTCCACATGCACCATTTGGCCTCAAGAAGATAAGAGAGAGGTCCCTGTTGACTTGAGATTTCCATGTCCAGTTTTCAGACATGGTCCACCTCAAATTAAAGCTTTTCTGGATCTTATTGAGTTCAGTGGGAGAGATTTAACCATGTACTTAACTCTCCAGTTGAAATCAATTGGACGCTAATGCTGCAATTCTAAGTTCATTATCTATGGAGCTCAGTGGACCTCAGCTGGATTTACTTCTGCGTAAACAGCCTTAGGATCACATTGCATGTTACAAACTTTGGCAGGAAGCATCATTCCTATAATTTGTACTTGAAATGGGCTTGGATAATTTAATAGAATTGCCAGAAGCTAGTGAATTACATGACAGTTGCCAGATTTTTGTTAAATAATATGATATTAATGTTGAAAAAAATCTTCTGCATATGATAAATAATTTAGTTCTTTTGTATCCTGTTTTTAGACAAATAACCATCTTTTGAGACAGCAAATACCTTCTTTACCAATAAGAATAATTCTTAGTTCTAAACACCAGGTAAAATGACCTGCTAGGACAAATGAATAACACTCAAAATGTCTGAAAGAACCGTTTAATTTGCATTTAAAAGGCAGTTATTGTAATTATGAGCTAATTAAATATTGATTATTACAAGAGCTCCATTGTGATTTAGGATGTATGAGCTATAGGATAAATCCTGTTACTTCCTAACTCAGATTACATCAAGTAATAAATGTGCAATTACACTTTATTGTTATTAAATATGATTTGTTTCCTCATTCACTTCCAAGAAACATTAAACAAATTAGACATCATTTTTGTGTTTTAAACATTTACTGTGTATTGCCACAGTTATCTGACTTAACAACTGTTAAATGGTAAAATAGCACTTTTCTTTTTTGTCCAGTGTGTTTTTCCATTTTCCATTTGACTGGCTGGGCTCTACATAAAACACTGACATTTGAAAATTTCAATTACGGCAATAAGGAGAAATTCTTGTGTACTCCTTTCCTCAAATCATCAATCATTAACTCCAGCACTACATAACTGCCTGCCCTTTTTAATATTACAAAAATACTCAACACTCTAATACTCTAATGCTGCAATTCTAAGTGCATTTTCCATGGAGCTCAATGGAGCTCAGCTGGATTTACTTCTGCGTAAACAGCCTAAGGATCACACCTCATGTTACAGACTTTCGCAGTAAGCCTCATCCCCATAATTTGTACCTGGAATGGGCTTGGATAATTTAATAGAATTGCCGGAAGCTATAAGAGCGTTATCATGTTGCTCTTAAGATTTTGAGAAAGGCCAGCAACTGACTATTTTTGCTTGGAACCCACCCTCTCTGTGAGAAAAGAGGATGCAGGTGAAACAACAACCCTGTAGGTTTCTTACTTTGCCAATTGGATGTGATCAGATCATACCACTGAGCCTTCTCATCCACACCTACCCACGCTGAACCAGTGGTGGCCACTCTTTACAGGGCCACTGTCAATGTAGTCACGGTGAGGAGCCTGCTGAGAGCCCATACTGCAGCAGGGGCCCACTGACAAGGGACCCCTGGATTTGCTGCTCCTCTTCCCCGTTGCAACCCACTTCTTGCCCTGGCCCAGGCAATGGTGGTGGTGTGAAGGAGGAGCAGTAGCTGCCACGGCCTGCTTGCTCGCGGGCTCTCTGCCTGTCCAGCAAGCAAGTGGGAGCAATGATGAGAGAGGGGATGAGCAGCAACAGCAGCTGGTGACAATGGCAGTGAGAAAGGAAGCTCCCCGAGGGAGGGGGCCCATGGAGGGTGTCTTGCCCAAGGACCCTCAGAAGCCTGGAGCCAGCACTGACTTTCTATCTGCATGGATGACTGACAGAGTGGCAAAACCATGGTGGCCCCGCAGCCTTTGAAACAGGCTTCCCCTGCCTATGCAGAGCAGTCTCTTTGTAAAAGGCAGCCATCTGTCTTTTCCAAGAACAGTGCCGTTATATTCCTGCCTCTGCATAACAGTGCTAAACCAGGAGGATGGCCAGCTGGCCTGGACGTGTCTCCTTATGCATATATAAGATAGATTTAATTTTAGGGACCTGGCTCAAAGATCCAATGGCACACCCACAGGCTTAGACACACTACTGCACATACACATTCGGTCTCTCTACCCCACTGGAAGACGTGACGATCCTTTGAGCCTGAAGGTACTTTGTATGTAGACGCCTCTTTCTGCAGATGGATTGTCCTTGCTGTATTGGGGCATGCATGTGCATAGGTGAATGTACTCTCTCAGAGTGGATGCATGCGTCCTCAAATCTACAGAGGTAGGGTTAAGTATGTTTGCTGTGTTGGAGGTAGGGATCTCGAGACAGAGGATAATAACAACACCAAGTTATTCACAGGTATCACAAAAGAAGGTCCTTCCCTTTCATCATTATTAACCTGTTGTGACACGCACATGGACAGTTCCCAACCCCGTGTTCCAAACAAAGTTTTCATACTCAACAGTGGCTAAAATGCTTTATGTCTCATCACCAATATAAATATGGTTGGCAGTGACACAGGAACAGGGCCTTTTCAGTAGTGGCACCCAGACTGTGGAACTCCCTTCTCCAGGCACCTTATGTGGTTCCACACTACAGGTTTTCTGGCATGCAGTTAAGACTATACCATTTCAGAAATGCAAAGGACAACTCAATTCCTTGCATAAAGAACACAAGAACATAACAAGAGCCCTGCTGGCTCAGACCAAGGCTCCACCTACTCCAGCATTCTGTTCACACAGTGGCCAACTAGCTGTCCACAGGAAACTGACAAGTGGGGCAAGAGTGCAACTGCACTCTCCCACCCATGTTCCCCAGCAACTGGTGTACATAAGCATATTGCCCCTGATACTGGAGGTAGGATATAGCCATCAGCACTAGTAGCCACTGGTAGCCTTCTCCTCCATGAATTTGTCCTACTCCTATCCCCTTTTAAAGCCATCTAAATTGGTGGTCATTGCGACATCCTGTGGCAGTGAATTCCATAGTTTAACTATGTGCTGGGTGAAGAAGTACTTCTTTTATTTATTGTAAATCTCCCACCAAGCGGCTCCATGGGATGACCCTGGATTCAAGTATTATGAGAGAGTGAGAAAAATGTCTCCCTTTCCATTTTCTCCACACCATGCATAATTTTGTACACCTCTACCTCAGGGATGGTGCGAGTGTCCAGTTGGGGCTCGAAGCCCAGTGAGAAGTTGCTGGTTCGGCCTCCTGGACACCGGCTTGCAAACCTGAGCTCTTGCCGGACTTGTGGAGTGCTGAGTCAGGCAAGACCTTGGGTGCCTGCTCCCTCAGCAAGGAAAGGAGAAGAAGGCAGCACCTCTCCTCCTTCCCCCATCCTTGCTACAGCGGCAGTGGCGCAGGACAGGCTGGTCGTTTTCCATACGTTTTCCTCGCCTTATGGAAAATGACCAGCTTGCCCCTTGCCACCACTCCTTTAGCAGGTGGGGGAGGAGGGAAGAAGGAGGCACCTATCCTCTTCTCCACCCCCACCCCCTGCTGGAGGCCAGGGCGAGAGGCTGGGGGCTGGCTGCCAAGGCCCTTTTTCCCTGCACTGGCCCTTGACAGCCGGCGCAAGGAAAAAGGGCAATGGCGACACCCCAGCATTCTTGCCCTGGCCTCCTCTAGAGAAGGCCAGGGTGAGAGGCTGGAGGTTGGCCACCGCCGCCGCCCTCCTTCCCCACACCGGCCCTTGACAGCCAGCATGAGGAAGAGGGGCGACTTGCACAGCTCACGGGCGAATAAGGAAGCTCACCGAACAGGCCTGGGCTGCCCGGACTGCAGGGGGCAACTTGTCAAGCTCCCCCCACCCTGGATGGGGATGGGCTCATCCATCCCTACTCTATCACGTCCCTCTTTCTCGCCTCCTCTCTAAGCTAAACAATACCAGCTGCTGTAATCTTGCTCCAGCTCCTTGGTCATTTTAGTTGCCCTTTTCTACAGTTTTTCCAACTCTATAATATCCTTTAGGTGCAGTGACCAGGAGTGTGTTTCCATGCTGTCGGCTTCACCTGGCTTGCAACTTTGTTGCAATGTTTCCCCAATCGCATCTGCTCCTTTTACAGTTTCCACACAGTACTTAAAGTCCCGGCTTATCATCGCTGTAGCCTGGGGCTCTGCACTGTTTCCACTGAGCTCTAATCAAATTATTTTCTTGATGGCTGGGTGGAGTCTGAGTGGAGTCTGATGATTACCTCATCCATGTTCCCGCCTCCTCCTCTTGTTGAGTCCCCCCACCCTCCACCTTCTGCTCCGCTACAGTTTCCCACTCTGGCCAGTCTCCTCCCTGCCTTCCAAGCCCTTTGTTTCCCCTTTAAAGAGAGTTTTAAAATGCAATATATTGCACTTTAACAAAGAGGAGTGAAAAAGCAAAGGCACAGTTGCACATTAACCGGCACTACAACCCTTCCCATTGTTCCCATAGAGCCCTGCTCCAGTAACAACTTCTCCGCACCATTATAAGTCACTGACAGAAAGTCAGAAACATACATCCAGGTGGGGTGGGGGGATTGGAAGTGAATGTCATCAGACTGGCAGGGGCTGCTCAACCAATCAGAGAGGCTCCCCCCTCCAGGCTCTACTCCCCTTAACGACAATCTCGGGAACAAGCCTCATTGACCACAATGGAAGTTACTTCTGAGTAGACTTCCCAGACGTATGCCCGATTCACCCATTTTCCCCCCTTTCCCTCTAAATAGCAGGCTACCGCATTAGAAGGCACCCCTAAGGCTACCACATTAGCAGGCACACGCTAAGTCGCTATCTCATTGTCACACTATTGCACAAGTCTTCCATCAATACGCATACCCTCCACATCAGTATGTTGCTATTACTCTATAACTCTATCACTCAATCATGAATCAGCACTAACACACATTTGTGCTATCACGTGACAGCACATTAATCCAGGGGTGCCTGCTGACTCCTGTTGAGGTCTAGTAGTGTTGTTCCGGAAAATGTGCTATCACACAATAGCGCTAGTTCGTGTTAGTGCTATTTCATCATTGAATGATAGAGTCATAGGAAGATACTGACATAGAGGGTATGCACATGGATGGAAGACCTGTGCAGTAGTGAGATAATGAGATAGTGACTTAGCATGTGTGATACTTGTGGCACTGTTTCCCTGGTCCAAAGGACACAAAAGAATATTAGCTGTGGATCCTCCCCACATATAGTTTTGGGGAAGCGACCTGAGATAAACCTGATTTTCAGGCTGTAATGGGAGTACGATAGCAGATTTACACAAACTAGCATTCTTGCGCTTATTTTCAATGATGTTTTAAAAGTTGGTCACTCAGCATCCTGCTCCAAAACAGTGAAGAAACTTCCGGAAAGCAGAGAGGGAAAGGGTTGGGTCACTGAGGTCACGAGCAGGTGAGTGACACACCCACAAGGGCTAGGCTACACACCCCATGGGCAGGACAGGACTATGACACCAAACACAGTGCAGTTGTGGAAACTGGTCAGTAACAGAGCCAAAGTAAGCTGGAAAAGTCAGACTATAACCAGTCTCAGAAGAAGCGGTTTCTCTGCAATAAAATGTGGGGCTGGTGCTGAATGGCCACGATGTCATGGAAACACAGACACCTCACCACGCAGCCAGGTTGGAGTAAATAGCTGGTGGAAACACAGCCCGGAACTGTACACAGTATTCTAAGTGTGGTTGTATCATAGATTTGTGTAAGGGGAGTATGATCTTGGCAGTTTTCTCTTCAATTCCTTTCCTAATTATGCCTAACATGGAATTTGGCTTTTTCACAGCAGTTGCACACTGGGTCGACATTTTCATTGAGCTGTCCACCACAGCCCCAAGTTCTCTTTCTTGGTCAGTCACTGCTAGCGCAGATCCCCTCAACTTATACTTGAAGCTGGCATTTTTTGCCCCAACATGCATCACTTTATCCACTGAGAAATAAGTCCACATAAGTCATGCACTCAAAGGACAGCTCAATTCCAGGCATGTCTATTCTAGGGATGTACGAAAGTCACTTACCTTTTCGCAGCTATTTGCGTTCCTTTTCCCCCCCGCCGTAATAGCTTACGTAAATATTTATGCAGGCTAAAACGGCGAAAAATAGGGAACGCAAACGGCGCCCACTACACTATTTGTGTTCCCCTTTTTTTCGCCATAATAGCCTACGTAAATATTTACGTAGGCTAAAACGGCTAAAAATAGGGAACGCAAATGGCAGCCGCCATAGCCGCCGCCATTTGCGTACGCTGTTTTTGTTTTTTGGCTTGCTGTGATAGGCTACATAAATACTTACATAGCCTATCACGGCTATGATGAAGAAGCGAATGGCTGCTGCAGGGTGGCCACCATTCACAAGTCAGCACAGACGGCAGCAGGTAAGTGCTCCGTTTCGCACGCCTTTCGTGCGTTGGGGGGGCGGGGGCTTCGTTCCGCCACGGATTTCGGGGGGCCGAATGCACTGGCATTCGGCCTCACCGAGATCCGTGGCGGAATTCTCTGACATCCCTAGTCTATTCAGTGGAAAGCCATGGGGCAGCGATCCAAACTGGGTTCACTGAGGGGTGAGGGGGACAAAGCTTTCTCCACCACTAAGCCGCTGCCTCAGCTATAAAATCTTTACCTGCTGCCACTAACCACTCTGTACCTAAAGACACTCAGTAGCCTGGTTTCCTATGGTGTAGATATGGGATTGGCACCACCACTAGAAATTATCTTTTAAAATGAACAACAATTCAGATGTTTCTTACAGGGAATTATTTACAAAAGGGAATAAAATGTCACTCTTCTCATATAATAGGTTGGGGCTGCTTAAATGTTCTTAAATTAAATATGCTTGGTTACAAGTCCTAATAGGTAAAAGAACCCAGCTGAATAAGCTCTCAATAACTTTTCCTTTAGGCCAGACTTTCCTAAACTCCACTCCAACCATTTCCTCACAAACAGGAATAGATGATATATACCAGTCACCCTCCGCATCCAGCTCTTCCTGAATCAATCTTCTGGTTTTTAGGATGATCCAGATATTTCAGGGACTACTTGCTGAAGTTCCTAAAATGCATTATATATCCTTTGTTTTGCTCATAAAATTATCATGTTTGGTATATTGAATTTAGAAGTATAGTTTATTCAGACACTAATTATGGTCTAACTCCATTTATTTTTACATGTTTTTAATTTTAATGATAATTTTATGAGTAAAGCAAGTTATATATAATGCATTTTATATTCTTAAAGTAACAAAATTCTTTAGACCTGCATATTTTTCAATTTGTCCCCACATTTCCATTTTTCTCCGTGGCTTCAAAATTTTGAGAAATTTTACATCTCTAGAATCAGTTCAAGGAATTTCCCTCCCATGGAACGCAATGGAGACTTTAGATCTGCTAAAAAAAGAAAAGATAAATGTATCGCATATTTTTCCATTTCCCAACAAATTTCTCCCCCACCCCATATCACCTCAGAAGTTCTGGATTTTTCCCAGGACACAATGGGGGTGGGGATATGCCCTGCCAACATCACCACAACATAGTATAGGATATGGTGCAACTCAGCACCCAGTCAAAGCGCACCATCACCAGAATGTAAAGCCCATATAGGCAGGCCGCAGCTCAGATGATAAGGTGTGCAGCATGAGACTATATCCCCCTGGCTTCAGGTCGCACTCAAAGTTCACAAGGGGGAACTTGGGTGAGGGGAAATAGGGAGAAAGGGTGCTTTGCACAAAAGGGGGTACTGAACATTGGTCTGGGAGATGCAGCTCAGGCCAGTTTGTATCCAAAGTCACGATGACTGGGCTCCTCAAGCATCCCTAAAATAAGCTCATAAATCATTTGGGCTGGTCCCAAATTGGTTTTCTCTATGGAGTGCTTGGACTACGCAGACGTACGCATTCTCTGAGGCAGGCAGCCCTGTCTGCTTTGTTTCTGGGAGCCATTTGCATTCAACAGCGGGTCAGCAAGACACACCCACCCTGACTAATCCCTTGCTAATTGCCAGTGTTGTGAAAGCGCGCACTGCCATGCAGGGATGCTCCCTTTTTATTCATTTGCTCTCTTTGACTGCTGGAGCTGTAGCAAATGAATATGTTTGTACATTGTTCTTACATGAGTGCATTTCACATTCTCTAGCTGGCTGGCAGCCTTTAAGGCACTTTCTTTCCCCTCAGGAGTGTGCGGATAGGAACATGGGTGGTGGGGGAGACAGAGAGGGAGGGAGAGAGAGAGAGATTCAAGTAGGATTTGACCTTCTTTGGTTAAGTGCACCAAAACACAAACACAGGTAAGCATGTAGAGGTTATTATTCCATGGCAATAATGCATTAGTGCCAATGGCTCTAACAAAAGGAGTATGCGTATGTGTGTGCCTGTGTGTGTAAATGAGATTGCAATCAACCAGTACAGAACGACATTCAAGAAGGATTTGTGCTTGTCTGGTTATGTCTACCAACATACAAATGGAAGTAAGAATATACAGGTTATTATTCTATTGTTGTAGGATGTTAGAGCCAATGGATCTTACAAGACATGTGTGTGTGTGAATGTGAATGAGGGGAGACTGCAGTCAGACAGTGGGTTTATTTAGAGTGGCTTCTGTGTTTTAGACAGTGCACCCACAAAGTGCACCTTTCAAGTACAGACTTTTCATCTTGGCACAATAAATACTCCTTTTCAAAGAATATTAATCTCTGTAAGCTTTTTCCTTATTAATATGCAGTAAGCTCCAAAGTATTGTTTTCCCTCCACAGAGCCTCAGAATGAAGAAAGCACTTGCCCTTGTCTAATCACATCTGCAAATAAGCAAATATTGGCAAGAACTCATAAAACCTTATTATCCCTTCCGGCAAATTATGTCCAATTCAGTGGCCACTGTTGCCATTTATAAATATGAATCACAAATGTGCCTTGCTTCGGGACAACATAAATAGACTTTCTCCTAAAATATAAGTCACAGACTTTGCTTCAATTCCTGCATAAAGAGTTAGCATTAACACAAGGACTCAAGAGGGGAATTTTCCAAAGGCTTTCCTACAAAAGCTTAAGGAGAGGCCAGTGGAAATTATTTCCTTTGTCCACTGATTTATTCACAGCAATATGCATTTCCAATGTACTGCAGGGCACGAAATGTGGGATATGTCCAAGGATTTTAAGCCACTGTGAACAGTTGGGTGCTATGTTGTACAGAAGACCCTGATGAGATGGCAGTGATTCCAATTGATCCAAATTAGCTAGAGAGTGTGCCATTAGGAAGACATTTTACTGACCAGCACCCAATTGCTATCTGAATGGATCACAGGACATTCGGGACCTGTGTTATATTGCTAGACAAAAGTGGTTGTGTGAATGTTTGTAAATAATACATTTCTTCAGAATACTAGTTCCTGTTTGAATGCTATTTATTTAGTTGAAAAAGTTATGAGTCAAATTAAAAACTGATGCCAAATGCAGATGGATAAAATGTTTTATTTTCTTGACACTGCCGCAATCAAATTCGAGGCTGCGTGGAATTTAAAAAATGGCCCAGAGCAGAGAGCATCCATACATCTGGTTCTCAAGGGTAAATTAGAGAGCAATGCTATGGCTCTTAGACAACCTGTACAGGGCCATATGCAGGGAATCTCGCTGCACAAAGCCAGAGCTCTAACCTTGAGGGAGAAGATCTGAGTGCAGATCTTCCCACCCATCCCATGCCCCTCCCAGCAGCCACAGAAAGCTCTGTGGTGACTCAGACTCTGACCTTGGTAAGGGAGGAAACGGGTGTGTTGGAGGAGGGCAATGGGTGGGGAGGGGAGAAGCTGTTGGATCCACTATATCCAATGGCCTCTCAGACCCTGTCTCTGCCCCTGTCAGAGAGAGCACGTTAAATGGGCTCAGAGGCACATCTAATGAGAAATACTTCAAAGGAGGAAGGAGAGGCCAAAAAAAGAAGAAGCCTCCAGCACTCCTTCCACTCTGCCAGCAAAAGCCCAGCAGAGTATAGGATGGCTCAAGGCCTCTGATCTCAGAGGCCTGAGTCCTTTGAGTGTCTAGCCCACAGGATTGCAACTTTAATGGAGTGACAGACCAGAGCTAACACTATTGTACACTGTTGTGGATTCCACACAAGTCAAGAATTATGGATGTGCTCCCCACCACTCCGTGAAGCCCTCAAAAGTGGCATGTGCTGAAATTAAGAGTGTAAAATAATACATTCGACTTGATCAACAGCTTGAAACACTTTCTGTGGGAGCCTGGTCCACATCTTGGAGGATAGTATCTGTCCCTTTTACAGCTGTGACCAGGCAAATGTAAATTGATTGTCTAGCAGCAAGACAGTACTTGGAAATGTACCGACTACAAAAAAGAAAACCGTCCACATTTAGATTGCAGTTGTATGGACCACAGTGATGAAGGCTCTAAAGGGCATTTAGCACTCCAGGAGACAGCATTGAGGATGGAAAATGTGTTTGTAAGAAAAAAGGGAAATTGCATAATTTCAGTAAAGATACATTGAGGTAAATGTCACAGAGCATTCAGCAATTTTCCTTGCAGAATTTAGAAAATAAGCATGCCTAATTCTCATTTGGTGATATCACAGTGATTTCAAAAGAGGAACCTGAGGCAATATTTAACCGCTTTCACATCAAAACAGAATGAAAGGATGCAGCCTTATTTCAAGTATGCCAAAACCGATCCAAAACAGAACTCCCACTATAACAGAGAATCAAAGTAATATCTACCTGAAGTGGTACCTTCAAGGATCATTTCCTTCTTGTCCTCCGCACAAATTGTGTGTGTGTGTGTGTGTGTATATATATATATATACACACACACACACACACACACACACATATATACATACAGTATATATATATATTTCCATGTGTGGTGTTACAAAGAAAAACAGCAGAGCAGAAAAACGTCAGAGACATTGCCAGACAGAATATCAAGAAGCTTGTCTACATCCCATATAACTCTTGGGCATGAACATTACCCATGATTGACTTTTTTAATGGGATGTACCAGACCCTACTACAGATGACACTTTCTATAAGAATCTATTGCACTGAGGTCGAGCCCTGTGTGTGCACATAGAGTTCCTGCACATGCAGATTTTTCATTCACTTAAATGGAAGAGGAAATTCCCTGTACAGAGGCATGAACTTGCAGGGCTGTAACCTTTGTTAAATTGCAGGTGAGGGAGTCCTGGGTGCAGACTCAAGACCCTGTGCCTGTAAGGGGTGGGGAACTGATCCAGCCCTGGGTTGCTTCCCAGGACATCTCCCTGGGGGGTGGATGATATCAAGAGTTGGTCCCTTCCATCCTGAAGCCCCAGCCCCTGACATCATCACAATCTCTCTGTGTGTGCATGGAGGAAGGTACTTCTGTCTCCATGTGGAGAGAGCATGGAGTCGATTGTTCTGTGCCTCTTTGTGCTTGGGCAAAGTGGTGCCTTGCCTTGACAGTGTTAGCAAGGGGCAGCCTTTCTCTAGCACTGACCACTGGGCTGGGTTAGGGAGAAGGACCGGGGCCTAGGAGAGAAGCTGGCAGGCCAGAGGGGGAATCTCTCAGAGAAGGAGGTTGCCCCTTCCTGCTGTACAGGATCACTGGATTGGGTTGTATTCACCTGCCTCAAGTTTCTTGTTTTTAAAATTACTGAGCCTTATATATTTTTATGCACAGAGTTTTTGTGCAAACATGGGGCATGGCGTGGGGAGAATAGGTGGGTGGATAGGGGACCTATGCATTCATTTACCACTAACAGTATTTATGTGTACCAGATCGAGTGACCATGGATAATCATACATCTTCAGAAGTATGACCAGATTTGGTGGGTTGGCAGCATTCCATTTATGTAAAATTCCTCTTTTGTGTATCAAGGCTGCTCTGCAAATCCAAAATCCAACCCATTTTATAGGACTGCAGTTTCCAGATTGCCAGGATATACCTCAACAAGATTGATAAGGGGTTGAGTCCAGTACCAAGTTTATCCTGTTACTATTGGGCATGCCCAAATCATGTAGGATAAGGTATCTCCTGCCTTTTCCCTTCTTCAGCATTTATTGTGCTGCATTCGTTCATGCGAAGTTCCAGTTCGGTTCTTTTACTCATGTATAACTGATGATCTGAGGCAATCCCAAGTGTCGGTTTGCCCACCAATCCTTTTCGATACAAATAAAGGATGCCCATAACATATCGTTTTATCTGTCCAGTCAGGAGAATGATCCATGGGTGGAGGTTTTATCTGTCTCCACATTGTCATGGATGGATCACTGTCTGGTCAGGGTTGGTATCACGGCTACTACCCGCCTTCTCAGGGGTGGAAGACCAATTAAGACAGTCTGCCCCCGAAGGCTGATGAATCCATTGTGATTCCAAAATGCGGGGGGGGGGGGAGGCTTGGCTGGTGCTGTTGCCAACCCTGTCGAGTCCCTGGTCTCTGTGTGGAATGAAGATCTGACCAGGGTTATTGATACGGTTGTTTCTAGACTTCCTTTCCTACCCGCTTCCAAACAAGCTCCATGGTTTACAGAAGAACTGAGGGAGCTGAAGCAGCAAGGACGATGACTAGAGCACCAATGGTGGAAAACTTGACTTGAATCCGACAAGAGACATCATAGGGATCATTTGAAGACCTATGAGGTGGCGATGCATGCAGCGAAGAGAGATTTCTACTCTACACGTATCATGTCTGCAAACTCGCGCCCAGCTGAGCTGTTCAGGGTGGTTAGGGAGCTGAGTCATCCCCCCCTCCACTAAATCTGACCTTAGAGCCTTCGGTCGCTTGGTGTGACACCTTTAATGAATTTTTCGTGGATAAAATCTCTCAGATACGAGCTAACTTGGACGCTGTTGTGGGGACAGAACTCAACAGTGGGGTGTCCAGCAACTCTGCTTGCATGATTAAACTAGGTCATTTTCAGCTCGTGACTCCTGATGATATGGTTGATTTCATCAAAAAGACAACTTGCCCTCTCGATCCCTGCCCATCCTGGCTTGTAACCCAGGGAGTGGAGATGGTAAAGCAATTTTTGCTGAATATTATTAATGCCTCCCTAAGGGGAAGGTAATTTTCCATCATGTCTGAAAGAAGCAGTTGTTAGACCACTTCTGGAGAAGCTTTCCCTTGACTTCAATAATTATAGGCCTGTAAGTAATTTACCATTTTGGGGCAAGGTAATCAAGAAGGCAGTGTCCATTCAACTCCAAGCAGTCTTGGATGAAACTGATTACCTGGACCCATTTCAAACCAGCTTCAGAGCAGGATACGGAGTTGAGACTGCAATAATTGCCTTGGTGGATGATCTTCAACTGGGAATCAATAGGGAGAGTGCACCCCTGTTGATTCTTCTGGATCACCAGAGGGAGTTGGGGGCACTGTTCTGCAGTGATTCCTCTCTTTTCTCTCAGGATGGTTCCAGATTATGTCGCTCAGGGATAGTTGTTCCTCAAAAAAGGAACTATTATGTGGAGTCCCTCAGGGTTCCATTCTATCCCCGATGCGGTTCAATATCTACATAAAACTGCAGGGAGAAATCATCAGGAGGTTTGGAGCTGAGTGCTATCAGTGTGCTGATGAAATCCAAATCTATTTCTCCTTAACATCTTTATCCAAGGAAGGTATGACTCCTCTGAATGACTGCCTGAAGTTGGTAATGGGCTGGATGAAGGAGAACAAGCTGAAGTTGAATCCAGGCAAGACAGGTTCTCATCATGAAGGGTCCTAATTCAGGTACTGAGGTATGTCAACCAGTTCTGGATGGGGTCGCACTCCCCCTGAAGGAGCAAGTTCATAGCTTAGGGGTGTATCTTGACCCAACCCTGCTTCTGGAACCCCAGTTGGAGGCAACTGTGAGAAGTGCCTGTTATCAACTTCGGCTAATATGCCAGCTACACCTATTCCTGGAACATGTGGACCTGGTAACGGCGGAGCATGCACTGGTAACCTCTAGGCTTGATTTCTGTAGTGTGCTGTACTTGGGGCTGCCTGTATACGTAGTTTGGAAACTTCAGCTGGTACAAAATATGGCAGCCAAGTTGGTCTCTGGGACATCCCATGGAGACCATATTACACCGGTTTTAAAATCTTTACACTGGCTGCCAGTTTGTTTCCAAGCAAAATATAAAGTGCTGGTTCTTACCCTTAAAGCCTTACATACATGGTCTAGGTCCAAGGTGGTTTAGGGAGCGCCTTCTTCCCTACACCCCAGTCTGCCACCTAAGGTCTTTTGAGGACTATCTGCTGCTGCTGCCTAATGTGAGACTGGCAGCCACATGCAAGAGGACCTTTTCCTTTGCTGCCGCTCCATTGTGGAAAGACCTGACAGTTGAAATATGCCTGCTGACCTCTTTGAAGGTTTTTAAGCAGGCATTAAAGACTCTATTATTCCAGCAGGCCTTCCTTTTTTAGAACTCCTGTTCATTCTGCTGACTTTGGTATACTGTTTTTAAGCTGTGTTGTTTTATTGTTGGATTTTTAAAAATTGTTTTTAGTTCAAAGTTGTTTCTACTTATATGTTGTTGTTTGTATATATTGTCTGTATGCTTTTACGTCAATGGTTTTTAAACTTTGTATATTGTATTTCAATGTTTTAACTTTTGTAAACCGCCCAAACAGCTTTGGCTATGGGGCGGTATAGAAATGTAATACTAATACTAATACTAACAACAACAACATCATCAACAACAACAACAATTGTATTGCTCAAATTGATAGACAATATGGCGCCCTGAGGAACATCATAAGCAATAGTCCCTCCAGCACCAGATTCTGGGAATGTTTAGCCAAATAGGACTGGAACCACCAAAAACAGTGCTCCAAGTCCCATATCAGACAAACATCCCAGAAGGATACCATGGCTTGATGATATCGAATGCCATTGAGAGGTCCAGCAGAATGGAGGGTTGCACCCACACCCACACCCACACACACATACACACAGTTCCTGGTGTAGGTCATCCACCAAGGCAACAAAGGCTGTTTCTCTCCCAAAACCAGGCCTGAACTCAGGCTGGAATTGTTCCCAAATATCAGCTTCATCCAAGAAAGCCTGCAGTTGCACTGCCAATACTTGCTCAAAGACCTTACTTTAAAAGAAAAGATTAGAAATTGATCAGCAATTGTATCTAGGTTGGTGGAATCCAAGGAAGGCCTCTTTTTTTGTAGGAAAGGTCTTACAACTACTTCTTTTAGGTGAGTTGGAACATAGTTCTCTTTCAAAGGGCAATTACAGGGGTTTAAGGAGCCAGGGAAAACACTGAGGGTAACAGGTGTGGGTGAACAGTTGTTGTCTAGATATCAGGTCTTCCCATTAAGAAACAGCAGAAGGGTAAACCTGGTATACAAATTTCTCAGAGGCCAGGTCAACCTATCTTGTCGCTGTCTGCTCACCAGATCTAACAGGAATTGTAGACCTATTTTCTGACCCTGTCAAGGCTCCTTCTTTTTAATGTGCAACCAAAATGGGCAGTTCAAAAAGAACATTTGTGTCGTTCAAAATTCAAGAATTGCAATATTTGTATGATGTTAGCTGATGTAAAAATTGGGTGATAACAAGGTGAAAAATAACATGAGTAGTCTAGGCTCCTCTAGAACCCGAAATCCTGGGCAAAGGTTTCTCCCCCACCCTGCCAAAGACACTTCCCACAAACTGCACTGCTACCCTTCACAGAGTGTTCACCAATGTTTCCAAAATGAAAGAAATCATTCCAGATGGGACCCTTTTCCTGATATGTCATGTGAAGTCATCAGTATTATGATAAGGGTGATGATACCAGAAAATATGCAGTTCATTTTTATCTTTCATTTCAAACAAAGTTTTGTGGGAACTCATGATGCCTTTTGTGTGAAACTTGAATATAACACTCTTCGGCATTAGCGTTGTCAAATCCCTAGGATACTCTGCCACTCTGTGTAGGCTTCTAAATATTATGGAATTTTACACTAAGCAACAAAGCACCATACACCAGGAAAATGCACAGGTGTGTCGTAGTGGCATGCTCAAATTACAATCTCATACCACTGTGCAGTTTTGCTCCCCACTGGAAAAATTGCTGCATATGCCTATGTTCCCAATCACTCATAAGTAATGGAATGGATACTTTTGAAAATGGCTTTTGCAGGGCAATTTCAAAACGTTTTTGACCATAAAGAACCTAGAACTCATTAGTTCTAAATAGATGCATAAGGATAGTTTTTTCCTTCCTCCATCCTCCTCTATGATTTCAAAATGTCTTTCATGCTTTCCTATGGCTACCACACCAATCTATTCCATTTGTCCACCATCTTATCTCTAGAAATATTTTACATTAGATTAGTCCCAAGCTACACATTTCCTTTAATACACAGCATCCAAGTAGGTCTGGGCTTTTTTCTTACTCAAAAATAAATACGGGGAAATGATACAGATCAGCACCCTAGTGTGGATGTGTGGGAGGGGGCATTTTAACCCTTTACTCTCCACCATGATCCTGATCTGGATGAAGGGGGGGGGGGCTATGTCATGCCTGCAATTTACATAGGGGGGGGAACTTCAATTGAAGCAAATGGGGGCTTTCCCCCTATGCAAATTGCAGTATAGGGCCCCTGATCTGGATGAGGACCACACCAGGGGCAAAGGTTAAAGTCCCCCCCCCATGCTAGGGTTCTGATCCAGATCAGGTCCCTCATGCTTATGCTTGAGTAAGAAAGAACCACTGATGTATAATGATGATGAAAGAAGCTGCATGCTATGTATTAAAGGTAATGTGTAATTTGGTCCTTAGATTTCCTGGAGACTGTGCAGACTCTCACCTGGACAACATACCTGGAATAGATTGGCTTGGCTTCAGGACAGTGCAATAGCAGTATTTGTATTATGCCCCATTTCACTTCAGTGAAGGGCATGATTTGCTAAGCACAGAATGGGGCTTGGATTCCCATTAATAGAATGAACCAGTTTACCAGTAATAAAGCAAAAAGCATGTTTTTCAGCTAGAAGCTCCCTAGCTCTCTTCTTATTACTTGCAAGCTGGCCCAGTTTTTCTTTTTTGTCCATTTGCTGTGTTTTCCAAACAGGCCCTCAGATAACCTTAGCTCAAGTCTTCAGAAGAAAGGTCTTTAAGGCCCTGTTTTAGAGCTCTCCCATTTCCTAATGAGGGTAACAAAAGAATCCAAGAGCTTTAGGGGAAGCTGATAAGCTTTGCAGAAGTCAAGTCAAACAACCTGAGTTTAAAAATGCCTGTGTATAGTTTGGTCTCAGCTTACTCATATGTAACTACAAAGCCAAGCCCAGGAAACAAAAATGTAGATCCTTGAGAGATCTCTGAGGTGATTTTTTGATTTTTCAAAAACAGTACAACCAATAAACATAAGGAAAAACAAATCCAAACACCCTCACATTGCGATTTGTCGGAAAGACCCATCATCACAGCCATAGATGTGATCAGGGTGACAGGGCCTGAGCAGAGCTTCCCTTCTGTAGCCCCTCTCCCCAGTCAGCTGTGAGACGTCACTGGATCCATAAGCACCCCGTTACCTTAAAGATCTCTCAGGGTGCTCACCAGAGTAGCCTCTGTTGAGCTATCTGCACTGTACCTGTCAGCTGTGCCGAATACATTTTGCTCGTCACATTAGTCAAATTACCCTATCAACCCCCATATTACAGAATGAAGGAGAAAGAGGACAAAGAGCTCTCTTTTCCCATTTTGAGGGAACCTCAAAAATTCCTATTTAGCTTCAGGATCCCAGGCTGCAAATTATAGGGAAGGCTGAGAGGCTTGCCACTCAGACCACACTGAGAGGGAAGATGGGGACAACCTTTTAAGGCCACCAAATCCCTTTCCTGATTGGCTGATCCCTCCTGCTTGCTGCCGACCATGCCAGCATCTCATCCTCCATCCCTAAAGAGGGAGGTGGGCAGGCAAAGTCACATTGCACCCGAAGCCGTGGGTGGAAGGACTACGATTCACATCTTCACAGGAACGTCCCTCCCATGTCAGATAGCAGCTTCAGGTAGGAATGGAAAGAATTGTGTTCAGTTTGGCTTTTGGTAAGAAGCGACCCAAATCCACACATTTCTTCATAAACACTATGGAAAGACCTTGACACTTTAAAAAGTCGAATGTCGTCAACAGTGAAATTGACAGATTCATCAATCCCTAGCCTCACATGGGGCCTTTTTATCTGCATTGTGGCATGGGAGGAGAGGTTGAAACCCCCTCTCCTGAATACCATGGCCCTGATCCTAATTGGGCCCCATATCCCCTCCTATTTACTGGGAGGGTGGGGAAAAGGATTGCTGAAGATATACACAACGTTAAAACGGGCTGAACGTCATTTGTAGTTGGCTCTAACTCCTGTCTAAAAGCAGACTTATGGAATCTGTTTGTTTACTTGAGGGTAGGATGGTTGCTTATGCATAACCAAAAACAAGAACAAAAGAGGACACACAACTGGGTAACATTTTCATAAGCTAATATTATAGGGATAGATGCAAGTTTGGAAATCATTACTACAATTTAAATAGAAATACAATGCATCTCACTGAAGAGGGGAAGACTGTGGCCTGTTGACCTGTATGCCTGTTCAGCCTGCTGTCGAGGTGTGGTTGATGGGCAGCTTCAAGTCCCCGGCTTCTCCCAGCTTCTGGTTCTTTATCTTTAAACTGGATTTGCCCTGGACAGCCCTTCAAATAGAGAGCACCTTCAAACAGAGGACTGTAAAGTATGACACACCCTACCTGAGGAAAAGGTACTCTGTTCATGCTCAAAGGCACAGCTGCTTCCATTAAACTTTCAGATAGTGAAAACATTCTGGGAATTACTTCTGATTTAAACTAAGCCTTGATTAAATCTATTAAATAAATGTAAAATAGGTAATTATGTAGCACTGAGACTCAGCTAAAACATAGACAACTATCTGGGAGAGGGGGAAAACACCATTCAGGTAAATTTGAAATCTGCTAGATGGCACTCTAACCAAAACTAGGGGAGCATGGGGTGGATGGGTGGAACTAAAAGCAGATCTAAATTAATTAAAACCTGCTTTTGCCAGCTCTTGTTTCTAAGCTGCATTGAGTTTGATCCATGTACAGGCCATCGCCTGGGGCACATGTTCGATTTGTTGTTAACTCACCCTTGTGCATTTAATAAAATCATGCCGTATTATAAAGCCAAGGGGAATTTGCATGTTTACCTGAGTGCAGGATTTGGCCTTTTTAGTACAGGAAATAATCTGCCTTCATTAAAGAGTGCATTTGCTGTAATACATGCTGATTGACAGAAACTTCCTTTGCTATAGTGGGTTTATTCTTGACCCATAATGTTATTTGAATGCATTTAATTAACTACCGTAGCTGTATGGAATCTCTGACATTATCATTTCGGTACTGCTACACCCTCACCAAGCTGATGGCTATTATAGCTGTTTCCCGGGATCACTGCAATTCATTTCTGGGTTCCAAGTTAATCTCATGGAAAATCCAATCAGTACATTGATTAGGTATTAAATTACATTCTTTGTTAATGTTCTCTATGCCTTCCCTTACAGTTCAAAGAAGCTATTCAGTTTATCCCCTCCCCCTTTAACTCTGCTAGGTTTCTATTGATAGTGGAGCTCTTTTGCAATTCACAGATACTGCGGAGGTATCTCCGGACCCAGACTGTGTGGATAGTGTCATTATATAGTGTAATCACTAGATGGCACTAGACTTAGTTGTATGTAGACAACAACTTAATTGCCTCTCTTTTTAAAAAAGGAACTCCTGCAAGTTTCTTATTGCTTACAGTTGTATATAGCTTTCTGACTGGTGTATTCTCAAAGAGCTAAACTAATTGCATAGTGTGTAACTGAGGCTTCTTATTTTTTTACTCTTGTGTAAGTGAGCATGGCCCCGGTTCAGATTGGGACCACTGTGCTATGGGAGGGGAGAGTTAAGCCTTCCCCCCCATTTTTCCTCAAATCCCCTCCTCTGCAGGGTTAAAAAAAAAACATTTCCACCTATGCCATTGGAGACTTTTTTCTTTTTTTAAACCCTCCACAGTGACAGGCATGCATGTAGCCGCTACAGGAGGGGGACCACTGCGCATCAGGAAGGGAGGATTAAACCCTTTCCAACCTTCACCCATTTGCTTCGTGAAATTTCCTATCACCACCCCTGCACGGGAGTTAAAGAAAAGAAAACCCCCAGCACTGATGCTGGTGGAGACTTTTAAATGGCTACATGTACTAGGTACGTACTCCAAACACACAAACCTTCACTCAAAAAGTCTGTGTGTTCTGTGTGTGTGTGAGACCTTTTTGTGTGGATGACCTTGCTATGGATAATAATTTGGTGCAATAATCACATGAGCTATTGTGGCAAACCCTAGCACCATAGGAACAATTCCATATGAACATACATGGGCTGAAATCCCACAGGAATCAATGAGACAGATTACAGTCACTTGCAGACTTGCATCCTCTTTAATTAATTCTTGCAAATGGAGCAACTTCAGCAACACACTCCTCAATTATTGAATTTGTTGCCTACCTCTCAGCCCTAATACTGATCATTGTCACTGATGGCTCAGAACAGACAAACAGGACCAAGAAAAGGAGAGACTTAGTAGCATATTGATTGGATACAACCTGGATGCCACTGATAACACCAGCCAGTAGTTCAGTTTTTTCATCTTTGTTTATCAGATAATGCGGAATTTGAAAACCTAATAAATAATTATTACATGCAGCAAGCGTCATAATGTGACAATAAAAAACAATAACTGGCTCTATGCATTGTCACTGATAACGGATAAGGAGATTTCACTGGCGTCAGGTCTCCACAGATTTAGCTCTAATGTTGGGATTAATGTTAGTGTGGACACCATGAATAATTCAGAATTAACAACTGCTAATTTGTAAGCTGACTTTAATTTGGGCTCAGATGCTGTGAATTGTATTATTCTATGACTCCATTTTTGTTTTGGATTATGCAAAGTTACAAGAAAAAGGATTTCCATACTTGAAAGGAGATTTAGCTGTTTTTGTTGAAACATCGCTGCCTCCTCTCTCTGCAAAAACCCCCCTACACACACAAAAAACATACACATAAAAATAACAACTCCAAAATCTCCTAGTACCACATTATTTGCAGCTCCTGAATGAAAGATTTTATTTTTAAAAAACACACCCTAAAACATCAGAATGTTTTTGCACAGTATTGTATCTGGGTAATTCTCAACTGAGAGCCACTAGAGGAGGCCTGAAATGGCCTACCTGTTCATCGTGTGTTGCATCTTTTTGTAACTGTATTTGGTGTGCTTTGCAAAAAAAATTATCCTTTTTGCTCAGTCACACACAAATCCTGATATAATAAAGAGTTAGTACGCCGCAAAGCCTGTGCATCGATTGAGATCCAAACCTCCAGCTTCTCTGCCATTCGAGGTTGGATTTCAGGATAGTGGATCCAACCCTGGTTTATATTCTGTCCTAATCCCTCAGGTTCATCCATATCTTGGGGCCCTTCCCTTCCTATCTGTCTTGACTGTTTGCAGAGGTTTTTGAACTCCACGGAGTAGGCTTTGCTCTTCGCTGACATGCTGTCATGGCTGGATATGTGCATCAAGTGGATTATTAAGACTATCAGGGAAAGGAAATTTTAAATCCAGTCCCTCTTGCTTTGCCATGGCGTAAAGTTCCTTCTGCTCACAGAACTCCCAGCTACATGGAACATTTGAGATAAATTCTGCCTCTGTTTATCTCTCCAGCGGAACATTACTTTTTCCTGTGTTTAATGTCAGCCGCACCAGCTCTTATCCATGTGTTTGCCACAGCCAGCACATTTCCACCAAGATGGTGTCAAAATGCAAAACTAGCTATTAATACAACAAAGCCAGCAAAAGGGGAACTGTAAGTGACGGAGAGTGATGGGCATGATATATGAGTATCGTTAGCTCTTCCTCAAAGAAAGTGGATGTGGTTCTGTGGATGCCACAAGGCAATGCAGTATTTCAGTCTTTCGCTAGTCACTGGAACGCTCTGAAGCAGATGGGCTGTGTGACTGATGATTCAATAATTGCTCTCATTAAAAATGTTCACGCTTTTAATCGCCCCCCCTCACATTCTGTGAAGAGCCGAGGAATGAAATGGTTCTGTCATTGTCAGCAGATAGATAATTGAGTTTGCTTTGATTTCCTGGGGTGCCCTATCCTCCACTCCCACGCTGGGGTTGACAACCGCCGACATGCAGCAGAACATTTAAAAAGATTCTGACTATCTGAAAGAGAAGAAGCATCCAGGAATGGTTCCTGTCGCTTTTGCATGCTCACTTGGGTGTGCCCAGCCAGAATTCACCTTGCCAGGAGACAGGAGACATTTGCTTTTCTGCTAGATTGTGGATAAGAGGGGTCGGGTGAAACCTTCAGCACAAACCCTGGATGCTTTTCACTGCTTATTGTTGCTACGTGTACATCATTTGGAAGGTAGACATCTTGGTTATGCAACCCATTAGATGTGGGTGGCAAGAGAAGAAAATCATGTAATAAATAAAAATGCAAACACTGATGATTGTGAGACCTGCAAAGATATCCAGTGACAAGAAAAACCATAGCTGATTCTAATGGGGAGCTGCTCTTTTTAGGCTTCTTTTGACTGTTTTGGTGATTTGAATCCACAGGCTCCACATCTGGTTTGCTTTTGGTTTTACTCAGGAGTACAGACGATAACAAAATAAGATTGTATGTTAATTCTCTGACTACATTCTTAAAGATACAAGTCCACTGCCTGCCTTACAGGTGAACTCTATAAATATGCTGCTCTAGAAACAAGCTGTAACACGTCCCATGTTAGCACCTGAGTGTCCACCACTCAGAATGAATGTGCAAATCTAGCCAAAACCACATTATCTGAGCACCAAATTGTATGTTCTACTAATCTCATTGGTGTACTTGAGCTGGCTATATTTCTTTACTCTTGTGTAAGCGTGTGTGGTGCCAATCCAGATCAGGACCCCAGCGCTCCAGAAGGGGAGGGTTTAAGCTTTTCCCTGGGGAAGATGCTGAACTCTGAAGCATGCCAACTAGAGTT
The DNA here is from genome assembly GCF_057233095.1 of Heloderma suspectum. Lineage (NCBI taxonomy): Eukaryota > Metazoa > Chordata > Lepidosauria > Squamata > Helodermatidae > Heloderma > Heloderma suspectum. Next base: position 106,857,444 of record NC_139459.1, read on the forward strand.
GAGCCAATATTGCTCAGCAGACATTTTTCTCTGAAGGGTCCTGAGATTTTTTTTCTTACCCTGCTAGAAATAAAAGGCCACTTTGCAGAATTTTCTCCATTTTGTCACCATTATTTTTTTGTCTGCATCCCCCGCCCCCCCACCTTCCTAATGCCCTGGAATGATGCTAGGAATGGGGTATTGTGGAGGATGCAAAATGGGTGCCAGGCTGCCAACACAGTTCATGTTGTTGCCACTTGCAGAGGCAGAGCAAAAACAAAACAAAAAACCCTAGAAAAAAAGATGGACAGAAAGAAAGACTGAAAGACAGATGGAAGGAAGGAAGGAAGGAAGGAAGGAAGGAAGGAAGGAAGGAAGGAAAAGAAGCTGTGCTACAACCCTTGCCAATGGTGAGCCTTACCTGTGAGAAATTGTTGGGGAATTTCTCCTCCCGCTGGAGACATTTGGTGAAATTGTCCCCCCAATTTTTCTGCCCACAAATAGGGTGGAGAATTTTGAGAGGCCATTGTGGCAAAAAGATGTAACCTAATGCCATTGTATGTGCCTTAAGCAGGTGCAGCATTGTAAGAGCTGCACATGCCTGGAATGAGCGGATGGTAACCCTAAGATAAGGCTGCTAGGCAAACCGCTGGCAAGCAATCAAAAGTAACATGCTGGCTGAGGAATGCAAGCTAAGTGATAAAACTGTAGCGCGGGGGTTGCCCAGGGCTGACTCTGCTTTTGAGCGTGAGCTCCTTTGTCGAACTGTTTGCAAACAATAAAATTGAGTTGGACCCAGCCTGAAGTTGACTGTCCTCTTTGGGGCAAATTGGACTAGCCTCTAGGGGGCAAAACTAGCATTTTGTGCAACAATCTGACGAGCGGTCAGGAGTCCCCTTGGACCACCCCGGAATCAAAGGACAGGACCAGCGAAGGTACCTGTGAGGCACGCTGAACTGCCTTTGAGGTCTTCCACGGCACCAGAGAACAGGGATCGAGACACCCAGGAGGTTAAAGGCGTGGACTCCATTGACTGAGTCAACCAGGCTGAATGGGTCTGAAGGGATGGCGCCAGGGTGCTGGGTGGAGTAAGTATTTGATTTCCCTTGTGTCTTTCTGTTTGAGTTGCCTTCAGAGCATCTGAGGTTTGTCAGGCTCCATGTACGGTTTCAAATAGAGGTAGGCACAATGGGGGCGGGTAGCTCCCATTTAGAAAGCTCTGCCACTCCCTTGGGATGCATGCTAAAGAACTTTAATAAATTCAAAGATAATTACGGCACTAAGATGTCAAAAGGCAAGCTGGTTACATTCTGTCAATTGGAATGGCTGTCATTTGGAGTCAACTGGCCAGATATTGGCTCCTTTAATGAGGCCACAATTAGAAAAGTGCATGTCATTGTTGTAAAAGATGGGCACTGGGATCAGTATCCCTACATAGACTCATGGTTGAGTTGAACTTTGAGCAACCCCTCCTGGGTGAAACAATGTAAAGGAGAGATGTGTAAACAAATGCTGGCTGCAGACCCTTGGAGAGAGAAAGGAGGAAAGGGAAGGCCAATCTTAGAGGGAAAAGATGAGACAGACTTGGCACAAGGCTTGCGGGGGCAGGATCGTGGTCGTACAGTCCCACCTCAGCCTCCAGTAGATAGCACCCCAATGGTAGCCACAACCTCCCAACCCCAGCCAACCGGGTCCACACTGCAGAGTCTCTCTCAGCCGCCACCCTATGATGAAGAATACAACGCAACTCCCTCATGCCCTGCCGACTCCTCCTCTGACCAAGTCCCAAGACAAGTGGCCCAACCCGACTCACCAAGACCCCTGCTGGATCCACCCCAGTTAGTAATACATTTTTCTCCTCTGGCTGAGCCTAGGGCCACCTGAAATCCGCACCCCCAATACCAGTGCCCGATGTGAGAGGTGATGACAGGGCAAGGGCAGACTGCATTTGTATATGTACCCTTCAGCACTGCTGATTTGTTCAATTGGAAAAATCAAAATCCTTCCTTTAGGGAAGATCCTGATAAGATTCAACATTTATTTTGATCTGTGGGGCAGACGCATCGACCAACATGGGCAGACGTGCAGATGATGTCGCAAACCCTGCTAACATCCGAGGAAAGACGCCTAGTGCAAGGCACAGCTGATAGGATCACCAGAGAGCGAGTAGCGGGAACTACTAGGGACGCCCGTGAATTATGCCCCCAAGTAGCCCCCGAGTGGCGTCCCAATGATCCCAGAGACCGAAAGCAGAGTCAGGAGTATTTGGGAATAATAGTGGAGGTGTTGGGGAAGGCTGTGCCATGTGTGACTAACTTTTCCAAACTGTATGAAGTTGGCCAAGAGAAGGATGAAAATCCCTCTGTGTTCGTAGGATGGTTGTTTGACACATTTAGGAAGTTTAGTGACCTAGACCCTGAGGCCCCAGAAAACCAGCACATGGTAAATACAATGTTCATAGGGCAGGCAACACCAGATATAAGAAAGAAACTACAGAAAGCTGAAGGACCATGGGCAAGCCACTCTCCGAGCTGGTAGAGATTGCATATAAAGTGTATGGCAATCGAGGGCAAGTAGCAGAAAAAAGGGAGACAAAATGCAGCGAAAAGCAGTTGGCGATACTAGCAGCTGCCTTGAGTGGCAGCGCAGGACACAAAGAGCCTCAGCAGAGACCAGAAGGGGGGCAGAAGAAGGGAAAGAGCCACCCTAGGTTTGACGAGTGTGCATATTGTAGGGATGGGGGAGAATTTCTCCCCGAAACTTCGGGGGGCCGAGTGCCAACGTGTTCAGCCCCCCGAAGTAGTTTTGGGGAGAAATTCTCCGCACCCCCCCGCCCCCCACACCCCCCCCCAGGGACGGGACTTACCTTTCCCGAATGTCCCTCCCGGCGGCGAGTCCCGGCAGCAGTTCGTCAGGTCTTCGACAGGGGCAGAGGCGGCAGCCGGTCTTTCGACCAGCTGCCGCCGCCGCCATTCCAATAAAAGTAAAACAAAAAACACCCCCGTAATAGGCTACGTGACGATTAACGTAGCCTATCACGGCTAGATTTGCAAAGTCAGCCGTGATAGGCTACATAAATCGTCACGTAGCCTATCATGGGTGACTTTAAAAAAAAAAAAAAGCGCGTACGGCTAATAGCGGCCCCCATAGGGAGCCGCCATTCGCGTTCCTTATTTGGTCGCTGTAGTCTACGTAAAGATTACATAGACTACGGTGAAAATAAGGGCAACGCTATTTGCGTTGCCCTTATTTTCGCCATAGTCTACTTAAAGTCACCCGTGATAGGCTACATGATGATTAATGTAGCCTATCATGGCTGACTTTGCAGATCTAGCCGTGATAGGCTACGTTAATCATCACGTAGCCTATCACGGGGGCGTGTTGTTGTTTTTTTTAACTTTTTATTTCGCAGCCAGGCGAGGCGAGGCGCCTCCTCCCCGGCCTGAATTTCGGCCGGGCGAGGCGGGAAGCCTCCCCCCCGGCCTGAACTTCGGGGGGAGCAGCGAAGCAAGCTACAAGACCAGGTAAGTGGCTTTCGTGCACTCCTAGCGTATTGCCAAGAGAAGGGACACTGGAAAAAAGACTGCCCGTTGAAAAGGCAGGAAAAGAAGAGCCAGGAGGAGGGACGCCAATTGAGAGCAGACTCCTCTGAGGAATGTAGCTGAAGGAGACCGGGATCTAAAGCCACCAACCTAAGAGTAAGTGCTCGGGAAGATCCCATGGTAAAGATAAGGGTCGGTGGCAGAGACTATGAGGCTCTGGTGGATACTGGAGCCACCTTTTCCATGATCCCCACAAAAAAAACCCTCGCTAAAGAAAATGGACGACACATGACGATAGAAGGAATTGAAGGAAGAAAGGCTAGATTGCCTGTATGTGAGCCCCTCCTCACAAAGATTGGAGACAATAGACTAAAACATGCCTTTGGGGTTTCGCCCACATGTCCGGTTGCCCTTCTGGGGCGGGACTTGCTAACGAAGCTGCAAGCTGAGATTTTCTTTCATGAGGATCAGGTTGTAGTACAGCTACCAGTAAAGCAGAGCTCAAATTACCTGATGGCCCTCCAGGCAACTGAAACTGTGTCAAAGGCCAAGGGGATTGAGCTCTTAGAGAATGTTGACCCATGTGTATGGGCAGACAGAACCCCAGGAAGTATGTAATACCAATCAAAATTCCCCTAAAGGAGGGAGAGCTGCCTGTGTGCGTGAAACAGTATCCTTTGAAGAGAGGTCCTCGTGCAGGCTTAAAACCGCTTATTGAAAAGTTTAAGAAGTATGGCTGGCTAGTAGAGGGCTCATCCCCCTTTAACACCCCAATTTTGGGGTTGCCCAAGGCAAATAGTGCCTCCTTCCGGCTGGTGCAAGACCTGAGAGCCATAAACAAGTAGGTTTTAGTGGATCATCCCCTGGTTCCGAACCCCCACACCATTTTGACCCAAGTCCCAGCGAATGCAAGAGTGTTTTCTGTCCTAGATGTAAAATATGCCTTCTTCTCTATCCCACTGCATAAAGATAGCCAGAAAATATTTGCATTTGAATGGGAAGACCCAGATACTTATCATAAAACTCAATTGTTATGGGCCGTGTTGCCCCAAGGGCTCGTTTCAGCCCCCAACACTTTTGGATTGGCATTGCAAAAGGATTTGGAGCAGCGGAGATAAGAACACCAGGAGGTGGCGCTGTTGCAATATGTTGATGACCTGTTGATAGCGAGCCCTAGCATGCAAATGGGGAAGAGGGCAACAGAGTCCTTGCTGAACACCTTGGGAGAAAGGGGGTATAAAGTATCACAAGAAAAGGCTCAAATATGCCACCCAAGGGCATCTTCTTAGGCTATGAGATTGAAATGGGAACAAAAGCCCTGAGCAAAGATCGAATTCAAGCTATACAAAATATGCCTGCTCCTAAAAGCCCAAAGGAGCTACGAGCCTTTCTGGGTCTGACGGGGTTTTGCAAAATGTGGATCCCTGATTATGGGGGAAAGGCTAAGCCCCTATATGAGTCTCTTACCAAAGAGGGCCTTGCAAGTTGGAAATAGACCAAAGAAAACCAGCATACCTTTGAACTATTGAACACTGCCCTCTCGCAGCCTCCAGCACTCATGATTCTGAATGGGCGCAAGCCCTATAGACTGTACGTGCATGAGAACAAGGGAGTTGCCTCAGGAGTCTTAACTCAACCAGTAGGCTTGACATGGAGGCCTGTGGGCTACTACTCCAAGGTCCTGGACCCTGTAGCAAAAGGGTGGCCAGCATGCCTGAGAGCTGTTGCGGCCACCACCACCCTTGTAGAGGAGGCTCAAAAGATTGTCATGGGAGCCAACATGGAGATACACACCCCACATGGAGTGCCCCAAATCCTCGGAGCAAAGGGAGGAAAGTTCTTAAACCCTTCCAGACAATCTAGATATGAGATCTTTTTGTTGTCTAATCCAGGCCTCACCTATAAGCACACCACTGCCCTAAATCCAGCCATCCTTCTGCCAGAACCAGGACCCCCATGTCATGATTGTCTAGAAATGTTAACTCAAACAGCATTGATTCAACCCGACTTGACAGATGACCCGCTTGAAAATCCAGAAGAAGAGTTCTTCGTAGATGGCTCAAGCAATGTAATCCATGGCACACGACATACAGGATGCACCGTGGTAACGCTGGCTGAGACTATGTGGAAAGAGAAACTCCCTGCAAGTTGGTCAGCGCAAGCAGCAGAGCTCACTGCCTTGACATGCACACTAGAATTATAAAAGAGTGAACATCTTTACAGACTCACGCTATGCCTTTGCCACTGTACATGCCTATGGACTACTGTGGAAAGAACGTGGGTTCATCACGGCCTCTGGACAGAAGATTGCAAATGGGCCGCAGATTGTGGCACTACTGTAAGCTGTCCAACTGCCAAAGGAGGTAGCCATGGTGCAGGTAAAAGCGCACGGCAAAGCCGCAGACAAGCACCAGAGAAGGGGAAACGTGAAGGCCGACATGGCAGCCAAAGAAGCAGCGCAGATGGGAGGAGAAGCAGTGTTTCAAGGCTCAGCCCATGAGATACCTCTCTGCCTGGAAGATTACAAAGCAAAATATACCCAGGCTGATGACAAAGATGCTGAAGAAAATAAGGCCACGAAAAAACCCCAAGGCTGGTGTATAGTCCCAGGAGGAAAAGTCATGCTACCCTGATGGCTGACAGAAGAATTAGGAAAACAACTTCATGCGAAGACCCACATGGGAGTAGGGATGTACGAAAGTCACTTACCTTGAATGAAATTTGATTCGCGGTGGGGGGGAGGTGCTCCGTCCCTCCCCCCAAAATTCTGGCAGGGGGGGAGGCGCTCCATCCCTTCCCCCTGAAATTCTGGCCGGGGGGGAGGCACTCCATCCCTTCCCCCCGAAATTCTGGCCGGGGGAGAGGCGCTCCGTCCCTCCACCCCCGAATCCTGGCCGGCCGGGCCGCAAATTGCGGCAGCCATAGCCACTGCCGTTTGCATCCCTGCAGTCAGCCGTGATAGGCTACGTAAATGTTTACGTAGCCTATCACGGCTGAGTAAAACAAAACAAAACCACGCGTACGCAAATGGTGGCGCCCATGGGTGCTGCCATTTGCGTTCCTTATTTTGGCACATCTAGTCTACATAAACATTTACGTAGACTATGGCGAAAATAAGGGGAACGCAAATAGCGTAGATGCTACGCTATTTGCGTTCCCCTTATTTTCGCCGTAGTCTATGTAAATGTTTACATAGACTAGATGTGCCAAAATAAGGAACGCAAATGGCAGTGCCCATGGACGCCGTCATTTGCATATGCACAGTTTTTTGTTTTTTGTTTTAATCAGCCGTGATAGGCTACGTAAACATTTAAGTAGCCTATCACGGTGTTTTTTAAAATCTAGCCGTGATAGGCTACGTAAATCTTTACGTAGCCTATCACTTTTTTTGGTGTTTTTTTTTTTTTTACTGGAAATGGCGGTGGCGGCAGCCGGTCGGAAGACTGGCCACCGCTGCCGCCGAACGGCCGCTGAACCGCCGCCAGGACCCACCACCGAGAGGGACATTCGAGGGAGGTAAGTCCCATCCCAGGGGGGGCGGAGAATTTCACCGCCAATTTCGGGGGCTGAATGCGTTGGCATTCGGCCTCCCTGAGATTCGTGGAGAAATTCTCCGCCATCCCTAGCTAATAGAGTTTTGCCAAGAGAACAATCTGATCATAGCAAACACTCTTTTCCAACAGCACAAGAGGCGACTCTACACATGGACATCACCAGATGGTCAATATCGAAATCAGATTGATTATGTACTTTGTAGGGATGGCGGAGAATTTCTCCCCGAAACTTCGGGGGGCCAAGCGCCAATGTGTTCGGCCCCCCGAACAAGTTTCGGGGAGAAATTCTCCGCACTCCTCCACCCCCCGCACCCCCCCCCGGGATGGGACTTACCTTTGCTGAATGTCCCTCCCGGCAGCGGGTCCAGCCGGTGGTTCGGCAGGTGTTCGTGCGGAGCGGGAGCGGCAGCCGGTCTTTCGACCGGCTGCCGCCGCCGCCATTCCAATCAAAGAAAAAAAAACAATAACGCCCCCGTGATAGGCTACGTGACGATTAATGTAGCCTATCACGGCTAGATTTGCAAAGTCAGCCGTGATAGGCTACGTTAATCGTCACGTAGCCTATCACGGGTGACTTTAAAAAAAAAAAGCGCTTACGGATAATGGCAGCCCCCATAGGGAGCCGCCATTCCCATTCCTTATTTGGTCGCTGTAGTCTACGTAAAGATTTACGTAGACTACGGCGAAGATAATTTGCGTTGCCCTTATTTTAAGGAACGCGAATGGCGGCTCCCTATGGGGGCCGCCATTTGCGTACGAGCTTTTTTTTTTTTAAAGTCACCCATGATAGGCTACGTGACGATTAACGTAGCCTATCACGGCTGACTTTGCAGATCTAGCCATGATAGGCTACGTTAATCGTCACGTAGCCTATCACGGGGGCATTGTTTTTTTAAAAAAAAAACTTTTGAGTTCGCGGCCAGGCGAGGGGAGGCGCTTCCTCCCCGGCCTGAATTTCAGCCGGGCGAGGCGGGAAGCCTCCCCCCCCTGGCCTGAACTTCGCGGGGGGAGCAGCGAAGCACCTCCCCCCCACCGCGAAAAGCTTCGAGGACAGGTAAGTGAGTTTCGTCCACCCTTAGTACTTTGCAGCCAAAGATGGAGAAGCTCCATACAGTCAGTAAAAACAAGACCTGGAGCTGACTGTGGCTCAGATCATGAGCTTCTTATTGCAAAATTTCGGCTTAAATTGAAGAACATAGGGAAAACCACTAAACCATTCAGGTATGACCTAATATCCCTTATGAATATACAGTGGAGGTGAGGAATAGATTTAAGGGATTAGACCTGATAGACAGAGTGCCTGAGGAACTATGGACGGAGCTCCACAACATTGTTCAGGGGGCAGCAACTAAATCCATCCCAAAGAAAGAGAAATGCAAGAAAGCAAAGTGGCTGTCTGACGAGGCTTTACAAGTAGCTGAGGAAAGAAGGGAAGTGAAAAGGAAGGGAGAAAGGGGAAGATATATCCAACTGAATGCAGAGTTCCAGAGAATAACAAGGAGAGACCAGAAGGCCTTCTTAAATGAACAATGCAAAGAAATCGAGGAAAACAATAGAATGGGAAAGACTAGAGATCTTTTCAAGAAAATCAGAAATCTCAAGGGAACGTTTTGTGCAAAGACGGGCTTGATAAAGGTCAAAGAAGGCAGGGACCTAACAGAAGCAGATGAGATTAAGAAAGGTGGAGAGAATACGCAGAACTATACAGGAAAGATCTTAATGTCCCTGATAGCCATGATAGTGCAGTCACTGGACTTGAGCCAGACATCCTCGAGAGTGAAGTCAAGTGGGCCTTAGGAAGCATTACTAACAACAAAGCTAGCGGAGATGACAGTATTCCAGCTGATCTATTTAAAATCCTAAAAGATGATGCTGTGAAAGTGCTGCACTTAATATGCCAACAAATGTGGAACACTCAACAGTGGCCACAAGACTGGAAAAGGTCAGTTTACATTCCAATTCCAAAGAAGGGCAATGCCAAAGAGTGTTCAAACTACCGCACAATTGCACTCATTTCACATGCCAGCAAGGTTATGCTCAAAATCCTACAAGCTAGGCTTCAGCAGCATGTTAACTGAGAACTACCAGAAGTACAAGCTGGGTTTCGCAGAGGCAGAGGAACTAGAGATCAAATCGGCAACATGCGCTGGATTATGGAGAAAGCAAGAGAATTCCAGAAAAACGTCTATTTCTGCTTCATTTACTATACTAAAGCCTTTGATTGTGTGGATCACAACAAACTGTGGCAAATTCTGAAAGAGATGGGAGTACCAGACCACCTTACCTGTCTCCTGAGAAACCTGTACGAGGGTCAAGAAGCAACAGTAAGAACTAGACATGGAACAACCAATTGGTTCAAAATTGGGAAAGGAGTATGACAAGGCTGTATATTGTCACCCTGCGACACCTATCACGGTGTTTTTTAAAATTTAGCCATGATAGGCTACGTAAATCTTTACGTAGCCTATCACGTTTGTTTGTGTTTTTTTAAAACTTGGAAATGGCGGCGGCGGCGGCAGCCAGTCGGAAGACCGGCCGCTGCCGCTGCCAAACCGCCGCCGAACTACCGCTAGAGCCGCCGCCGCCAGGAGGATTCGCCCAAGGTAAGTCCCGTCCCGCGGGGGGGGGCGGGGGGGCAGACAGTTTCACCACCGATTTCGGGGGGCCAAATGCGCTGGCATTCGGCCTCCCCGAGATTCGTGGCAAAATTCTCTGACATCCCTAGGTGGAGCGCATGAATAGAACATTAAAGGCAATGAGAACAAAAATTTGCATTGAGACCCACTTAAAGTGGCCCCAGGCACTCCCACTGGCTTTAACTCGCATTCGTAGAATTCCACGTAGAGGGATAAAATTGTCGCCTTTTGAATTAATGTTTGAAATGCCTCCCAGGGTTCTGCCAGCAGGGTGGAGGAAACAAGTCACTGTCGATTTAGGAAAAACTGAAATTAGAGAACGTGTTATTGCTTGCAGTCTGTTTTGTCATCCCTTCACAGGTAGGGATGTCAAAGAATTCCGCCACGGATCTCGGTGAGGCCAAATGACAGTGCATTCAGCCCCCCGAACTCCGTGGCGGAACGGCCTGCCACCCCCCGCCCCCCTGCGGATCCCCCCTGAGACGAGACTTACCTGGGGCGGATGTTCCAGGTGGCAGCAGCTCCGGTGGTGGCGGCGGCGGCAGCTGGTCTTCCGACTGGCTGCCACCACCGCCATTTGCAGTCTTGTCGTTTTGGGGGGTTTTTTACAAGACATGATAGGCTACTTAAAGATTTACGTAGCCTATCATGGCTGGGTAAAAAAAAAATACACAAACACGTACGCAAATGGCGGCGGCTACGGCCGCCGCCATTTGCATTCCTTATTTTTGGCCATCTTAGTCTACGTTAATCTTTACGTAGACTATGACAGCAAAAATAAAGGGGAATGCAAATAGCGTAGCGGGAGCTATTTGCATCCCTTTTTGATTCACCATTTTAGCCTACGTAAATATTTATGTAGGCTAAAACGGTGAATCAAAAAGGGACGCAAATAGCACCCGCTACGCTATTTGCGTTCCCCTTTATTTTTGCCATCATAGTCTATGTAAATATTTACGTAGACTAAGACGGCCAAAAATAAGGAACGCAAATGGTGGCAGCCGTAGCCACCGCCATTTGCGTAGAGGTTTTTTTGTTTGTTTGTTTTTACCCAGAGCCCTCCGCGGCCAGAAATCCTGCTGCGGACGGCTCTGGCCTGGGCCTGGTCGGCTGCTCCGCGGAGCTGCCGCGGAGCACAGCCGGCCGTGGAGGATTCCGGGGAGGAGGACTGGATCACCTCCCCCCCGTCGAGGATTCCGGGGAGAGGGACAGAACTCCTCCCCCCCCACCATCAACATAATCCGGGGAAAGGTAAGTGACTTTCATACATCCCTATTCACAGGTTTGCTGCACCATTCCAGAGCCTACCATTGGATGCCCGAAGCCATAACTTCCAGCCGGGGGACCAGGTGCTGCTCCAAAATTGGAAAAAGGGCCCCCTAACCAAGAAGTGGAGGGACCATACCAGGTGTTGCTGGTAATCCATACAGCTGTCAAGCTCAGCGGCAATGACAGGTGGACTCATTGTTCCAGAATAAAGAGGTACAACCAAAGTGAGGACATCAGCTCCCAGGGCGTGGTCACTCCGGAAGCTGACCTCCTCTTGGAATAAGAAGCCTGCAAGCAGCTGGATAAAGACAACTGGCATAGTCATCCCATTACAGAACTGAAATTAGAATTATATAAAATGAGGACCAAAGATTAAGTATGCAGCAGCTGTGTCTGTTAGTGATAATCCTAAGGCTGAACCTAGCTGCAGGAGAAAACAGTATGCCGTTTCTAGTCAAAGCTGTAGCCAGATACTTGAAACTCTCAAACTGCTGTGTCTGCATACAGGCTGAGAATGAGGGAAAGGTAGGCACATGGATCCCTCATCCTCTGAACCTGACTAAATTAGTACACACTGATTATAGAGTACATAAACAAACCAATGTTACTTGGGAAGACGATTTTATCTTAAGTCAAACTCCATCATGGGAAGTGCAGCCCCAATTAGGAGAACGGTGTTTCATGCAAAACAGGTCTGACACACATACACACTTGGTAGGAAATAGCAGCTGCAGGAATTATATAGTAAAGGGAGGTGTATGGCACAACAATCACACCTCGAAGAGAACTTTTTGTGCAGGATATGCAGACTTCATCACCCTTCGACCCGAGGTTTCAAGGGTGATAGGTGGCCACAAATGTGTGTTGTGGCCTAGCAGACAAGTCTTGGCCTGCTTTGACCGGCCATTATTGGATCTGTAGGACTCACGCATATACCCAGTTGCCCGCCAACTGGACTGGCATGTGCTATCCCGGGATATTAAAGCCCTCATTCACGCTGTTGCCCCAGAGGGCCTCAGTGCTGCACTGACTATACGGAGTAGATAAAAGATCCCTGAGCATGAAAGACTTGTCTGCTACACAAAGATGGGGAAATGACGAGTGGCTGGCAGAAAGGATAATAAGGTATTATGGGCGTGCCACTTGGGAGCCCAACGTGGTGGGGACAGAACCCACATACCTCACTAACCACATAATCCGGCTTCAGGCAATAGTGGAAATCTTTGCAAATGAGGCTGCAAGGGCCATAGATTTAGCGGCCACACAGCTAACCCAAATCCGCAGTGCTGTCACCCAAAATCGGATGGGACTTGATTACGTGTTGGCAGCAGAGGGGGGCTTTTGTCAAAAGTTCAATTGGACAGACTGTTGTTTACAGATTGACGACAATGGCGATATCCTTAGAGATATCGCAACCAAAATTAGAAAAGTAACTCATGTCCCAGTGCAAACCTGGAACGGGTGGAGTACTGACTGGCTGACTTCGTGGCTGCCAAACCTTCGCTAGTTAAAGACTGGATTTATGATATTCTACTTAGTTATGCTAATTTTGTGTTTATTACCCTGCATACTACCCTGCATTATAGGCCTAGTTAGATGCACGGTAGAATCTGTAGTCAGCAGGTAAATGTTTGTACATTACCAGAGATTAGCGATGGCTGAAATAGATCAAGTGTTATAAGAAGAAAGCATCTTGAGGGGGGAATTGTGGTAAAAAGATGTAACCTAATGCCATTGTATGTTCCTTAAGCAGGTGCAGCATTGTAAGAGCTGCGCATGCCTGGAATGAGCGGACAGTAACCCTAAGATAAGGTTGCTAGGCAAACCGCTGGCAACCAATCAAAAGTAACATGCTGGCTGAGGAATGCAAGCTAAGTGATAAAACTGTAGTGCGGGGGTTGCCCAGGGTCGACTCTGCTTTTGAGCGTGAGCTCCTTTGTCGAACTGTTTGCAAACAGTAAAATCGAGTTGGACCCAGCCTGAAGTTGACTCTCCTCTTTGGGGCAAATTGGACTAGCCTCCAGGGAGCAAAACTAGCATTTTGTGCAACATCATTGACATACAGCTCTATTTTCAGTAGAGATGGCAGAGAATTCCACCACGGATCTCGGTGAGGCCGAATGCCATTGCATCCGGCCCCCCGAAATCTGTGGCGGAACGGCCTGCCACCCCCCCGCCACCCCCGGCGGATCCCCCCCGGGACGAGACTTACCTGGGGTGGATCTCCCGGGCAGCGGCGGCTCCGGCGGCGGCTTCAGCAGCGGCAGCTGGTCTTCCGACCGGCTGCTGCTGCCGCCATTTGCAGTCTGGAGGTGTTTGTTGTTGTTTTTTTACAAGACATGATAGGCTACATAAAGACTTACGTAAGTTACGTAGCCTATCACGTCTGGCTTTAAAAAAAAAGCATACGCAAATGGGGGTGGCTACAGCCGCCGCCATTTGCGTTCCTTATTTTTGCCCATCTTAGTCTACGTAAATATTTACATAGACTAAGATGGCAAAAATAAGGGGAATACAAATAGCGTAGCGGACGCTATTTGTGTTCCCCCTTATTTTCACCGTCTTAGTCTACGTAAATATTTACGTAGACTAAGACGGGCAAAAATAAGGAACGCAAATGGCGGCGGCCATGGCCGCCACCATTTGCGTACGCACGTTTTGTTTTGTTTTTAAGCCAGACATGATAGGCTACGTAAGCCTTTACGTAGCCTATCACGGCTGACTACAGGGACGCAAACGGCGGTGGCTACGGCCGCCGCCATTTGCGTCCCTGCTAGCCAGCGGCCAGATGTCCGGCTGCTGGCGGATCCGGCCAGCGGCTCCACGGAATCCCTGCGGAGCGGAGCCAGCTGGCGAGGATTCCAGGGGGGAGGGACAGAGTGCCTCCCTCCCCCCAGCAGAACCCGGCAGAGCCAGGTAAGGGGACTTTCATACATCCCTAATTTTCAGTACGTTTCTTTCTTTCTTACATTTAAACAATAAGGGAAGTATATGCTTTGTTTTTAAATTTTTACAAGTATTCCACTAAAAATGTCTGCGTTATCTAACATTTAAATCACATTTAGGCACAATCCTATGCATGTTTAGATCTTAAAAAGAAGTCCTACAACTCCCAGCATACCCCAGCCAGCATGCTTGGCTGGTGCATGCTGGGAGTTGTAGGGCTTTTTTCTGTCTAAATATGCATAGGATTGTGCCATAAATGTGCTTTCATTTCCATCCTCTAATACTTGTGGTGTATTGAGACAAAACAAATAACATGGGGTACTTTTTTAGCTTTGTTCTTTACGTTACTTGTATTTAGTAAACATGCTAAATTACATCAGTCTCTAGTGATTTTCCAATGCAAAAGAAAATTTTCTGATGCAAATGACCCTATACAAATTACCCTAATTTGCATTGGAAAATTTTCCAGAAAACCTACATCACTGCTCACAGTAAAAGGCGTATAAGTCATGGCCAGCCCTACCATTAGGCAGGGTGAAGCAGTCGCCTCAGGCATCAGATGCTGGAATCTGGCAGTGTGGTGTTGGGAGGAGACAGCTGTGGGCCATGCGGCCTGCCTTGCACCCCCAAAGCTAGCCTGCTGCCTCCACATCACACCAGTATTGAAGTAAGATTCAACTGCCAGCGTTTGTACATGGAATGGAAGGGAGCCCCATCTTGTCTTTCACCTCAGGCAGCAAAATGACTTGGGCCGGCTATGGCAAATGTCATAGCCGGCCCAAAATGTCATAGCCGGCTATGGCAAATGTCATAGCTGTGAGGCCTAGCACCCACAGATGCATGTAAGCAACTGAAGGGCAGGGTCAATAAATGCACATGAGGTATGAGTTGTGGGGAGGAAGTGGGTAATGATCACTAGTCAAAGCATATTTTCTCAGCCTTTGCTCCAGTAGCATATATTCTTCTGATTGTGCTGCGGCAAGTGAAGTGTTTTCACAGGACCATTTAGAACCACAGGTGGATTAGAATTACATCTTGGTGCCTGTAGCAGCTATTTCTACATTCTGCAGATCTATTTATTTATTTATTTATTTGTGCATGGATGGTTGGGAGGAACCTGTGTGTGTGTGTGTGTGTGTGTGTTTTCCTCCAGAGCATCTTCTCCTTTTGTGATGCTACAAATGTCTCTCTCAATCTTTTCCTGTGGTGTTAACTGGTGGACTTTCAATGTTACCTGCTATTTCTTTAGGATGATTATACAGTTCTGCTATAACCTTGCCTAAGGATATGTTGGTACTTTAAAATAGAGGGGAAAACGAGACTAAGTTCTATATTCACTGCCAACATGGAGAAGAATACAGTTTCTTCAGGGCTCGTCTGTGATGTAGATAGGTTTTTGTTTTTGTTTTTAAATCACTTTGACTGAATGGAAAATTTCTGTTGTAACTGATAGCAAATACAGAAAGCCTAATTTGCATATAGATGTTGCAGCTTGCAACTCTATACTCCCTTGAGAGAATTCTTGTTGTTTATATGTGTACACAGTCTGGCACTGGGCTGCCCAGCTAGTAATAAAAACTAAATCGAAACTTTGGGAAAACTCTGCTTCAGAGGTAGGAAGTCTCCTTAAAATATTAATTTAAATATGAAAAGAAACCAAGAGCCAGGAGTACACTAATAAACCTCATTTGCAAGGGGTGGGGGATGATAAGCAGGAGAGACCAAAACAAGAAAACATACAAAACTGAGCTCAGGGTAAATGCAGATGTGCCCATCTTTGTGTTTATCAAACAAGCCGAACGCTATTACAATGGCAGGATGGATCCAGTATGGAAGCAATGACTGGATATTGCTAAAAAGATACGCATCAGATGTCATGGGAGAGACTATTTGAAATAGTTGATAGATGATTCTAGAAATCTTAAAGGCTAGATTGAACAGGGATGGGGAGAAATGAAATCAGCATAAAGTTGAAAAATGAGAGTGAAGAATAAAGAAAAAAGAAAATGACATGGATATCTTTCCATAGTCAGTGCTGGCTCCAGCTTTTCTAGAGCTCTCAGGCAAGACACCCTCAATGAGCCCCCTCCCTCTGTGAGTCTACATTCTCACCACCATTGTCACCAGTTGCTGTTGCTGCTCATCCTCTCTCTCATCATTGCTACCACTTGCTTGCTTGATAGGCAGAGGGCTGGTGAGCAATGGAACCCATTACCTAGGGAGGCGGTGGGCTCTCCCACACTGGAGGCATTCAAGACGAGGCTGGACAGCCATCTGTCAGGGATGCTCTGACTTGGATTCCTGCATTGAGCAGGGGGTTGGACTTGATGGCCTTGTAGGCCCCTTCCAACCCTGCTATTCTGTGATCCTATGATTCTAAGTAGGCCATGGCATGCACTGCTCGTCTGCTCCTCATCCACCACCATTGTCTAGGCCAGAGTGAGAGGTGGGTGAATAAGCAGGTTGCCATGGTGGGAAGGAGGAGCAAGTCCAGGGGCTCTTGTCAGTGGGCCCCTGCTGTGCTGTGGGTCCTGGGCAGGGGCCCAGCTATGCTTACTATTGATGCCAGCCCCCTGCCCATAGTGTTGGTTCTCTCTCTCTCTCTCTCTCTCTCTCTCTCTTTCTTTGTGTATGTCTCTCTCTCTCTCACACACACACACACACACCCTCATTTTAAATCAGAAAAGTATCAAATGCACAGGAGGATTCACTGGCCCCTGGACTTAACAGAATATGCTATGAATATTGCTGATGAATGGCGTCCCCAGCCTTAGAGAATTTACTGCAGAGTTTAGCAGCTATATGGGAACTAGTTAGAAATATTTATTATCTACTATTGGGAAGACTTATGGTTATTTGGCCATTAAAAAAAAAAATTCAAAATAGGAGTATTCCGAAGTGTAGTGGGAAGGTAGTAGGGTGGCCAGGTGCCCTACTTTACAGAGGACAGTCCTCTGTTTGAAGATTACCTCTGTTGGATGGGGTGTCCAGTCCAAAACTGGTTTAAAGTAAAAAAAAAAACCCATAAGGAGGGACTTTAAAGTTACCCATCAACAATTGGTTGTCTCTGCTGTGGTGAGATATGGTGCATTTCTATTTAAATTATAGTTATTATTTCTAGATTTGCACCTATACGTACAAATTTACATATGCAAATATTATGCAAATTCATACCATCTTTTGTCCTCCTTTTTAGTAATGCCAAGTGGTCCCCTTAGAAGGTGGTCACGATCTCAGAAGAAGGCTATGAAATATGAGGAGGAATAAAAGCTGATGTTACAACGGCAGGCTTGGGATTCCCTCAAAAGTGAGAGATGAAACTTGAAAATCAAACAAGGCTAAAATCCTCTCTAGACAGCCTGTTACTCCCATGGCCAAATCCTGCAGTCACATGTATGCATGCGCGCGCGGGCACAAACACCAACTAGGGTGGTCTTGTGTATTGCCCCAGCCGTGGGTGTTGAACTCTTAGGTTAGAAATGCCAAGATAGTGATAAATCAGACTCAAAGGTTTGCTTACAAGGAGACTTTATTGAGTAACTTACAGCACACAGGCGTACCCAATGGTTGGATCAGACAGCTTCTCTGAACCCCGAGCCATGGGGTACAATGGGTCTTATACTCTACAGGTTAGCAATAAGCAGCGTTTCAGCAGCACACACCCGAGCGTTCATTCTCAGCATAAACTAACAGCACTTGGTTCTCAAGCACAGCCACCTGTAGCTTTAAGGTAAACAAACTCTGCTTCTCAGGCACATCAGTGATAAGAGATTCTCCTCATTAGCGAGGAACGTTTTGAGAAGGCTGTTATTGGCCTTTTGACTAATTTGCACATGCTCAGAGGCTTACTAACATAGGAATTGCACCAATAATGAACTTAAGCAAGCATTATAGATCTCTAGGCCCCTTTAACACTATAAATGACTTGGCTACACTCCTGGGGCCAATACACCTTGTGTCTCACCTTACAGAGAACAGTCCTCTCTTTGAAGGGCTCTCAGATGGCAGTCCTCTCTTTGATGGTGTCCTCTATTTGATGGGCTGTCCAGTCCAAGTCCAGTTTAAAGATAAAGAGCGAGGAGGAGGGAGAGCCGGAATAGACTTTGAAGTTGCCCATTAACAGCATCTGGTCAGCACACGGAGCGGGCACACGGGTCACCAGGTCCCAGGCTTCCCCACTGTGGTGAGATATATTGTATTTCTGTTTGAATTATGCTAATTGTTTTTAAATTTACATCTAGACATATAAATTAGCATATGTAAATATGTGTCCTTTTTTGTCGGTGATGTATTTCCTCCTTTTTGATGATGTGTAAGTCACCGCACTATAACTTCTGCATACCTTTTAGACACATGGTAGAAATCTTGAACATTCCCACTTGGGGTAAAAAAAAGTCTTATAGTGTTTTGTTTACTGTGCTTACCATTCATTCCTCCTATTAAGTGGACTTGTAACATCCAACTCACAGAAAGTATGCTTTAAAAAGTGAATTAACTCTTTCTCTCCAGCCCCCCCCCCCCCAAAAAAATTCTATGCTCTTACTGGTCAAAAATTATTTTAAATGTTAGCTAAGGATTTATTTTCCCATTAATTATTTGGTTGTTTAGGCCTTTTATTATCCTGATAAACAGTATTTTTCTTCTTAAACTCTTTTGTTGCTGTTTATACTACCTGTATGATAATATAAACCCTCATGGCCAATCTTATCTCAAGGCAATCTAAACAATTATCAGAAAACACTTCCCTTTGACAAAATGCAAGAAGTTCATCTTATTTTATCAGCTGTGTGCAGGATGAGTGAAATTAGTATTTATTATACAAGCATCCAAAGGGTAAGAAAGATCGATCTTCAGCTTATACCCAAGAGCTGTTGAATATCAGAATTGTTCTGCCCATTTAGCAGACTACATATTACATGGGGAAAGGCAGTTGGTATCTAGGGCATTACAGTCCTTTCCTATTTAATCTAACTATGGCACATTATAGCAGACCTTATGTCAGCAGTATGTCAGCAATCTATGCTCAGCCTCCTTAGGGAATAAAGCCCTATATCAAGGTATCAGATGACAGATAAAATCATCTGATACTTTGATATAGGGCTTTATTCCCTTCTTCTCACAGCGCATAGTCAAACAATGGAACTGGCTACCCCAAGTTGGAGGGATGGCCACCAACTTGGACAGCTTTAAAAGGGGATTAGCTAAATTTATAGAGGAAAAGGCTTTCCATGGCTACTAGTCAAGATCATTATGTATAGGAAGGTGCAGTTATGTTCGTGTCCTGTTTATGGCTTGTTGTCAGCCTGCCCTGGCTGTGGGAACACAGTTTTGAACTACTTAGGCCTTTTTTTTTTTCTTATGTTCCCTGTGCCTGCAATGGGACCAGGAATTTTTATAAACATAATGGGGGGGATGTTATCATTTGTTTTGCAGTGTATTGGTTCTTTTTACTTTATTAGACAGAGAATCAGTGGGGTCCCCCTTTTCTCTAAAGCAGGGGCGCACAACTTTTTCAGTGCAAGGATCTCACCGGAGGTCTGCTGGTGTTGCGGGGGGCATGTGCACATACAATTTACATAAACTTGCAAGTTCTCTCTCTCTCTCTCTCTCTCTCTCTCACACACACACACACACACACACACACACATATTCTTCACTCGCTCACTCAAATCCAGCTCCTGCCCAAGAGCGTTTCAGAGGCCTGGCCCCTGCTTTGATCAGATTAAATCACACCCACCCACACACACACACACACACACACACATGCCCCAAGCCTCACTAAACATTTCCCCATGCAAGGGGCTAGATTGTTAGAAAACTGCTGCATGTGTCCTCAAGGTTTTTACAAGGAGTTTGTGGTGTACTGTGTTTCTGGGCACTTTTCTTTTTTCCTAGGGCTGGGCTGAAGGGAGTGATCCTTGGCAGCAGCCCTCGGAATCTCCCCAAACAGCTGAACAGACTAAGACGGGTCAGGAGGTTCATCCTGACTGGGACAGCCTATCAGCATTTCTATTTGGGGGGGACCCTTGTAAAGAAGGGGTCCACCTGGAGGACACTTCATCCCCCCTCCCAGTCTATACAACTGACAAAAGACTAAAGGGAAGGTAGTCCCTTTTTATTATGATTTGTCGAGGGTGGGGAGATGACTGCCTAACCTATTTTGCCAGTCACAAAAATTGCACATGAACAGGCAGACTCAGTTATGACCTTTTGGGCTAGGAAGTACTCATTAAAAGGTATATGCTTATTGAAAAGAAAGGGGCTAATTAACTGGAATGTGGCTCTGGCCTGTTTTGTGGGAAAGGAAAGATGTGTGGTAGACTCTGCCAAGCTATCATGTAGTACTTTTCTTAAAGAGACAGACACCGGGGCACAGGTCTATGTTATTCTTAGTTTTAGCCAGGTAGGGTCATTTCCTTCCCCAGAATGCCTTAAAGTGATGCTTCAAAACAACACTGTAGCCAGGGCATTCTGGGAGAAAAATAGAAGCTACCAGCCAGTGGCCATCAAAACAGGTTCTGACCCTCTCTTGCATGTGGCAGCAGTGGCAGTCGAAGGTTATTTTTAAGGACAAACACCACTGCAAATGATACATCCCTTTTCCTCCCCACAAGCCTTTTGAAGAATGTTACCCCACCATACAAAACTGGTGGAAATCATGGGGTCCACAAGATTGCCATCTGCAAAAAGGACATTTGTCACTTGTAAATGGGGTAACAGGTTACAACTCTTGAGTTGTCTCTCCCTCAGCAACCCAGAAAACCTAGTTTGCATGTCACAATCAACAACCCAGGGATGAGGTGTCCCTGGGTTGTTTAGCTCCGCCCAGCTACAGGGGGAGCAATCATGAGGCAAGATCCAGCACACTCGATTGCTCCCTCTTTGTTCACAACAACCCATGGTGGTTAGCCATTTTCATCCAGCCCATGTACTTCAGCAATATCATGATACAAGCATGCCCCTATTTTCATCTGTGTGATGTTGGAATGTATGCATTTCTACCAGGCTTGGCTAATCCAGGGGCTTCATACTGCCTTCCTGATGTTGCACTCTCTTGTTTCCTTTTGTACCTGAATGAGCTCTTGGGTGACCAGTTGTCCTTTCTTCTACTGGACTGCCTGATACTTATTTCAAGGATTGCTTGGGAAACCTTTTGGTTTCATATATCAGGTACTCGATATACAGGAGATGAGATGGCATAGAGACACCTATTTCTTTTTCCATAGAATTGTCCCTGTAAGGTAATTGGAAAGATGTCATTTTCTACCACCCAGAGGCATTTGGGATTAGAATTTGCATTGTGCAGCAGGTAGCTTAGCTCAGCTCAGCTGCTGGTTTGCTTCTGGCTGACTTAATTCAGTTAAAAACAACAAAAATAAAGATTGGCTACCCACCCAACCACTTTGTCTCCCCCAGCACCCCCCCCCCACCAGAACGGAATCATGATGCACACCCTAAATGTATTGAATTTAATTTGATGTGGGGTGTGTGTGTAATGATATGATGATTGAATTGAATGGAGGACATTATAATTCAGGGGAAATTTATTTTGGAGCAGAATTTGGATAATCTCAGAACAATTTAATTGAGTAAGAATGGATCTGATTTAGGTGATTGGGGTGGGGTGCAATTTAATGTGATAATTTTGGGGGGAGGTGATTTTGATGGGAAATGAATTGGTTTGCCTTCTGTGAAATTTAAATTTTAGTAAGTATTTTTAAGTTTGCATATATACATATAAATTAGCATATGAAAATTCTGTGCAAATTTGTAACCTCTTTTTTGTCCTCTTTTTTTGGTGTTGCACGTCCTTGTTTTTGGCCGTACATAACTGGTCACCCAAGCTCTGAGATCTGAGCATACAGAGTCGAAACAGTATCGACCAGCATTAGGCCTGAAGTTTCTGGTGAAAAAGGCCCAGCGTCCCACATCCCTTCCACCCACATCAACACAACTGAAGTGAAAGAACAAACTTCTTGCTGTTTAGAAATAACCAAGTAAAGTCTTTCCATTTTTATTTGCAATATGGGAGATGGAAGGGAGGAAAATGTGGTTTTCCCCCTATTGTAAAAATTGTGACCACGTATTTTAACAGAGCTGGAACAAACATCAGGCTTGCATTTCAAGCCTGAAATTTGGCACAGATACACATAGCCCTGATGAAAAGGCTTTGTTAAATTTGGAGGGAAAATTATAAGCAATACATTATAAGCTATTGAGAAAACCCACTTTGAGTATTCATTTAAATTCATTTAGATTCCATGCCAAAAAACATCTATCCCACAAATGCAGATAGGTTTGGGCATCTGCTTAGAATTAAAAGGGTTTAATGATGCCCAGCTTCATCTCCACAACTGTGCTCAGTCTTGAGTGAACCTCCTGTTCAATACTGAAGAGATCCATTCACATTCTCCTTGTGTGGCCTCAGCAAAGGCTACTGGTGAGACAACTTACAGGAAGGTTAGAAACATCTCAGTGAAATGAACACAAAGTTTCCACAAAGTAAATAAAAAGCTGCTGCAACTTCTTTCATTGTTTAAAGAATGGTTTGTATTTGAAGATCTGACTCCCCCCCCCCCCGACTCTTTTTAGCATCTGTCTGGTATTCAGTTCCATTCAGGAACATTCTGT